>NC_071403.1:9012500-9637500 GCF_017976375.1 Cuculus canorus
GATAACTCTGAAACAGAATGATATGCTATTATCTGTCTTTGATATGTGGGTGCCAGACACAGCCTTTGAATATTTTAGGTTTAGAGCTCTTTCTTCGTGTTATTTGGATCTCTGTTCCATAACTACAGCTCCTTAGCAAGACAAATGCCCAGACACAAGATGTAGCAATTTGGGAAAGGAGGTATCTCTTGAGAATGTCATGCTCCAAAGATTTAAAAGAAATTAAAATTAAAGTTTTGTAACAATGAAGGAGACTGAACACAGGAGACAACTTGATAGAGTCTGTGCTGCCAGAAGCAAATCACATCATCTTTGACTTTTCACCTTCATACAGATTATTTTTAAATGAGAATTTATTTTACAGTTAAACCAGACCTGGCTAAATTGTTTTAAACTTCGACCCACTCCATTTTTTTTTTAATTTTTCAAAATTAAAATATTTTTACCAAATGAACCTGAAAAAGCTGTCCAGAATTTAAACATACTTTTTCTGTTGTTTAGCTGAAAATTGGAAGAATTACCTTTTGTTAATTTGAGAGGGAACAAGGGGTAAAGGAAACTTTTAGGGAACCAGAAAGAGTCAAAAGATGTGAGGAGACATCTGTGAGTGGAGAGCATATGCATACAGCACATGCGGCATATGTGTGAGTAACAGCATCTCTGCTTTTTGATGTTTGGGTGAGCATAGGTGGAGCTGGATGTTTGTATAGTGTCTGGGGGCAGGAGGTAATGACAAGAGCTGTTAAGAGGGCACAGAGAGAAAGGGTGTATTCAAGTCACGTAGAGGTAGCTGAAGTCTCTGGATGTGGAGAAAACTCCCAGTGTTTTAAACCATCTCATACCCTTTCCTTGTGGATAGGAGATGGTGGTGATTCTCATGCACCTTATACTTACCCTCTCTTCAGTGTACTGATAGATATGACGTGGTTTTCTTTGCAGAAAGTACCAAAAGTGAGAATGAATCTGAGTCTGAAACTGTGATCTTTCAGTTTTGAGGTGATTTTTTTGAGTAAGTGCTACAATACCAGGTGACCGTGATATAAAGGGCCGTGCTTGTTCATTTGTTGCTGTCGGACTTGGATGATAGGGGTCTTCACACTCTGTGTTGAAGTGTTTTGGATAGAGTTATACCTGTGGAAACACAGGGAGACTAGAGTGCTGTTGTGTATGCTGAAATATTGCTAAAGCACCCTCGCTAACAGCAGGTTTGCAGTGAAGCGCTGAGAGCCCCGATATCCAGCGCATCCTTTTCAGAGTCTGTGAGGGATTTCACAAACAACAGTTAACCTGGAGCTGGTTAAAGCACCTCTGCAAAACTGTGCTGCTAAAGTGAGGCTTGTACCAGTCCTTCTTCAGTTCTGTGTAAACAGACCGGGAAGGCAGTTCTTAAAAAATAAACAGAGAAATTGCAGGAGAGGGAAATGCTCAAAGTCATCTGTTGCATTCCCATTACTATTGAGCCTCAAGGGCTGGGTGCAAGACCAGATACTTAGTGCAACTTATGCAAACTAGAAAAACACACATAGAGATGCAAAGAGTTGTAGCTGATCTAATTGAAATCTTAATGGTCTGATCACAGAGCTATAATATTGTTAATTCCCTTTTCCCTGAAAGGGGTTCAAGTTGTAGGAGGCGCTCATCACAGCCAAAGTTTATCAGAACTCTTTTTATTAACCAAACTATTATCCTTACTAGAGTGAGGCTGTTCTTATTAACTATAACTGTTCACACATAACAGATAACCATTCGCATGGTGCATTTAATACTCATGCAGGGGTCTTGTACAGTCATGCACTAACTCATAGCTACCCAGCTGGAGCCACAGCTGGGAGGGCAACCCTTTGTGCAGAAGCAGAAGGTTGTATTCGTATGCCTTTGGCTTCTAGGTAAGTGGTCAGAACGTTATATCAGAGGTGTCTTTTTTTTCTTTACATGTATGTATAATCCCACAGCCTTTTTTCCATGTATAGCAGCTATAGCCTTCTTGGATGGTGTCCAACTTGTTTACTGATGGTGCTGCTGTGCCCTGGTGGTCTTGGGAAGATTGGGCTGATTCTTCATATTCTGAATTCATAATTTCTTTTGTATTCAATAAGACCACTAATCTCCCTAGTCTATCAGTTTCACAGGGATTTTCACGCACCACTTCTTATACTTACCTCTCTTTGGTCTACTCTTTACCACTGTCATTGTACTATTCACACAAATACGCACAAATTCACTTGTGCAAGGGTTTGATATGATGATTACTGGTCCAGCTTCAGTGATACTCACTGTGCAAGTCCAAATGGTCCAATTATTACAGATAATTCCCAATAATCACACAGTTAAAACTGAACTAGACAAACTTTATCATTTCTACCTCTTCATTTTTTTTTTTTTTGTTTTGTTACAGAAGCTGCCAGCATCTCCATTTGTTTACAGGGAGATGTGTAATTTTGATGGTGGCACTACACTTCTAGCCCAGTTTGAGTTATATGTTTGCTAACAGTTCACTTATCCTTTCTTCATTGGCCAGCAAATTCTGTGTTATATCCAAATTCTACCATGTTTTACATGTGCTGGATCCTGATACTTCTCTTCCTCTGTTATCCTTAATACCAGCACATAAGGCTGCATTCCTGTACTGAGCAGTAACTGATTATTAATGATTCATGCCTGTAGCCTTGGGGCCCCCATACTGTACTTGAATTTTCAAGGTTTCTACTTATATCTTGTGCTTGTAGTTTTAGAGGCATCTGTTAAAATCCCCTGGTTTTCTTCAACAGCCTTCAAGGCATTGCTTCCTGATAACAATCACATATGTTTTACTAGCACATATATATCTTCTTTCTGGAGTCACTCAATAGTTAGTTCACTGTACAAAAATAATAGTCCGTTAGAAGACACATACAGGGATATGTACAGGCACAGATGTGATACTGGGCACCATCTGCTCCCTAAATATATTATCATAGAATCATAGAATCACCAGGTTAGAAAAGACTTCTTGGTTCATCGAGTCCAACCATTCCTATCTGCCACTAAACCATGTCCCTGAGCACCTCATCCACCCATCTCTTAAACACCTCCAGGGATGGGGACTCAATCCCCTCCCTGGGCAGCCTCTGCCAGTGCCCAACGAGACTTTCTGTGAAAATATTTTTTCTGATATCCAACCTGAACCTCCCGTGGCGGAGCTTGAGGCCATTCCCCCTTGTCCTGTCCCCTGTCACTTGGGAGAAGAGACCAGCTCCTTCATCTCTCCAACCTCCTTTCAGGTAGTTGTAGAGAACAATGAGGTCTCCCCTCAGCCTCCTCTTTTCCAGGCTAAACAACCCCAGCTCTCTCAGCCACTCCTCATAAGACTTGTTCTCCAGCCCCCCTCACCAGCTTCATTGCTCTTCTCTGGATACGCTCCAGAGCCTCAACATCCTTCTTGTGGTGAGAGGCCCAGAACTGAACACAGTACTCAAGGTGCGGTCTCACCAGTGCCGAGTACAGAGGGAGAATAACCTCCCCAGACCTGCTGGTCACACAGTTTCTGATACAAGCCAAGATGCCATTGGCCTTCTTGGCCGCCTGGGCACACTGCTGGCTCATGTTCAGTCGGCTGTCAACCATTACCCCCAGGTCCTTCTCCTCCGTGCAGCTTTCTAGCCACTCTTCCCCTAAAGTATGACTTAAACACCCAGATCAGCTTAAGGTCTAATGGCTTATGACCATTTAGTGAAAATTTATTTAAATAAATAAGTTAAACAGAACAGGCGAGCTATTTTGCTCTCTCTTCATGAAGGAGGAAATTAAAGTTTATCTTTACTTACTTTTCAGCATGCTTAGCTGCGTATGTGTAGACCAGTATGATAGAGCAATTACAGTTGTATAAAGTCTGCTGGGCTGAAGAGCTAATTAAATTATTGTTGAAAGGAAACACTTCAGCTGAATGAGCTCTTGCATTTTGAATAATAGATCACAATTTTATTCTGTTATTCATTTGCTCTTTCTAGTTCTCTACACACATTAATTTTCAAAAGATACTTGTCTGTGTGCACGTTTTAGTGTGTGCTGCTCTACTGAGCGAAGCAATAGAGATTTGCTGAAGGTGATACAATGGGGACATCACAAAGCCAGGTGGACAGCTTGGGGGGGTTCCTGGACCACAGCTTTCAGTGGCAATTTTGGCACAAGCTTCAGCTGGGTTGTAATTTCATCCTGGGCTTTTGGAATGGATTTAGCTTTTTTCCCCTGAAGTTTCACAGTTATAAAGTTGGTGTTCAAATGATCCTATTACGCAATAATCAGCTACTCAGTATTAGGTTACCATGATAGCTATAATAAGTCAGGATATGAAGATAAGCTGAAGATTCTTACATCTCATTAACTGATAATTTAATCCGTAGTAGACCAGACTTTTTTCTGTCTCAAAGAGGAGATAATGTCTCTTTGTGGTTTGACTTAAGTCTGAATACAGAAAAGGAGTTTAAGGAGAGGTTACACATGCCAGGCTGTGTTTTCAGATGTCCCCTCTCCCCGGCTGTGTGAGCACGTTAGCTGCACTCCGTGTTAGAGCTATATTCTATATTTAACACACAGGAATTGTGGGCATGTGAATTTGTGCTCTGACCAAAAGAGCAATTCAGTCAACATATTTCTATGTCACGATGTCAGGCTTGTTATTTTGTTGTTATTTATCCAAAATACTTCCTTTTCTGTCCTTTAAAAAAATTAAATAAACAGCCTCCAAAAGAAGTATTTGGTATTTCAAGAGTGAGGTTCTCTCAGGGTGTCATTTTGTTTGCAGAATGACTTGCATTAGCAAATCAGGGGAAGAAGTGGTAATGTGAACCAACATATTCAATTTCACTTTAGCAATCTGTATTCCAGAAGGAAATCCTGGGAAGCAATCACTGACAATGGGACCTCAATTTAAATTACAAAATAGTCAGTATGCTGAATGCATACAGAGCGTGTGAGAGATTAAATGGAAGTGTTCATTTGTCTTCATAAGGTAACCAAGACAATAAAAATGTGCTCTACAAGGAAAGACTGTAGAAGCTTTAGTAGTGAAAACAATAATTAGTATAATTTAAGTTACTACCCCTGAGGCAGTTGTAAATTGATGGTATTAATTATGCAACAAACCTGTTAGTAAATTGATTACATAGGAAGCCATGGAAGTAATTTAAAAGAAGTTTCTTCTTTTGAAGCTGTTTCGCAATGTATTATGCAGCAGCCTATAGCCCTCAATGGATATTCCAAGGTCGTTTATATTCTTCAAAGAACTAAGTAACATGAAAAGATGCAATTAAAAACAATCAATTACTTCATTCTGCATGAAGGTGATTATAGAACATAAACCAGAATTCATTGGTGTTCATTGGTAAACCAGAATACATTGGTATTAACTCTAATAGATATTACATATAGTATTAAAAGACAGGTAGACAAGGTGCTCAGGGACATGGTTTAGTGGCAGATAGGAATGGTTGGACTTGATGATCCAAGAGATCCTTTCCAATCCAGTGATGTTGTGATTCTATGATTTTCTGCCACCTTAATTCTATTGATTCTAGTGAATAACAATGGCAGGGAATGTATGGCATTGAATTACTTATGTGGTTACTACTGGTTTTGGAGAAAAGATGATGGCATGGAATGAAGTTTCATATATACATATTTATATATATTTCAACTTTAAGTTTATTTCTCTGTTATTTCCATCTGCATGCCAGAGTGGCTATCTATATGTGTAATTAAGTGCTGAAAGTCCAACCTGTTAATATCTTTCAGTTCTTTAAGGATAAAAACATCAGCCAGAGAGATATAGTAAATGAGATAAGTGTATAAAAAAGGTGCAAACTTCCTTTCTCTACCTTAAAAAAAAATCAATGTAATGGCTCCTGTTACTTCGCATCATCCAATTAAAATTTAAATTCTAACATGTCAAAGTATTTTAACCTATTTTTTTTAAATCTGTAAAATAAGAACAACCACTTAAAAGATGTTTTTAAGCAGGAGTTCTTTCTCTTTTGTTTCTGCTAGAGGAAACATTTGCGTTTTCCAACCATTCTCTATTATTTACTCATTCTCTAGGTTTCTGTGATGCAGCCTGGATTTCATGACCAGTTTTACTTGCTAGAAGTTCCTGTTTCCTACTTGCTATGAGTGAATCTAAGGGGAGTGCATTTCTGCACACTGCCGCACGCATTCCCTGGCAACTGAAAACTTTCTGAAATCTATTTATTGGTTTATACTTTCTAAACTCTACAAAAAAGAAAACATACTAGATGAACATAAATAATGCCATGCTTTAATAGCATCTTCCTTCTGAAAATATATTCTAGCTTTCACATATAATATGTTTTCCAATCTTAATTTTAGCTTGCAGGCAATTTTGATGGTTATTTCCCTAATGTGTTTAGGCCAAATACAACAAGGTTTCTTCATATATTTTTTATTTTTTTTCCAACAAAGCAATAAAATTGGAAGTGCAGGGTAAGAAACAACACCAAATTAGATGGTGTCAGGATCTCCCTATTACAATGCAATTGTCTGGAGCCTCATAACTTGGCTTATTCTCTTGTGTTTCCTCACTACGAATAAAAAGACAAAATACTGGGAGTTTGGCAGCACTACCACATTTGATTGGAATTTTCTATATATCAGTTTGTGTGTGGGCTTGCTATTGGCACACTTTTTCTCTCTTGTTTTATCTTTTGTAAGGAATATTTTGTGCTCTGACAAAAGAATATCCACTGATATAGAACAGCTGCTGTCAAGGGTCGAAAAACAGCACAGCAAGAGGGTGAGGTAGAGTGGGAATATGTTAGTGAAGACGACCGAGGTAGCCAGAGTCACTAAATGTGTTTCCTAATCAGAGACAGAAGACAAAAGCGCAGCTACAGATCTGCAGGAAGGCAAAGGCCATCCCTAGCCGATTTCAGTGGAGACCCAGGTGCCATGTAAGACTGTCAGTTGTACGGAGATCGCGATTGCAAACATCTTGGGTGATGATTACCTGCCTGTGTGCAGGTAATCCTGCTTCTTGAAGAACATCTTTGGTTGCAGCAGGTGCTTGGGGGGAGGCTGCATCCATGGCTGCATTGTAGGGACTGGTGGCTGCTTGTTAATGAGTATATCCTTGAGTACTGATGTTACTCTGACTTGTATCAGAGGCGAGGACTAAGCATTTAATGTCCCAGCTATTAGTATTTTAAAATGGCATTGCTGCTTTATGAAGAACAATGTTCAGAATCAGATGCCTTGGCTACTCAGAGAAGGACAAAGCCATGTTGTTTCTCCTTCAAGACAAAATAACATCCAGATCTCCTGGACTGGTGGAGCAGTTAGCACCTGCCCTTTTGCTACTGATTCACACCATGCATCTTGTGCTTTCGTTCTTGGCCAGTTGTATGAAGTGAAGGACGGGAAAGTAGGAGACCACCTTGTCCCTGCACTCTTGCACTGCACACCTCTAGCTGGGTAGCAAGCCTACAGTGTAACATAACCTACTCGTGTGAGTTTGAGACTATAAAGGCCCTAGATGTTGCCATTTATTCACTTTCAAATATCAAACCACATTATTCTTTCAGAATTAGAGGTGGACACAAGGTGATTGACTCTGTGTGAGAGAGCAGAAGAGTTCTTCTAAATGGTAGAGATAACAGCAGTTGACAGTGTTTGTATAAATAACCTGTCTCTGTTTTACTAAAGCCCTCCAGAAGACAGCTGTCAGTGGAAGTGACTAGTATTTCCATGGAATTTTAAAAAATCAGAAGTCTGCATCTATCGTTTTAAACATTTCAGCCATGAGAAGACCGAGTCATGTTAATGTATTCCATAATCCTACCCTCTTCCAGAACTGCTATTTACTTACGGATGCAAATTACAAAGAAGCATAATGAGAGCCATAGCTCTCCAATTTTTTTCCCTTTGAACAAGACAAAAAAAAAGCATCAAAACGATGGTCCTGTTTTTCTCTCTGATTCAGTACATTTTAAGGTTCTACATATTGGATTTCAATGAAAACTCAATTAACTGCCACAAGCTTTCAATCAGTTGATAAAAGCAAATTTATACATTCCATAGTTTTGAATCAGAAAGAAGGATTTTCTACACTAAATAATGGGAAAATCAGCATATTGCATTCAGTGATTTGGGATGTGGTTCCCTCTACTTACCTTGCCAAGGCCTTTAGAGTTCCTCTCCCTGATATCCGGCAAAACAACTGAGAGTTTTACCATGGTGTGGGCTTCTTTTTCCTTTCCAGTATATCCTGTGAAGAAGAGAGAAGTGATGAGAGAGTACTGTAATAAAAATGAACATTTAGGGAAATTACCTTCTCTTAGTCTCTGGTGCATTTGGGCTCTGCACACATGGTCTCAGCAAGAATGCGAGTTGAGAAGGGGGAAATGAGAAGACAGACACAGAATTATTTGGGGAGTGTGGCTAAATGGTCCAAAGAAAATGGGAGAAAATCCTTTCCTTGAATCAGAATTCATCCCACGTGTTCAGAATTAGCTGCATGTACATTAGGAAATGTAAATATATTTTTTTTCATTTTGCAGAGTGAAAGTTCTTCCAATTTGTTATAAGTTGTTAAGCAAATAGTCTTTATGTTCAGATACAGCAGTACAATTACATTGTTTTTCTACTAAAGTGGAGTTAAATAAAGATAAAAGCAACCTTGAAAAGAATTGAATATGGTTTTCTCTTTCTGGTATGAAAAATGGAAAAAATAACAAATTATTGAATAAATTTTCTCCTGTCTGCTGTGCCATGCCATTAGAATATATAGGAGGATGACGAGTAGAACCAAGGCAGTATTCTGTCTGCTAAAGAAGACCTTAATATACAATGACCTGTTAAAAAAACCCCAATGGTATAATCAAATATAGACCATAGGACTCACTTTGAGAAACTTGGTCTGCTGGGGACTGATGGGGTCCATCTATCAGAGAAGTGGAAGAGCATCTTTGGTCATAGGTTTGCCAAGCTGTCGAAGAGGGCTTTAAACTAAAGTTCCTGGGGAAAGGTAACCTCAATCCTTCCTACTCCTAGCAACTTGATGCCAATAGCAGCAATAGATGCCCAGCACCTGGAGAAGGAACGTAGGTCAGCAAGAGAGCACCTGAAGAACATCATAAAGGAATTCTGGTCATTTCTGCCAGTGTCAGCTTCTCCAGGAGCCCAACTTAAGTGCCTCTATGCAAATACATATAGCATGGGGAATAAGAAAGAGCAGTTAGAGACATCTGCATGCCTGCAGGGCTAAAATCTCTTTAGCATCAAGGAGATGTGGTGGGATGGCTTCTATGACTGTAGTGTTGGAGTGGAAGGATACAGGCTCGTTAGGAAGAATAAGCAGGGGAGATTAAGAGGGGTGTTGTGTATAGTTAATAATAGACTTGTACGTTATGTCCATTAAGTAATTAATGTTATTTTAACTCTGAAAAAAAAAAGATTTTTATTTGGACAAAGAAGTTGAACTAATTGTGTGTTTTGTAGGTCACTTCTCAAGAATCTGGAACCAAACCACTGACCTTCACATTCATACCATCCATTGGAAGACTTCCAACGCATGTTGAGGTTGTAGATATCTCCAAGTTCCTTGTGACAATTCCAGAGGAGCCAGAAGATCTGAGCAATCAAGAAATTATAAATAAGGTAGATTTCTCTTTGCCCTAATTTTTCTGCTCTTTCACAGCATACATAAAATTTTGTCTGCAGTATCACTGAACTGAAGTGCTTTCTATTGAACTGTTTCTTGGCTTGTGCTTTATTTTAATTTCCAAACCTACCAGAGATACAGAATTGTTGTGCAAGAGAAGGCTGATATCTGCTCAATGGCCTGTTTTGCCTTTGGCAGAGTCTATATTGGAAGGAAACACCCATTTTAATACCATCCTCTGTCAGTCATGCAAGAGCTATATTCTTGGCAGATGAAGGGAGATGTCTTCCTGATCTTCATGGGAGCAAGGGTAGTGTGTGAGGAGGGTTATCACGTGGGAATTGACCAAGAATTAGTCACAGGATCCTGGTTTCAGCAAATGCCAGTGCTGTGGCTTCCAGCAAAGGTGCCAATACCTTTCATAGCTGTGTAGTAATGCATCAAAGTGAAAGCTTGTTTTTTGTTTTTAAAAGCTTGTTCCTTTGATTTCCAGTGATGATAAAGTCAGCAACACGACTTTCCTTGTTCTCCTGCCTTTAGACAGCCCATAATGTTTGCTATTCCTTTCCTGCCTGTAGCACTTAACAGCCTCTGATTTTATTCCAGGCTGCTTCAGAAAAGAATGGAACCTCAGATTAATAGTAATGTTTATGATGATCCTGCCCTTGTGTAACAGCTCCTCCCCTGGGATCTGTAGTTCTTGGTGCTAATAAACTTTTCACTGGAGTTCACAGTTCTCTGATCTGAGTGTGCTCCATCATGTTCAGTGCCCTGTCTGATCAGAAAAGGGGTTAGCCTGGGCAGAAAACTGACATGTTTGAAAAGACATGCACTGGAATGTTATCCTCAGGATGCTTAACTCAAGAATTACATTTCCAGCCATTTAGTACTGGTTTTGCTGTAGGTAGCGCCCTGGATAATGTAGAATCAGTTACTCCTGACCTCTATCTCTCCATGTTTCTCTGTAAGCAGAGAAAAGTTATCCTGCCAGGTGATGCAGTACTAAGACCTTCTTATCACTGATTACTCCCTTTTCTGAAATGTCTAGAGCCTAAACAATGTTTAAAAAAGCCAACCAACATCAGATAATGAAAATAGCACCTCCAAACTCATACTATGATATCTTAATTTATGGTCCAGTATTTTTTTTTAAAGAACCGAGCTTTAGGAGAACATGGAGCTGTCAGTGGAAATTTGTCATTACAATATTCCTCAAATAAGATTCAAATATGAGTCCCATCCACAGGCTTTCTTTTGCAGTACACAACATTTCTATTTTACCTGACTCCTCCTTCAAAAGAAATGTGATTTGCCGTAGAATTTCGAAAATCACTAATTTGAAGATCCGTGTGTTTGCACTACTCCTGCTTTCATCCAAAGTGTGCTTAAGAAGCTACACACTGAAAGTAGAACTTGGAGAAAATATGAAGAACAATTGCAAACTGTGCTGAGAAGCTTGAACATATACAGTAAAGCTCTCTGACCTCAGATTCTTCGTCTGCCCTCTTCAGAGAATACCCTTGCTTCAAGTCCTTTGTTTCTTCATTAATATGTATAGGTTCTGTCCCAGATTTGCCTGTCAGATTCCTCTGAGGAGCATTGTCCACTCCTGTGGATTCCATGGTAGGGATGCCTTCCCATCATGTCTGGTGTAGTCAGGTCTGACAGCTCATTCGGCTTGACTGCACTCTTCTTTTTGTTTCCCATGCCAGCCCCGGTCTCCCATTGTGCGCCGAGTCTCCTGTTGCTCCCTGGTTGTCTTGAAGACCCTGTTTGGGGGGCTGGGATGGAGAGCCTCCCTGGGGAGCTGGTTTCTGCTGGGTGCTCATCCCCAGACTCTTCATTTGCCCTCTGCAGTTTTGGTAGTGCCGTATCAGCCACCGCTGCAAGCCAGAATTATATTACTTCGCATTTTGAGGTATGCAAATAAAATGCAGCTAATTATAATCTTTTGCCTTGTGTCTTTTGCAGTCTAACAGAGTCTCTGAGGAGCTGGCCTTAAAGACCGGGGCCAGACAAGGCTGTGTGTCTGCCGTCTGTACAGACAGCACCTGTACAGCTTTCCAGTCCTCGAGGTGTAACTTGAGCAAAGGAGAAATGCAGGAGAATGACCTTTTTAAGGCTGAGTTTATCCTGATTACGGACTCCGGTGATGAAGATGAAGTAGCTGCTGCCTCGAACAGCGTTCATCGACCTTCCAATGGCTATGGTCCCGTCAGTGCTCAGCTGCTGGCCACGTCCCATTTTTCCCCTGGCCCTGGGGCAGGGAAACCTCCTGGCAACGGACACGTTCCAGGTGCTGTGCTTTCCCACAGCACTGCTGATCTGCAAAAACATCAGGTAAACTACTCTTCAAACTCTAGAGTCAACCTTTGCTCTCTAAAGCTTTCAGGATGTGGACACCGAGTCCACATTTAAAGCAGCCTGGCCAATTTTTTCTTTAACTAGCATTTTTCTTGGTCATTCCTGTAATATTTAGACTTTAAGGGATTGTCCAAACCCTTCTGACTTACCGCCTTTCCGTATGACTTACGTGTCTAAGTGGAGCAGATAATGCAGATCTATTGTTCTTTCCTATAAGAGAAGGTCATAATGACAGCAAGTTAATCAGAAGGTGTTAGATTCCTAGTATAGCTAGTCTAAATTGGTTAAGGTTATGGAAATCAATGGAGTCTGTAGATAATTTGAATTATTGGCATCAGACTTCCCAGGCCTACATTTTTCTCAGCATCCTCTGCAGCCCCTTATGCTAGAAAGAAAAGCTGTAAAAATCCTATTATTCTGATTGTTACCAAGGAATTCACACAGGTGTAACGAACTAATGAAGTTGAAATGTCCCTTTTTATGTTGAACTTTATAGGGTATATTTATTTATTTATTGAAATTTTAAATTGCCACTGGGAGAATTAAAAAAACGGCCTGTGAAATGTTTCGTTTTCAAAACATGTCAAACGAATTTACTGCATGAAAATTTGTATCTGTCATCTTGCAAAGAGCACTGATAGTTTTCAAGGGTGTATATGCAGTGGAAAACTCTACCTTTAGGGAAATAGCAACATCCTTCTCACATGGCATAAATTCAGACATTTCCTTTGACCTCATCAGAGTTTCCATCAGTTGAAAATTCCGTTTTTCATTTATAATTTTAAAAAGTTGAATATGACTACTTTGACTCTGAAAATGAAGAGGACTTCCTATCTTGTGTCAAAATACTCGTGCTACTAAATTTTTCATCAAATTCAGTGTAAATTTTTGATTAAGGAAGTTGTGAATAAAAAATCCAGTCTGATTTGGGATTTATGGCATTATGAAACATTCATTTCTTCCAAGAAACTCCCAATGATATCAGTGAGAATTTTACCTGAGGAAAGTGCAAAAGTATAGACAAATGGGGAAGCAGCTTGTAAAACAATAATTGTCCTAGGGAAATACAAATCTACTCTAGCAATGTTTAGTATGCAGATTCTTCCAGGCTTACTTGGGCAGTTTCTTTAAAAGCTATTACAAAAATTGGGAAGATTTTTTGTAAGAATGTGTAGAAAAATACATATGCTGTAGCTTTCCTAAGCTTCTGATGAATTGACAAGCAGAGATTTGCCTGGTAATGTAACAGAAAATATAGATTGTATATAACAATGAATTAAAGCCTAACTTTACTAGCTATTCACCTGAATGTGAAAAGAGATAGTACTTTTTATAGGTAATTCATCTCTCATCATTATTTTGAAGTTACAGTTTTTCAGGACTTAAGTACTTTTTCAGTCTTCATTTTCTAAATCTATCTATCTATCTATCTATCTATCTATCTATCTATCTATCTATCTTTCTTTCTCCAGAAGACAAGATGGTTTTTACTGAGTTACTTTTCTAATTCTTCTTTGATGTTTCCTTAGGCATCATTTTTTCTGGCCTATTATCTAATGAAGTGTCATGTTCAGAAATTAAGGAAAATCACAAAATTATTAAATATTTTAATCATTATTTATCTGTTAGTCAATCTCCTGTGTATGAAGGATTCCACATAGGGACTACCTTGTTGGTTCTAGGATTGTGACGACAGTATCATGTCCAATTAAAGAGTTGTTATGTATAGCATTACCTTCATTTAAAAACATAATTAGACTATGGATATCCTGACAGAGATGAGCAAAACACGAATCGGCATTGGGGGCTATTGTAAAGAGCATCACCCTAACTGAACCAGAGAGCTCCTGCAGATTCAGTCATCTCAGATTTTGTTTAAATAAAGAAGAAAAAAAGAAAAGTGTTTTGAAAAATGAAGCTTCTATTGTTCTGTGAGATGTGAAAATCCTGACTGATGGTGAACAGCGCAACACTGTATGCAAAGTGAAAAAAAAATCTTTTTTTTTTTCTAATAAAATCAGTCATTCTGGACATGTTTGGAACTTTTTGTTGATAGTTTACTGTTGATATACTGGGGTATTTTTGGTGATGTGTGTGGCCATCTTTTTTTATGTTAGTGTATTTACAACTTAGCTTGGAGAAACTTCTTGACTGACCATGGAGGATCAATAGCCAGAAAGATTTTTTTAGCTAATCAAAGACACATGGCATTCCTCTGTCCAGCATACATCATCTGGTTTGGTATTTCTAGATAAATGAGTAAAGAGTCCCTACAAATTCCTGCTGTTTCCAGGAAGACCTCACTATCCTTGTTGGGAGAAACCAGACTATTCTTAATGGTTTCAGCTCACAGGCCAATTTTTCTGTGCTGTTTCCAGAGTTTTTGTCAAGTTTTCTACAGTCTCCAGTACTTCATTCTGTCTTTCTGGCTTTCAGGTTGCAGATTGTGGCAGGGAAATTGTTATTTTTTTCTTATCCGTAATCAGATTTTACTGAGATCAAAGCATAGTTAACTGGCTCCAAGACCATGTCTACCTCAAGCCACATCCTTTCTCGGTTATGATTTTTGCCTTTGGAGCCCTTAATTTGTCACACTCCTTTCCTTTTCCTGTTTGATCAGCTGTAGTGGGTTGATGCTGTGGTGGGCTGGATACCAGGTGCCCACCAAGCCGGTTGATCAATCCCCCTCCTGAGGCAGACATCGAAGAGAAAATAAAACAAAAAGATTGTGGGCTGAGATAAGGAGAGGGAGAGATCATTCAGCAGTTACTGGAACTGCTAAAACAAACTTGACTTAAGGAAATTCATTTATTATCCATCAAATAGGATGATAGGATAGTGAGAAACAAAAACAAACACTTTCCCCAATCCTTCCTTTCTTCCCAGGCTTAGCTTTACTGCTCCTGTGTGGAGTTCTGTCTCCATGGCTTCAAAGGTCTTGCCAGAAGCCTGCTCCAGTGTGGGCTTCCCATGGGATCACAGCCTCCTTTGGTCACCTGTGGCCCCCTCACCCAAAGAAAACGTTGCCATACAAACTCAATACACCAGCACATCTCTCAGGGCCTTGCTGGTATAAGTAACCACATTTTTTATTCCCTTCTAAAACAATGAGATCTCAACAGAAAGACCACTTCCCTTGTGTCCAGCTCAGCTTTGCCATTTCAAACATTCTGAAGGTCTACCGGGAAAGTCTCAGTACTAAGATTATGATCTCATTGATATTTCTGCAGTCATCATCTATGAGGTAATAAGATCTTTTTCAAGTTCCTTTGTCCCTTTGTGCCAAGGTAACATTGCCACCTATTTCAACTTTATTTACACACTTTGGGGAAATGCATATCTGAAGTACTCCTGAGAAGACAAAAAGGTTTGCAGTTGAATCATAGACCAGAGGAACACAAATCCACATCTGTCACTCACTTCCTCTGCATTAATCTGGTACAACTACTGCAGTATTTTAAACCAGTAGAGGAACTGAACAGAAAAAAAAACCAAATGTCAAAATGAATCCCATCTGTCAATGGAATTTGTTGTACCTCATTCACTGGCACTGCTAAGGCCCCATCTGTAAACCAGTGGCCAGTTGGATAGCCCCTCACTCCCAAATTCAAGAGAGATGTGAAGAAGGGAATGGAGGTCCAGAACAAACCTGTGAAGGTGACATGGACGTGTGTAGGGTGAGTCTGTGGGAGTTAGCTTTGTTGGCTGGCACCAAGAGGCATTCAAGGAGGTACCTAGAAACAGCCCACATCTACCTGAAGGGCAGATACAGAGATAACAGGGCCAAACTCTTCCCTTCAATGGCAGATGAGGTAGCAATGGCCACAAATTGAAGCATCTGCAGATGCTTCCTCACTGGGAGGTGATTCAGCACTAACACAGGCTGCCTTTAGGTGTTTGAGGCAACTCCATTAGGAGAGATGGGGACTTGGTGAGACATGGCTACATCTGACATTACCCACTGGTGCTGGTGAGAGCCCTGCTTTAAGCAGGAGTCTGGATGAGATGACCTTGAGAAGTCAACTCCAAACGACTTTGATATGTTTCTCTGACCCTGTACATAAGGGGATGATAATCTATATACGTAGTTAACGCTGTAATACAATAGCAAAGTCTTTCCAGGAGGCTTGAATAATGGCTCAATTAGCTCAGCATGCAAATGTTCAGTGGTGTTCAAACTGGAAGAATACAATGGCAAAATGTCTCTATCATACTTGCAGGAGCATATTTATCTTCTGTTACCATGAACATTTTCCTAGCTGCTTATAAATCTTTCTCGTTAAACTCTAACTAATTAGAAGTCATTGCACATCCTGCTCTTTCATTATGGAGTTTCATATTCGTTCCTCATTTTCTTTTAAGCTATTGTCTTTGTAAGGGAAATTTACTATTCTATTTTGAAATATAGAGATTTGATTACCCATTTTTTTTTGGTAATTGATTGCCTTCCAGAACTCATTATCAAATTCATCAGGGCACTCCAAATTATCAGATCCATTATCATGCAAACAAGCATTGTCAGCTCATGTCCAGCATACCTCCAAGTCCTTCTTGGCAGGGCTACTCTCAATCACTTTATCCCCCACTCTATATAGACAGCAGAGATTGCCCTGATGCATGTGCAGGATCTTGCATTTGGCCTTATTGAACCTCATCAGGTTCACACAGCCCCACTTCTCTAACTTGTCCAGGTCCCTCTGGATGGCATCCTATCCCTCAGGCGTGTCAGTTGCACCACTCAGCTCGGTGTCGCCTGCAAACTTGCTGTGGGTGCACTCAATTTTACTCTCTGTGTCACTGATGAAGATACTAAACAGTTCTGGTCCAAATATGGACCCCTGAGGAGCATCACTTGCCACTGGTCTTCATTGGGACATAGAGCTGTGGGCCACTCTGGATGCGAATATCCAACCAATTCCTCATCCACTGAACAGTCTACCCATCAAATCCATCTCTCTCCAATTAAGAGACAGATTTATTGACATATTTAATAATATTTTTAATACTTAAATATTGTTAAATTATTTTCAGTTTCTAGTATTTTTTCTTATTCTTAATTAGCAGTTTTTTCAACAAGAGTCATAATTTTTTAATCCAATAGAATATGGCATAATGGTATCATGGACATTTGTTTTTGTACTCTAATATATACGTTGTGTATATCCATTGACTTTCCACTTCGAAACAGGACATCTTAACACACATATAAAATAAGAGGAAGTTAGTGCATTTCTAAAGACATTCTGATGGTTGGCGTTTATTTCTATAAATTAAGGCATTGCTGTGGCTTTTCTGAAGGTATCTTAGGAGGAAACTATCTGTAGCCAGTAAGTTTGCTCTCCTGTCACAGCTTCTTCTAGCACAATCTTTCACTTGAAAATTATTTGGTTTGTACTCATTTCTGGTTTGTGATGGTAATAATAATTCCTCTCTCTAACATTGATGGCATTTGTATTAGAAAATAGAATTCATAAGGTGAGCCAAGGACGCGCACATGTCACATATGTAGGAACTCAGTGTTATAATTGTCTTTTACAGAATTGCATAATCTTTTCAGGGTATCAGACAATAGATAAACAGGTGGTCTTGTTTTCATATGAAGTGTGTAGGGATTAGAGTTAATTTCCATGCTTTAAAATTGCTCAGTTAAAAGTTAGGTGATGATTTGTAGCGTTTTGGTTTTACAGTTGACTTGGCTCACTATTTCATACTGATGTGTTTTATTTGTGTTGTCTGTACTCCAGTTTTTAATTTCAGCATTATAATAACTTGGAAGATTTTGAGAAAATTTCTTCCTTTAGAAGCATAAAACTGTATAAAAAGTTGATAATATACTTGTATGCTCTAATTAGTTTTGATAAATCCTAATTAGAAGAGACCTAAGAAAAATTGCATTCATGAAAGAGCTCATTACTGTTTTATTAGTGTATTGTAAGACAGTGGAGAAGGGGATAAGGACTCTTATATGCCTGAAAACTGTCAAACATACTGCTCTGTGAATGGCAAGAAAAGTGAAAAACAAACTGGGTGTCTGATTTAAGTAGCTCTGAGCAAATTTCTCGTCCTGTGATCACAGTGCTGCAGAAGGTATTTACGAATGAGAAAATGAGTACTTGGTTTGAATCATGGTTACAGAAAGGCTGCATTCCACTGGACTGGTAAAGCTAGATGGGGCAGTATTGCAATGTTCTCACTTTTTTTCCTTTGTGCTTGCGTAACACAAATGACATCACACGATTCTGGACACTGATGGCACAACTGTCTTGAATTTTAATTTCATTTCATTTCGTCTAAATTTAATTCAATTCAATTTAATTTCATCTAAAATGAAAAGTACAGTAGCCTGGAACATTGTTAATGTCAACAAAATTGACATCTCATAAAAGTAAAGTATAACTTTTCTGCACTCAGTGACCTCTCCTGAGAGTCATATCCACCAGACTGTGTTCCTGAGTTCAAGACAGCCCTGTGCTTTTAACCCTCAGAGTGGTACAAATGGAAACGCTCTATGTATGTCCACAGGACTGAAATGTTGAGTGCTTAACAGTTCCACAAGTTCCACCTCTATTAACATTTCTGTTTTTCTTTTTTCTCCAGTTAATTTCTACTCTTTCCACCTCTGATCATCTTTCCTCTAAACCACCTGCTGTCCACTTAACTTCTCCAACTAATCAGAGAGTAGTGTGTGGTACCATGGGTAACCTGAATCAAGCCTCTTCGCTGGAAGACTCCTGTAACAACTGGCAGTCAGCAACTGGGTCTTCTAAGCAAGATTCATCTCTCTACTTTCAGGGTTCTTCCCATAGTTCATCCCCCTCCATGTCTAAAATATCCTCTTCTGTATCAGGCAGTTGTTACTCCACTCCTCGACTGTATGATATCCTGCGAACACCAAGTCTCTATACCCCTGGCTGTGTTTGCAAAATGGGAGACTTTGCCACACCCTCTGTTCCAGCAAAGAGTTCAGGTCTTTTCCCTGATCCTCCGAATTCATCTGAAATTCAAGGATTGTCATCGCAGCCCTTATCCTCCAGTTCTTCCAAAAGATCGAAAGCTTTATCTCCTGTCCCTGTTCGTATAATAACTCATTCATTGTCTCCTAGTCCTAAACCTTTGTCTCCACCCTCTCTTTACGGCTCCTCTTCGACCATATGCAGTACAAATGAGCCGTGTATGCAAATGTCATCCAAAGGAAATTTAGCAAAGTCAGGAGTTAGATCCCCTCTGCCAACCAGACTGACCCTCTTAACTGCTGTTTTGAGATCAGGCTCTTCTCATCAGAGACCTCTTTCCCCTGCTTCTTGTCCCACATTTTCTCCCAGCTCCCTTGGTTCCTCAACGCTGGTTTTAGATCAAAAGTCCCAAACAACTCCCACAACGCCCAAGAAATCTGTTTCAAACCCTTCTATAAGGCCAAGTTCTCCCAGCACAGAGGAAAACTGGCTTTCAGTATGGGCTCAGCACCTGCTTTTACCCTTCAAGTCTCATCCCACTCCTGGAGTGAGACCCCTTTCTCCTAAAGAGCACCTTCCAGTCAGAACGCTTTCTCCAAATTCTCAAAGTCCTCTGTCATTGCCCACCTCCTCCCATGGAAAATCAGTTGCCTCTCCAGGTTTGCAGCCTACGCTGACTCCTCCTTGTGCCTCAGCATCCTTTTCCCTTGCACATCCTACCTCTCCTTCTCCAGAAAGGCTGCAGTATGCTGCCACCACGTCCTGGGCACCTCAAAAGTCTCAGAGAGTACACACTTACTCACCCATCTTTACCTGCCGGTCATATCCTTTGCTTTCTCCTACCAGTCTTAGTGGCGCATTCTCTCCCACCCTAGAAAAACACTCATCTCCTTCCCCAAGCCTTTTGCATTCAATTTCTAGGTTTAAATCAGATTCATCCCAAACATCTGTTCAGGAGATGAGGCACTCATCTCCTACCCCTCTGAGTGTCTCAAAGCAGCGATTTCCTTCACGGCCTCATTCTACTCCACCAGTTCCACAAACCAATAATATTAATTGCCATCCACTACAGCCTAATTCTTCATCAGTGCACAGAAATTCTAGGTCTAATTCCTCCTTTCCAAGACCTGAGCAATTTGATATCTCACCCGTGCTAAAGTGCAGATCTCCTGTCTCAGACAAGTTACGGGGCACACTGCCATCAAGACCCAGAGAGCTGACTTCACCACAATCTTTTTCCCTGCCTCCTGACCATGAAAACATCAAACCCAAGGTACTCTTGGTGCATGCTTATTTTCTAATAGCTCTTTATCCTTGTAGGAAAAATAGTATCTGTATTGCACTACCCTAGTAAAATAAATGAGCCATGAAGAAAATGGTTAAAAAGAAAATGGTTTTATATTGATAGCGAAGATAGCAAAGACTAAATCCTACCATATCAAATTGCTAGCGATGTGCTCTGTATGATGTGAAAAGACGCGGTAGGAATCCTTTAGCTTAAAAACGAAATACTTCATTCATGAGTGGGAGGAGATACTACTGAAGATGGATTTGTGTCCAATGGCTCTGATATACATATAGTGTCCTTATATTCAAAGATCACTTGAAGCACTACCATGTCAAAAATAAACCATAAAACATGCTCTATACATCCCATGCTAACCTAAATCCACATGTATTCCCACTGAAAGTAATAGAAGTATGGTGATATAGTGCTACTGGGTTGAGCTAGAAGTGGCTTAACCTGATTGATGTGAACTGGGTGTTCCAGTGACAACCGACTCCCAAGCACCCCATTCCACCTGTCTTCCCTGCTCCTGGGGAGGGTGTACTCACCTCAGCCTGTCTGTGCCTCTCTGACACCAGCCTGAGGCACAGCTGAGCTTGGTCTGAGAGTGGACTACGGGATTAAGAGCCAGAGAAGGAAGATAAGGACAGCCTCCTGCTTCTTCCCTTTCTGTAGTACTTCTATTATTTTGTTGTGCTAGACAGAGGGCATGGGGAAAAAAGGGCTGAACTTCCTGCAACACGGACTGCCTGCAAATATGAAAGTCTCACACTTGACGGATCAGCCACACTCCTGCTGTTCGTCATCTGCCCAAAGGTGGGAGAGTCCCAGCAGAGTGAAAATAGGCAATGACGGTGATTGCTGTAGGAGGGCTTTGGAACCAGTCAAACGTTAAACCTAAAGATAAACCTCAAGAATGGGAAGGGGAAGGAAAGGAAAGTTGATCAAAAACCACACAGCAAGTAGGTGAAACCAAAAGGAATTACTATGTAAAAAGGAAGAGCTGGCGGCAGAAGACATCAGAGCTGCACAACACTTTCCAGCCTCTTTTATTTTATCTTTGCACTCTGTGTTTGCTTTGTGCCTCCTCTTGCTGATGTCTAAGCTCTTCCCATCACAGAAAGGCTATCATAATTTATTGATTTATTTGTTCACAGCATGAAATTATAGCCTGGTCTCCCAGATCAAATAGTGTCAGATGTGTTCCTAACAGCTTGGCCATGGCAGGGGTGACTTGAACTGCTTGGAAAATGTTAATTGAAAATGAGAGGTTTAACTCAGCACAAAGCAGCAATTGTCATGAATGGTTCTTTTAAAAACCATACGACCCAAGAGGAACACTTGTGCCAAGCGCAGCTGTGCAGTGTCACTACACCCTGTCAGTATTACTGAATGAAAGGCAAGAGAAATGAAATTGTAGAAATTTCAGGAAAAAAAGCCCCCGAGACAAAACTGGAAGGCATAACTGAGCCTGCA
The DNA here is from genome assembly GCF_017976375.1 of Cuculus canorus. Lineage (NCBI taxonomy): Eukaryota > Metazoa > Chordata > Aves > Cuculiformes > Cuculidae > Cuculus > Cuculus canorus. Next base: position 9,034,231 of record NC_071403.1, read on the forward strand.
GATTGCAAAGCACTTGTGGTTTCTGCTAGTCAGTGCAATGAACACTGTGAAAGTCACTAACAGTAAGGAAATTGTCGGAGAGTTATTGCCTCGGTTTATATTTGGAGAGATTATTGCACCCTTTCTGTCCTTCCTACTGTCCTTTTTTCCTGCTAATTCTGCTTTTCACTTTTAAACTGCCCCACCACCCCAATGAGATTGGGAGAGTGACTTTCAAGTTAACAGACTTGGACCATCAGTTTGGTGCAATTTTAAATGAGGCAGATAAAGCTGGATTTACTGGGGGTGTGGAAGATCTGATATCTCTAAATTGAATGCAGCTGAGTTTTCAGTGCATGAAAGGTCTCTTACAGCTTTAAAATGTGAGGCTGAGACTTCATTTATAGTCAATAACAATGTTTATTCAATGTCCCCCTTTCCTCCTTCTCCCATTTGTTTCCGTATCTAGTTTATGGCATAGCTCAATGAACTTTGTTGACTTGTTAAAGGTTCCAAGCTCTCTGATAACAATCTAGCCTCAGCTTTTGGTATATTTCTGGATTAAAATGGAAAAGATTCATGAGAGACAACATTAACATCCTAAGCAGCATTTAGCTTTCTTTAGTACCAGTCAGCTCAGCTCTAGAAGTGGACAAAAAATACTTTACTTCCTGTGATAACTGTCAATGCTTGATGGAATTTTTGTGTGTATGAGTGTACTGACTACCAAGGGACAAACACAGCATCAAGAATTGCGTGACTTTGACGTGTAATTCTGCAACCTTGATGTTGCTTTAACAATGCTTTAAGCAATGTTATGACACATATTAGACCAATGCCTATTAAACCAGAATTTTTACATTGGATGTACCTTTCAGTATTCACATCAAACGGTTTTGTTAGCATGGTATCAAAGCAATTATTCAAAAAGGATTCTTTAATGGAGAGTTTTATATTTCTATGCCTATGCATGAAAAAATTAATGCAAATCAAAGAATAACCTATGAACTTATTTAACAGTTTGCATTTGTATATGTAAATATTTATGCTTTCCCATGCTTCATATATTCGTATTCACCAATGATTTAAAGATATGACTGTTTTGCAAAGTGAATATAAACATAGACCTACAGGGCAGCGTGAAGTGTGAATGGGGGCTGATCGTAGGAAATAAAAACCCTCTCATTGAACTTTGCAGTCAATTTAATAGTGTCTTCATGGACTTGATAGAGCAAAATGAACGTCAGGATGGAGTGGAGACATGTAAAGTTGCTGATTCTACAGGAAAAAATTAGAATAAAACCTTCTGGATACTGTTTGAAAATTCTTTGCAGTGATTTCACAGGGTATCTACATACTCTTTGATTTTTCCTACTTGAATATAGCACAGGAATGCATGTAGATCTACCCAAAACAGCTGGGGAACAAACTAACTGTAGCAACATGGAGCTCAGCCCAGCTGCAAAACCTGTCGCAAAGCAAGAAAGATTATTCACGGGGTGCTCTACACTGCATTGGTTAGTCTCTGAGTTTAAGTCTTTATGTGTTCAGCACACTTTGCAGTGCCTTGTGGGTGCCCTAGGTGATCATCTGAGCAAGAAAAGGAGGAAACTTTTCCCCAAGCTCCCCAAATAGATATTTGCCTGAGCTTTGGTATTGGACTTGGTTTACTTCTGACTGGACCATGGTGCAGCCCAGCAGGTCTAACTGTCCGTGGCAGTTTAACAATGCTGCTAGATTCCTGCAAAATTAAATTCCTATTTAATTCCTATTAAATATATTTAGGCATTGAAGAATAATCTTAAGTAATGCAAACTAATGCACCAAGAAACATGATTGTACAGATGAGAAACTGAATTAAAGACTTTCCACTTACCTCAGACACTGTGACCACAGTTCGTTGCTCAGAGATTCTACAGTATCCAGAAGTGACAGAGCACATTAAAGGACTATAGAAACTTTCACATTTTAACAGTCTGATACGTCTTTATTCAGTTCATATAACTCCAACTAACTACAAAGTCACCACAGTCTTCTTCTCATATATGACTCCCATCTCATCATATGTAAAATCCCATGGGCTAGTGAAGATGCTACATTTCATTTACATGTTCAATTATATGATTTGCTTGATTGAACATAAATTATAAGCAGAAAAACGTGTATTTTGTGGATATGCCAATTTTAATGTTCGGAATTTTTTCTTGCATCTTAATTCAGTGTGCAGTATTTTGTCTTATCTCTATACAGATTCTATGTATACATAGATTTATATATGAACCTCCACAGGTTTATAGCTGAATGTTGCTTTCTAAATGTTCAAAGGGCAAGATCCAAGTTGCATGGCTTACAACATTTGAGAGGTAGATGTGTAAGCACAATTTGGGCAATTTTATTACAGCTAATGAAGAGAATACGGTGTACTTGCATGATGATTATATTTTCCCTTTTATGTCCCTATTTTATGATGAGATTAATTATCCTGTAGAAGTGTTTATGACTATAAAGGGCATTAGTTTTGACTGGAGCACCTAAATAGTAGACATCCAAGTTAGAATCACTACAACTCATGTAAATTACCACCCCCTCCAAAAATGTGCATTTCCGGCATTTGCATTCATCTGCTTTGTCAGACTGTTCATTCAATACGAACATTGTGATTATTGACTTCTGTCAATTTTGTCTATCTCCATAATCTGACTAAGAAATATGAGCTAAGTTGAAAACAAACACAACACGATATATAGAAAGAACTAAAAGGTTGTGTCCTGCTGTATTTCAAAAGAGGTGCAAGGATGATATGATTCTTTTATCTGAGTTAAAATTTTGGCCCCTCTGCTCTCATTGAGATGTTTATTAGATTTAAAGAAAAGAGAAAAGCGACAAAAGAATAACTCAAAGTATAGCATGCTTGTCAGACCATTATATTATAATCACCAGTACTCACTGTTGCAAACAACAGCACATTAGAAAACCTGAACTGATTACAGGTAACTTTATTTCTGGGTGACTAATAATAAATCAATAACTTAAAAGTCTATTATTGTGTGAATTTATAATTTTTTATTAGAATATTGCTGAAATGGGCAATATTTAACCATTGAAAAAAATATTCCAACAATCCTAGTTCTTGAACTCATGTTACTAGAGAAGTATCTCCTTAATCATTTAAAAATTACTGAATTCAACCTCCATAATTGCAAAGAAAATGCAGAAAGTATGATTTCTAAAGAGTTAAAATAACTGGGCAAGCTAATATAGACTAAACTGCTTAAAAGAATAAGTTTTAAGGCTGGTATTAGAATTTTTGTACCCAAATCCGTGCATTTTGTATGGTTCAGATTGTCAGTCCTGTGTGCTTGGATAGAGCATGAGAGGTCCTATACCTGTTTTGAAATACTTGTTTGGGTGGTAGAGTTACTTATTTGGAAGATGAAAAGGTGTGACATGACTATCCATTACACAAGTAGCGTAGGGTTTAAAGATCCTAATCAGTCTCATTAAAGCCAATCACTGGAGTCCTTCTGACTAAATGGTACAGGATCACACCACACAGCAGCAGTTGCTGAAGTGCATCTATTGGCAGAAGTAGCTGTGCGCTATCAAAGCAAATCACAGCAAACTTGGAAAAACCTCACAGCTTCTCCTGATATTCATTTAAGGATAGTAGTCCATGGAAAGTGGACAAAATCACTTTAAAAGTTATAAGCTGGTACAGGGAATTCACTTTGTCCTGCTTCATTCCTAAAAGCAAAAGATTTACATTATGGTCCCTAAAAATCTTAACAGAAACAACAGAGTTTCGTTAAGAAATGGCTTTCCTAGGCAACACTTAGAGCTTTGTATTGTTGCAATGTGTCTGCAAGACAATTGGAATTGTCTTTCATTCTGTCGTACATTTCCCCTCTCTTCCCTCTCTCTCCCTCTCCCTCTTCTACCCTCTTCTGTTTCTCTTCCTGCTTTCTGGTTTACCCTTTTAGCAGTACAAGATCAAGACAAGCTACAAGGCATTTGCAGCAATCCCTACAAACACATTACTTATGGAACAGAAGGTTAGTGTTTGCTCAAAGATGTGGGAATTGTGTTGTATATTTGACACCATTCAACTTTATGTACATCTTCTGACATTTCTGTGGGGGATATTGCAGAATGAAAGCTTTTGGATCTAACTGTTAGGGATTAAAATTCCAAATATTTTTCAGGGTCAACCACTTTCGACTGAAGATCAAAGTTTTCGCTAATCTGAATTTCTGCAAATAAATTTACTGTAAATATATATATATATATCCTAAAGGAATTGCCATCTATGGAAATATTTCAAAATCTGTTTTGTTGTGGGAAAGTGTCTGGAGCACTGCTGTTCTGGGACCTACCAATCAGTTGATCTTGGCCAGTTAATGATTATTCATGGGCTATTCTTAGCTAGTAAATGTAACATCCTCAAACAGGCAAATCTGACCAGATCTATTGTTAAACTGTGAGAAATGTCCCAGCCATTGCACCAGCCTCTGGTAATGACCATTCTCCCAAACAAATTTCCTGACTGCTTCCACAGTTAGTACAGGCCAGGGATCCTTCCCAGTATGTATTTTGGAGTAACAATCCTTTCTGTAGGGTAAGATGATAGATCCAAAGAACAGTCTTTAGTGTGTTTATTTACTATCAAAGACACAGCCAAGACTGTACAGTACTTATTTAGATAAAACAACTTCGGAAGTCAACTGAAAATTTAAATTCAAAGTAACTACCAATATCTTTTCTTATTCTTTTTTTTCCCCTAAAATTAATTTTGCACAAAAATTAGCAAAGTTTAATATAACTTTTTGCTGGTGAGCGACGAGCTAAGTGTCTTACATGTTTTAAGACATGCTTAATCATTCTGACACCCAGTTTAGAGTTTTATCAGAAAAATCTTTCTGTTCAGGACCTAGTTCATGAACTTAGCATCTGATTAAATACTGTAGGATTAAACATTCCCAACTACATATTTTAATACATATTCACATACACTTCTCTGTTGACTGCACTAGAATTTCGCAGAGCCTAAAGGCATTGGAAAGAGTAAACTTAATTGTGTAAAAATTTTGAAGGTGATGATTTTATCTTTGAAATATTACTGATTGTGATCTAGTAATGTTAACTGCTATAAATAAGACTTTCTGAAAAAGAGATATTCTTTTATTTTACAATATTCTTTTAATCTCAAATGAATTTTTTAAACTTTTGCATAAACCCTGATCCTTCCCTTACTGAGATCTTGAATGCAGTAGTGAAGGATATGTCTGCTTTATGCAATATGGTCCAATAGACATGGCTCTGTAGAGGAAAACAGCTCATGCAGGGGATCTTACACTCCTATGGAACGCATTTTTGGAGAGTTTTGTATGGGCAGAGTGTCTGTCAGTGCCTGGAAGCATCTGGTGGCCCCTGAAGTGCCACCTTACGGTTGACTTCATCTGAAAGACATCCAGTTTGTGTGCTCAAAGACTGCACCCCTCTGCAAACCAAGTCAGGTAGGTGACTTTGAGCAGGGTGTTCAGTCTAAGAGCACACTCCTGGTGTGAACTAGTGGATTAATGCCAGCCATCTGACTGAACTTTTTCGGAAGGAAGGGGATTCCTTTCGGTGTTCTCACTGATGCTCTCTGGGACATTGATTCACAACCTGTCTTGCTTATCCCCAATGCACAAAACTGAATTGTACAATCTAATGCCAGTTTCTGTAGAAAAAGTAATGACTCAAAAGATATTTGTGTTTAGATAAAGACTTCTGGTTATCTACTGTTTTACTGAAATGTTAGCTTTGTTGTATCCTTTGATAGTGAAAGCACAGTCATGTAAGACTAATAAGAAATCAATTTTCTGCTACAGGAGTTGCCTTCAGGAGAGACTCTTGACTAATTTAATTTGTAAACTGTATATTTCAGCACAGCCTGACTGCATCTTGGGAATTATGGACAATAATCTCCTATTGATCCACACTAGCAGCTGATTATGGTGCTCCTAAGCTAGACCTGTTGCGTTAGCTGACATGTACTTGGAGTATGGCTCCTAAGGAAACAAAGATTCGCATGACACATGGGACTCATTGTACTAAGCCCTAACATCCAAATGTTCTCCTCAAATTACTTGGGAGGGAATAGGGAAGGAACTCATGCCACATTGTATTTCAAAGACAGTAATTATATTGCTTCTCATTTTATGCACTGGATTAAAAAGAGAGATATTCCAGAAAATAAGATTTTAATTACATAAGTGATGTTTTATTAACATTAAGATAATGGTTGTGTGGAGAGAAGTTTATGAGTGGCATTTTTGTTTTAGCAAGGAAGTCAGGCGCACAATATCTGCAAAGCACAGATATCACCGAGCTGAACACATGATTAGGAATGCAGCATCTGCCTAAAATGCTAAAATAGTGCTTTGCTATGCATTGAACTGGACACACACATTCTCAGAATTCAACTTTTTTCCACTCTGTGAGTAATTATATTGCTTAATTTGAGTGGTCATGAGAAATAAGATTAGTCAGAACTGTGATGTGGGTGATCCTAGTGACAGCTCACGTGCAATATTAATTAGATCCCATGACAGAAAACTGCCGTTGATATGTCATGTAAGGTACAATGCTTTGTCTACCTCTAAATTGCATCCTTGTGTCTAACTTTCTTTTTTTGAGTTAATTTTTTCTTTTCTGTCTCTGTAGATGCTTTAATTTCAGCCAGAATTTTTCATCTTCTCCTTATGAAAATATTCGGGTATTATCATCTTAATGGTTTTTTTAGAAGGGGTTCTTATCCTCCAGTGCTCTCAATCAAAGCTAGTTGTTTGAATCTGTGTGCATTAGCAGAGAAGAAAAGATTTGTTAACCACGTATGTGTATATTTTTGTTACCCCAGAATTGGCTTAATCTCATCAAATCCCATAACTGGCATATTTTGCAGCTGTTTGAGCTTGTACGCACCTGATGTTCCTCACATTACTTGTGCTTTGCTCAGAAAAATCTCAATCCAGATTATCTCTGGGAAGCACTGGGTTGTGACTTCCTTCACAGCCAGAAGAGCAAAATCCTGCTTTTAAGGGATTTATCCAGAGTATGGTCAAGTTCTACTAGGGAGAAGCAAGAGTGGGCTGCTCCTACGAGAGGGTAACTGGGAGCCAGGGGTGACAGCACGGCTGGCAGGACAGTGTCTCCACCAGCAATGGCACAGCTCCACAGTGTCTGAGCAAGGAGACCAGAGAGGGTGATGAGGTGGTGATAACCACAGTCAATTGTCTGTGCTGTCATAGCCACACAGATTCATAGTATCATAGAATCACTAGGTTGGAAAAGACCTTTTAGATCATCAAGCCCAACTGTACCTGTCTACTACTAAACATTATCCCTAAGCATTTCATCTCCCTGTCTTTTAAATACCTCCAGGGATGGGGACTCCACCACCTCTCTGGGCAGCCTCTGCCAGTGCCCGAGAACCCCTTCAGTGAAGAAATTTTTCCTAATGTCCCATCTGACCCTCCCCTGGTGTAACTTGAGGCCATTTCCTCTCATCCTATCATCTGTCACTTGGGAGAAGAGACCAACATCCACTTCATTACAACCTACTTTCCTGTAGTTGTAGACAATGATAAAGTCTCCCCTCAGCCTCTTCTTCTCCAAGCTAAACAACCCCAGTTTCCTCAACTGCTCCCCTTAAGACTTGTTCTCCAGCCCCTTCACCAGCTTTGTTGCTCTTCTCTGGACACGCTCCAGGACCTCAATGTCTTTCCTGTAGTGAGGGGAGCAAAACTGAACACAGCAAAATTATATCAATGAGGCAGGTCCACAGACTGCAGTAATGAACTCTTCAGCCCAGTGAATGATAGGATCCACTGCCTAAAAGAGGAAATTTGACAAGTTTAATGTAGGCATAAGGCAGAAGTCTAACAGAAAGAATTAATTAACCATTAGAAAAAAATTCCGGAGATTAGAATGGGCTTTTTATCTCAGAAATTGAAAAATCAAGACAGGACACTTTCCTAGCACTTCATACAGTATTTCCAGGCAGTTCTGTAGTTTAAAGAAAAGGTCAGACTGGGTGATCACTGTGATTCCTTCTGGCCTTATTAACATTGAGTCAATGATTCAGCCCTCTACTGACATTCACTCTTGTATAGCTTATACTGTTACACAGAAGTAATCACAATCTAATTAAAAATTCCTTTCCAGTCAGATCATGTTTAAAAAGTAATTCATCTATTAATTAGAGATTGTATTTATGAAACATCTATAAAAATATTTTCCAGTCAAAATAGATATTGATGAAGAGTTTATTTCAGGGAGCTACAGAAAATTTCTTTACTTTAAGTAAAACAGAATCTTAAACCAGATCTTTCTTCATCTTCAGAATGATGTTAAATTTCAGATGTCACCCTAAGACTGATGGATGTCTTGGAAATGTAATCCAGAAAATTCTTCTCTTAACAGTTCAGTGGTCTTTGGTCTACAGCAAGGTCTATGCAGGTGACTTAGGTTTGCTGTGTTTGTCCAGATGCACACTTGCTCTCAGTGATGATAGGGGTGAAATTCCCTTATCTGTGCATCATTTTGATAGAAAAGAAACCTGGGCACACAGACTTAAACGGGAGAAGTCTTGCAAATGTTCTGCTCAGACTTCTCTCAGTCTGAACTGCAGTGAAACCAGGATGATGGGATACGCCATGAAGCACATCTGCTTCACGGCTGAGACTCACCCCGCATTTAGCAAGTCTTCTGAAAATCACCAGATAGAATAGGCTATAGATGGAAGAGGTGCAAATGAAAATATGATTGAATTATCTGACTTGTATTTATCCACTAATTACAAGTAAAGAACTATAGTTTCAATTTTAAACAAACGTAGGAAAAAATCTTCTCTTTTAAAGAATAAATATTTTAGATTATTGATTTTATCTATTTATGGCTGATCTTCACATTTTCTCTTGTCACAATGCAATTTGGCTAACTTCAAGTTAAATACAACAAATAGTCTTTCCAAATGATGTTACACTTGTAGGAAAACTCCAAAGATGTAGTAACTGCATCTTATCATACAGAGTGGACTGCCAGCAATGCAGTATATTCTTTTTGCAGAGGAAAATAGGAAAAACGTTTGAAAAAAAATGGAAAAATGCTTTTCAAAAAAAGGCATTTACCTCCTCTTGCAAAAGGAAAATGAGAGTGTTTTTAATTTTCAGGAAAAGAAAGAAATGAAATTTAGTAAATATTGCAGTGATCTGCAATATTGCAAATCCAGCTTTAAGTTCTTGCCTTAAAGGAACATATTGCATGATTAAACATCCTTTGGTACAGGGACTGATCACGGCAAACGCAGACTCCAGTTGCTCCTTGAAATCATGCAATAGGAACTTGGAGGCCGTTTTTTAACAGTCTCAGATGGTAGATCTAACTGCTGGACAATTGGCACCTACCGAGCATGCCAGGATACTTCTGGACCTGGAAAGCATTTCTGATAACAAGTTATTGAGAACAGTTTGATAAAAAAAATTATATTTTTTCCCAAGTAATTCTGGTGTGCACTTACTATTTGAATTTCTTGAGTCCGGATTACTTGTTCGTGTCAAAATGCTTCCCAAGGCTAGAGATCAATACCGGCTAGTAAGAAACAAAGGAAATAATCTGTGCAGTTGTAGAGTGATAAAGGACTTAGTTCATCTGTAATAATAACCAAGCACGCTATGAGCTCCCTCTTTCTTTCAAAGGCTTTGTAGTTTTTAATAGTAATTATTTTACAGGAGGAAAAGTAGTCTCGTCTTTTCAAAATCATCTCCCAGGATCTCTAAGGAATAAGTTAAAGGAACTCATAGAATGTTAAGATCCATTATAGAAAGGAAGTCTTTTTTCATGTGCTGAGGGCTAAGAAAAAGATATTGATGGGAAAAATATGCAAGAGAAATGAAAGAAGAGGAAACTTCTTTGGCCTTGCTCAGCTCAGGGTTTTCACAATAAGGTAAGAAGGAAGCTGTGCCACACCTAGGTTACAATATTTGGGGTTTTTTCTTACTATTAGTGTAGTTCCTTAGTGGATGAATCTATGTTTTATATGTTGCCAACAGCTCTCATTCTTCTAACAAAGTATTGGAGATCCTGTTCAGATCATTTAGCAGCATCCTTTCAGCTCTGATATAGCTTTAGCAATCAAATAGCTTGAAGGAAAGAGGAGGCAAAGGCTGTAATCATTATTGATGTCAATGGCATAAACGCATAACACCCTCAAAGATGCGATTTGCAAGGAAAAAAAATAACAGTTCAGCAACTGGCTATTTCATCTGAACATTTAAATTCTGTCACAAGCACATTTTCATTCTCTAAATTGCACTCTTCTTTCAAATTACGGTCCCATTATTATTTTTCATACTACTTTTCATATATAATAATAAAAAATGCCTAAACAGTAATGTTCCATTTTTGATATTGTTAGACCATTGGTTTAGGAAGTGAAGTTTGAATACTGTTAACAGTGCTAATCAGCACTACTGTTGATAACACTAATGTTTTAAATTAATCATAACATTAATGCATACTAACTCCAGTGATGAGTTCAGACAGTCTTGTTGTAATTTTTAATGTCACATTTTTGTATGTGCATAAATGTAAAAAAAAAAAACACTGCTGGAAAAAAAAATCGTTGTATTTTTAAAAGCTAACAACAGATTAAACTCAAACATTTTTTCCTTGTGGAGGTAGCAGTGATGACTAAAATCTAATTCACTTTGTTTCTTCTCTTTCTTGGACTTGGACTACTCAAATAGAAATAATAAAGGGGAAGAAAAGAGATAAGAAACCAATGAAAGAAAGTAGATGGTCTACGTTGAAGATTAAAATTTTCTTTTCCCAAATGTTCAAAAAGGGAAAGAACATGACAGCTCTCTGCACCATGGCTCCTGCGTGATGGCTGTATCTCCAGGGGAGCATCCATAGATCTTGGTGCTGTATTCACCTGAGTTCTTTAGTCAGTGAAGGCTCCAAAATGCAAATACATTTGGCTTCCTAGTTTCTACTGAATCTGATGGATGTTTGATACTTAAATTGCCCAGAGTCTTAATTCTGAACACAGGCTTGTGGATGTGGCTGTAATTCCTCTAGAAAGATTCCTCAGTAGCTTCTGGGTAGCTTTTCTTTCCCTCGATTGTGTTCAGTCTTTCCCACTGTCCTGGCAAAGTGAATTTTTAAACAGAAACATGTATTTTTTCTTAGCAATTACTTAATTAAGTTCATTACTCTACTGATTTCTTAGGGGGATAGGGAGTGGTGAGAAGCTTAGCAACTTCATTTTGAAGATGTGACTGATTAAAGCTTATGTTAGTGAAACATCTTGTAATTTTATATTTACCAGGGGGATACAATCTGAACTGAAACTGAACTAAGGACACGGTACTCCAGTGTAGCGCTGAGCCCATTCTAGCTGAGCCTTCCTTTTCTAGAGGACTCTCTGTTGATCTGAGAATTTAAGCTGGTTAACAGTGATAAGGTAGTAGAGATGAGAAAGACTATTTATCTTTTCATCTTCTGTCTTGGGGCAAGATTACATTGATTTCTGTAGGTCAGAAATAATAATTCTTTTTCTTTTTTTCCTTTTGAACTCCAACAATCCTAGGGCCAAAAGGTTTATCTGAAACTGGAGGGGGCGAAAGAAATGTATTGGGAAATAAACTTACTGTACTCTCTGACAGAAGACATGGTGTTCCATAAATGTCTGTGCAGGATCATTCATGGATGGTATTAAAATAACATCAAAAGTAAATTGTCATTAGCTTTTCAGCTACAGATACATAGATGTATGCTGCCAGTGGCTTGGCAAGGAGACAAAAAAAGATATTCTCAGCAAAATTAAACTCAGAAATAGCTACTTAAATATAAGCTTATTTTCTTCCTTTAAAAGATTCTTCTATTTTCCTCCCAGCTTCTGTGACTGGCAGCCCTGATACCCGCTGCGCTAGGATTGGAGCATGCCCACAGAATCCCACATGCGTGAAAAAGTGTTTTACAAGAATGCTCATTTTTTCCCCTTTAAAATTCCACAAACTTCTCTTGTTAAAACTCCATAAATCTTGCAGGTCCCTCATCTGTAGTCCAGCTTCATGCATCAGCGGGCTTCCAGAGCAACTTTTCGTCTCGGTACAGAGTCTATTTGGAAATTGCTTGAGAGCAAAATTAAGTGAGGACAGTTAGATTGTGCCTTGCAGACTCTGGATGATGATAAAAATGGAAAGTAAACACTGGAGGTTGTCTTTTGAGAGTGTTTTGTGAGTTTCCTGATAAAGCTGAGGGAATCAGCAAAGGGATTCCCACTGCTCTTTGAACTTACTCCAAGTATAGCCATAGAAAAGCAGAAGGTATGTCCAAACACAAGACGCTAGTGCTTGGTTTTGGAGAGACTGCTCACCTGCTCAGGCCAGCTATGTTTTAGTGTGGTATCACCTACGTATAGTACGTGTTTTGCTTTATACATTTCTGACTTCAGGCTAAAATACAAAAAAGTGAAGCATTGATTTTGTTGCAACGTGGAATCACCATCCTCTCTAATCAGGAGGCACTTTTCAAAGAAAAGAAAGGCCTTTCTGCATGCTTGGACCCCTGCCTTCTCTTCCTAATTACAGTCAGTGGCGTTCCTCCAATGGTGTGCAGCAGCAGCCTCTCAACACCTCTGTGGCACATCATGCCCATTTGCCACATTACATTTATTGTGAAGGAGAGGGACATTGTTGAAGGAGAAGATAATTTAAATTTGTAGTTTCTGATCTGTAAAAGCAGAGACAATTCACCTGACTTGAATACTCTCTCCCCCTTTCTGCACCCTCTTGTCTCTAGTTCAGAATCAGAAGCTGGTAGTCTGGAGAACCTCAAGGAGCCTGTAATAACTTCTTCTTCCATCTCTGCATGGTGAAAAAAAAAAAAACTGCGAGATTTGGAAATGCTGTATTGCAAAAAGTATGTTTGGTTTTTAAAATTTTGAACTCAGTATCACACCGAAATATTTTGAATTGCAGGCATTAGAAGAGCCAGCCCAAACTGCTGGTATGACTGAAGGCACCGCTTTGGACACCCATTCAGAGGTAGTGCTGTTAAATCTCTTTTAATTTTTCATTTGAAAATGAAAATTAAAGGCTAACTGAGTGATGTATCCTCTTTTTTCAGATGTGCTCCCCTGCCCAGCTCAGACAACAAACGGAAGAGCTGTGTGCTGTCATTGATCAAGTCCTACAGGACCCACTGACTATGGTAAACTGTCTATGTGTGGGGCTGACGTTTTTTTTCTTCCTTTACTTTTTTTCTCTTGTCATTAATAAGTCTATTCTCTGATGAAAATCATGTTCCAGCGCCGATGTGAATCTTCTCCGAGTTTCCTGCAGATGAGCACAGAGTCAGATGTTGGCAAGGTAGGTGAATAAGCCCAAATGCTCTTTCTAGGTAGACATAAAGCAAAAGACATCACAACTATAAAGCCTATAACAACAGAAAGCTTCAGTTAAGAGACGCAGTATCAGTAGAATGATGACTATTTGAATGAAATGGAAGGACAGAACTGCAGTTCTGGAGCCAGTGCAGGATGCTTTCCTAAAGGGCTTATATTATGAAAGAGAAGCTGTTTCTTAGGGTTTCCGAGGCCAGGATCCACAAGAAAGAAATCCTTCATATCTTGCGTTCCATATTGCAGGGTCTCTGGATATCTCCCAGATTTCATCTCATCTATGGGTCCTTACAGCAGAGGAGCCAATGGGTTTAGGTTCAGTGACTGGAAACATCTTTCAGAATACCTTTTTTTTGAAGTCATTATTGGTTTTCAAATAATTGGATAATTAATATGTAGACCTGCTCATAAGTGTTGATTTTCTTTCAACTCTGGCCTCTCAAAGAAGAGGGATGTCTTCTTCATCCATTTCCTTTGGATAACTCAGAAACAGGTAGCGAGAGGCAGGAATAAATTTCTATATAAATGTTAAACTTCTGGTTTCGCTATGTTATATTGCTGTGTCTTCTGGCTTCAGAAAGATGAATAACCAAAGGAGAAGAGTCTTGTATTCAGTTTGCCCCAAGTAAATTTAAGTTGATGTTAGAAGCTATAGGAAAGTAAAAATGGCAGATATCCAAAATGAAACAGGAGGAAAGGAACAGGAGGTGTTCAAGGCCAGGTTGGATGGAGCCTTGGGCAGACTGATCCAGTGGGATATCCCTGCCCATGGCAGGGGCATTGGAACTGGATGATCTTTAAGGTCCCTTCCAACCCAAACTATTCTATGATTCTACGATTCTATGATACTATGATTCCATGATTCTATGATTCCATGATTCTATGGGAGGGATTTTTGGCAGAAGAATACGCCAAAATGTTAATGCATTCAAAATATCCTGCAAAACGTACAGTCCATTATGCAAAAAAAAAGGCACAGAACCAGCATTCCTTGGTGGGTATATCTAATATACACTTTAAATTTAATTTTCATTTTTTAAATTACTTCTGTAAACCAGCACGCAGTAGTGAATAAGGTTTCAGGTAGTCAAGAAACGAAAATTGGATAATATCTGAAAAAGCAGGCAGAGACTCTTACCGAGGAAATGTTTTCCATGTCTGCAGTGAGTCCGAAGTGGTTAAAATGCTACTATTAATTTGGACTTTTGAGCTATAGCATCCAAAATCTACTTCCTTGGGCAACTGAGAATTGAGCCTTGACCAAATGGAAGGCATCAGTTAGGATTCATGAAAACAAATAAAGTGGGCAAAAGGTGAATTTTACAGGACACAACATAATGACCACAATAAAGGTGTGAGGACTTCAGAATGAGATCGAAGTGCTTAAATTGAAGATAAGTCATACACAGGAAGGAAAAAAGAGTGCATCTTCTAAGTAAATGCTTTAGAAATATCAGTCTTCAAGTTCTCACAAATAGAACATGGAAAGAGGATGTTTCAAGTTATTTTGTGAGCAAATCAAAGTTAAATTTCACAGGGCAACTGCACCCATGGCTGTCTACTAATGAGTTCTGATGATTGTCAGAGATAATTTCAAGGACAGCTTCAATACAATGTGATCAAAGTTTTTAAGCAGTAAAAATTAAATAGTATTTTCTATAATAAACATATTCAACAAAACTTTAATGTAACTTATTCTCATGTATATCATGTTTTTTTGGAATACTGAAGTATTTTTGAATTTAAGCAATTAACAACTTGTCATAATAATAAAAATCTCTTTGAGTTGCTCCTCAGAGTATCTTTTTGGTCTTCATATATGTATTTATTTTGTATAAGGTATCAACAACGCAGCAGAGAACAGTTGGGCGTGAAACCAGATATGTAAGTATTTTTATAATTACTGTACATTTTGCATGCAGAAATGTCTAATTTATCCACTCTTGCATTGATACCGGGTGAGTCTGCACGCAGCAGACACAGGTATCTACTCATGACATGAGGTGTGACTCTAGTACAGAGAAGTGTGTTAAAGCACAGGCAATTGAGACTTGAGATGTATTCTGACTGCTGCAAATCAGTCATGGCTCGAACCTCTTCAGTGCAGTGTCTACTTATAATTTTACCTGTGTGAATATGATATTAAAATTCATTTATTCACACAAGTTGTTGTTGTTGTTTGATTTGAGCATGGGGCAAAAGCTCAGGTGTTTGGCAAACACACTGTTGCATGTGCTGAGGGATGTATTTGGCCTCAATCTACACTGTAATGAGCTTGCTTGGGTAGAAGTCATCCTTTGGTTCATGCCTATCCATCAGAATTTGGGGTTGACTTTTACTTCCAAGCTACAGAGCTGGCCGAAACCCTACAGTTTAGCCTTAGGTGAACTGAAGCTGTTTTATCACATATACACACATTCCAGAATATAAAGAAAATCTCTACATTGACTCCTCCATTCAATTATTGAAACATTAAACACATTTAAGATTTTAATTCTCACTAACACAGATACTGCAGGTTCCATATTTTACTTACAAGTCATCTTGTCATGTGGTGAGAAATCTCTGCTTACTACTCATCAGTCAGTGTTTTGATTGAACTTCAGATCAAAGCAGTGATGTTAAAGGAATAGAGGCCTCCCAGTTTTATGCCAGCACAACGCTTGACTGATAATTCATTTGTACTTGTGGTGATACGCGTATTCAATTGCATTCTGTGATTTTTACTTGGCAGGTTGTGCTGGCTCATCCTAATTTGAAAGGATACTGGAAGAGAGCTTTTTGATGAAATATAAGAATGTGATTCAGAGGTAGTCTGTGAGAACAAAGTATATTTAATAACACTCCAGTGCAGGTCAACTTCAGGCATCCAACTTACATGCCTAAGGATAGAGTCAGCAAAGAAAACCACCCTAACAAACTCTTACTTCCCTCTGTCTCCTGGTACTTCCTACATAGAAGAAACGATTAAATATTTAAAAATATGTTTAGGAATAATGCAGAAGATTAAAGATATGCTAAACTTTACTATAAACTGTACATACATGGTGATGTTTTTTATGTCAGAAAACCAGTCAACTGTGTTAGCAGACCTTGGTCTCCAGGCTGCACGGTGGTGGCTGAACTTGGTGGGGCCACACTCTCCTAGACTTCACCGTCACGGCATTCTGCAGCAGTCTACTGAGGAATGGCCAGGTGTCCCTAACACCCACATATGTCACAGCTTTTCCTCCTCTCTTGCTCTGCTTCTTTGGTAGAATGTGCGAAGGCTATTTCTGCCCCAGCTTATAAATGAGGTGGGAGCTCATCCTCTACCCCTCAGGGCAAAGGTGCTGTGTGGTGGTGGACCAAAGCAGGCAAGAGAGTGTGCTAACCATCAACCGCAAAGGACCTGCTCCTGAGCTTGTGTGTGTGCTGACTTTGGTTGACCAGAAGAGCTATAGCCCAGGGAGCAGCATTTCTTAATACTTGTATAACATGTCTGTTTTGAAACAAGATTCCTATTTTGAGCCAATTTAAAAGTATCTCTAGTAGAAACCAGGAACTGTGTATCACATGGACGTTTGTTATCATAATATCAAGCTGTGATACCCCAGGAGCTCTGCGGTGTCTCATGTGAGCTGCCTTGGAGTAATGTTTTTCAGCCAATCTCTTTTAGCATATCTTTCTATCTTCTAGCGTAATTTTACTAGAAAGAATTAAAATGGTAATTTAGAAATATAGATTTCTTAATATTTTTGAATCTATAATGTCTGGTAGTAAGATGTTTGTCAAAATGTTGCTTTGAGGGTGTTTTTAGTTAAAAGAAAAGCTTTACATTTTGCATGAGTCAAGGGTGGAAATATCTGTCATGATAGAAAAGGATTATTTAGAAGCACACAAGAACATATATATGCGTACACACATGGTAATAGTACTAATTATTTATTAGGTTATATGCAGTAGTAGACCTCACAAACATGTTGAAATACCCTGCCATTTAACACTTAAAATGGCGTAGGTTTACTTTGGCCTCAGTTACTCTTTGTCTTCTCATGCAGTTTAGAACATTTTAAGGACTGCACAAATAGTAAGGGACTCTATAAAATGTACCAAAAAAGGTCTGACTTCAGTAAAATTACAGCAGTTTGTAGCAGGCACTACATTTACCATTTAACAGCTTTTTAAACTATGTGGTCCTTCACATGATCCCATTCACTATTTTATAAAAATGCAGAGCTGTTGGCTTAAAGGATGATACTGCTGATTTTAAATTATATAAACTTAAACATTCTCTGAACCAATCGCTTTTATGGGTAACGAGTGCCCTAATATATTTACTTAGGCACTGTGTTTCCATATAATTACCATCACCAAAGAAAGCTTTCTTAACTTTAACTCCAAGTTCTAGCAAATTTACAAACTTGTCATTCAACCCCACTTACAAGTACTTTAAAAATAATTTCTGATTATTAATTGGAATAATTACTATGCACGCTATTGACATTTTAGTTCTTCTTGACAGTTCAATTCTAAAAAAATTATTTTTGGAGTGTTATAGACATGAAATTGAGAAGTGAAAAAAAAAAGAGAGGATGTGAAATACCTAAAAATGCGTACAAACATGCAGAAATAAGAACTATTTTTCTTCATCTGAGGTCTGCTGTGCTTATAGACATTTCAAGTTATTCCTCTAAGATGACATTTACTCTAAATTTGCACCACCAAAGTGAGAGAATTTAATTCCAGCTACTTGTATATGTAGATCAGTCTGAAGGGATTTGATGCCTTTAAACTTACAATGAGATTAGCCTTCACTCTTAGTTAATGGCATGAAAGACTGTCCCTAATATGTAAGTAAACACTAGTAAAAATTCCTGTTTACTCTATTAAGGATAGAAGATGTACTTCTTGTAGATATAGTGCTAAATCACAACTATCTTTGTGAGAGTGGGAAGGTTTCCTCCACCAGAGGCTGTGTTCAGAGATGTGAGTGTTCTCAGTGAAAAGCACAGTCCTCCACCATGACTCATGGTGATGCTGTTATCACCCCAATGGAAGAGTAGAGCCAGGAGGTCCGAGGAGTGATTAAACATCTCTGTTTAGCACTTAAGATATCACACCTGGAATTTTGTGGCCAAATCTCCGCAAGGTCTTTATCATGGGGAAACAATGGAAGATAATGTTCTTCCCTCTCCAAATGTGCTCAAATTACTTTTCTGCTTTAAACTGAGAGGATATGGTTGAGTCAACAAAAATCCAGC
Source organism: Cuculus canorus (assembly GCF_017976375.1). Lineage (NCBI taxonomy): Eukaryota > Metazoa > Chordata > Aves > Cuculiformes > Cuculidae > Cuculus > Cuculus canorus. The sequence goes on from NC_071403.1 coordinate 9,052,900, forward strand.
TGCAGTAGTGCTTCTGTATAGGGTGCAGGCTGTAACGACACTGACTTGTCTTATACTACGACTCTTAAAGTGTGACCATTTAGTCAATTCCTTATCCACCAAATGATCCATTCATCATGTCCATGTCTTCAATTTAGAGTCAAGGATTTGTGAGGGATGATGTCATAAGCTTTGTGCAAATCCAGATAGATGACACCAGTTGCTCTTCCCTTACTCACCGACTCTGTAAATCCATTGTAGAAGGCCATCAAATTTGTCAGGCACAATTTGCCCTTAGGGAAACCATGTTGGCTGTCACCAATCCCCTCTTCATTTTCTATGTGCCTCAGCACAGTTTCCAGGAGGATCTTGTCTGTGATCTTGCCAGGTACAGAGGTGAGACTGACTGTCCTGTGGTTCTCAGGGTCTTCCTTTTCTTCCCTTTTTAAAAATGGGAGTTATGTTTCTCCTTTTCCAGTCAGTGGGAACTTTACCGGCCTGCCATGACTTCTCAAATATGAGGGACAGTGGCTTAATAACTTCATCCACCAGTTTCCTCATGGATGCATCTCATCAGGTCCAATGGACTTGTGCACCTTAAGGTTTCATAGATGGTCTCAAACCTGATCTTTTCCTACAGTGGGTGGTTCTTCATTCTCCGAATCCCTGCCTTTGCATTCTGTGCCTTGGGCAGTGTAGTTTGAACCCTTGCTTGTGGAGACTGTGGAAAAAAAGTAGTAGAATACCTCAGCCTTCCCCATACTCCAGGTAACCAGGTCTCCTGTTTCCTTCCAGAAAGGGCTCACACTTTCTCTAGTCTTCCTTTTGTCACTGACATACCTATAGAAGCTTTTCTTGTCGTCCTTGGCATTCTTGTGCCTTATTGTGTTGTCCCTCACAGCAGGGCACAAGGAGTGACTTTTGTATCCCTGAAAGATATTAGGGTGGTTGAAGTTCCCCATGAAGGATAGGTTGAGGTTATCCTTCCCTGGCAACTTTAATTTAAAGCCCTCTTCACCGGCTTGGCAAATGTCTGACCAAGGATGCTCTTCCCCTTCTCTGATAGATGGACCCAATCAGCCCCCAGTAGACCAGGTTTCTCAAGTGACTTCCGTGGTTTATATTTGATCATGCCTAGAGGTAAATGGAAATGACAATATTTTAATGTCTTTTACTAATTGCACATCACCGCATCTGAGATAACATCTTCTGCATCTGAGATAAAGTCTTCCGCATCTAAGCGTACGCTGTCCACGTATTCTTCCTCCTCTTACAACAGCCCTCAGAAAAATACAAGTGAAGTGACAAATGTAAATGCATTACTTTTTCATTCAGGAACCACTAATAGAAAAAGAGTGAACCATTTTTGGTGAAAAAACTTATCCTGTTGGATTTTTCTTCTGTCATTGTTGTAGTAGTTGTGATCTTCTTTGTAATACTGTACATATTTGCCTTTTTTGCAGGCCAGCCTTTACAAATCGACACCTATGATGACAGAGAGTCAGCTGGTATGTAATCACAGATACAATAGCCATGAAGTATTTGATGCAAAGTTATGTTATGTTGGTTTTCAAAATCTACACAAGCAAAAAATGTAAGGTAATTATTTACCGTCTTAGACTTTGAAAGAAACTGCAGTCAGTATCCTCCTACAGAGCTGTAATGCTTCTACATGGCTTCATTGCTTTCCTTTGCACTGAATATACTCATTTTAAGTACCTGTAAATCCTGACACTGCTTATAAATCCATGGACCAAATGACAAACTAGAGTCTTGTTCCTAGACGCTGAAAGATTCTTGTATTGCTAATTTAAATATAATCTACATCTGTACAGCTGCTGTATAGCCCAGCTTTCTCGCATCACGGAGTCTTTAAAATAACTGCAAAAGGTTTATCAGACATGGGTGCCCTTTCGAAAGCCAATCCCTATTATTTGTCCATATTCATAGTAATTTTGATCTATAGTTTGCACATTCTACTTTGCACGACTTGAAATGTCACATGTACTTATTTGTGATTCCTGGTGCTCTTCAGGAACCTGTAGTCAAAGCTGTCCTATAGCTGCCACTTCTCTTTGTTCTGGTGCTGAAATTAGATCTGATTTAGTCTGAAATTTTAGTCTGAAATTTTAGTCTGAAATTAGATACCACAATTCATAGTGTACCCATTTCACACTGGAATTGCTTTACCACTTTATTTATTCCTGGCACTTTACTTGCTCATTTTATTGTTTTCTTCTCAAAACTCTCTTATTGTTTCATTGTCAGTGTGAGAATCTCTTTAATTCTTCATCTGAGGAGAGCTGAAGTGAAGAATTCAGTTGCATGCTTGGTCTCTTCTTTGTCCATCTTTTTTACATCATTATTACACCTAATGGCCCCATAAACTTTAGATGCAAGGAATTCAGCAAGTTTTTTTTCTTAGTATTTCTTGGCCTAATAATGACATTTTTATGTTATAAGCTACATTTTTTTTCCCTCTAGACTCTATTTGAACACATTTTTCTCTCTTTGGAGTCATTTCCTCCTTACTCTTTTTTTTCCACTTTTTTTTTTTTTCACTGCTCTTTGAACAACCCAGAATTTACTGATCTCTTAAACTCCTCTTATAACCTGATAAGCTCCTCTGAAATGTTACTGTCTTAGGCAGTATTCTGGTCACTTATAACCATGGTCACTTATAACCATTTAACCACTTTGGCAGCTCCTTTAATCTTTTTCCTTAGGTTTTTTTCATAGCTCTTTTGATAATTTAACATTTAATTTATCCCTGGTTTTTGAGTGTGCAATGGAAGGATTTTGAAAAACCTATTTATAGATTTATATAGAAAAATAGTAGAAAAGGAGCCGTATATATTCAGAGTGAATACAGAATGGCATTCCTCTATTTTGCCAGCAGGTTTAAGTGATAGTAACAGAAAGAACACAGTGCAGTTTCATGCATAAAAAGACTGTGAATAGGAGTTGTAGGGACTTGAGGCAGGACAGAGGATGAGTTCAAACATTTGAAAGGAAGAAAAACAAATAACAATCCTTATGGCCTGTTCCAGGATTTTTCAGTTAATATCTAGACATATTTCTATGGCTTCCTTTGTTCTGTGGTATTTTAGATGTGACTTGGTAGCCTGGAGTATTTTTTCTCTAATTAATTCATTTTGAAACACACGCAATACAGAGATTCCTGTATTTCCTACATTTAACGCTATTGAGCACAAAGTTCCATGAAGCGAATTAAACTGTTGTTGAGAGTATGATATCTCCAGAATTATGGCGTGATTGCTTTAAAGTAAAATAGTACTATATTCAGCATCTTTTACGACCCCTTTCAGGTCAGAATGACATCAAATACAGCGCAATTGTCAGGTACAGCATAAAATCAGTAATGGGTGCATCTATCCACCTAAAATGATTTCATGGCCTTTGAGTATTGATGAATGACTTCTGGAAGGCAGCGTTTGCCATGAGTGTACATCTATACTTTGTCAAGCAGGAAAATGCAGGCACTGCTGGAGTGAAATATGTCAGTTATACTGAGGACTGGTCCGTATAGAGCCATCACACAGCAAAGTAGGAAACGAAAGAGATTCCTGATGTGCCAAATGAAAAGGTGAGTGAAGGGAACTTAAATGTGCAAAAAGATTTTCCCAAAGATAGGGAAGGAAACGAAGAATGAAGCAGAGAGTAACACCAGTGCTAAAGGCTAGCCCTTAGCTCTCTCCTTGCTACCAGCCTGGGCAGCAAGCGGTGCCGGAGCAAACCTGTTCCCTTTTCTGGTCCCCTTTCCCCAGAACAGCAGCAGAGGTGAGTTCCTCCTTCACACTACTCTTACTGTGGATCCATTCCTTTTCTTCAGGTGTTGAGAGAAGACTCAATTGTCTACAGATTTAAACTTTGGTTTTGTTTAGCATAGATCAGTGGAGAGCACAATACAGTATAGTATCGGACATCTTGTTGAAAATTCAGTGTTTCTTGAAATGCAAATATTTCAGTATGAACAAAACCAAAGACAACTTGAATTCCAAACAAGTGGCTGTGTTTGTTCTCTCTGCTCAGTTGCAAGACCTGCTGTTGCTTCAGCACAGATGTGGAGGACATAATTTTCCTCCCTTTCTAGACTTTTCAAAGTGATGTGTATAATTTACTACTTAGCCAGAGGAAAAGGAAATCCTTTTAACTGCAGCTGTGTGTCTTCAGACCTTCAAATGTATTAAGGGAGAATTTCACCGTAGACTAGTACACAGTCTGGGAAGGTTTACTGCATTTTTGCAAGCGTAAAGCCTCCATCAGGGAAAATAAAAATAAACTAATATGTTCAATAATATATTCCCCTTTGTGAAGGCTAATTTGTGGGAGAAAAGAAATAAAGGGAAATATTTCATTCCCTTGCTTCACAGCTCAACTAGATGAAACACTTGCGTTTGTATAGTCAGGGCAAAAAGCATCTTTATGCTGATGGCAGAAGCTGCCATGGTTCTTCATGACGAAGGAGCTGGTTCCTCACTATCTGAAAGCAGGTGGTCTCAACAATTTGAAGGCTCCTTGGGTGACTCTGACTTCTCAGTGCTGACAGAAGATGACTGCATTGGCTTGGCGCATGCTGCGTTGCCCCATCTACCTCAAGGTCCCTAATGAATTTGTTGGAAAGGACTGGGAATGGTTCCTCTCCATGAGGGAATTCTTTGGTTATCCTATTCAAAGCAATAGCTGTCAAAGCCTGCAAGAGACTGTTTGTACAGAAAAGGTGGATATAAAGGTTATGCAGGTAAATAGATGTAGTGCTTGCTATTTGTCAAATGAGGTTTGATGGACTCAAAGAAAGAAGGAAATAAACAGAACACTTCACTCTTTTGTCTCAAGGCTAGTTCTCCTGGTTTTTTATATATTTTTAACTGATCATGTCATATTTTTGTTAGTCATTCATCAGGCTGTCACAGAGCAGGCTGCTTCAAAACAGCACAGCATTGAAAACATATTAAAAAGCCAATTCCTTGTTAAACATTAAGAAGCAACTTTCTTGTTTACAGGAAAACTGTTCAGGTATCCAGAACAGCTGAATGTTTATGTACTGACATAGAACAAGGCAAAGAGTGACTGCAGTCATTGCTAGTTATCAAAGAAGGGTCTGGCCTTACATACCATCGGGATCTCTGAATACTCTGGATTAGGGCAAGTGACACTGACTTGCATAGGAGAAATGAAGGACTCGGAGGATTTTAGGGCATTGCTGAGAGGAATGAGATTCCAGCTTAGTTGTGAGATCTCAGGGAGAAACGGTGTCATAGTAACAGAGAAAAACATCAGAGGTGAACATAAAATAGAAGTATATACCTGCTGATGAGAAGTACAGTATTGTGACTTTTGAGCCAAGTATCGTGCAAGGCTCATTTCATACAGCCAGAATATCTTCTGTCTCTGGAGAAAGGTAGCCATGTCCACACTACCAGTCAAAAGGCTCCCTGGTCCAGCCTACCCTCCTATTTCTGGAATCCTCAACATAGGAAGGATATGGAACTGTTGGAACGGGTCCAGAGAAGAGCTACAAAGATGATCAGAGGGCTGGAGCACCTTCCATATGAGGACAGGCTGAAAGAGTTGGGGTTGTTCAGCCTGGAGAAGAGAAGGCTCAGGGGAGAGCCTAGAGCAGCCTTCCGGTACCTGAAGGGGCTACAAGAAAGCTGGAGAGGGGCTATTCACAAAGGCATGTGGTGATAGGATGAGGGAAACAGGTATAAACTGGAGAGGGGCAGATTTAGGCTTGATGTAAGGAGGAATTTCTTCACCATGAGACTCTGGCCCACGTTGCCCAGGGAAGCTGTGGCTGCCCCATCCCTGGAGGTGTTCAAGGCCAGGTTGGATGGAGCCTTGGGCAGCCTTGGAACTGCATGATCTTTAAGGTCCCTTCCAATCCAAACTATTGATTGTATGATTTTATGATTCTATGATTCTATGATTCTGTGATTCTATCATTCTATCATTCTATCATTCTATCATTCTATCATTCTATCATTCTGCCTGTGTGCTTGCTGACCCAGGCCAAAGCCAAGACTGGCACCAAATCAGTACAATGGATTATGGGTCAGCTCTAGATTTTGTGTCTTGGCCCTGTGTAATTTCTTAATAGGGCTGTAGCCATATGACTGCAGCCACTGCTAACACAACAGCCTTTCTGTTTTTCAGTGCTATTGTGGGAAAGCCAAGACTTTACTCGGCAAAACCAAGTCTTAGATTGTTTCTCAGCAGTATCAGTTTTGTCACCTGCTATAAAAGAAAGAGTTCAAGTTTTTAGTTTTGGATCAAAGATTTTATATACTTTGTCAGGAAGCTAATAAAGTATTTCAAATACTGTTTGCTGGCTGATATCTGCCTCTTTCTTAGCAGCATTGGACATAAACATATGACTCAGCCAGCACTTGAGTGCATGATGTTGTTTAGAAAAAGCATTAAAAGCATTTCCACAGTTTGCTTTTGGAAGAGGTTTCTGACATAAAGAGAATACCTTATGCTTGATGATTTCAGGTACCTCAATGGGCTTTTAATTGCATGGTTAAATGGTGCGGAGTAGTGCTAGAAGGCCACAGGTCCTTTGGATGCATAATGATGACTTGATAACAACTGTAGCTTTCTTTTTATTTTTTTTTTTATTTATCTTTGTGTTGAAAGCCAAGACTCTTTCACTTTTACAGTGGTGGAGAGGAAAATAATTATTTTATGGTGAATCCTACAAAGAAATAGTCATTAACTACGGACTATAAATTCATTAAATGGGCACAGTATCTTTCACTAAGTTGACCTTAGTGAAAAAGTTTAAGGTTGTAATTCAACTAGGCAGTCACTAGTCTTTTTAAAAAGTTAATATCACCTCATGGCTTATTTTTCGCTTTCAGTTGAATAAGTTTCTTCTTATTTGATGAGTCAGATGAAAGGGTCCCAACCTATGGAAAGGAAGGAGGGGAAAAAAACTACAAGGCAAGGGGAAGATATTTTGCTGCCAGGGCCTTGCTCTCTCCTCAGGCATAATGTACTCCTCCTTCCTCTGCTGCCTTCCACTCACCCCCTGGGCACTATCCTGTCCTTTCCCAGAGTAGAAGCAGAAGCACAGGACATAGGGACATCTCCTGCCTTCTGCACCCTTACCCTCTGGTGGGTACCCCTCTTGCTCTGTCCTTGCTGGATGCCTACAGATTTAATTTTAAGGTGATTCTTAACTCTGTTTGCCTGATACCTCCAGCAGTATCGGGTGCATTGTTTTTAGCTTATTTTCACAGTGTTTCTTTATTACAGATAGACCACCAAGGTGTATTGCTCTTCTAAGTAGGCAGATGGTGTTATTATACCTATGTAGTCTAAATCTTAAAAATAAACCTAATGGTGCATCAAGTTTCTGCTCTGCATTTTTATACCCTGCTAGGTACTGAGGAGAGGGAACTGTAACAACACCTATTTCTCAGTCCCAGCCGGGCAAACTGGCCCTCTGGGCTGCAACCACAGAAGGAGCTCAGCATCTGTTGTTATCTATATCAGCTTAGACAAAGACTGCTCATTTTCTATGGAGTAGCTGTATCAGAGAAGAATGTAACTGAGTTATTGAAAAGCGTAAATTCAGTCACTGCCCCCCTCCAGGACTTCAGTACTTATCAGATTCCACTGGGCATGTACACTTTTTTTCCTTCCTTTTCTTTGCTTACTGAACAAGCTGTCTTTTTCAAAATAATGAAATCCTGAAACGAGGATGTACTAAATTGACAAGTTAATAGTCAATTTCTTGGTTGGCTGGTAGCTAACTATAAATTTTTTCTTGATTAAATAATCTGATTTGTCTTGAAATGAGGAGTCTCATACATCCATGCTCACTAAATTCTCTAAACTTATACTTTTACAAGTGAACTTTGAAAGATACTGTCAAAATCCAGCATGCAATCGCTGGTATTATTTTTCAGACTTTCCCCTCATCTGTTGTTGCCTGGCTGTAAGTTAACATCACGTTGCCCTTCCTTTATTCATAGTTACTCTTTTGAGGAGTGCAGAACAGAATTTGCAGCATGCAAGCAGACATATGGCTGTGCATAAAGTGTGACTTGATGAACTCATCAAGATATATCTGAACAGCTATCAAAAACATCCAGCAAAACCTGCAAACAATAGTTTGACAGCCCAGTTTTGATGTCTATTTTTGTGTGAGTAAAAAACAGATGTCAGCGATGAGGTTCTGTGCATAAAAACAGCCCTTGCCAGTCAGCATGACACCTGAGTAATTTTGATGGCGAAAGATGTTATTAATAACAGTTAAAAAATTTCTAGTCATTACAGCCTCATTGGAATTGATTTGTCTAACAAATATTCTGAAAATTTTAAAGTATTTTATTTTTTCTTCCATCTTTTTTCTCATGGGTGTACTATGGGTCAAGACAAAACCTGGTGTCATTCGTCCTGTGCTGGTGAAAGGAAAGAGTACACAGCAAAAGGAGGAACCCTATCAACCCAATCCTTTTAAAAAGTACCTTGAAGAAATCTGTGATCAAGATATTGAGCAGGTGAGTAACTCTTTGAAGGATTATGAAGCCTCAGCAAGTTTTCTTAAAGACGATGGGATAATTTTAGACCCTCACTTTGTCCTGGTGTCTTGCTTTTGCAAAGTTAGGTGATTCCCTGAGGGGCACCTCTCTCCTGGAAGAGAGAGTCCTGGCTGTAGATGGGCAGCTGGGCTTTCTAAAGGGATGTTTTTTTATGGCAATCTAAACTGTATGTTGAGGAGAGGGTCTTTAATGATGTCCATAGGAAACACTGTACAAAAGATAGTGGAAATCCTGTGCTTGCTTGTCAAGTAGATGTCTGGACAAGATCTGCTAGAAAACACTCTCCATCTGAGATCTGGACTCAAATCCTTTCTGAAGAGAGCTGAGGATAACATACACTGGGCAAGGTTCACTATTCCATCTCCAAGAGAGGAGCCCCATTGAATTTCCGTGTCACTCCCTAACGTGTAGCTCCCCGAAGTCTGTATTCATACCCTTCCACATCTTGAGGGGACAGTTCTTCTCCCGTGCCTGAGGCATATTAATGGGCAGCCCATTGGGCAGGAAAAGTGCTGTCTTCTCCAGCAGACCTCTGCATAAAGCCTCAGGATCATTTTTGCAAAAACACATCTTGAACTTTGCTGACCTGTATGAGGCATTATCTTGGAAAAAAAGCAGATAAATGGTGCTCTCAGCCTTTTTTTCATGCATTTCACACATGTTTGTGTGCATTACTGTGAATTAAACCTTAAATATGACGCATAATCCGAATGTCCCTATAGGTGGTTTTTATTAACCTATCCCATATGTTTGCAATCTTCCATATGGAGGGTAATAAAAGCAAGCCAATGCTCCTCTTGTCAGGCACTATGTGAATAAAATATCTCATTAATTGAATTTCTGTTATTTCTATGCCTCGCTACTCAAATTTAGAGAGTTTAACAATGCAAGTCCTCTCTTCTTCCTTTTATAACTGACTTTTTTTAAGATTTTCATTTTAGTTCTTTTTGTTCATCCCTATAGTTCTGACTTGCTGTAGGGCAATCTTGGCATTTCTCAAGAGCACTGCAGCATTACAAACAGAGAAAGATTTATCTGTAGCACTAGTGGGTTCCAGCGACATGTATGGTGCAATCAGAAGGTTTCTCATTCCATAGATTTCTATAGAATGTAGAGTTTCTGTAAAATATAAGAAAAAATGAATAAAAATTATGATTTACTGTTTGCCTCAGACCTTTTGAGGCTTACAGTGAATATTTGACTTCAGGTGAGTTCATAGTGAGTTTTTCATGCTTTAACTTGATGAAAACCTTCTAATTCCAATGCAAATGTGCTGCCATTTGCCTGAAATGGAAGAGAGCTGACCTGGAGCTGCTGCTAGAAAACTTCTGGTCTAGGTCACCTCATCAGGGCCTTTCTGCAAAGGCAGGGGCAGCTCACACCTCATTTCATCAGGGCTGGGCATTGATTCTGTGGGCTGTAGTTTTGCTAATGAAGGAAGGATGCAATCACCAAACCTATTTTCAGTCAAATACAAACCTGAAATTATTGCCATACTCTAAAGCTTTCTGACATTAGAAGGCCAACCGTGTCCTGGACTGCATCAAAAGCAGCGTGGCCAGAAGGGCGAGTGAGGGGATTCTGCCCCTCTATTCCTCTGTTGGGAGACCTCATCCAGAGTATTGTGTCCAGTTCTGGAATTCTCAATGTAAAAAGGATATGGAGCTGTTGGAATGGGTCCAGAAAAGGGCTACAAAGGTGATTGGAGGGCTGGAGCACCTCCCCTGCGAGGACAGGCTGAGAGAGTTGGGGTTGTTCAGCCTGGAGAAGAGAAGGCTCAGAGGAGACCTTGTAGGGACCTTCCAGTACCTGAAGGGCCTACAGGAAAGCTGGAGAGGGGTTGTTCATAAAGGCTTGTGGGGATTGGACTGGGGGAATGGGTATAAACTGGAGAGGGGCAGATTTAGACTGGACATAAGGAAGAATTTCTTCATCATGAGAGTGGTGAGACACTGGCACAGGTTGCCCAGGGAAGCTGTGGCTGCCCCATCCCTGGCAGTGTTCAAGGTCAGGTTGGATGGGGCCTTGGGCAGCCTGAGCCAGTGGGATGTCCCTGCCCATGGCAGGGGGGTTGGAACTGGATGATCTTTAAGGTCCCTTCCAACCCAAACTATTCTGTGATTCTATGATTCTATGATTCTATGATTTGAAGCTTATTGTGAAAACTGATAAACTTAGACCTTATAAGTTACTTACGGTGCATAATACTGAAGTACTGAAGATGTAATAAGTCCATGAATAAGTATGGTTGTTATAATAAGAGACAATTTAAAAGAATAATGCCATATACTCTAAAGTACTGATAAATTTCAGTACTACTATTTCATCCTAACCTAAGAAATTCCACAAGTTACTGTAAAATACTTGTTATTTTGTGAGCTCCATTTTAAAACTTCTTCATTTTGAAAAAAGGAGTATTTAGACCTGCATTCAGATGGATCCACTGACTTAACAGAAACTGGTTTTGTTCGTGTGAAAAATGGATCTATGATTCTAGTGCTTGTCTAGTACAATTAATAGTACAACGACAGCCAGATCTGGGGAAAACATAAAAGCACTAAACATGACAGTGTATGCTTATGGTTTCTGTTCTCGCCTCTCAGAGTATTTTTGTTGTGCTTAAGTATTTTTATTGTAAGTATTATAAGTATTTTTATTGTAAATCCCTTGTGAGTGTTAGAAACTTGGGTACCCACATGAGGATGTTCACAATCTTATAGCACCTAAAAAACTCTCCTGAAGGGCTTTAGTGCCTGTAAAAGAGCTTTAGCACTGCCCGTGTAACCGGACTTGGTGCCAGACAACAGCTTGAAAATTGCGGTGGTTATCTCTAATCACAGGGTTGTTAGCCTGTAAGGACACTCATTCTTCCTCTTCACCTGCTGTCAGTACTCAGCATTTTTGGCTGCCCGTTGGCTGGCTTCCACGGAGTGGGAGGTGTTCCCACAAATATTACCCTCAAATCAGGTAAATTGACTTCTTTCATGGGATGTGAAAGTTGTGGATTAAAATTAGGAGACTAACAGGTATGTTTTGTGCTTTTTATGGAGGAGCCAGTGTTAGTCCACTTGTCCTCAAATAAGAACTTAGCAGGCATCTTCTGTGGCTGAGGGCAAAATGCTCATAGTGTTACTGATTTTCCCTGTTTTTTTCTTGGAGATTTCCCCAGTCCTGCTGGGAGGTTTAGTTCTAAGATTTTGGTTCTCTCCCTCTCTCTGTGCTAGCTTTTCGTTTCTTTCTAACACCATTGCCAAGAGCACCCTGCCTAGGTGACATTGCTGCCCCTCCTTCACCCAGCCCGTCTTGAAAAGACAGACCCTTTCAGGCTGCATCTTTGAGGATGGGGTTCCAGATGGCATCAGCTTTATTACCTTCTGTCTTTTGATTTTTTTTTAGATCTCCATAGTATTCCCTGCTCTCTATCAAACCTCCCAATGTGACACTGAGCACTGGTGACTATGTGAGTGACATTCAGTTTGAGACATAATGATGCAGCCAGCTGTAACTCCTGACCTTCAGCTTCACATCCCTGTGTTGAACACACATTTTTTTTTCTTAACAGAGTGTAGCTTGTTTACTTTTCACTTCATTAAGAAACGTCCCCACACGGAAAAGGCCATTTCCCTTGTAAAAACACAGTAATTTTTGATTTAACGGGGAGCTGTTCTCATGCAGATGATGCTAAGTAATGGATGGAGGCAAAAGGAGATTTCTAAATTAGTGAAGATCGTCTGGAAAGGATGGAGCTCAGTTCACAGATAGCTGTTTTCATCTGTGTTATGGGTATGTTGTATATAGATGGACATTGCTGAGCCAATAAAATTTATAAACCAGGGGAAAAGGGGAACCCCCCCCCAATTTTATTATGGTGTTTTCTCATATTAGTTTATGCTACCTTCTTTTTTTTATTCATTTTATTTTCCCTTTTCCTGAGGACCTATATGACTTGTAGCACTGGCTTTTTAGTGGGTATCCCCCCATCAAATACTTGTTACAGAGTGTAGTGATTCTGACATTCCAATCTGACAGTATTAAGTTTCCCACATTTTTAGATGCCCTTACTGAAGAGAGTAATTTCCTCATCATAAGGCAGATTTTTTTCCTCTTGCTTAGTACATTTCAGTAATCTTTCAGGAATTTTGCAAATATGCTCCAATTTGTTCAAAAAAGCACTATAAAATATACTGGAAGTATGTGTAACTTGTGAGCAGCACTGATGTGACGGCTTAATGAAAAATTTCACATGAAACTATGGAAATAGATTTTTTTTTAAAAAATAAATAGGTTAGTTTGTTACACAGTAACATGAAAACAACTCATAATGAATGTCAGTGAGTTCATGCACTTACAAATATTTATTAACAAGAATGTACATAGGCTCCTTTGTCATTAAAAAAATAAGCCACTTTGGGTAATAAAGAGCAAGATAAGGATGAACTAAAGAGTTAGTTACACATGGCATGAAGCTGAGAGAGCAACTTACCAAGGTTTATCATTGATAGACATAAGGTTAGTGCCTAGGAGGCACAGCTAGTGAGGAGGAACAGCAGAAGGCAAGGTCAGTGTGAGGTGACTGCTGCCTGGTCCCCTTCCAGCCGCTTTTGCTGCTGCTGGACTCCAATCCACTCCTTTGCTCATGCTCTCTCTTTTGGTGGTAGACACATTAGCTTCTCCTGCAACTAATCACCGTTCTTGCCACAAATTTTCTGGGTCTTATGCTCAAAGGCACAGTGTGCGGTGGAGTTTTCGGTCCAGACTCAGCCAGCCAAGTGGGTGAGAATTCGGGATGTAGTGTGTCGGCCGCCTTGACGAAACCTAAGCATGAGATTTGTGCCAAAAGATGGGTATGCCCCCTTGGCTCTGTTCCAAACCTTTGCTTTTGGTATTAACCAGAAAAACTACTAACTGCTGACAACTTACAGTAGTGAAATATATTATGTGTGCGCCTTCACCAGTTTAACTATCAAATGCCTGAAAAGTCTTGTTAGAGTCTTGTTAAAAAGCCTGAAGTTCTTGTGCTAGTACCTAAACAGGTAGACTTCCTTTTGCACCTCTCAGACACTGGTTTCAGATTCATTTTACTTCCACTCTCAGAAATTGTCCCAAAACGTGGCCATTTTATCCTAGCACAAGATCTTTCTGAGCTTTCCTTTTCTGCCACTTCAGCATCAGTTGAGCTGCAAGAGGGGGATGCATTGGATTCCAGCTGGAGTGTAACTGGTTTAATGTGACATCTATAGAATGTTTTTGAGAGCGTACTTTCATGCAGATGAAAGTGCTTAGTGTAGAGCAATTGTATTGGCATGAAGGTATAGCATATTTCCTAGTTAATCATCAAGCCCTATGAAATGTAGAAAAGGTGCAAGATGAGTACTTTGCTTTCTGCTCAAAGTTTCTTTTTTTTTGTATCCATTAATCCGTTTCTGTTTACTTTGCTTTTTTTTCCATAGGAGACTGCTCTCCTACACCCTCTCTATCCAACTAAACTGATCCCTCCAATTAAGTCCCCTTTGTTTCCTCCATCCATCTCCCTCGATGACTATCTAAACCCTGGACCTTTCAGCCACTTATTCTCTATCACATGTGATGTTCATAAGAATCCTTATGAGGGAGCGTCAAGTGTGGTGTGATTCAAGAGCTTTGTCAGGCTTTTTATCCTTTTAATTCTCAGCAGAATTGAGCTGAGTCATTGGGACTGAGTGCATGCAGGTTCTCTTGGAAATGTATCTCAGATGAGCCCTAGTCTCCAGCATCCCTGGAGATGTTACTTCTTTTCCTCTCCTCAGCATAGCTCATGTCAGAACTTGCTTCCACCAGACCAGCCAGGATAGGGCTCCTACCACTCTTCATTCAAGGTATTTGCTCTCTAAAGGAAGAATAATCTATTCCATCCCTCATGCTCAGATTACTTTCAACATTTACCCATACTAAAATAATGGACTTTTTCTTGGGGACTGAGGGAAGGAAAATTAACCCAAGAGACATACAGATTTTTCCAGTGGCTTTATCTGTCATCCTGACAAGGATTTGTCTCTTGCCAATGCAAAGTGAATCACACTCTTGCTGACATCTGTGTCTTCTTTGAAACAGCAGTAAAGAAGCCAGACAAAGTCCCTGTGGTCCAAGGTGTGTGGGTTACAGGGCTGGCTAAGGAGCTTCTTAAGGTGAAAACTGGGCCCTATGTCTTAACTGAATTATTTTTGAAGAGCAGCTGGCATGAGGTATTTACAATAACCTCCAGGCCCCTGCCTGAACTTAGAAAAGCACCAATTGTGGAAGTTCACAGAAGATGCTATTTGAACTCTTCATATTTCATCCCTTCCATGTCTTCTTTGTAACACAAAGTCTGGCTGTAAATGCTCAAATCTTGACGCCAGGAGAGATAAACCCGCTCTGACATGTACCACGTGCTTTATGCAGAATGCAAGAGGATAAAAGACAGGCATTAGATGCTGTTTCTTTAGGTTGTGTCATAGTTTCCTCATCAAGGGGAATCACCAGGGAGAAATATGCATTACTATTTTTGGGCACTTTGGGGGCCAAGACTGCTTTGGAGAGAAGTATCAACCTTGCAGAGAATGTACCTTGGTCACCTGTCAGACTCCGAAGAAATGCCTGGAAAGACCTTTCTCTCACCATTGACTAGAAACATAATTTAGGTTAATAGCCAATGTTAATAGTGCCTGAAGTTGGCCTCTGTCCTGCAGGATTTATGGAATTTACCATTTTCACTACTTCCTAGGAGGGACAACTAAAACTAAACCGAACCTCTGATTCTGTCTTTGAAGCATCCTGAACAGAAGCACCTTTTGACATCTGTTAAAGTGGACTTTGTTCTGTTCCAATTTTTAGTACACTGGGCTGATATATTTATTTAGGACCAATGATTTTATGATCAAGTATTTTTCAATACTGGTTCATTGCAAGGCATTTACATGAAAAAACAAAGTTCATATGACCACTGAAACCAGTTTTATAGTGAAAATATTTATTTGCTAGTGCTCATGAAAACACTGCTAGGAAACCAGAAATTTGTATAGGAATAAGGCAGCGAAAAACTGCCTGAAGACAATTAAGACTGATTTTTTTTGGTACATCTTGTTAACTGTTTTCTTTAAGAACAATATTCTTGCTCAGTAATTGCTGAAATAAGGAAATTTTGCTGCTACTATGATCTCCCATAGTGCTATGCACTCAAAACTCTTCTCTTGGATGCAGAGATCATAGGGCAGCCCAGCCTCTGTATTTGCATTCCACCTATATGGTGATGATCACAAGACTTCTTCTTCCACATTTTTTTATCTCAAGGAATTTTTGTCAACCCAAGCAACCTTTGTGATCTTTGCAAACAGATAAAGGGAGCCACACCTCACTGCTGTTAATAAGTTCTTCCTGTACAATGTAAATACAAGAGCTACATCACCTCTTTGATTTCTTCTACTTCCTTTATAACACAAATTTGCTCTTTCGCTCGGGCCATTTTTCACTGTCTGCTGTCAGCAAAGGTGTTTTACATGGTTTTCCTTAGCAGTAAAGTCTGAGGCAAAGAAGGTATTCAGCAACACCACTTTCTCTCCATCCTCCGTCACCAGGACACCCACCTTATTCAACAGTGGCCCCACATTTTCTTCCTTTTGCTGCTGATGTACTTGAAGAAACCCTTCTTGTTGTCCTTAGCATCCTTTGCCAGATTTAATTCCAAGTGGGCCTTAGCATTCCTTGTTGCATCCCTACATATTCTGACAGCATTCCTATATTTTCCCAAGTGGCCAGTTCCTTTTTCTACTCTTTGTAAACTTTCATCCAGTTGAGTTTTCCCAGAAGCTCTATACTCATCCATGAAGACCTCCTGCCTCCTTTGTTCCTAGTGATGCACTGATCTTGAGCCTGGAGGAAGAAGTGCTTGAAGATTGTCCAACTCTCTTGAACCCCCCCTACCTTCTAGAGCCCTGTCCCAAGTGATTCCTCTAAGTCTTTGAAGAGGCTAAAGTTAGCTCTCCTGAAGCCCAGTTTTGTAATCCTGCTCATTGCCCTATTTCTTCCGTGCAGGATCCTGAACTCAGCTATTCTGTGATTGTTGCAGCCAAGGCTCCCCCTGACTTGCACATCGCCAACCAGACCTTCTTTGCTTATTAGTATAAGGTCCAGTAGCACTCCTTATCAGCTCCTCCACCACTTGTGTCAGGAAGTTATCAAAGCTCTGTGGGAGTCTCTTGGACTGCATGTGTTATCTTTCCAGCAAAGTTTCTCCAAGTGCATCTCTTTATTTAGTTAATGTAGGAAGTCCACTCTTCCATCCCATAAGATTTAGTGAAAATCCATGGGACTGCTTACTATTAAGCACAATTAGTACAAAAACCCCAATAATTAGATCTTCTGAAAGAGGGTTGGTGAGAATGACAAAGATCTTTGAGACCAAGATTAATGTCTGTTTTGAGACTTCTTAGAATTTTCAGTATAACTCAATTTAACATTGATTGTTTCCCAGCATTTAAAACAATTTTAATTATATAATTATTTGCAATAATTTTAAAGCCTCAGCCAATGAAGATGAGATTAACTGATATAAAATGAGATGACTAAATTGTCAGAGGTAGGTAAGATTTTTAAGCGCTAATGGTAGTTCTAGTAAATAAATTTCGTAGGATGTATTGTATTTCTGAATTGATAAGACTCTCTTGGTAGGTATGGTCCGTTACTGTAGGAAACAGAATAATCAGATGTCAATACTGGGCTAGTTTAATACAAACAGAGGTTTATTTACACATGAAGTAAATATTCACCACTTAAAATATTTTTAAATGCTTTTTGTTTAGTCTATAGTATTAACATCTTTGATAACCAAAGGAAGACTAATCTCGACCTTATTCAGATATTTAACATTTGAGCCAGTATATGTTGATAAAATCCCTGACAATATTTGCCTATGATTTCTTTCAATAATCCTGTCTTCTGTACCACCCAACTACAATCTGAGCTATTTGTGTTTTTAAAAAGAAATGAGTTTATTTGTTCTCATGAATAACTGAAATAACAGAGAACACAGTAGAACAGACACAGGTGTTAAAATTTTAGAGTGTTAGACCTCTTCCATAAACAACGTCCTGAAATCATGGGGATTTCTTTCAATTCTCTACTAAACCTGGACTGCCATCTCCGTAAATTCCCAGTAGTTCCCCCTCTCCGCCCCTCATTCATTGAAATAAGGGATAATATTCACTGTTACTCACTTGCTGTCTTCCCAGGCATCCAGTAAACACACGGTCCATGTCCACATGGTCAAGCTGGACATGAGTCCCACTTCTAGCCTTATGTTGTATTAAGCTTCGTGTTCCACTAGAGGGCAAAATGCACTGCCGTAAGTTCTTGCAATCACTTAAAATGTGTTGTAAATAGGCTACTGAGAGCAGACAGGACAGGATGTGCCAGTTAATGGATTTGCTACCCTTCACCAGCACTTTCACTGAAAAATTACCTTAAACAAGTGTTCCCTCAGAAATGGGAAATGAGACATGGGAAAAAAAAAAACAGAACGATCACCTATGTCTAATATTAGGGAAGCAAATAGAGTGGGCTTTCATTTCACTTGTTGGCTCAGGGAGCAAGAAAATAACAGCTCTCTCTATCTGAAATACTTTATTGAAAGGATGTTGGGGTGATGTTCAGGGAAATTGGACTCAGTGCCAGGTTGGTTTTGTTCGAATCTTTACCGAGTACCTGAATCTTCACAGCTGATTGAATTACACAGATGAAGCTGAAAGATAGACCTGGAAGGTTTTGTAGATTGTAACTCTTCAGAGCAATGAAATCTGTAAGCTGACCCTAAATAATTTGACAGTGTGGTTTTAGCTTTGATAGGAGGAGGCAGTGGGAACCAATGTGTTGTGGTTGTCCTTCTGCTTGGAGAAGAGCAGCGAAGGCTCGCTTCACTCCTCTGTGCACACCCTGCTTCTGAAACAAATTGCTGCCCATTCAAGTGAGCTGATTCTGTTCTCATTGGCCTTGTCATCTCCCTTGTCCTCTCCTTCCCCAGTCTGCCTCCCAGGCACCAGGCAATGCTGCTTTTATTCATGGTCTTGAATAATTCTGAGAGTTGAACTTCTTATTATAAAAAAATTCCTTCTCCTTTTGATTGGAATAAAACAGCTCAGGAAGGTGGATGTGAATGCAGCTATTGCAGTGATGGAGAGCCTGAGGTAATGTTTAGCTCTATGGTTAACTCCAAAGTGTGCTTCTGCTGGGAATCCCTCCAGCCTTTAATGAGGGACTGTGTGCAAAGGAACAGCTCAGCTCTGTATCTGAAGTACTGTTCAGTTCTGGTCCTTGCAATTCGAAAAAAAATGCAGACAGACTGAAGAGAGTTTTTTTCCTCGGGACCTAAATGGAGTTTTCTTGAAATCACTGAATATTGTCATGTTGGAATATTGTCATGTTGTCAGCCTTCCATAATCACTTTCAGGTCTGCAAGCTCATAGGTAAGCAGAATATTTGAAGGGAACCTTTATTATTTTTTAAATGAAATCAATGGTGTTTACCTCACCATCCAATCTCCTCCTCATTGGAGTTTGTGTTTGATTAATAGTAGCATAGTGGGAATTGACATTCTGTGAACACAGCAGCCTTTCAAGGTTGCCATGGAAAAGCACTTTTCTCCCAGATATCATCTCAATTGCTTTTATTTCCAGAAGAGGGTTTCTTTCTCTCTTTTGAATGTTGATATTTAAATGCTGGATTTGTGTAGGTATATTGTGGTTGATCAGCTTTCAACTATCTGTGATCCAGAAAAATTGGTTTATTGTAGAAAAAGAAATCAGAAGCAAACAACCATTACAGCTATGCTGCATATTAGACCTCTTCATTTGGAAAATATTAGTGCTTAATATGGTTATCTCCTTTGCATATTCTTTTATGGCATTGCTTGGGGTTAGTGGACTGTTTTAATCATAGCACACAGATGACATTTCTATCACTTTGGACTTGGTTTGATAATGGCTGCGGGAAATGCCTCTAGAGTTCTTGTTCACCTCATCTTTGAAGGAAGACATTTCTCCTAAAGTGGTTTAGAAGGATCACAACTTGGTAATCAATCACTTTCTTTGAAGCCATCAAATTAGCAACAGAAAATTAAGGTAGCTTAGGCTCAACTGGAGACAGAGCAGCATGCACTTCAAGTGGAGATGCTTTAAGTATGGCTCTGCATGGAAAGAACTCTGCTGCCCACTCCTGTGGAGACATCACTTCCAGAAGTAAAAAAAGGAATTGATTACCACGTCACTCTCCTTTTGGCCTGGATATTTTAGCAATTTTGAGAGCCTTACTCTTATTTCCTCAAGGAGAAGCTATTGATGGTAGGACCCTGGTAATTCTTTGATGTACTTCATTTGGAAAACACGCACATAAGAAGTTGTTTTCTTGAAAGCGGTAGCATCAACCTCCAGCAGGCATTTTCTATATTTAGAAATTGAAATGTGCTTCTTGGTGAACACTGTGTGCAAAAGTGTCGAGGTTTTCTCTTGGAAATATTTACTTCTATTGCCACTTCTGTTGCTTTCTGCCTTCTTATTTATACAAGTTGTCTCTACTGGGATATTTTAAACCAGTCTCAAGCATCAAAAAATGCTTTAAAATGCTTTGCCTTCATTGTAAGAGTTCTTTACATAATATAAAACTTGAGTTCAGCCTTATTCCTGGATTTCTAGGATGATTGCATCCAGTCTTCTGCATTGTGGCTTTCAGGCAGACATTTTTAATGCATAAACCAACACCAAATATGTAGAAATTCTGGCCTAGCTGACCACTAATTTCTGATGTGTCTTTATCTTTGCCTTCTTTATCTTCAGTTTAATGGGTGAATACATATTTTCTTAGGAAAACAAATAAAGGAAACAGAACAGCCCCAATATTACAGCACTTTTAGTGCCAGCTTCTAATGTCTCTGTTGGCTTGTGGAGGAGATTCAATGACATGGCCTGTGGTGATGGGGGCAAGGTTGCCGTAGCTCGGAGGCTGCTTCTAATGCCAGGATCCTGATCAATGGCTGGATTTGGACTGGATAAAACTCTAGGGGAATTTGAAACCATAGAAAATGAGAATGTTAAAAACCAATCTCTACTGGTGACTTGGCAAATCGGAACTACAACCTGAGAACATGTAATATCGTAATAAAAATCAAAGACAAAATTTCAAAGATCAAAAGTTTCTGAGAGGTAAAGATTGTTATTAATAGCAAAAGCAGAAATATACTATTGAGTGAAAGATATCAAACAAGTTCTGGTGGGCATGTAACCTGTATAAGAAACAAAAATGATACTTGTACGTTTCTTATTGAAGGCAATGTGAAGGCAATGTGAAGAAAAAAACAACTCACCAGTGTAAACTATCCCAAAACATCCAGAGCTGTAGAGGAATTTGTATCTTAGATATCACTGAATGCAGATGTTTCTAGACTATTTCCTGCTGCATTTTTTGATTGTGAAAAACTCTTCAGAGGTATCAAGGAAAAGTAAACAGTGATCTGATGAACCTTTGGAATCTATGTTGTAAAGGATAAATTGGCACAATTAGAATTCCCTTGACTTTTATTGCAGGTATTGATATAATGTGTACTCTGAAGTATGACCTTAATTAACTCCACTTCCATTTACATCACAAAAATGTATAAAATACAGTTAGTTCTGGTGAAATTCTAGAGCCTGAATTGAAGAAGTCAGTATTTACCTATTTACTGTTACGGAGATGTTATGAACATCAAGGCATTAATGTTTTTTTTTTTCTCTTTTTGGCAATGTGTTCTGAACTCTGATGAAGAGATCATATATGATAAACTCTAAATTATAGTACTGGTTTTCTCTTTTTCTTAATTAAACATTTTACTAGTTATAAGATAGGCAGAACATGATCTTAACACAAATGTTCATATAGTAGGTGATATTACATACTCGAAAATTCATTCAGGGTTTGTAGTTCAGATTTAAAGTAGCTGAAGCCAAAGAACTCCATTGCATGAGAAACGCACTCAGAAAACAGGGCTTATTCAGTTTTGCAGCTAATCTGGGAAGAAAATAAGTTGGAGGAAGGTCAGCTCTGAAAATTAAATCCATTTCATTTCACACTCTCACCTGGAAAGCAGTTAAAGTTCTTCAGCTGTTATCAGTCAATGAACAACGAGCCCCTTCCTGGGGCATGGAAACACCATCTCTTCTACACAATGACTACAATTCTATAAGCCCATAAATAGTTCATAGTTAATATGCTGAGGGGAATTTCAAACACTTATGTAATTGGAAATTCTGAAACTTTCCATCCAATGCCAATGAAAATTTGAAAGCCTTTAAACACACCATAAATGAATTTAGGTTATATCAATTAATTCAAAGCAGATAGTCCTAGTCCACGTAACTAGAAGAGGTTTGAGTCCTCTGCTGCCTTACTTTATGGGCGCATAGTTTGCAGTCCTCATGCCTCAAGTTTTCATTACAGGCCTGATGCCCTTACTGCCCATCGGTCCCTGTAATCACCTCACAGCAGAAAATAAATGCTGTTATCATGATTGCCACGAAGTGCCCTGATAGTGAGTTACATTTTAATATTTTATGGAAGCGATCCAAAATGAAACATCTAGGTGAGAAAACACAGTATTCCAATGATGGGTGGGTTTTCTTACAACTTAACGCTTAATATTAATTTTCTAAATGGCTATTGAGAATTTGCAAGAGATATCAAAATGTTTTGCAGATAACTTCATTTTTCTGTTGCTAGTGTTTTCCATTGAAAAATCGTTTTTGCAAACAATGATTTGCAGCCAATTCCATCACAGACTAACCCTGTTTGAGGACTTGAGCTTGGCCTGGAAAAAGGCAGCCAAAGAAAAATAAATTCTTTGCTGGCTTGCATACATTTCCCTCTCTCCAGCCCCACCTAAAGACAAAGAATCCCTGCTTCAAAGCCCTGTAACTTCCCCAGCCTCTGCTGTTCAGATACAAACCTTTCAGTCTCTCCCCATTCTGGTGTCCTGCGAGAACCTCTCAGGGAACCATATCTGTGTGTGAGTTGACCCTCTTGTGCACATACTTACCAGTATCTGGAGAGAGTTTTGAAATCTGCAAGTAAATACAAAGGTACAGTAATGTGTAATAATGATTTGGAAGTGAGGATGTTCTATCCCATTCATGCCTGAAGGCATATTATAAATCTTTGTTGTGATCATAAACTTTCTACTTTACATTTCCTTTAATAGAAAGGTGAGAGGTGTAGAAGAATTGGGTACTTAACTGGCTGAACCTTTGAAATGGATTTTATACTGCGTGATTGGAGAGACACTATAGATATCATAATTGTAAATTGTCCCTTTAAATTAAATATTTTCTCTCCCCTTAGTTGAAGTTAGTCCCTGCTTTGCTGCTGTGGCTGTTATACCATTTATTGGTACCCACTTATTGGGTACCATTTACTGGGTTCTTCTACTCAGAAAAAGTGGTTATCTATAAAATAATTTTATGCAAAAAGTTTGCTTTTTATGCATGTATGAATAAACATTTTTAGCCTTGAGAAATTACTAGTTTTTCCTATTGTGAAAGAATATCTTCTTGTTTCAGAAGAGCCTAGAGTACGTAATTTTTTTCAAAGTGGATCAAAGACTTAACAGACTAGTTTGAAAGAATATTGTATACATGAATTTGCTCTTGTTACTGTAGTTGAAACAGTCTAATTTCTTATGTACATTACCTCTCGCTGCTTCCAAAGAGTTTTTAACCCGTGTCTCTATTAGCAAAGGTTGCAGACCCTCTAGAGAGTGACTTAGATTTGTGCAAAAGGTCTTACATTGAGAACACCTCAGAAAGCTTTATATTAGTTCAGAGGCAGCTGTGATTCATAGCACAATGAAGATAAACTGACCTTTTAAAGGCAAATATGTCTTGCTGATTACTCTACAGAGCTAAATGAACAAAGGTCTAACTAAAGATGTTATATAACCACCTCTTTTCTAAGCCTTGACTGAGTCTGCAAGAGGAATTTAATTTCACTTTGAGCTTACATGTTGCAAATACTTACATATTTTTACAATATTCCACTCTGCTCAGTACAAGTTTTGCAGCCACAAACGTAGATTTGTCTAGTTTACTCTTTCACTGTTCTTAGAAGTAATAAAATGAATGTTACATTACTGGAAAACTGAGTGACATCTATAAAAAGTTAAGAATTATTAATTGAACTTGCAAGCATAGTGCAGAAATCTGTAACTGGCAAAGGAAACAAGAATTGGAATCATAGAAGAAATAATGTAATCTTCCATCATCAACAGATGCAATTCTTTTACAGTAGAAGAAAATAGGGCTTCTTGCCCTCTGTTTTGACATGGCTATGAAAGACTGCCAGGGACGGCACTTGATGAGTTCTTGCTAAGACAACGTAGTCGGACTTGCATTCACAGTTCTGATCTTGTGGACACAGGCACATTTCTATATGACTCAGAGGGATGACAGTCATGCAAAGTCTAGTAAGGAAGGCTTAATTCCACCTCATTCTGTCTGCTTTGCATTCTGGCACTTCTAAGTTGACTGCCTGGTACTGTGACATTGATAGCTCAGTTTTGCAGAGACGTGACCATACTCTCAGAGGATATTTTCCCTGTGCTTAGAGTCATAATTTGCACTATGATTCAGATACAAGGATGAGTTTAATAAGTCTGAGTTTAATAAGGTAGGCTCTCTGTCCTGTTAAGTGTCCTCCAAATACCCTGGGCTGACCACTGTGCAGAAAAGATAACATGGTGATGCCAATGCCCTCCTTTAGTACTTCTCCAGACAGTGAAAGACCTGATTACAGTGCTTAGCTCACCCAACAGAGATTCTAACTTCTCTCTCTTCCAAAAGAGTCCGGTCTTTACCTATGGAGCTGCAGAAAGAGAGTGCTCTGGGACAGCAAGTTCCATCCTGCTTGTGGGACTGGCATTTAAGAATAGAAAAATCGTATTTGTAAGGAAAAATCTGCTGTGAAAGAATGAAACTCTCTAGTCTCTTGGTTAAACTCTGGCAGGACAGGCACAAGACCTTTTTCATAGCAAGTCTGACACATTTCAGACTGCATTGACACTTGATGGAAAGAACACAGGGAATAGGCCTCCAGCTCATTAAGATGAAGTCACTCAAGCCAAAGCACTCGGCTCCTTTGCAGCTGATGGAGGCAGAGTTGCACTATTCCACAGAAACCCCCACTGCCTTTCTTTCAGAGACCTACAAGACTAAGTGTTATTTCAGCAGGAAGGATGCAGCACTTGGCTTATGTACTCATATTCACTAAAGTACTAAAAGTTCTTTATAAATGTAGCCATGTGTGACTTCCTTAAGTCTAGACCCCGTGTCATGGCAGAATCAGGTCTCCAGGTACCTGACTAGTCGAAGGTATAGACTCTTCTACAATATCTTCAGGGATTTTATGTCAGAGAAGCCTTGTGAAAACATAGAGAACCGTATATTGTTCGGTTTTTGTCCAAGTCTTAAGATTGTATTTTTTTTCCCCATTATTAATCAGTGAAGTCCTTTTTCACCTCTCACTTGTCTTCTTTCAAGCCTCTCCAAAATGATTAATGTTAAGAGCGTCTGTCCGGAAAATACAGATAATTTTTCCTCTCTCGGATGCTGTTATAGATGTTCGCTCATTCAAAAGAGGATGCTATCAAAATAAAGAAAGCAAATGTATTCCTTGGATGAAAAAAGAGGCCAGGTGTGCAGCGGAGGGAAGGACGTTGCCACTAAGAGGATCTAACATCCTTACACCTTCCATACCCTTCCTTTGCCTAAAATTATTTCCTTGTCTAAATTTACTGAATAAATAAATAAAATTATTGCCTAAAGTTTTCAGTTGCTTTTTTGTTTATTGGGGAAAAAAATAATTGTTAAATGAGTCAAAGCTTCTGTAACTGCTTCTGTCATTGCTAGTGTTGAATGTTACTTCCCTGAAAATTAATCACGGCAAATTTACAAAGAGAGAGAGAAACACATGGCACATCCATAATGTAACTACAGAAAATTACAGTACACTCCACTCCATTATCCTTCTTTGTGCATAGGGACAGTTTAGCAGAGCAGTTTTGCTTCTCAAAAAAACACAGTTTCAAAATTAATTTTCTTGGGGAAAGAGTGGTACATTTTTAAGCAACACACCATTTGTTAATTTACTGTTCAATCTAAGTAGCAAAACAAATTAATGCCTTTTATACATTAAAAACAGCAGGCTTCTTCCAGCTTTGTTTTCATACAAACCGAAAATAGCCAAGCCCCAATACTCTCAGCAGCCTTTGCTCTAAAGAGAATGTCTCTGCATTACTGTTTTGGAAAACCTCACAAACTTAGGATCTTAACACTGTCTTTATAAGCTCTGGATTATCTATTTATCTGTATTCTAATTAAAATCTTATTGAAATTGGGATGGTTGTTCACTTGAGTCACATCCGTCAAACTTCATCACTCAGATGCAAGTTCTACAGAACTCAAAACACTGGAAAATTACTGGGATCTAAAAATCCTCTCTACATACTAATTACTGTTATATAGCATTTTTTAGTTAAATATTTGTATGATTTGTGTCTCTGAAATTTAAGATTAAGGAGGTTTTGAAGGAGATTTAAGAAGACAGATATTCAAAGTGACAGAAATATGGTTGCAGTTTCAAATAACTTTATGTGCATTATCTCATATTAAATATATTATAAGGTGGGTGTCCATGCTATGATTTTCACTTGAGATGTCTCTTTCAGACTGGAAAGTGATTTATCCCTTCCCCACCCCTTTAATTATAGGAATGTGATACAACAAAAAACAGACTGTACCCTGAAATAGATTTTCATATAGACAAGGAATACTAAGAGAGTCTGTTCAACAGTGAACCTCTTGAGCATGAATGGGATCTCATTGCCTTGCTATCATTTTCATGACTGAGAGTATTGGCTTTGATTATTAAACTTCAGTGATGTTTTATACAGAAACTGAACTGATAACGGGTTTCTTTTTTTCTTTTTTTTTTTTAACCTCGTGCACCCTCCAACCTGTGACATCTTGGCATGGCAGCTCAGTCATCCCATAGTGCCGATTCCGGAAAACGAAGCACTCAGCTCTAAGGAGGTAATAGTTTAATGGGTTTAAGCATTTGTGTGCTAGCTTTATCTTTTCTTTATGTAGCTTGGATAGAGTAGGTGAGCAAAAATGTCCTCAGCTTCCACATCTGCTTTCGTCCAGTGCACAGACTAGTTAAGCTTTAGTTATTTTTAATGATTAGTGAAGAAAAAAAAGAGTTGTTTTGCAGACAATAGCGTTTATGTGAATTTAGAGTAACACTAACAATTACACTTTGGCTTCCTGATACGTGTTATTGGAACGTTATCAAGTGGGATTTGTTAAATTATGCTGTTAGCCCAAGTTAAATCACACATTGCACAATTTGCAGTCACTGATATAGCTTCTGTTTTAAATACCAAGTACCACTATCAGAAGGACAAAGAATAATTAGATATTGAGAATTTTATAAAGGACTGTCAAGAAAACATAAGACAACACATACTGCAAGTTTGCCCAACATCAAAATTCAGTGCCAGTTTCATTTGATTTTGAAGAAGGAGACAAATCTTGAAGTCTAAATTCTGTCGCCAATTCCCCACTGCTTTTACGTATCTAAAATCTAGGACCTTAGTGGTTACCACCTTTGATAATTCATTCAGTGAGAGCTGAAGCAATTTGCTATGCATCATTAATTTTCTCTTGAGATAGAGCATATAAAAATTAAAAAGGATCTGCTGGCACAGGCAAGCCTTCTTTTCCAACAAGGTCATGAACATGAAGCTGAAGTATAGTCTTATGTTTGAAATAAACATATACAATGTAATTAACAGTCATATTCTTTACTGCAGGTTTAAAATTTAGTAAAACATGTTTAATTAAAGGACATTTTCACCATTATTTTAGAAAATCACATAAGAAGATGTACCGATAATGTACCAATAATAGCAGCACAAGTGCATTTCTGACACAAGAATGAGTTTAACTCCCGAAACTTTCTTTCATTACCAGTTGCATTCTTATAACTTTTTCACAAGTTTTTTGATGAGTTTAACGATGTTGATAGGAATCATAATTACATTTTCATAAATGTTTAATTTATTATTTTAAAATTAGGTTCTAGTCTTAAAAAGCAGACTAAAAGGAGCAAAATGAACATTTAAATAAATATAACGGATGCTTATCATAGAATCATAGAGTCACAGAAACATAGAATCATAGAACCACAGAACTATAGAACCACAAAATCATAGAATGGTTTGAATTGGAAGGAACCCTAAAGATCAACTGATTCCATGCTCTACTGCCATGGGCAGAGACACCCCTTACTAGATCAGGCTGCCCAAGGCTCCATCCAACCTGGCCTTGAACACTTCCAGGGTGGGGTTGTCAATAATTGCTATCAAATGAGTAACATTAATTTGAAAATTATAGAGTGAATTTTGAGGCCAAGACCTCCACATGTTGGAAGCAGAGGGTTTGCTTGAATTTTGAGTTTATTGGCAAAGCCTGTCAATATATTCTTACAGTTTATCTTAGTTTCCGCCGAAAAATAAGGTTAAAAAAAGAAGTTAAAGAAAGAAAAATAGTAGTAAACATCTCATTCGTTGGGTAGATCGAGGGACTGCTGTTCTGCACCAGGTGTATATGAGACATCAGAATAACCTCTTATTCTCATGCACATGCCTGACCTCTCTGTGCAGGGAGTCAGGGATCTGGAGGTACTACATTGCCTGTTGTCTGAATCTCCACCAGGACCTTCCATCCACCTCCCTTTTTCCTTGCCTTTGACCTTTCTGTTTGTTTCTATACCATCAATCTACTTCCTTTGCCTCCCAGGAGCCAATTCTTTGTTCTTTTGAAAGCAATTGTTATGGTTTTGGCTGTTGATCTATCCAAAGCACACCTCAAGATGCCTCAAAATATGAGGTTGGACAACAAACACCTTGCTGAGCTTCTCAGATAGGATGTTTCTCTCCATATCATCTGTAAAGTTTCTGAAATATTATTGAATTTCATTAGAAGGCAGTGAGGAGGCCTGAATATGTCTGAGGACAAATTAATAGTTGAGATAAAATAGATTTACACTACGTCAGGGACTCTAAAATGTGTGTGTACACATATATACATACTTATATATACATTTATGTATAAAAGTGTATAGGTATGTGAGTGTGTGTATGTGTTAGTAGGCATGTGTGTATATCCATATGCGGTCTCTGACGATGCAACTGATTTTCTCTATTTGAAAACAATATGGGGAAAAGCCAATATCTAGATTCCCACCTCTCATTCTGCTTCTTTACAATTTGCACACTGAGGATGAGCTTTGCAGAGCTAATGGAGAGATCAGTCTTTTCAAAGAGAACTCTTTTAAGAAATATGATACATAATTTAACTGATGCACCATTTAAATCACTTCAGAGTGTGAAGCATCTCATATGACATAGAAAAGTCAGACTACTACGACTAAGAAAACGTGAGGTTGTAAAATATTCTAAATTTATGTCAATAGGAACAAAAGTGAAAAATTCCTTTGGTAAGAGGCCAAGTTGATCTGTTCAAAGACAGATAAAATATACAGCACTGTCTTCTAAAAGTTCCTTCTTATTATAAACAAACACTTTGAACAGAATTTCTATCAACCAATTTATAAAAAAACCCCTAAATGTACTCCAACAGCTGGAACATTTGTACCAATAAATATCTCTGCTGAAATTGTGATTGCATTTATAAAGAGCAAAGACAATCAGCTGGGAAGAAAAGGATTTATCCGGGCTGTTATCAGTACTCTTTTTATTTCCCTTGATTAACGTCTTGTTGGATGACGGTCATTCACCACTTACAATGATGTTAACTAGAGGCAAATAGCTTTGGAAAAAAAGAAAGTGTCTGATACCATTTGGTACAGCTGAGCAAGCGAAGTATTTGTGCTGCTTCCCTGGGTCCTGTCACCACATGTAGACACAGCAGGAAGGTGGTGAGCAGCCTCACCACAAGCTGGTCAGGAAATAATGTAAAGAGATGACACAATTTCTGTTTTCTCTGTTACAAATCAAAGGAGGTCTCCCTGAATTAACTTTCCAAAGAACTTGAACAAGGCATGATATCTAATTCCTCTCCCAGTCCCCAATTTTTAATCTCATTTTTAGCAGGAGGGGACACTATGTTGGCCATGTTGAGACTAAGAAATGTCTTTCTATGCATAGGCAGTGGCAAAGAAGCCACAAGCACGTTGCGAGACAAACTCCTTTGCTCATTGTCAGTCAAGGAGTACTGAGTAAAGTCTATTGTACAACTACTTTAGATTCATATAATCATTTTGCTGCAGCTGTTGCACTATTTTATCTGTTTGTTATTCTGGAAAGATCTGCAATATTCCTGAAAGATCTGCAATAATCATTTGACAAAATAATAGCATCTGTAAGGCAATTATTCATAAAAAGAGATTTTTCATGAGAAAAAACCCGTTCCATTGACTTCAGCGGTGACAGGTTTTCACTGACTGTTTTGTGCAAATTTTTGAGAGCTTTAGTATAAGAAACCGGGTTGGGTTTTTTTTGGTTTTTTTTGGTTTTTTTTTTAACTAGGGGAAACAATTAATCTGCCCTGCTCCATTTTAAACAACTTTAATAGAAGAAGTCTTGAAATTTTAAATTCTATGAAAATATCAATAAGATCCAAAGTTCTATTATATGTTGCTCTCAATCTTTATTTACTTAAGGAGTGCTTCTGGTCAGAGGTCACCATTAGTATTAATCATTGATAGATTCCACACATAATAAGAAAATGCACCCATCTCATGAAAGAGTTCTTGTACTAAAGAATTTAACTAAAGGGTCTTATGTTAGGGTTCTTCCAGTTGAAAGAACTGTTATTGAACTCTGGATTTACAAAGAAAATCCTGGAGCATGTAGCAGGGATGGAAGAGCACGGGCTGTGCCCACAGTGAAGACCTGCCTTTCCCTGCCCCCCGTGGGAAGGTGTGAGGGCAGGGTACGGCTACTCAAAGGTTAACTCCTTCGTTTAAGCACCTGCTTCTTGGCAAGGTTCAGACTGGATATCAGGAAAAAAAAATTCACAGAAAGGGTCATTGGGCAGGGGCAGAGGCTGCCCAGGGAGGTGGTGGAGTCCCCATCCCTGGAGGTATTCAAAAGACGGGTAGATGAGGTGCTCAGGGATGTGATTTAGTCGCGGATAGGATGATTGGACACGATGATCCAAGAGGTATTTTCCAACCTAGTGATTCTGTGATTCTTCCATTTGGTGCTGGGACAGGTCCTTCCCTGCATGTAGACATATTGAGGTGCAAGACTGCGTTGCTCTTTGTGGTTTCCTTGCAGACAAACATGGGCTGTCCACCACTCACATTGTGGATGCACTAAGCACTTATTACTTTCAGTTTTGTGTAAAAGCCCCTTACCTCAAGACAGTGGAGAGCTGGTATATACTAGTGTTACACTGTGATGCAGTCAGCAAGCATTTCTTCTGGTTCTATACCTGGGATGCAGGATCCGAGCAATTTTTGCAGCAGTGCTAATTTGCAGAGTTTATGAATCATCTAATGAGCTAGGGGTCATTAGGCAATTCACAAAGAATCCTGCACAAACAGAGACTGAGCCTAGAGATTAAGGCAGCAAATAATAAGGTGAAGAGCAAGAGCAATACATACAAAAAAAAGCTCTCAGATAATGCAACTTAGAAATTATTTTGATGTTACTTGCCTCCTAATTCAGAACTGTTTTGATGTGGCCTGTGATGTTCCAAAATATTTTGCAATAAAATGAACAGCACATCCCTGAAATGATAGTCTCACCACTCAGTTTATTTTGACCAAGCCAAGGATGCAGCCCTAGGCTTTCTCCTTATCATCATAGCAGTTCATTTAACTGAAAATAAAACTACCCTGCAAATGAGCTTTTAATTTAAGTAAAATGCTTTTGCTGAAAGAATAAGAACTTCAGGTGTTAGTTGTGACAAATTCTTTAACCTCCAAAATGGATGAGCCACTAGAATAGAATAGTCAACGACTTTCTTCTGATATTTGTAAATAGAAAGGTAGGTCTAAATAATACACATTTGTCACTTCTCAAAAAAAAAAATTTAAGTATCAGCAAATATACTTTATATTTTAACAATGGTTTAAACTTTTGAATTTTTAGTACTTTATGTACATAATAGGAAATTTATACTTACAACAGGTATTTGGGTGATACTTTTGGCCAATTTCATCCTTGTTTTAAGTAAAAAGTTTTGGTTACAATCTACTGACATGAAAGAGCATATTAAATCACTAAGCATTAACAAGGAAGAAGCTTTTTATGCATTTATAGGGTTTTATTTCTAATGTGATGGCTATAAAAAGGATTACTGTGAATGTGGTAAGTATATATTAAAAAGGTGGAAAGGCTAGTAATGTAAATGTGATACAGAGAAAGTACAAAATGTCAGTATGTCATTTTAATTGCCATATTCATCTAATTCGATTTGGCTTTAAGAAAGGGCTATTGTATTTTGTCCCTTTTAAGTAGTGGCAGAAATACCGTATAACAGTTTCAGAGGAAATGATCTTCCCCTGAAGAAATAGAACACAGCTGTAGTTTGAAGAAAGCTTTTTTATTATTCAGTACTTAAGTAACACACAAGTAATATTTATCACAGAATTAGACAGAAAATGGTTTTAGTGTCTGACCAACTCTCAGATAAAAAACATTTTTGCCTATGGCTAGTTAAATCTTTCCCACTAGTTTCTTCCTCACCTTTCACCACTAAGCTGCCAATAACCCCACTTAAATAGTAGGAGAGGGAAAACAGATATCCCTTAGCTTACTCTTCATATTAAACAAGCCCTATAACCTTCCCTCATGTGTTAAATGCTTTTTGCCAGAAGTCAAGGAATGCTCACATCCATCTTGATGGTTCTCCATTGGATTTCTTCTGTTTTCTTCAACTCTTTCCTGTTGTGAAGGCTCAAAACTAGAAACTACATTCAGATGCAGCCTCACTAGTGCCCGGCAGAAGGGAATAATATATTCCCCCAACCTGCTAGCTATGCTCTAATTAATGCGCCACAATAAGGGTAATTCATGTTCAGTTTGGTGTCAATCAGACCTCAGGTCCTTCTCTGCAGAGCCTCTACCCAGCCAGTCAGTCATCAGCCTGTACCACCACATGGGGTCGTTCACTTCCTCTGCCCATCTTGTTCCCTGCCAGATGCAGATTTTTACGTTTTCCTTTATTCACAAAGCTCCTGCTAGCCTATTCCCCAAGTCCGGCAAAGTCCTCCAGAATAGGAGCTGTACTCGTAGTTTCTCAGTCTCTCCCTTCCTCCAAAGCTAGTGGCATCCACAGACTTACTGGACATGTAGGCTCTTCTTTCACTCAGATCCCTCATGGAGATGTCACCATAGCATCTTCTGAAATGCCACCTGGAGACTTGGAACTGTTGACTACTATTGTTTGAGACCAGTGGTCTGGCCACTGGTTATTCACCCACTCTGTAGCTCATCCTGCTCTTTGGTTTTGGTAGAAGATTACTGCAGAAGACTGTGTTGGAAGCCTTGTTAAAGTGGAGGAAAACAGCATCCACATCACGTCTCAATGCAAGGTTGGCCACATGCTCTGTCCTCTCACGATGTGGTCCAAAAACGTGGTGGAAACCCAACATGAGTCTGAAATGTCCTCTAACATGCTTTTAAGTAAGATGATGTTTATCTGTTGAAATTTGCTACGTGCAGTATACTTCCTCAAAAATATCAAAACATAAAAAAATACCCCCAGTTCACTAAGTATAGTTATAAATTAACAGTGCAAGAAACCAGTGCTTTTAAAAGGCAAGGTGCTGTATGAAGCTGCCCAATAGTTTATAGAACTGTGCCTTCTTAACATACTGCTTTTTTATTCTCCTCTCCATTTTGATTTCACCTTTTACTTCTTCTTTTGTCTTCAGGTTGCCAATGAAAGAGGTTCTGTTTAGCTATGATGGTGAGTAATACTATTTTTCTGACTTGATTATAGTCACACTTTGAATATGTAACTACTTTATGGTCATTTTAACAGATCTTTATGGTTTTCTTTAAAAATATGATAGGATGCTTTAGCTGTGCAATTTAGTGTTTGAATAATAAGCTGGCTTTGGTGAATGATATTCTATTTTTAGTGAATGATTTTCTATTAAAAATGATTAATGCACTATAATTCCATTTCTTAGCATCACAAAATAAAGTCAGTGTTGAATTGATTTTAAGTAGAATACAACCAAATAGTTGGAAGACATTAAGGTATGGTCTGGAATTAGATTATGAAGTAATGTCGTTGAAATAAAACTAATATTCTTTTCTATTTGAGTGCATAGCCACACAGTGCCATTAAAATTAATGGTTTTCTTCAGTGCAGGTGATAGAAAAGGCTGAAATGTTTGATTTTTTTTTTTTTGTTTCAAACTTCATAAAAAAGGTTAATTATGACTTAAAGTTTATGTCACTTATTATTAAGAACTTGGGAATAGATCATAGAAAAGGAAAAGAATATCTGAAGGAATACGGAGGTAAATTGGAGTATTCAGGATGACACAGACTAATGAATATTACCATTAAAATTCTTAACCAAGGCAGTTTCTCGAACGTTTATAATGAGCAGGATGAGTACATTCCCAGAGAAATGGAGAAAGGCAAACACAATGTCATATCTGAAAAAGGAGGAGAGGAAAACCTAAAGAATTACAGAAAAGTCATCCCTAATAGCATTTCCAAGACACTGGAACAAAGTATTGAAAAAACCGTTTTGTAGGCTTCTAGAGAATAGTAAGGAGAGAAGAGAACTTGCACAGGGACACGTCAGAAACAAATCCTATCAGGTTCATCTCATTTCCTTCTCTGACAGCAAAACAGATACAGGAGATGTGTTTGATGCAGCCTGTCTTCAACACAGTCCCGTGTGACATTCATAAGCAAGTAAAGCAGATACGGAGTAAATTAAATTCACGTAAGGTAGATGTGCAACTGATTGGAAAGCTGGACTCTGGAAACAAGCATTTGCTGCTCAAGTGGGAGAACATCTCACACAGGCTTCCGCAATTTATGTCTTCTAGCTCTAGCGCTATAAGACATTGCTATTAATTGCTTGCTCAGTCACATTGACAGTAAGCTTACCCAATTTATAGATAATATCCTTTTGGGAGGACTTGCAAGCAGCCTGGAAGGCAGGATAAGAATTAAAAATATGCCATTTACATTAGAGGAATGGCTTGAAATCAATGTGATAGTATGAACTGAAATAAAACACGAAAGTAATATGAAAAGCACGGCTGGAAAAGGAATGACAACAATACTGCAGGAGTATCTAAGGATTACATGGGACCACAAACTGAATCTAAAGAGAGAGTCTTTTACGAATAATACTATTCCAGGGAGATGCTGAAGGGAATGCTTATAATATGATGGAGGTAATTACTCATCTTTGTTCAGTATTAGCAAAGAATCAGTTGCATGGGATATGGGAAATAAATGGGAGATGTAGAAAAGACGAAAAGCTTTCAGTGTCTTCACGCAGAAGGAGAGAAATAAAGTCAGAGTAGAGGCACAGCAGTTTATATCTTTTCATACTGGACTATTAAAAATGGATATCAGTCACTTCGCCACCTTTCCTGAAGTTGGGAGAAAAAGAAATGGGCCTAAATTTCGAGGAGAGGAATTTAGTTTAGATTTTGACTAATCACAACTATGTGGAAATTTAAGAGAGAAAACAGTTTACTTCAGGCTGCCTCAAAATGGGAAAGCAGCTCACGAGGTAGGTTAGGTCTCTCAGCTATCATCTTCTCCCACAGCTGTAGCAAAAGTGAGGTGGGTGAATATATCTTTAGGGTTTGGGGTTTTTTTCTGTGAAACTGTGTTTGATCAAGTTGTATAAATTAGGAAAACTAAGTGATCAATGTGCATGCTATACAGTTGATTAATCTGTACTTTTGATAACTCGTGTTCATGTGAAAACTCTTCTTTTGCAGCCCTGAACTAGGATCAAGAGCTAGAACCGTAGAGTATTTTGAGGCCTGTTTCCATAGAGAAGGAATCTACGGCACAGATGTTATTTGAAACAAACGAAAAAAAATTGCTTCCAGTATGCTAATTGCAAAGCTGTAATCACAATCAAATACTCTTTCAAGGGATAATCTTATGTACTAGCATAATTAACCCCCGAGATACACACATGAATGTGCCATATTGAAAAATCATTTCTTGAAGTGCTTGCTGGTTTAAGAGATGCCCAATATAACACAGCGTATTTTCTTTAGAATTAATATAAACATTGAAATTAAATAAAGCTGTATTTTTGTTGCAAAGCGTTTACTGTGATTCTTATTTTTACTCCTGTAAATCTAGCTCTCTGCACTTCAAATAGCCGAGAAAGGATGTCAGCATCACTGGGAAAAGAATGCTCCTACGCTCTTGACCTTGGTCACATTTTGCCACCACACAAACACTTATGTTTTGTGAAATACTCCGGGAATTATTCATGTTTGTCTCAGCCCTCAGAGCAATCAGCATACGCAGTAATTCTTCCCTGCCATGCAATGTTCGTAGCCCTTTTGGTCAGACAGTATCTATGCCCGCTAGTGAGTGCAGGTGGATTTGCCAGCTGCACTCCTGGTGCACATGGAAGATTCACCACTTTCCTCTCCAGTTTATGCTGCTGTATTTTTCACCCCGTGCTGCTCCCACGCAATTTTTCCTGAGCACGGATCTTAAACAATTTTCTTCCAAAACGCATTATAAAAGCTTAAGGACACTGACTGTTCTTGCATGAGTCAACCACCTTCTCCCTGATCCCTCGGTCCTTTGAATCACAGACCACCCCCCAGGTACGCACGCGCTCAGACCTTTTGCATCACAGCCCTGTCCTGCTGTGCAGGAGCATTTTCCCTCCTGACACGCTGCTATGTGTTGTGGTTAAGATTAATCTTTTAACGAGAATTGCTGCTGCTTTCATTAAAATTAATGCAATGAACTAATTTATAAAATATTATCATAGTTAAAACATTAACATTAAAACCAGTTTAAATTGAATAGTCCTTAGGCTACTCAGTATCTTGCACTATTGGTCCTGGTGTGATTTCAATCCAGCCCGCATTTAAACTCATGAAATATGGAACTGTGAAAACAGAAGACAAGTTCAGAAATCAGTGACTCTCTCTGCATGGGTGAAATATATATTTTTCCCTTGATACAGGAACACACGTCCTCCAGAATGTCG
This sequence comes from Cuculus canorus, assembly GCF_017976375.1. Taxonomy (NCBI): domain Eukaryota; kingdom Metazoa; phylum Chordata; class Aves; order Cuculiformes; family Cuculidae; genus Cuculus; species Cuculus canorus. Next base: position 9,089,750 of record NC_071403.1, read on the forward strand.
TCAACAGATTTATAGATTTATAAGTTTAGTTTTTGTACCAATTTCTTTTCTCAGTGAAATAATAATAGAAGTTAAGTCTGTATCTCTTTTGGACAGTGTGCCCATTAACCAGATGGTGAAAAAAAATAGAGGAAAACATTTCAATGAGTTGAAGAGAGAGTTGCTGAGTCAGAAATGAAATCATGTAGGTAAATATAACAAAAACTATCGAAAACTTTAAAAGATAGATAAAAATTCATAGATATAAACACATCTATAATTATAAAGGTGTTATAATTACTGTACAAGTTGTAATAGGTCTAGCCACCAAGGACCTAAGAATGTTTCTTCTTTTCAGGACAGTACTGAAGTGGGTAAAAATAATATTTAGAACCAATATGATCTGTGTGATTCTCAAAAGTCTTAGCAAGGTTTCCTACCCATTTTTTTTCGAAGCATATGTATTGTTCTGAATTTGTTCTAAACCAAACTTTCTTTTTCACTTGAATTTCATTTTTTAAAGCCAAAATCTTATCTGGCATGTCTAGCCAAGAGAATTATTCACATGGTATGGCTTAGCTTTAAATTAGCCCAGGTGACAGACTGAAGCCCATAGGTGGAAGGAACACAAGTGAGAGAAAGAACTGCTGAGATTACAGGAAAGGCAAAAGAGGAATCGTTTTGTTGGTTTCTGGGTTTGTGAGTTTGTTCATCTAGTGCATGCTTTAAAAAACATTTCCGCCACCTATTCAAACAGCTTCTGTCTATGAATGAAAAATGAGAATATATTGGCAATCATAGTCTAGGAAGTCTATGCTGAGAAACCAGTGGTAAAAGTATTAGGAGAAAAAAATCCTTTAAGGAGAGATTATATAGAGCAAAACTCAAATTGACTATATTCGCAGTTGTACTATAAAATTAATGGATGATGTGAAGCATGTAGTCCAAGTTCTGATGTCTTTACCCTGCTTTTAATCATTATTTTTCAGTTAAAATACACAATCCTGTCAGGATCCCAGTGACTGTCTATGTTTAGTCAGGGCTTATAGTCCCCTTTTTCCCTCATCCTCTCTCACGGTCTGATAGACAGTGACAACCCATCCTATGCTTGTTTGTGGTGTTTCTGTTGTTGCTATGTGCAACTCAAGCTGGCAAAAAAAGACTTATTAAAGTTGGCCCAAGCGACCAGAAGGGAGATTTGCCTAAAACAAGGGATACACCTGGGCAGTGACATATAATAGGTCATGGGAAGGAAGGTCAGCATTCATTCCTTGAAAAAAATGGGGTAGTGGCAGCCCTTGGCCCAAGGGTTTGGCTGTCTGGGATCCAAAGCCTGGTTTGGTGTGGCATGGATCTGTGGTCTTAGTTTTAATGAGAAAATTACTTGAATATCAGGAAGTTCACAAGCTAAAGTTGTGCAAAATGAGAAAAGTAAAAGCATAGAGGATTTTGTTAACAGTAGTACCTCAAAGGTACAAATGGAAAAAAATATATACCTGAAGGTATAAAAAGATCCTTAAAAGCAGAGAGTCAGAAAGTGGCAGCTCAGCAACAACGAGGATCATCCTGTGCGGATCAAGAAGTGTAGTCCTTCCCCAGCTGGCCGATACTTCCCTTGCTCAGCGGATGCCTTACTGGGGTTGGTCAGCACACTGATAGTGACTAACTAGAGTGTGCATTAGCCAAGGAATAGTTACTGCATATGAATAAGTTGCATCTATCTTTCTTGCAGTATCTCTTTGCACTTTGTAAAAGATTGAACAAAAATGAGCTGGTTATTTCTATGCAAGAGTGCTCTCAGTTATGCAAGGAGAACTATCTAACCACACAGAGGGCAATCCTAAGCTATTTCTACACCAGTCAAGTTGTACAGCCCAAAACAAATCACGCAGAGTAGCTTACAAGTTAAGAGAAAGGCCTGCTGCAAGCAAATAGCAACACTCACGTTGCAATTATGACAGACTTAATGTGTATCTGAAGTGACTCTAAGCCTTCTTGATGGTAAGGCTGATGTTAGGGCATGTGGAAAACCTGTTCAGGTTTCTGATATTGGTCTGGGAGGCTACTTCTGACTCAGTGCTTGTCAGTCTCCCCGTAGACGAGAGAATAGTTTAGACTTGGGGTGCCGGCACTCACTGGTGGGGTCAGCTAGGGCCACACATTTCAGATGAACACCAGTGGATATACACATCTGCGATGTAACAGCAGCTCAACACCTTCTAAGAGCTCGTACAGTGAAAGATGTCACGTTCACTTTGACCTACACCTTTAACCAGCTGGTGAGGAAACTCACTGCAAGCATCACCTCTCTGAATCTCTGTGCAGCTGTGCACAGGCTCATTTCTCCACAACAGTCTGCAGTGACAGCGTAACCAATGGTATGGTGGGGCCGCTGCCAAGATTTCCAACCCTAGTTGTGTCTTCTGAGATGTTCCTATCCAGATATAAACCACCACTATGCCCCATTTTGCAAGCCTTAGGAAATTACTGTTGAGGAGAGCGCTTGTAGCTATGTAACTGTATGCATGCGGTGCTGGTTCACGCACAGGTTCCTCCATTCTTCCCATGTTCTTACCACTGAGCCCAGAGCTGGCTGGCCACGGCCTCAGGGCGATGCTGGAGGATGGCTGACAACAGAAGAGTGAGATGGCACCTGCTGACTGGAGGTTGACCAAAGGATGCAGCTGGGATGGGAGGAGGAACCACTTAGTACTATATAGTACTATAGTAAAAGTATATATATATATTTATACTTTTATATATATATTTTATATATATACTATATAAAATCATCTTTTACCTGTGGCTGTTGATTCTGAGCTCTTGAGAATCTGTCTGTGTGAATCTGTGTGTATGAGGGATGGGCAGTCAGGGTCAGTTTCTGTCCCTCTGCCATTGACTTTGACCCTAAATGTGTTGATTTAAATATCTGAGGAACGGGGTGCATTGGTCCCAGGGGCTGTGTATAGCAGATCGCACTGTGGCAGGACTCGGACATCTGATGAAATTTGTCACTTAAACCACCACTATTCTGGGTTACACATGACCTGGATTAGCACCATAAGAATTGAGAACACCTCTGAAATGTTTGAATTAAAAGTGGTACTGCTTGACATTGTGCCAACAACCCACAACAGTGAGCTGCCTGTCTGCTGCCAAAGCGAAAGCACCCCTATTCCTGTGCCTTCTCCAGACGTAAGGAGACCAAAGTGACAGTGAGAAAATCATTTTAACACACAGCTTTTTTTTTCTTGCATAAACATGTCTAGAAGCCAGTCTCTCACAGTTTAGGAGGGTGAATCCTGTTCTTTAAAATATTTCACTGCATTGCAACTATTAATATTAAAGAGTAATAAAGAAAACAAATTGCGGCAAATGAAAATCAGTGACATATTTTGTGCATGGAGTCACCACTTAAATTTCCATTTAAAGTCAAATAAAGGGCTGGCCTGTATCATTATAGAGTTTAAACTGGAAATAAGCAGTTACATAGGCTCTTTGATGCATTGAGTTTTGTCTACTGGCAAATGACTGAATCAGGGTCTGGCATCATGGTTTATTTCTAAACTAGCCAAGAGTCACTTCATGGTTTATTTCTAAACCAGCCAAGAATCGCTTCATTTTCCTGGCACAAAATAGCAGTGCCATAATCCTCACTCTGGGTCTGGGCACAATGCTCGACTCCAGACTGCTCGTGGCAGCCAGGAGCAGGAAAGGCACCATGCGCTTCAGATGGGGTGAGCTCTGCCCTCTGTCCTGGGAGTGACCTCCAGCGTCCAGAGCCTCACTGGCCAATGCCATCATCTGTACTCTGAAGGTGCTTAGAAATAAGATTTTTAGAGTGTCTAAGAGGCTCATTCAGACAAATCAGGGAGACATTTGAAAGAAAGGTTGTGGAATAATCCCACTTCAGTTTAAAGAAATCCTTGGATATTTTAAACTGGCTTTTAGTTGTTAATTCACCAAATGTTTAGTGATATTAATATTTTAATTCCTGCCAATTATGTGGTGTTTCTTGAAGCTCAGGGGTAGACATCAGATAGTGCCAAAACCAGATATAAGTCAGGTAGTATTGTACTTAATTGTGAAGACTAGATCATGGACTAGGACCCTAACTGAAGTGCTTAGCAGAGCTCTCATTCTTGGAATAGGTTAATTTTCAATAGAGAAAACTGATCATGCTTAACTGTTTCTAAATAATTGCAGCTAAGTCAACATATACTTAAATACAGTGAACAGAATGCTACTTTTCCTTACAGAGGAAACTACTGAAATAAAAAATATTTGCTGAACCACCAAAGCATAGATTCATGGGTTGTTTTTTAAGGTTGGAGCACATACCAACAAAAAGGAAAAACAGATTTTATCAAGTTTCAGTGCAATTTCTTGTGTGAGGAAACAAAGCTGTTTAGAACCACAAGTCACAGTTTCACATTCCTTTGAAAGAAAACTCGTTCCTCTGTAAACTGGCTCGTGTCATTTCCAAGGATATCCCTTGCTCCTGATGTATCGTTAGCAAGTCCTTAAAGTTGAAAATTAAAAGACACTCCACCAAACAAAACAAAATGAAAGCAGAGGTCTGTTACTTAAAACACAGATATGCCTCTTCATTTAACCTGATTGGCTGATAACATTTATCAGACACAGCAGCTTATTTTCTTTCTTATCCTTCTAAAGCAAGGAGATAACTGTAATTTGTAAAATTATTTCCAAGGATCTGTAATAACAAAGAATATCTGCATTTTGCCAATGTCAGTGCAAATCAGAGGTCATTCTCTTGGAACTGGTAGAGCCACATAGACATAAGGAAATGAATTGGATTATCATTTTGAGTGAGCATTTCACTCGAGTTTATGTGAATATGTCTTTTCTTGTTTTCCTGATGTTACATTTGATATATTACAGCAGTCACTGACAAACTTAACGTTGTCCAGATTTTTGTCTCATAAACAAAACTGAATGAAAAAACGCAGAGCAATTTTGAAGGCTAAGATTTATGCCCTATTATGTGATGTACAGTGACTGCATGTTGCTGACCTTGACCCTTATATTATCTTTCAAATAGAAGATTGCCTGCAACAGAGCAAAATAAAAATTGTGTGGTCTGATGTAATTTTCCCTTTCCCGCAATTCTTTGGCTGTAGTGGGAGGCAGGTCCAATAAAAGCACCGCTGGCAAGAAATTGAATTAAAGACTTGAACGTTTGGATTGCAAACTCATATAGATAAACAGACACACACGTATTCCCACTTCACGTCCCTGCCCTTCATGGCAAAGCATCTAAATGGGCTGTGCTGCCAGCTGTGCTTTCAAAAGTATCTGCCCTTTGATGCCACAATTTCCTGCAGTACTGAACGGCCAGATGAAGTCTCAAGGGGAAAGATACCCTTCATTCCATAGAAAATAGTCTGCCACTAACTTCTCCAGGTTCATCTCATTTACTACAAAATGGAGGCAGAAGGATGACTGGGTTTTACATCTGTTTGTTCAGCTCTGGAGACTTACATTGTCTTGTAATAATTCAGATCTGAAACCATGACATTTTTTTTGCTATTTAACCTTATGTTTTATCTCTGTTAGGAACTTCAAAGTTCTTTTCTGCTCTTTCCTGAATCTTTTAAGTTTTGGTTGCAGTACCATGCATATTTCTTTATGCCTGCTGTTCTAAAGCCTGGAAATCATAGATCAAGTAGTAAAGGCTTTTAGATTTAAATTTTGATAGCTGGCCTGTTTGCCTTTGTGGTCTTTCCTTTTTAAATAGGAATGAACACTCATCAGTCTGTATTTATTAAGTTCTTTTCAGAGATTACCAAGTTTTTTTGACTACACCAATGCAAAACATAAAAGAATATCTTGAGGTAATAGTTTATACTGAGTATCATATGACTTTTTAAAAATTTACCCATGATAAACCAGCACAAAATTAAACACATAAAGCTAAGCTAGAGCACTGGAAACAACATTGAAGTGAGTGATGCAGGGTAAGTTTATGGCAGTGATAGAGCCCTACATATCAGGAAGAAAAATGTAGATGAAATGCAAACTGAGTATTATGTAGTTTTCAATTACATGCAGAACATATTAATTACAGGTAAATGAAAACCAAAAGAAAGCTTCCCTTGGCACATTATGCTCACTCTTTACATCGTTTTGATTTAATTACAGTAATAAAACTAAAATATCTGACCACATTTATTCTGTATGTTCTCAAACATTTACTATAAACTTTCTCACTTGCAAAAGAATGCAACCTATGTTTCGTAACGATGAATATAAAATTATGGCTCTGTTTCAAGTATCTCTGTACCTTGGGCAAATAAATCAGTTTACATTGTGTTTGACTAATAATTAACACATGCAGAGTCTTCCTAAAAGACCATAGTCTGCAGCTTTCTGTTCAGATTTCTTTCTGAAGACTGTCTGAAGCTATTACACCTACTGCACATGGCCATTTGCAGATAAAGTGAATCACAGTGGATCTTAAAACAGGCTGCTAGACGCAGAAGAATGTGGCTCAAAAGTGAGATTTTGTTCTTATATTGCATTGCAAGTGAAGTTTGGACATCAAAACAGCTTAACTCTAGAAAAAATGTTCCCCGAGGACTTTACTCCATTGAAGATGGTGGTTCTGTGAAGTGGAACAGGCTGAAAAGAAGTCTGTATCAAGGAAGGTCCTGCAGGGTACGAGGCTGCTGCACAGGAAGAGATGATGACTGCAGCTTTAACATCATCTCCAAAGGAGCTATATGTTACTGTGACCAGTTCTGTGCCTCACGTTCTCCTGGACCCGTAGACTGTTGTGCTGACTACTGGGAAGTCTGTGACCACCCTGTTGAGCCCACCAGGTCAGATGAGCCTTGGCCACCTCCAGCATTGGGTAGGTACAGAGAAAATGCTCAGTTGGCATTAGCACATCGTGATAAAAGTTTACTTGGATGTAAAACTGCTGATTAATCTTTAGACTGTAAACATCTTATAAATGTGACTAAAGACACGGCAAACAAAGACATTGAGTAAGAATTATGCTTGCTGTTATTTCTTTGTCTCTAGATCATGTTTTTAGAATTGGCCAGATCACATTTCTGTTGGACAGAATCTCTGTTTTACCTAAAGTTCTCAGAGATAAACTCACTGGTTCAAAATTCCTGTAATCTCATCAATTTCAATGGAGTTTCAAAGACTGACATGAGATGAACAGAAAGATCTAAATTTTTTTATGCATCACTACGAGTAAATCATCAAGAAAACTAAGGGTTAACCTGAATGATACTGCTCTGAGATATTCTGCAGTAATTTTAATCCAGAATTGCTTTTCTGTGGAACACCATTTTTCCTGCAACAGCTCAGGTGCAGGAGTAGATGACGGGATGTGGTTAAAACAAGGATTTCTTTTAGAATCTTTTAGAATTTTACTCGTTAGTTTGTAGTGGAAGTTCCTTCAGGACCACTCTAAATTCAGTCTATTTGTTTTAGAAGTAGAGATTGGAAAAAAAAATAAAAAAAATCTGCAAACAGCTGATCCTCCCTTGGTTCCTCCATGGGCTAAATCTCAGCTGGCAAGAAAAGTTTAGAATAATGAATTTTAAGGCTATGCAGCTTCTTACTGTTAGCAGAACAAATTTAGCTGAAAATATGGGGAATGTACCAAACTGTCAAAAGCCTAAAATCAACAAGAATACCACCACAAGATTTAAAATTAACTATTTCTTTGCAATAACACTGCAGCTTGCATTCCACTACTCAGACCACGAGCTCTTCTGGAGGCTGTGCTTTTAAGCCAGGCACACGGCCAGTATCTGATAAGTGGGAGTGACAGAAATGCTGTAAAGCAAATCTGATTTTCCAAAGTGTTTCTAATAACCCGAAAGAATGTTCTGTGGTTTATGTAAAGAAAGACATTTGTTTCATACTTATTTGTTGCAGTGGTGTCTGTTTCCAACAGATCGGGGGCGGTTGTAGTAAGCTCTGCAAAAACATTTGGAAGCATTTCCACTCCAGAGTTGACAACCCATGGGCCTAGTTTGGCAAACTGTTTCTTGGAAATGATTCACTACAACGCTTGCAGCAGTTTGCCACTTGGGTTCTGCCTTGGTTCTACCTCTAAAAGGTGAAAGTGTAGAAGAATATTTAGATAAGGGAATAAACGAAGGGGTAATATTCCTACTGCCTTTCTTAATCTATATTTTTGCATGCTGTGTTCACTGTTTTGTAACTCCTGGACTCTACATACCTGCCAGAGACAGTAATTATATTTACTCTATTTAAGCACCATTATTTGCCCTACAGCTGAACTTATATTTTTTTATATATCATCTCAAAAAAGAAAAGATCCTGTTATTTTGATACTTAATGTGCTTCCCTGACAGAATGTCTGCCACTTTTTAAAATATTGGATACTTGTCATGTAAGTAATTTAAAGGGTAAAGGTAGAATGACAAAGCAGGCAAAATACAGAAGGAAAAAAAAAAATATAACTCAAAAGGAACTTTCTAGAGCTGGATTGACTGAGGAACAGGGAAAAGATAATATAATTGAAAGGAAAAGATGGAGAAACAAAAAGGACTAAATGCCTGAAGATTCTTCGAACTATGAAGCATTTTTAGAAATGACATAAGTATATTAGTTGACTTTTAGTAACTGAGACCACGCTTCCGCCTTTGGCTGAGAATTATTTAAGCACCAGAAGACCGCATACGATGAAGTACTATTCATCTGGAAGATTCTGATCTTTGGGTTGCCTGTGGTTTTGCTCTCAGTGCTTCCTGAGTCATATTTCTCTAAATAAACCAATAAATGGAAGTGCTTCAGAAGGAGCAGCAATAAAATTGCTTAGTGCTTTATTTCTGAATCCCCATCTATTGACTGACTGGGCGCACAGCAACAGTGTGCTACAATGTGACTTCTTCCACACGCGTGCACCATGCCGAGGGCCCATCTTGATTTAACTGTGTGGAACTGCTTTGACTTTGCTTTTATGAATATGACTTTGGTATGTTTTGACAGCTTTCCTGTGTAGTTTCACAATCACAGAATCATAGACTGGTTGAGGTTGAAAGGGACTTTAAAGATCATCTCATTCCAACCCTGCTGCTATGGACAGGGACAACTTCCACCGGATCAGGTTGCTCAAAGTTGCATCCAACCTGGCCTTGAACACTTCCAGAGGTGGAGCAGCCACAACTTCCCTGGGTATCCTGCTCCAGTGTCTCATCACCCTTGCAGTAAAAAACTTCTTCCTAAGATCTAATCTAAATCTCTTTCAGCTTAAAACTGTTACCCTTCGTCCTATCACTGCATTCTCTGATAAAGAACTCCTCTCTGCCTTTCCCGTAGTTCGCCTTTAAGTACTGAAAGGCTGCTATAAGGTTTCTCTGGAGCCTTCTTTTCTCCCGGCTGAACAATCCTAACTCTCTCTGCCTGTCCTCATAACAGAGGTGCTCCAGCCTTCAGAATAAACTGTGCACATTCCTGCCTTATACACCAAAATGAAGTTCTAGGGTTTTTTAATTATTATTATTTGAATTTCTGTTACTAGAAGAACTGTTAGTATTTTATTTATTGACTATATTCATTAATTATTTTACCTTTTTGTATCAATTACCTTCATGGTACAAAAAGCCCTGTCAGACTCAACACAATCTCACCCTGGTGGTCATACGAAAGTGATAATCAGAGAATTTGCCAATTGGTTTTACATTTCATGGTCAGGATCTAGCCTACAAGTGAGTAAACATAGAGATGTTTCATTGACAGAAGAACTTACACCAATACTAGGGGCAAATGAAGTAACAGCTGTAAGGTATAGGAAAGTTGGACTGGGAGGGAAGTCCTTATTTATCAAATACTCGTCCTTCCAGTCATGATTTTCACATCATATAAATCTATTCATAAAGTCATCAGGCTGCATCTTCAAATTAAATAATTTCCCACTTAATATATTAATGTTCCAATCTAATATATTCATGGCCAGACACTCTTGCTGTGTTCTCATGCAAAAAACATCTTTTAGAGTAGGTGTCTCTGCACTCCGCCACTGATGCCTCAGGCAGCACTCCCGACCCTCTAAGTCTTAATTTGGTTACACTAAAGAAACTGTATGGTTTTAATCTTCAATTCCCTACTCATACATTATTAGAATACTTCTGTACTTGTTTGCATCTTTTCTCGGGCATGGGTGGTGATGTCTTCTGCCAGGGGAGCACCAAGGAGGCTCCATCCTGTCTCTCAGACTTCCTTCAATACTTCCTTCCCTTGATATAGTTAAAATATCTTGCTTGCTGCCTCCTTCCAACTATTGTGTGAACTGACTTTGTGTGCAGACTGTGACAAACTGTGACTTTTAAGTAATTTGATTTGGGTATTCTCTGAAAAACGTCTTGGATCTTAGCAGAAGCTGAGTTAAGGCAGACACTTTGGGCCTCGGACTGCTTAGGTGGAATATATCTCACCTACTTCTTCCCTAGCTAACGTAGCCTGCTGTATGTCTAACAGGCAAAGACAGGCACTTATAATTAATTCATCAGCTCTAGTCTACTTCTGCACATTGGTATGAAATTAGCTATGGTTTAGCAGTGCATATTCCTGTCTTTATTCTTTAGCAGTGCATATTCCATACGTGTTTACATCCGAGCAGACAGACTCCAGCACTTACTGTGAGAGGGGAGTCGCCTTCCTCACAATTGTGGTGGGCAAAAAGCGTGATATAACGCAAATGTACGTCAACACGATATTGATATGAGATATGGTTTAAGCTTCTTGAAAATGGAGAACAAAGCAGAACTTGGGGCTCCAAACTTCTGACTCCAAACCCTGTCAGCGGGGGAAGGAACATGATCTCTACCTGTTGGCTTGCTACTGCAGAAACTGTGAGAACAGGATGGAAAATAGAGGCTCGTGTGATGAACGTACATTTGTTATAGACCTGATCCAAAGCCCTGGACAAGCATTCTGGGTCTTTCTTTTACTGAACCTTTGGCAATCAAGCACACCAAAAAAAACACAGTTTATGAAGAAGTTCTTAAAACATACACAAAGTATTTTCTCAGTGAAGTGTTATCAAACAAAAAAAATAAGGGGGATTTAATTGTGTGGAAAAATAATCACCCAATTTAGAAGTTACAGTTGGCTTTGGAGAGTATGTGAAACATACATTGATGTCTGTTTTTCAAAGAGGAATTAAACTGAGGAGGAAAAAATATATATTATATTAGGTTTGGAATAGTTACTATTTTTTTAAAATTCTATGACTGGTAAAACTTATTTCTATTTTAATTGACATTAGAAATATTTTTTATTAGAAATGTATTTTTTTTATTAAAATAAGTTTACATAAGCAATTATTTTTATTTACATGTAAGATAATTTTTGGTGGATGTTTTGAATCTGTTGCTGATTTTATTTACTATGAACTTATGCATACTGTATATAACCATTTATTTCAATAGTTGCAAGAGTTTTGAGTTAATTCGCTTCAAAACTGTTATTTTTTTCACACATCTATATGTTATGTTGGCAGGTTGTTATAAAGATGGCCAATATTATGGAGAAGGAACAATAATTAAAGACAACTGCAATTCCTGGTAATGTTCAGAGAACAGCAAACTGAATTTCATTTAGCATATGTCTTGAAAAAGGAATTAAGGTAGTGAGCATCCTTAAGTTCATATTAAACACGTAATCAAATCAAAATATCTGAAAAAGTAGTGCCGTATTAAGGTGTTGTAGAACTAGATTACAACCAGCTTAGAATAATAGGAAGAGGTCAGTGGTCTTTCTAATAGAGACATAAAAATGCGAGTATTAAAATCTCCTCCTCATTAGCCTAATTCTGTTCCTGCTCAGTCAACATGCTGGCTCTGACCTGAGTTCATAGAATCATAGAATCATAGAATCTCACAGGTTGTTAAAGACTTCTTAGATCATTGAGTCCAACCATTCCTATCTGCCACCAAACCATGTCCCTGAGCACCTCATCTACCTGTCTTTTAAATACCTCCAGGGATGGGGACTTAACCTCCCTCTGCCAGGGCCCAATGACCCTTTCCATGAATTTTTGGTTTTTTCTTATATCCAATCTGAACCTCCCCTGGTGCAGCTTGAGGCCATTCCCCCTTGTCCTGTCCCCTGTCACTTGGGAGAAGAGGCCAGCACCCTCATCTCTCCAACCTCCTTTCAGGTAGTGGTAGAGAGCAATATGGTCTCCCCTCAGCCTCCTCTTCTCAAGCCTAAACAGTTGAGTTGAAATGGTTTCAGCCTAGGCTTGGACCTTGGGCTGAACACGGATGAAACAAATACCACTAAAGTTTAGGGCATTATTTTAGAAAATCTTCAGCTATTTCTTTGGCATGAGTGATGAGACTACATTATTTCATAAGGGAATATATATGTATTTATGAAGGAAAGGGATGAATTGCCTAAGCATCCCTTTTCCTACCTTAGTGCAAGCCGAAGATCTCAGTCAGCTGCCTGAGCCATCTCCCTGCTTTGTCTCTCCAAAAACCAGCCCTGCACCTGCAGCCTCAGGGCAGACCAGGTTGCTCCAGTAGTACCCAAGCAAGGCTGGGGCTCCCACTGTCCTGACTTTAGCTCAGGGTCCTTGGAGCAAGGGGTCTACGGCCACATGGATCCTATCTGGATTTCTGGAGTGAAAATTTCTCAATATATCTTATTTACAGGATATTGCCGGTTTTCCCTGGTTTGGTCTCACAAAGACAGAGAAGTTGTCCAAATATGACCTTTCCCAAAAGCTTCCTCTGTTGTTCCAATTAGGATTCACTAGGTAGTGAAGTAGGGACAAGTAGCATTATGTTTTCATAAATACTATGTGATATTTATATTATTTATGCTTTTTTTCTCCTCCATTTTCTTTCTGCTGTTAAAGTGCATATTTTTCCTTGGCAATTAATTTTCTGCTCAGTGATATTCTTGCCCTTTCAGCAAATGCTTCCAAAGTCTCTGGAAGTGTTCAAAAGAAGTATGCCTTGTTCGCCAGGACTTAATTCAACACATCAATTCTGGAGATTATGGGTGAGAACTATTATATTTTAAGTTATAAATCACCATATTGCTCAATGTATGTGTGTGCAAATTACAGGTTATGCAGCCCTCCCAACCCCTTCCTTTTCCAATTAAATTACAGCAGTTTGACCCTAAATGTCCATCTGTGAAACTTTTCTGAATCTCTGGCAGATTATAGCGTTTTTAAATAGATAAATATTGAAAGTCTCATGCTGGTAAGCGTTGAATTTGTAAACATCTATCTAAATTATTTACCAAATTTAGTATAATTTTTTTTTCTTACAAAACTATTTAGTTCATCTTCCCTTCTTCAGTTTATTCATTAATAGGGGTAGATATTTAAATTAATTTTTTATCTTCCCTCAAGAACATTGTTCCACATAACAAGACTCTAGGGAGCATTGGAAGAGGAAAGGATGAGCCAAAAAGAGACCAAAGTATCAGAATTTTGTGGGAATCAGTATTTTTCTTGCTGCTAGTTATTATTCCGCCCAGGTAGTACAGAGAGCTTAAAGATGCCTCAATTCTGGAGCTATGACGTGGGAGCCTGCTGGCCGTTTACAGACAGAGATAAAGAGGTTACCACCCTAGAGCTAAGGTGCTAAATTCACCCATGAAGCCTGCCCAGATTTCAAGCTTTGACTCAGCGCTGATATATTGTCTAATTCATAGGAGACATTCAAACCAACTGAGTTAGGACAGACAATTAAGTTAGGAACCTGGAGTCCTTCCTGTCTCTCTTGTCAGAGGTAGGCAGTAAGGTTTGCCACGAGGTGGTTAGGATGGGGCCATCTGGCAGTTGACTCAACTTCAGCAGGTGTTTGAACTCTTTGTTAACTACAGGCAGAACAGAACAATGAGACTTCAGATTTATGCAGTATGAATCTCACCTCCTCGTTACTTATACACAAGCAAGCAAGAAATGGTTAAAGAAATGGTCTTCTCTGTGGCTCAGTTCTTCTCTAGTAATAATAATTCAGAATGTTCAAAATGTGAGTGGCTATAAGGTATTTATTTTCTGTTGTGCATACAGTTTGCAGGGTTAATATTACCATCTGAGTCTCCTCTACCTGCGAATAGGGAGGGAACAATTAAAGAGCCACAGGGAGGCCTTTCTCTCCACCTGGTTATTGGTGGAAAACTCAGGCAGAAGGTGTCAGCTAGGCTTTCTGCTGGGTTCAACAGTGTCTCACTGCTGCTGCACCAGAGCCTGAAGGCACTGCAACCTACTACATCAAGCTGCTAGTTCTCTGCAGGGATCTGATCTGAAGCATAATTTGAGCATAAGTTCAGGATAACAGTAATTGTCGTGACTAAGCATCTCATTTTCCAGTACTTCTCTGAAGCACTGCATGCTCATCCTCTATAGGCTGACATGGTGCTGACCTCAAATCACCACTTTTCATACACTGCTGTGTTGCTCCATCCTACACTCATTTGCAGTGTAAGAGCCTATATTAAATATTTTCTGATGCCTATGGAATACAAGGTTTTGAAATGTAATTAAAAATATTTTTCTCTAGATGTTATGGTCAGTGATGCTTTTACAAAGGAGCAAAATATTAACGGGAGTGGTATCTCTAACCTGGTTTTTGTTTGTTTGTGAGGAAGATGGAAAGCTGACAACTACAGTCAGTTCTGGGGAATGACAGTGGGAGAAGGTTTCAAAAAGCGCCTGGGCACCTCCCCTCCATCTCATTCCTTGCTGAATATGAGAGAAGCTTCAGTAAGTATCATGTACAATGTTAAATTCTTTTTAATAGCTTTATCACATGGAAAAATGTGGACAACTATAAGATTATGACCAAAAGATTTGACACTAAATGCTTGCATGTGGAATATGAAGATCCCAGAACAGTTCTCTTAGCCATAAACTTGTGGTCTTATTGACGGAAATCAAACAAGGAGAATGAAAAGCAAAGGCTGACCATTGGGAAGCTGTGCACCAACATTACCTTATCATTGTAGATCACTGTGTTTGAAATCTTTACTTCTTTAGGATGATTCCATACTATGTTCTCCACTTGTTAATCATTGCACACATAGCCACAGCCATCAAAAAAATAAATCTGGGCATAGTTCATTAAAGCTAACAGCTGAGACTGAACAGTAATCTTTGAAATTAGCTTTGAAAGCCCATAGCACAAAGCAATGTAAAGATCCAGCAGGGGGATGAAGGTTTGGCCAAATGGAAAAAGAAAAGACGGGAGGCTTGGGAAAAATGAGAAGATTCTCTGCTACCAGCTTCTTAAACCTCTTGGTCATGGCCAATTTCGTGGCAGCTAAATTAAATTTCCTATAACAAATTTATGTTAAAATTAGTTCTGCAGCAAAGAAAATATATTTTAAGTTATCTAGGGAGGTTAAGCAATTAAAGAAGAAATGCATAGCTATTGAATCCAGAATTAATTTTCCAGTGCTTTGGATCAATTACTTGGCTTTTTTCTTATGAGACATGAAGTTATGGAAATCATAGTCTGAAAAAAAATAAGTACTTCACCATAGTGAAATTACAGAAATTGCAAGAATAAATAGATTGATCCAAGGCTTTTGAATGACATTAAATATAATAGGATTTCATCTGTGGCTTCTATATTGTCCAGGCAAGCGATGTCCTTTCGTTACCTATTTAAAGTCAATTGTTAATGCTTGTTGTATATGTTTATGGCAGATGAGTTTCTACATCACAGAAGGCTTGTAGGGACAGCAGTGCAGAGCTACCACTTGACAGGGAATTTGGGAAAGACTGTGAGGGCCATGTGCTTCTGCAACAATTTTAACAATCCTTACCCCTTTCTTGATACGGATTGGGTATTTGTCCCAGACAAAGTCAGCTCCCGGCACCAGTGTGGTGGGGTCGTGGCCCAGGTTGGCCCAGGTTGGCCAGCCTGCTCAAAATTACACTGTGGAGGGCTGTCAGAGCAAGAAGGTGAGAGAAATTAAGCTTTAGAGTATTGCCTTGTAGGATTTGTTGGACTACTCTTTGCAGCCAAAGGAGGACCCATTGCAGTTGAAGGTGGCAGGTCAAAATAAGACAATGACATAGAAGAGTTTAGTGCAATAGTCAGTAGGCATCTGCCACAAGTTACCAGTGAACTTCATTGAGGCTCAACAGAGTGAGGTTAATTTGTTTCTGTAGTTGACTTTTTCCTACAATACATAAAATGTGATCCTTTTATAGCAGAAGCTAAAAGTGGATATCACACACCTAGCTCAGAGGATGGTGTCTACATTACTAGATGCTCAACTAAGTGAGACAAATCCCACCTGGGGAAACAAGAAACAAGATTACAAGGAATTATGATATTTCCTCTTTTCCATTCACTTTGGGGCCGCTGGTCACTCTGTGGTCCTGCATTATGTCCAGGCCATTGAGTCATTGTTATTAAGCTTCCTCTAACTTCTTTAACTGCTGTAGTACTTATAGCCTTTGTTCCACTGATACATTTCTCAGGTGTATTTCCTCTATTTGCTATCTTTTACAAAATCTGTGTGCCACAACCCCACTACTTGTGGCACTGCCAGCAGTTTTATTCTTCAATGCAGTTTTACTCAGAAATCCAGCTTTGCACAATCATGCATTTAGCCTTCAGGAAGTCCTACATGATGCTGGAAACACAAGGATTCTAAGAAATCTTTCTTTCTACTTATAAAAGCTAAAAATATAAAATAATAATAATCTCTGTATGACTTTCTCAGCTTCTGAAGAATTCTCTGAGCTTGCAGAAAAGCTCTGATTTGTACGAGTCCATCTCCTACCTAAAGCTTTTCTTGAGAATTATTGGGACTTTCTTGCTCTTACCACAGTATTTTCTGTCTTAAATAGTATAGATGTGAAAATATTATTCCCTGAATCTTCCTATGAAGTTCCATATCTTGCTGATTCTGTCCCCTTCTATAGCATTCTAGAAGAATTTAATCTCTTTATGTCCTTGTTCTGCCCTGGGAAATTTCCTGTCAGCCACATTTTAGTACTTCACAAAAACATAAAAAAAAAATGGTTCTCTCATAGCCAGCTTCATTCATAGCCAGTTCTGTATCTGGGGTCACTGCACAATCCAACAATTTCATACCATGAATTCGGCTCACCAGGGGTGCATTGATAGATTCCGCCAGTTGGCAAACTAACAGGATCTATGGAGTTAACTCCCAGGCACTTTTTAAGATAGATATCTGAAGAGATTTTCAGAGACACTTGCCTCTGCTTTGCCTTCCATAATGAATTTTCTGTCACTGATATTTTGGGAAGAGTATTAGCACATTTGCAAAGTCCTAAGTGATAAAAAACATGTGAGTTTTCATGACAGTGCTTCCGCAGCTCAGAAGTGAGTAAAAATATATGAATGATGAAATTCAGAAATAATGTCTTTAATATTTTCAGAGACTTGCTCCAAACCTTAATGGCTTGACCTTTAAGCAACTTTGTTGAGTACTGATTCACCTGCAGGCCAAGGTACTAGTTCCTTACCATAGACAAATTGGCGCTGCTTAAATATTCATGCATTCTCTGGGATTATTACTGCCTTTCCCATTTTGCAAGAGAGAAAACTGCAAGTCATTTGCCCGAAGTCATATATGTAGTTATTAAAAATTCTAGAATTAGTGTTCAGGAGGTTCTATCTGTGTCTTGTGCTGACCTGATCAAAACCTTCTAGCCTTGCTAGCACAGAAAGAAAAAATATGGATACCTATTCATTAAATAAAACTTTATTTTTTTTTTACATTAAACAAAACCCTTCAGCATGGTACTGGTTTACTATTTAGATAATAAATACCACTTTCTGGTGCCTAAGGGCCTGCTGTTTTTGTTATTTCTTACTGCCTTTTGGGGATCCTTGAGAAAAGCATTTTTGTACAGAAGGGGCTCTTTTTTCAGCTGCATAGGAAAAAAAAGACTGAAGAATGTAAAGCCCTTCTGTGCTGATCATTTTACATCTATGGGAGAAACTCAGCAGCGTTATAAAGTTTAGTTGTGAAGTAGAGGCTTTTTAGCTGTCTCTTTGACTGATATCCAACTACAAATGTATCTTCATAACATTACTTGGATAAGGGGATGTTTATATCTGGAATGTGATGGCACATTAGAATACCTAATAGGCAATGATATGGAATATGAGAACTAACTCTGAACTAAGGATGGCTCTGCTGCGGAGGATGGCTAAACCTGAGCATAGACGGACAGCTAAATACACCAATAAAACTGGTGTGACTCCCGACAAGCCTGAAGCTTTCAATAGTGTCAAGTGTGTTACCTGAGAAGGTATTTTAGAAGTGTTTACTCACTGCAGGAGATGGTGTAATCATTCTTGAAGTTCTATGAGCACAAAAATAACTGCCAGGCGTTTAAAACACATTGTGATACACGTTTGATAGTGTTCTGCCAGTACACGTTCTGGCAAAAGGTACGTTGCGACATTGGGGTCTGCATCTGCTGACAGAGAGGTCCTCACCTGAGTGCCATCTTATAAGAATACACGGAAAGCATAGTTTAGTAATTTTGGATTAAGTAGCAAAGAACTCTTAAAGACAATACGAAGGTATACAAAGTACGTGGCTTTTCACGGTGAAAAAAGCTCAGTACTTGCGGATCTCCATCTTGCAAACTGAAGGTCGTACGTGCACATTTTGTCTTCACAAAGCAAGTGAATGTTTTTCCTACATTAAAAAAAGATATTGTTTTCTCTCAGAAAAACTATTTCTGCAATTGCAAGTTCAGTATTCTTCAGCCTTTTTTTTTCTCTGATGGACTGTCTAGCTTTTCTGAAGAAGCCATAGCTGAAGTATGAGTATTTTTTTAATATTCTCTTACCTTCCTTTGTCCAGACTCTTAGCTTCACTGCAGAGAATACACATGAAGGTTTAAAAACAGTTTGCCAGTCATTTTCCTGATTGCATTGTGCTGTCTGAGGCTGGTCCATGGAGCATATGTCAAGAAACAATTGTCTAGACTTAATATTTGTCATAGAACAGCAGTGCTTCTCAATAACAGAGTAGCATTTTCTCAGACAAAAAGCCATTTTTTCTGGCTACAGCTCAGTCCTGCATTTCTAAATGACAAGGCTGAGGGTTAGTGAGGGATGTGCTCTGGGGTTTACAATGTGAGGCTATTAAATACATCCTCAGTAGCTTAGGAATGCGAAGGGTAACGCATTGTCTCAGACCAAAGATCTATTTAGAGTTTTGCTTTCCTGAGCTGCCTCATTTGTAGCATTGTAAGCAATCATTGCCCACATAATTGTGCTAAATTTTGGTTGTTTACTGGTTGACAGCGAGCAGTCTCACCACTAAAAAAACCCTGTTTGTCTAGGATTTCACCTGTATGATTCACATTCAAAGTAAATCATGTCCTTGTTCTTGCTCATTACTAATGAACATAATGATTCATTTAGCAAGATAGTCTTTAAATTAGTTGTTGATTTTTGTGTGTCATTTGGGGTTGCAAGTCTCATGTATCTGACAAGTTTTTGAAAAAGCAGTCTTTTGAAAGTAATTAATCGAAATAGTGAGATTAATATTTTAGCAAGATTTAGAAGATTACTGACTTGCTACAGATGGAGGTAAAATTTTCAAAATCACTTAAGTGACCTAATAGTTTGCCCTATACTTCGATGATATTTAGGACTCGCAGTCTGCATCTAACATAGAGAACATAGAAACACTTGAGGGTTACTGGGTCTGGGTGTATGATCAGCGTGTATCAATCTGCATGTTGAGGCTGTATCCCAATTTAATATCAGATACAGAACTGAGGTACAAGCTTCTTTTTTTTGTTACCCGCTTCTCAGCCTTGGATTTTCTGTGGGAAATCCAGGTGTAGAACCTGGATGGAGCCACCACTGTCTTCCAACATACACAACGTAGTGATGTGTATACAGGCAAAGTAGTAAAGTTCAGTTCCACAAAGAGTCCTGAAATAGTGTGAAAGAACTGACCTCAAATGTTTAAATCACCTTAGTAAAAGTTCTATAGTCTTCTGAGTCACATAAGCAATTCAGCAAAATGGTGCAGCAAAGACAGTCAGAATTGGAAGACTAAGTAAATTAAAGTAACATTAAGGAATTTAGACAACATAGAACCCTTTGTGCATCAAGATATGACCCTGCTTATGAGAAAGAAGCATCAAGGAATGCTTTTCTTCGGAGTAAATTATTACATTTTTCATATTGTATTTTCCTCTGCAACAAATAGTATCAACAATTGTTTGAGACAAACGATTGACTGGATGGACTAACACTGCAATTCTGTTGTACTCCTATTTCTCTGAGCAACATAAGCAATCATTCCATAAAGTTCAACAGTAAAAAGAAAAAAAAAAAAGTCAATGCTTTTGATATGTTGAACACAGAGTAGATTATCAGCAGTTGTACCAGATGGCGCTTGCATATGTGGATATTTGTGCGAAGTTTGGAAGACATAAATTAAAGCTGAGAGATGCCAAGAATGAGTGTCTAAACGGCTTCAGCGAGTAGACCAGAAATTCATATCCACTCAACGTCAGATTGCAAAGTAGATATAAAATCACTGATTTTCATTCTGGATGAAACTAAGAGCTAGAGATTGAAAAATCGGTGTAAAGGACAAATCAATGATACATTATACTGTTGCCCCCCCCATGGTAACTGAAATTTCCTACCTACAGCCCTGTGGCAATGAGAGTAGGGTAACGGGTACCTAACTTCACTGCTAACTGTAGCAAAAGCCTTTTCTTTCCAAAAATGCCAGCTGGGTAATAATTAACATGTTTGAGATAAAAATCGGAGAGAAACCAGACAGATTATTCAGATTGGCAGTACTGGAATGCAAGAATCCACTGATTTCAGGGGGTCCAAAGCACCTGGCCAGAGGGTAACCACCTCAGAGATGCTTGGAAGCCACAGGTACCAATGCTTTAGGTTTCTTCAATTTAAAAATAAAGAATTTTAAAAGCAAAATTAGGGTAAATTTTAAAAGAAAATTAGGACTCAAAACATATACAGATCTCCTACCTTTTGTTTTAGGGAAACTCAATCCCAGAAGAAAAATTTCCTGAATTTTTTTCAGCCACTTATCAATGGCCTGATTGGATTCATGATCCTTTAGATCAACGAAACTGTGGAGCATCGTGGGCTTTTTCAACTGCAAGTAATATCATTTTTTTTTCTCCTTTTACAAATGTCTCTGATGTTAGATGTTTGATCAACATTTGTATTGATTAGTAATGAAGTAATTTCAGCTTGCTGTTCATTTTTTATCAGCAAATACGAACATTTAAAATTGCTACAGCTTTCCCTTCGAGTTGTCCCAGAGTCTTAAGGAATCAATCTAAGCTATAGAGCTTTGTTTGCTTTTCATAAATTTGTGTAATATGGGGGGATTTTTTGGCTACAGAAAGTAGAAACTTAATTTGTTAATATACTTTACTGTAACCGATAGCTTAACTTCTAAAAAATCTTCATCCCTTACTTGGACAAATACATGCTTATCTTGAAAGCTTAACAGGTAGATTTTATTATTTCAATGAATTTATATATTTGTGCATTTGTTATTAACCAACTCTTGGTATTCAAGTACATTAAGTATAATCTTTTCAATAATTTTATTAGAAGAAAACTCTGAATCTGCTCAGATATTTGTGGAAGAAAATATTTTTGAATTCTGTAAGTAAAAACAGGTCAGTAATGTAATTCAGCCTCAATGGGCTACAATGCCTGTTTTCATGATAAATGGACTCAAGTGTTTGTGCCACTTTCTCCAAAGATCCTACAGCGATCAGTTACGTTCATTTCTAATGCCGCAATAGATCTCAGCACATATTGGGATATACTTATATAAAGAAAAAACTGCAACTGTTCCTTCAAATCACAGTGGGAAGAGAAGGAAAGGAACATTTAGGCCAGTTAATCCCAGCTCCCTGCTAAAACCAGACTGAATACATTCTGTTACCAACGCGCCCCGTGCAGTGTGGATATAAAAGAGAAAAGGAAGAGAGGTTCTAACGGCTCTCCTGAAAGATTACTGCAGAGATGAACAGAACACGCCAAGGGAAATACTTTCCAGATGTTCAGTCTAAATTTTCACTTTCATAACTGAATCTCTTGATTTTAATTCACGTAATTATTATCAGTGCTAATCATGAGATGCCTTTGCACGTTGTTTACATGGATCTAACATTTTCAATCTGAATTTTCAGTCCTTCTTTGTAAGATTAGTTGTTGATCACTGACCAGACAAGCACTGCTGTATCGTCTTTTCTTATCATGAGCATTTTCTGTAATTATTCCGAAATTCTTTAAAAGCTCTCGCACCTATGAAAATGAATTACCATATGACACCTCACAGAAGCACAAAAAGCAATCGTTACCAGCTGACATCAGTATATTCATTCTTCTGAAGTCTTGTCCAAAGTTCACGGAAGTTAAGGTTGATTTTGATGGAGCTTTAGATTTCAAGGGAAGTTTTTATTTTGTTTTCAGGTTCAAAATGAAGTTCTAACAATAATAAAGATAATTTAAGCACCGGTAGTGATTGGGATTCGGACTTAACAATTGTATTTTCACTCATTAAAGAAAGGAGAAGTGATTTAATTTCACTTACAAGTTAGTTAAGCTAGTCTGCCTAGATCAGGGCAGAATTAAGACTATCTGATTGAGTCCAGAAATCTAAAGTGTCTATC
This sequence comes from Cuculus canorus, assembly GCF_017976375.1. NCBI lineage: Eukaryota > Metazoa > Chordata > Aves > Cuculiformes > Cuculidae > Cuculus > Cuculus canorus. The sequence continues at coordinate 9,112,398 of NC_071403.1, forward strand.
TCAGAATAATAATTCTGTGTGATAAGGGAAGAGGTCCAGTGAATACCACAGTTATACATTAATATGAGCCTTTTAAAATATTCTTTCCAGTAAAACCAATATATACTTTCAGTCTTGAATTTTCTTCTTCACAGAACTGTTCATTTTTGCTTTTAGTTTTTTTCTTAAATAAAGGAAGGAAGGGTAGAAAATAAAGAAAAGAGTTTTGGAGAGTCAGCTGCAGAGAGGTGGGGAAGTATTTGCATCTTCTGCTAAAGTAACCCAGATATATAATTACAAACATGGTAGAGACTGTCAGACTAAACTATGTAAAGGACTAATCTGTTGTTTAGATATGTGGAACTTTATGACAGCTAGTAAATCTATGGATTTATAATATTACAGCAAAGGTGCTCATGATGCTTTGCAGTTTCACAATCCTCTCTCCTGAAAGTCTGTACAGATTATATCTGTATTTTTTAAACATATCTAAACAGACAGAAAATACTGAGGTTGCATTTCAGTCCCTCTTTCACAATAACCACTGTGAAAGTTGAGAGTAAGTTTTTGGTTTTGATTACAGAATATTTATTTCAAAACAGGTGTTGCAGCAGATAGAATAACAATTCGTTCTGAGGGTCAGATCACAGACAACCTTTCTGCTCAGAATTTGATCTCTTGCGATACCAGGAATCAACACGGATGCAATGGTGGAAGTATTGATGGTGCTTGGAGATACCTGAAAACACATGGGTAAATATTTTATCTATCTGTTTAGATTATTTTAACTTAAACCAGTTTCTTAAGTTGCAATGTTGCTTGTGTTACAATGATTATTTCTGACCTTTCAAAAAAGAAGCATTTACCTCTGTCTCATTTACGCCTTCTTCAAATCGCCTTCATTAAGATCAGGAGCTATGAAATAAGTGAAGATTATTTTGAATGAGAGCTCTGAGTGAGAAAGCTCTGCAACCACCTACCTCCCATTTAAGCCATCATTACAACTAGATATTATTAGCCATAATATTATTAGCCTCATTAACAGCATGACAAACAAGAAAGGATTTATTTTTTTTTTACTTTAAAGACTACACCAAAACTTCAGTGGCTCTTGTTTAACATGAAGAGCCTGTATCCCAACCTTGAGTAAGCAGCCAGTTGTGTGAGATAGCATTTGAATATTTAAAAGGATCAAACATTTTATTTCTGTAAAGCAAACTGTAATCATCCCATCCTAATCTTGTGCTGGAATGAAACACTGTAGGAAGGACTGTACCAGATTCTTTTTTCTTCAGGTCAAAATAAGCAAAGTTAACAGCTCTCGAACTCCACGTGAACAGCAAGAGCTTTTTAAAATTACATGCAATAATTTATAATATCACAGAATGATTTAGGTTAGAATAAATTTTTTGGAGGTCACTTAGTCAAGTGTTCCGGTCACAGCATGACTAACTCTGAAATTGGATTAGGCTGCTCAGGCCATATCCCTCATCATATTTTGAGTATTTCCAAGGATGGAGGTTCCATAAACTTTCTTGTGGAATGTCACTTGTTTGACCACTCTTGTGGTCTAACTGATGTCTAATCAGCATTTTTCCTTGGTACGACTTGTGACTGGTACTTTTCATTTTTCTCTGAGAAGAGTCTTGTTCTGTCTCCTCTATGACTTCTTCGTCATTGAAGACTAATTAGATCTCCTTCTAGCCTTCTTTTCACTGGACTGAACAAATCCAATTGCCTCAGACTCTCCTTGCATATCATATGCTTCACCCCCAGCCAAGCGCCTTCTACTGGACTCACTACTTTTGTTACTGGTGATCCCATAACTGAACACAATAATTCATTTGTAACCTCAGTTTCAGGGGAATAATCACTTTTCACACTCTATTGGCTACACAACACAGTAGTGATTGTTCACATTTGCTGAGAGGGCCCACTGCTTACCCACGTTATGCTTTCTGCTCATCAGGACCGCTCTTTCAAACCCCCCTGTGAAACTGTGTAGAAACACAGGCAGTACCCTCCGAGTACTGTTGCACGAGCAGTCCTGGATAAGAGGCAGGATTTGTCTTCTGCCTTTGTTGAACTCATCACTCCCCACCAGTTTGACATCCTTCACAAATTTACTGAGGGTGCTTCGTGTCCAGATTGCTAATAGAGATGTGAAACAGTGTTGACTCCTGAGGAATACCACTAGTAAACAGACACCAGTCACTTTGATCTGTCCACATTTCAGGATGACAACCCAGTTCACCTACTGACCCTGTAAGCAACTTATCTAGTCCAATAAACTAGATGAACACCACAGAAAATCATGCTGACAGCATTGCTAAAGTCAAGGTAAATCATATCCACTGCTTTTCTTATTCTGCGTGGAGCCAGGCACTTCATCATGGTCAGATCATCTCATCATCTCATCATGGCAAAGGATAATTTGCCATGATAAATCTGTGCAGTCAACTCCTTGCTTCATGTGCCTGAAAATGGCTTCCAGGAGAATTTATAATAACCAGATTTTTATGCACTGTATAATTAGATTCTGCTACTTCTCACATTATCTGATTTTTTTTTTGTACCTCCTGTTCCATACCAAAATCTGTTTCTTCTCTCACTTTCACACACCCTCATCCCTTACTCTGTCTTTGATATATCTGATACTGAAAGACCGAGAGATCCTGGGTGCTCCTTCTGCCAAGTTTTAATTTTAGTTAAAAACAAACTGTGGAAAGAGCAAAACAATGTCAGACGTGATGCATCAGACATCGTAGTTGACATGGAAGCCTGGGGACCCAGGTGAAGACTAAAGCACTGTCATTCACATGGACACAGTACACAAAGCGATCATTCTGCTTTCTTCAAGTGTACAGAACAATTTCTGACCTGAAAAAGGGTTTTGCATTCTTATGGGGACAGTGTTCATCAAGTGTTCCTCCATCTTTCTCATGGTTTACACATTAAACAAGTTTTGATATAGGTTTTGAGTGAGAGGCCCTTTAAGTGAATGATTACAGTAGACAGTGTATGGATTCCACCCAGCAAAGGCCCCTCAGCACCTTGTGGGAGTAAAGGCAAAGGCTTAATTGAATTGACAAAGAAATAAAAGTTATAGCTTAACATTTTAAGCAAGATTTTCTGTAACTAGAACAGAGTCCTTTTAATAAGGAGCTCATGCTCCTGAGAGAGTAAATACAACTCTTTCTCTCTGGAATTTTTGCTTGCCTACCGTGTTAAAGACAAGGATTGCCAATGTAGATAAGATAAGAGTTTCATTTTAATTAATATTTTCTCTACAAAATTTGGAATAAGCTATTTTAAGAGGAAAAATCTGAAGGAATGTGGCAAGAAGACAGCATCCTGGTCTCCTGTTACCTGTAACCATTATCCCTGTATGAGTAAAACCACTATGAGCCCATACTAATGAGATTCTTCCTATGCCAGAAAGCTATATTTTTTTACTGGAAGCAGTAGGGTTAGTAATGCAGCCTGCTTTGCAGAAGCAGTTTAAGCATACGAGACTTACTTATTTCTATAAAGAAAGCAAGGCAGGCTGGAGTTTTGTGAGGCACTTTGTTATCAACCATACAGGATCTAGTGCTGGTGTAAACACAGTAGTGAGACCTGACCAACCTGCAGATTACCAGTCTGAAAGTGGTGTGCCGAGCAGAGATGGCTTTCTGTCTGATGGAAGCCTGGAAGCACACAGGCAAGGCACCTCAGCTCACCAGAGCACACCGGTGAACTGTCTTTTCACCTCCAAAGTCCTAAATACTTGCATTAATGCTCAGTCACCTCATGGTATTCACCCACCTCTTGCAGGGCTGTTGTGAGAACCATCACAAATTTGACGGGACTATCAATACTGTTTTCTTAATCATTCATCCAACATTCTTGTCCCCATGGAGGCAGCTCCAACATGTAGAACATCACCGAACTCTTACAGACCTTTGCCTGCCACCTATTCTTATCCCCGATCACTGATTCTCCATCAAAGTAGTATGCGCAAAAACATCTCTACTTACCTATTTTTATAAACAAATTTTCTAAATCCTGAATTATTTTGCTCAAGTTCAAATGATATTTCAAATCCTAGTCCAACAGTTCTGCACACTATACATAAACACCTTAAGAAAAATATCCACATATATGTTGAGGAGAGATACTGGAAGAACCCAAGAACAGCTATGCTGGATCTGAGCGAAGATCCATCTAGCCTAATATGTTGCCCCAACAGTGGCCAAGAGCAAATAGTATTAAAAAAAAATAGAAAGAAGAAGAAAAAAAAAAAGAAGAAAAAAAATCAGCATTTTCTATTCACTGGACTGATAATTGAATCATTTTTCGTAGCTGAAACCCCATAATCCATAACTCCTTAACTTTGCCAATGAAAAAAAGATGAAATTTATGGCATAAAAGACTGAAGTGTCTTTTGAATGAGCCTTGTTAAATAGTGCTTACTTCCTCACACTTCCAGGTGACTTTTATTTTATGAGCCAGTATATTGCACTCATTTTTTTCATTATCTCCCTACCCTGCAGTAGGGAGAAAGCACATTGATTTTCTGTGTGGGCTTGTAAATTTTCACAGCAGATGTTCAATGCTGTTCTAAAGCTTCTGGTTTTCTGATTTCAGAAGTGTACTTATCTGAGGTTTTTGATTTTCAGGGAAATTGAGTGCTGGCCTAAACTATCCCCAGTGAAGTCAGGGGAAGACTTCCATAAAGTCACTGAGGCTAAGCCAGTGCAGAGACTTAACTATTCAGAATCACTAAGCACCCAATTAACAGTGAAATCTGCTATAAAGGGAGTGTTTAACTCTCACTCTCTCTCTGTCTTCTTCCATTAATTGAAGAATAAATCTGTATTCTCTTTCTAGTTATTATTAATTTTAGGCATTTCACTTACAAGTTATAATTTAAAAGGAATTAATGTGGTTTGAAAACATCTATTTTATCTGCTAAGGGAAATTAAAACCTTATAGTCTTTCAGAATGAAGAAGAAACAATTAATTTTCAGGTAGTAAAAAAGTTACACACTTGAATGCAAATATTGCTTCTAATTAGGGCATGATCTGATTTGTACTTCAGGTTCTCAGCAGTTGTACTGTATGATAAGCATATTAGTGTTATTAGTTTTGGCCAACTTGCTAATAATATTCTAATGTTTTAGATTATGTTCTCTTCTCAAGACTCAAACATATAGATACAACAAAACCACAAAAATTTTCATTAGATTGAATGCATAAACATGACTTCAGACTAATTTTGCTAGGAATGTGTGAACACACCACAGAATTTTGTTGCTTCTCTCTGGTTACTGCTTGCTCCTACTAGTATTTTTGTCTGTGTATACGTATAAGCGTGCACATAAACACAGTCACATTTATTTCTGTTTTTTTTCTATGAGTCTTCTGGCAAGGTCTTATATTTTAAGTGTCTTTGATGTTTATGGTTTTGCTGTTTCTTCAGCACGTACAAACGCATGTTTCAGCAAAGAACTGTTAAATTATGTTAATCACGACCGCAGAAACTATGGTTAGTGAAAAGATTTGGAAGTGACTATTAGTTCAGAATGAATCATCATGTCTGGATTACCACACAGCTCCAGTGTGTCAGTGCGTCATCTGGTGCTTCATTTCCGTTGCCATAGAAGTAAGATCCATCCATGCAGAACCTGCGACCACTCCAGCAAGACAATCCGACTGAAAGGGAGAGAAAAAGAATCTATACCCCAAAAATTAATTTCTCCTCCATTTCCTCCCTCTGTCATATTTCTAAGTACACTTGAGGAATAGGTGTCGTACCACCCCTTACACTGGGTTGCAATCACCTACTCCTACCCTGCTTATGCTAGATTGTGCTCCCAGGACTGTATTTGCTCATTTTAGCTGCCTTGCAGGCCTGATTGCACTCAGCAGCAACCCTTTGCTTCTTTCAGAAATTTGTGATCAGTGGTGACTGGAATCATTATGTATAGAGATATATTTTATAACTATTTCATATATGTTTATATATTTATATTATACATACATAAACCAAAGATTTTGTTGCACTCAACAACAGAAATAAAGCATAATAAATTTTAAAATTAGTAATAACAACCTGTTTATATCTGGTCTAAATACCTGCTGTTCCCCGTTGGAAATTTGGGAATCGAGAATACCTTCAGACATTCAGAAAGGTTTAAAAGGTGTTGCCAGTGAACAGATTGAGGACCTAAGCAATAGCAGCCTAACAACCTTAGATGGCCAATCCCTTTTCAAGTAGGTGGAATGATTGTTTTTTGCAGCTCATGGGTGTTTCTGTCTAGTTTGGGCAGGAAGAATTTGATAAGCAAAAAGACGTTCTCCTTAGGGTCAATTTTTCTACCACCAAAGGCTGAAGGGAAAATTCCTTGTCTTACTCAAAGTAGCTGAAGCATATATGGGCTCATCTTGTAAAAATCCTGGTAACTAAGTATATACAGGGAAATATGATTATTCTCCCTATTACGTAGAAATAAGAGATCTCAGTTCTTCAGATTCAGAAAGTTTAGTATAATTGGTGAGCAACTTAAATACATATGGTTTTTATAAGACTGCTTCTTTTAAAATATTCTACTTGAGTGAACTGTTTAATTATGCTTTTTAAAAGAAGCCTTCTTATAGGTCTCCATGGCATTATCAGAGAAAAGTGTGTATTGTTTTGGAAACACATAGCATATGATGTAGAAAACTAGGAGATCCCAATATCTCATAAAAAAAGGATAAAATAATAAGTGGAAGATTTGTTGTGCCTTTATTAGGGTATTTCAGATTGTTCATAAGTGCATTTTAAATATATGCTTTGTTTCCTTCGCTTTCTTGAAGTAAAAAGGATGTTCAGTTAATCAAACTGTCAAAACCACTGAACAATGCCGGATAAGCTACTTGAGAAAAACATAGTTATTATATGAAGCAGAAGTTCATTTGATGTATTGCCAAGGAAAAGAATTAAAATCCCTCCTTACCTTTCCTTGAAACCACCTCTTGTTTTCATTGCCCCTCTCCATTCCCGATGCGATGAGGGCTCTTGACCTGTGCTTCAAAGTTCATTTGATTGAGCACTTTGGAGATTTTCAAAACCAAAATTTTCAAGTCTCTGAAGCCTGCAACTAGGATTGTGTGGGACAGGTGAAATTTTCTTCTGTTATTCAAAGAGTTCAGTTCAGTTCTTTATCAAGGAGATACACTCCCTTCCAAATCTGTTGTTAGTATCAATTAAGCAATTGGTATCAATCAGTAAGGGTTATATCTTTCTTGGGAAGGAGTATCACATTCACAGTTATTTGCAAACAAACCCTTAAAAAATGAATATAGAACTTTTTATCTCAACAAATGTTCATAAAAAAATGAGCAAATATTCCCTTCATGTGTCAGAAATATGGAAGGAAGGTCAGACAATTTTTAGCTAAAAGAAATGAAAAGACCTGTAGCTTCTCTCAAGCATTCCTGTAGAAAATGTAGATAAAAATAGAAAATGATTCATGTCCCTTAATTTTTTTCTGCTGCAAATACACTCATTTCACAAGACATTTTTGCTAAATGAATCCTGTTGACAGGACTGGTAATTTATTGATCTTATTCAGTGTGAATTTCTATGCATCATTAATGATATGAATGTACTACGCGACAAGTGCTGAAACACATATTTTGACCCTACCTCCCTTTAGAGAATGGTGGAGAGAGGGCTACCACAAATGAAACTTAATGATAAGAATCATGCATATAAATTGAAGCAAACACCTTCCAGCTGAAGATATGAGACAGTCACACTTTTGAAGAATGAGGGACTCATGACAGTTGTAAAACAACTAAAAGTTTGAATAGAGCTACAAAGATTTTTAAACAAGCTTATCACCTTTTTTTTTTATTTTGATATCTGAACAGAGTTGTGTCCTATGCTTGTTATCCATCATTTTGGAATGATCACCTGCAGCCATCAGCTGAAAATCGCTGTTATGTGTCAAGTGAATATGGAAAAAACTACACAAAGGGGCCGTGTCCTAATGCTTTAGAAGAATCCAATCGGTTATATCGGTGTGCGTCTCACTACAGGGTCTCCTCAAAAGTAAGTTTATGCTCTTTACCTATCATCTCACTTATTTATCTCCTTTGGGGCTTGAAGATTATCTGGCATATGGAAATAAGTTCACCTGACTTGAAGACTAGAGCTGTAAATTATCCTTTATATTGCGCTTGTATTTTCAGAAGAGTTTGAATTCTTGATAGTTTCTCAATTTTACCACATCCCTTTAAAGGTACTGTTTTGCAGTCCTATAGAAATTAGAGATAGAAAAGAAAGTATGCAGTCATAACCATTCATTAGTGCTTCTTAAACATGTTTCTGAAGATTTGTTCATTTGGCAAACCAAATATTGTCTAGCAGAAATACAAGTATAATTGTATGTTTATACCATATATATATGTACACAACGATAAATTAGTATAAGTTTTAATTTTAGTAAATAGAATGTATTATCTTCCCTTGCCCTCTCTGCTGCTGCTCTCACCTACCCTCAGGAAACCGATATAATGAAAGAGATCATGGACAAAGGACCAGTGCAAGGTATGGTAAGTCTGGAAGATGATAAAATCATTATTGAAATCAGTAAAGTCTGCAATGTCCTTCTACCATAATGTGAGAAAACACAAATTGCATTCCACAGTGAATAAAACAGACATATGCAATGTAGTTTAACCAGGGATGTTCGGTGGCCCTAAAGGCAACTATACTATATCAGAGTCCAAAATAAATAAAATGACCTTGAGTTGAATCTGTTGAAAATGTGAGAAAATCTGAGTACTGTAACTGTGCCATTTTTTCCCATGGCATTTTTTGCTCATTGATGAAATAGCAATTTGGGGTTGCACAGAAGTTAAATGCTAGCAAAGATCTTCTCTCTCCAGCTGGGATCAATTCCCCCACTGGCTGAGGCTAACACGCCAAGCCTGCTGTCCTCTGAATGCCAAGCTGCAGTATATGGGCCCTTCAGCAGATCATTCAGTGCCAGACTACTCCCAGATTCTCCCCTTTCGTGGCCCAAAGGCTCTTGTTGGTTATGGAAGGCTATCAGTTTTTGATTTTTTCTGCTGAACTTTGCAATGAAATCCCAGAGGCCTTAGAGAAATAAAGAGGCTTCAGCAGGGAGTGAGGGACCGCAAAAGAGTTGTTTAGCTTGAACGCTCTCCATTGGCAGTCATGGATGGTGCAAGCAACACCTGAAAATGCAAGTCTGTGCTCACACACCAAATCAGTGCAACCAGAAAGGCTGAGGGATGTGGGATTTGAAGTAACGGAGAAAGGTCATAGTGTGAGATCATAGAATAGTTTGGGTTGGAAGGGACCTTAAAGATCATCCAGTTCCAACCCTCCTGCCATGTGCAGGGACTTCCCACTGGCTCAGGCTGCCCAAGGCCCCATCCAACCTGGCCTTGAACACCTCCAGGGATGGGGCAGCCATGGCTTCCCTGGGCAACCTGTGCCAGTGTCTCACCACCCTGACTGTGAAGAATTTCTTCCTTATGTCAATAGGAAGAAATCTGCCCCTTTTCCGTTTCTAACCATTCCTTCTCACCCTATCACCAGAAGCCTTTATGAATAGCCCCTCTCCAGCTTTCCTGTAGCCCCTTCAGGTATTGGAAGGTCGCTATAAGATCTCCTCTGAGCCTTCTCTTCTCCGGGCTGAACAAACCCAACTCTTTCAGCCTGTCCTCCTATGGAAGGTGCTCCAGCCCTCTGATCATCTTTGTAGCCTCCTCTGGACCTGTTCCAACAGTTCCATAACCTTATGTTGAGGATTCCAGAACTGGACACAATACTCCACATGAGGTCTCACAAGAGAGGAATAGAGGGGCAGAAACAATTCCCTCGATTTACTGGCCTTATATTATATATTATTAACTCCCAATTTATTATTGATATGGTTTTTATTATAAGACTTAGTAAATTTCACTGCATTGTGAAGCTGAAATTATTTCCTAAAGTTTTTTATCTGGTCACTTGCTATTAATCTGAAACTCAAACTTAACAAGGTCAATATTATCAGTCTTATTTGTTCTGCCCAAATTTGTTTGCTCGGGGAAAATATTCTCTCCTATGCTGTGTTTGATCTAGAAGTGTATACAGTACCTTCCTCCGGTTTTAAGAAAATTGAAAAAATTATGTTCCTCAAGATGAAATATCAGACCATCCTTTAATATTGCATTCATAGTCCATACATACACTGGATTAAACTGTCAGTCCTAAGTCCTCTGTGGAAAATAATCTTTATTCAGCCATTTTTTAGGTTTTAATGACTCAATAATTCATAGCATTTTTTTTGAAACGTCAGTGCTTTTTCAGAGAAAGCGTCTGTATCAAGTTAAGATGATGTTGCATGTGGAAAATCAAGGCCTAAAAAGTGTGTATAACTGTGAGTGTGTATCACTGAGTAAAATCCCTTTCAGGTTTTTCTTTTTGTTATGATGACATTTTTAAATGAGACACAGTTATGGCCCAATAATTTGTCATTGATTCACTCTTCTATGTTCCAGTATTACAAATACAATCAGGGCATAATCCTAATTTTAAAAACATATCATTCTTTTCTTAAAAAAAAAAAATTAAAAAAATAAAACATACTGCAAATGATCTTTAACTACTAAAAGAGATTTTTCCATTATTCACCCACTTGTCATTCCTTGGGAACTTACAAAATGGTTACGGCCAGTCTTATCTAATGTACTAAGCAATATTTAATAGCTGGAAAACATTCAAGTTCGTTTCAAGATCACGACACAGAAAGTCATTCTGGTTGACAGTGAATATACTTGAGGTTTTGTGTATATTCAAGTTTAAGAAAAATATATATTTTTTAGCAATTGTGAAACAGTAGGTGTAGGAATCTAATTGAAAACTCTTACACAGCTTTCAAGTTTGAATGACAATTTCTCTCTGACATATGTCTTTGGTTTAAATGGCATGGGAACTGAGCAATTAGAACTTTCAGATGGAAACGATGAAACACTAGTTTTTAAAAAAAATCCACTTTCAAATAAACATAGGGAAGTTTTATTGATGCTTTGAAAACATTCAACTAGAATATCTAATATTTGACCTGTGGAGTGTGATCATCAAGTCCAAGTCACAGTCCATATCAGGACAGAGTCACTGAATAAACAAAATTACCTCAGTGCTTGATTTGGAATTATTATGTTTCTTTCCATTCTACACTTCATTAACTTAGCCCACTTAACTCCAAATACTATATAATTATTTAGCTCCTGATTGCAGGTCATATATATAGACCTATGCATATATAGATGTATATATATTTACATATATATAAAAATATACACACACACTAAATGTAGATATAATATGCAATCCTTGATAAAATCTCCTCATGTAGACTAAAGTTATCCTGGAAACACACTTCGAAATTTTTATTTTATTTCAATGGAAATATTCTAGGTTTCTACACAGTTAAGAACATGTGTCTGATTTAGAGTCGCTGATAAGTAATACATTGCTTCCTGAAACTGGACCTACTCATCTTGATTTCAAAGAACAATGTGATTTAGAAATGAAACTACCTTCTCCTGTCTCAGCTGGATGATAGAAGAGATCCCATAACCTTAAACCTTCTGTGAGAGAAGTGAATTTTGCAGTCCTTGTACTCGCCCTCTTTTCTTTGCCTCTCATTGGCCAAGGCATCAAAACAAGATCCAGGGAAGCTTCTGTACTAATTTTTTGAATGACTCATCCTCTTCGCTTTTCCTCTGCCACCCTCACCTGGTCCAAGGTCCTTTCAGTTTTACAGTTTTTTTCCCCAGTTTTACCTGAAAGTCAGGATGAAAGTATACAGAAAAAATCTATTTTTCTGTAAGGAGATTCCAGTGTACTAAACGAATTCTATAAGCCTTTCATAAAAAGGCAGACAGATCACTCCATTGTATTTCATAGGATTTAAATCATCTGTTAAATTGTTTTCTTGAATATGCAGATGCTCGTCAGAACACAGGGTTTCATACATGAACTTTGAGTAGATTTGTTTTATTGAATTGGATTTAACTGGAGTTGAGAAAACATATATAAGTCTACATGAGGCATTATTTCTTCTCACTGTACTGGAAGAAGTCTATGATAGGGAGTTTCCATGACGGGGAAACCCAATTAACTTGACGAGAGACCTTAGAGAGAACTCTGCTGGAGTATTTCTCTTGGTTCACTCGCAGCAGGGAACTCCTGAGCAATTAGTGAATTTAGTGTAATGGCAAAGAACATTTATGCAGTCCAACACACAACAAAAAATCTCCCCGAGGAATGCAAGGAGTAAATAAAAATACAAGCAATATTTACTGACTGCTGATTTTCGCTATTGTATTTTAGCTATAATGAAAGTGTATGAAGACTTCTTCCTTTACAAAGAGGGGATCTATAGATGTTCCCAGAAAGCAGGATCTAAATGGAAAACTCATTCAGTCAAACTCCTTGGGTGAGTAAAATGTATTCTTTTACCCTTTTCGTCTTTCAGTCATGAAGGTAGTAAAATGTTAATGCCCAGTTTGGGAATCCAAAGATTTTACTCTCAGAGGTGGACAACTTTTAGCTCCCAACATGAGATTGTTGTTTAATTTTCATATGTCTGAGAACACGAGACCACTGGAAAGAAATATAGAACAACTGTCTTTTAGTTCACTCAAAAACTAAAAATGCACTGGTTTATAGAGTAAAATGTTTTGCTGTGTATTCACAAATATTCCATATACACATCAAGTATACAATTTCATCCAAACATGGCACCAAGCAGAAAGCAAAAAGAAAACATGAAAATTGTGAGTGCACAACAAGCACAGCTTACTGACATAGCAGTCCAGGATCTTTACACCCCAAACAGAAATCAGCTGCTGCTGAGATAGTGCTGATTTTATTTTGATGGCATAAGAAATACATACCCAGGACTGAAACTGCTGTAGAAGAGTGTGTATAGCACGCTAGTGGATTTCCCTTAAATGTATAACAGTGCCACTATTTTAAAATGACAGGTATATAATAATGCATACACTTCAATTATAGAACACACCATGGGGCTTTATTCTTTGACATGGAGGGTGTATGCAAGAATGAATTAATAAATTCACTGAGTGAGTATTTATCCAGAGAAATGACTGGAAAGTCTCAAACAAATATTTTATGGGTCATCTATAATATAAAATGAATAATGATTCAGGCCTCTGCTAGGAGGGTTACTGAGAGCATCTTCAACATGTGATTCAGGAAACTAAATATACAAAATAAAGTGCATTCTGTGTTTATGAACTTAGAGAAGATAATCTTGTGAAGGACATGGAAATGCCCATAGCTGAGGAAACTGCTAGCTATGAATTAAAAGAAGGTGCCTGATAGTGACACAGCAGCAAAAGGGAGCAGCAGCCTTATGCAAGATCATCCTTAATGCTATACCATTGCAAAAAGTATTGACTCAGACTAGTAGAGGAAAAGCTCCCAAAGTATGATTTTAGAGCGTATTGTGAAGCAATGAATCTCACTTTGTCAGCTGCACTCTGTTATTTTAGAAACCCAACTACTGAAAAATGACGGGAGAAACTGTCATCTTTATCTCATGATTTCTTACTAATAAAGGCAGACTGAATTCATATCAAAGATAAAGTTGGTAGAATGTTTCTCAAATTTCTACATTTAAGCTAGAGTCACTGAAAAAATTGTCAAGTTTATTCTATAGCAGATTTTCTGTAAAATTGGTGCATCTTTTTAATTAATCTTCTTTTCCTTCTACTTCCCTGGTTTTCTTAGTTCCATCTACAAAAAGACAACAGAAAAGAAACGTAGTGTCCACAGGGAATGATGACATGAGGCGAGCTTGTTGATGGTGTAAAGATGCCAAATTCTGTTCAGCATAGGGAAAGTAGATTGACTTAAATAGTTCTAGTAGAAAAATATCTCTTTTCCAAGTTAGACACCATGAAGTATCCGTCATTAATATTAGCACCCTATTCAAACAAATCTCAGTCTCTTTCACTGCATCACTTCCATATCAGTGCCAAGCTATGGTATCGGATCCATACCTTCACTCAAAAAGCTGTATCTGCTGATCTCCTGACACTGAAAAATTCAGAAGGGCCCCAAAAGCCCAAGTCTTTTGCCACAATGGAATCCATGGACTCTAAGGTTTGGAGGGGACTAGGATGATTTTATTAAAAGACTTGGATATCTTTTCGTGAACAAGATAGGTTTTCAGGTGTTTGGAAGGTACTTAGAGCAACAAAGGACTTCCATAAGAGGCCACTGAAAGATGTACATTGACTGGAAACACATTCCACCACTATTTTTATCAATGATTCACTGGAAGTTTTAAATTCAATAGAGCAGCATATTAAATATCATTGATACATCTATGTCCTTAAATAAACATTGTTTGAAGGTTTCTTAACACACGAAGACTTGCTAAGGAAGATAAAATTGACACATAAGGAGAAAACTGGTGTTTTAGTGTTGAGAGGATAGCCAGACAAAGCAAGAGCACTCTAAAATTCAATGCACAGTTAAATGACTCACCCATGCAAAGTCCAAAGGCTTAAAATAGATGTCACTGACTACTGTCAATGACATCTCAGATTTTGGCTTTGATGACACTTTTTCCCTTCATTTTCCTCTCCACTTGTCCTTGCTTGAGCCTACACTCAAAATAACAACAAACAAGCAACATCTTAAACCACCAAAAGTTATGACCCAAATTGTTTTCTTCCTGACTAAAGAAACCTTGGGTTGAGTCCCCTTTTTCTTTCATGGGGGAAAAAAAATTACTTTATTATTGTGGGAAAACCAGCATCAGATATTATAGTTTAAAAAATAAACAGCAACACCCCAAAGTATTTTACAGCAAAGAGAAATGCATTAGAGGATCATGGGGGAAAAGATACATAGTGTCAGGCAATTCATGCGCTTAAATCCATGAGCCTGTCTCCCGTATAATTTATTACAGTAGATTTGTGGGAATGACTTAACAATTGACTCATTTATAATTTGACTCATCTCTCATGCTGAAAAGTCCAGGCAAAAGCATAGTTTCAAATTCCAGGAACCATTTTCTAAGAAGATCTTTCTCGTAGAGAATACTAGTTAACAATCCTAACTTTCTCTTATTAATAAAATATTAAGAACTTTGTCTAACTGAGTAGATGAAAATTCTGCTTTTTGAAAAGTACTGATTTTATGCTACAGCACTAAGAATAAGACCTAAGCTACAATAGTCATGCTGGTTTTGTCTAGTAAAATTTAGTTATAAAACGTAGTTATAAGACCAAGTGCAGGGAATAAAGTAAGATGAAATTTTTAGACTGCATGTATTTCTCTCCTGCTCTCTTTTTATCAGGAGAAGGAGGTACTCTGAGCCTTTTACAGAAGCAGAACTTTGGTATTGAAATAGACCAGGTCAAGATGAGAGGCATTAAGAAATCTTTATGTCCTATTGCTGTGTATTTAGAGTCTATGGGAAGACAGTATTTTAATCCAAGAGATTTAATTGTTCGTTTGGCCAGTGTGGTGACAGCAAATTAGCAATGGCTACATGGTAAATGTAGTATTAGAGAGACAAAGGAGTCAAATTTGTTAGCACTGATTGTGGTCAGCACTCAGGTGGGACAAATTCACTTCAGGAATCATCTCTCTCTCTTGACAGCAGTGGTTCTTTTCCTAATCCAAATGTCTCAGTTCCCTAAAGTTGAATTGGATGAATCTGGACTTCTCTGGGTCCTGTTTGATCATCAGCATTTTTTTTTCAGAGATGGAAAAGGTGAGAAATATCTCATTAAATGTATGACTGGGTTCATGTGCTCTGGCAGCCAAGAGGGCAAACCACATCCTGCAATGCATCAAACTCAGTTTAACCAGCAGGCCAAAAGACATGATTAACTTGCTCAGCTTTTCTTTGCTGTATTTGCTGGTAACAGCATTCTACCTACAATGCTAGAACCTAGTTTCTGTTCTCCTCGGTTTTGAAGCCATTGTTGATAACCGCTTTTGTTATGTCAGGTTTTATTTTATGTTGCAGTTTTATTCAATGACACGTAATTATGGAATACTACATTTATTTTTTCTGAAACTTTGGTTTATATTTCCACCCAAGTCTTGTGTGGTCCATCTGTATTGTAGCAATATAGTTTCTTGAACAAGAAACAAGGAAAATGTTCATAGAAAATGAATTTTCATTCTGTGGAAGAATACTGAAACAGTCTCCATATTCCAGTTTTTAAGTGTTGTGCATTGTTCTGCATTCAGGACCTACTCCTACAGAATTAATATTAAGGGAAAGTTGTTACTGGAAAGGACAGATATGGTGCCTGTACTATGTAAAACTAGACACAAAATTATGAAATCCTTTTTTAGAAGCACACAAATACTTGTTCTTTTATCTGGAAAAGCACCAGAATTCTCTTTACAGAGCCAGTTGGAGCCGGTTTCCCTTGAGTAAATGGAAATACCTCACTTACTTTTTCTCCTGAAGGGAACCACATGGAGTTCGGCGAAATTACTTCTTTTTATTCAAGGTTATTTTTGATTGAAGATCATGATGGTTTCCTTTGGAAAATTAAGTGATGTATTTCTTACAGAATATTTCTGTTATACAGAGGAAAACTCCCCCTTTAAAGTGATTTTATTTGTAATTGATAATGTTTCCTTAAAATCTCTTCTTTTTCTTCTAATAATAATGGAAATTTTGAGTGCTAAGGTTTAAAGCTTTTCCTAAAAATACCAAAGGTGGGGGCATTAGTGGTCTAAAGCTTTGTAAAAATAACTCTAATAGATTCCCTGTCTCTGTGAGTAATGAGGTCCAGCATCTGTTTGCTTTCGAAATGTCATTCATTTGGAGTAGATATCAAGCTGGAATTATCACAAAAGCAAGAGACAAAAAAGTGCTATCACATTATTTTGGTTATCTATCACATTATTTTGGTTATCTTCCAGAAACATAATATTGTTCCCTAATGGATGTTGTCCAAGAACCTGTCAACTCACTTTTAAAAGTCTCTGTCTTTTCCTCTTGCAAACTAATTCCACTAGGAGTTAAATTACTTCATCGTTGGGATATTTTTTCTTGATTTTTTTCCCCTGGACTTCTTCCTCCTGTTCTCTCTATAGAATAATACAGGACATTTAATCTTCTCTTTCTGCTGGGCATTTGAGCCCTACAAACATCGAGGTGGTTAATGTCTATATATTTTCATCTATTCATTTCTCAATTTGTCACACAAATGCCTGTTATTGTTGCTTTATGTATTCCTAGCAGTTACTGGATTTAGTGTAGCATACACTACATAATTCTTTGCTCAAAACATGCATGATCTTGCCTACTTTTAAACCCAGCTTCTTAGGTTTTCTTTCTGATGTTGTTAACAAACCTAAAGCATACTCCGTGTCTAATTTTCTTCTCATTATCACATCTATAAACTTCCAAGGCCTTGGCTTCCCTGGAGACACTAGAAATCTCTGATTATCTTCAATAAGGTCAAAATGTTATTAGTTAGGAACATGAAGTTTGGATAGGTCTACTTTAGGAAACAATTGGTAATGACTATGTTGGCTACATGAACTGCAGGGTCTCCGGAGCAAGAATTGTCAGAGAAAGAAAAAGAACTCTAGGAGGATATTTAAGAAAAAAGAACTCTAGGAGGAGAAGGACCTGGGGGTGTTGGTTGACAGCCGACTGAACATGAGCCAGCAGTGGGCCCAGGTGGCCAAGAAGGCCAATGGCATCTTGGCTTGGATCAGAAACAGTGTGACCAGCAGGTCCAGGGACGTGATTCTCCCTCTGTGCTCGGCACTGGTGAGACCGCACCTTGAGTACTGTGTTCAGTTGTGGACCCCTCACCACGAGAAGGACGTTGAGGCTCTGGAGAGTGTCCAGAGAAGAGCAACGAAGCTGGTGAGGGGGCTGGAGAACAAGTCTTACGAGGAGTGGCTGAGAGAGCTGGGGTTGTTTAGCCTGGAGGAGGCTGAGGGGAGACCTTATTGCTCTCTACAACTACCTGAAAGGAGGTTGTGGAGAGGAGGGAGCTGGGCTCTTCTCCCAAGTGACAGGGGACAGGACAGGGGGAATGGCCTGAAGCTCCGCCAGGGGAGGTTCAGGCTGGACATCAGAAAAAAATTTTCACGGAAAAGGTCATCGGGCACTGGCAGAGGCTGCCCAGGGAGGGGGTGGAGTCACCTTCCTTGGAGGTGTATAAGGAACAGGTGGATAAAGTGCTTAGGGACATGGTTTAAGGGAGTGTTAGGAATGGTTGGACTCAATGATCCAGTGGTTCCTTTCCAACCTGGTGATTCTATGATTCTATGATAATACTGACCATATTAAAGAAATTATATCAGCTAACAACTCTGAAAGTGTCGTAGTATTTTATGGAGTAGTAACAATCATTTATTAAATCCCATTTATTTTAACTTATAGGCAAAATACTAATACTTCTCAAATTCATGAAGGTACTTCTATTTTTTTTGTTGTTGTTCAAAGTTTACTTTCTGAAAGCAGATAATGGCAACAGGATTTGCTCTTCTACTAAATAATTTTCACTTACGATGCCCAAAACAAAGGGGATCTTTTCCATGATTAACACTTCAAGGCACAGCTGTTTTACAGGAAAAATTGACTAAAGTATCATTTTCCCTTCCAATCTGTTGGTCCCTAAACCAGGTATTGCTCCAAGCCATGAGAGAACGTAACATGCATCCCAGATTAGTTTAACAACCTTTTTAGAGCAATACATTCCTGATTTAATTTTGTTCAACGAAATTGTGTCATCCGTCATTTTGGGCTATATTGTGAAAAAATGATACACATCAAAACTGTAATTTCCATGTTGGTTATTATGATAATTTTACCCATTTTTCTTAATTATTTGATTTTGTCTCTGATGATTTATGATGGGTAGCATCTGAATCCTTCAGTCTGTAATGTCTTAATTCTCATAATTTTTTCTGAAATCATGTGTTACTGTCATATCGTTTTGGAAGCTGATACATTCTGTTTCTCCAACAAATGGATAAAGATGTTTACTTTAAAGTTAAATATCTTTTGATTTTTTTTTAATTCTAGGGCGAAATATGACTTTAGAGTTTAAAAAAGATAATTTTTCACAGGATTGAAAATTATTTTTCATTATCTGTAGATTTGTTTGTAATGTCCTGTAAAATACTGTTACACTTCCCTTTTTTTTTTTTTTGGTAAATTTGGTAATTTATAGTAAATTACAATTCCATATTTAATTTTTCATGTTTACATACATTCAGTTATCTAAATTTACAACCCAACAGTCTTCTGTAGGCAATATATTTTTCATAATTGTTTTTCTTTTTCTGTTCTATTGAATAGTATTAAATACATGCAAAGATTTCAAATTATTATTACTTTTATTTAGATTATCTTTGCACATTAACAGTTTTGGACAAATGTTGTCTGCTGATTCCTATGCTAACATTTTATTCACTGTGTATTTCCTAAAGATTTCCAGGCTTCTCCTTTGCTCATCTCATGCTTCATTAGACAATTAATTATGTCAGGATTTAATTTGAGAGTCAGGTAAGTGTGATGTGCTAGGTATCCAAACTCTCATCACAGAGATAGTAATTGAGTCAACAAAGTCAATGGAGGCTGGAGAGCAGCTCAGCTACAACAACTTCTCATAGATCCACTTGTTGCCCACACTGAAATATTTGGTGCTACCAGAAGTGGGAAAAGCTTTCCACCTTGTTGTGTCCCCAAAAGGATGTGGATCATAGAATCATTGAATCATTGAATCATAGAATCACAGGTTGGAAAAGATATCTTAGATCATCGAGTCCAACCATTCCTATCTGCCACTAAACCATGTCCCTGAGCACCTCATCTACCTTTCTTCTGAATCCCTCCAGGGATGGTGACTCCACCACCTCCCTGGGCAGCCTCTGCCACTGCCCGATGATCTTTTCTGTGAATTTTTTTTTCCTGATGTCCGGTCTGAGTATCCTCTGGTGCAGCTTGAAGCCATTCCCCCTTGTCCTGTCCCCTGTCACTTGGGAGAAGAGGCCAGATGTCTCAAAGGTCCTCTGTCATGTCTGCCAGAAACATGTGGATGTCCCAGGCACCATAAGGCATGTCAAATAGCCCTAGTCACCTGCTGTTAGGCAAATGAATGGATCCAAACATACTCCTTTCTCTACTGTGGGACACACACATTTAGACATCTTAATCTTGAACTAAATCCCAGTGTTTTACTGTCATTAGAAAGACAGATTCTAATTCCAGTTCTGACATCAACATTTACATTAAGGATAATTATACCAATGTACTCCTTAAATCTCAGAAGAAACCAGTAATAAAGTTGAACACTGTATTAAACACATTTTTTAAAGTGTTGTAATGGAGCAATTACATTAAGTATTCTACTTTTCCATGGTATTCCCAAAAGAAAATTTGCATTGATTAATATGATCCTTGTACTGCTGGTACCTTCTGTAATCTGTGCAGGTCTTTCACTTTTCTGGGGCAGACATGAGTGGTGAATGTTTCACTTTTAAATTCCAATGGCTTATTTCACTCCTTCAGGATTATATTTCTAGGGATATTTGGGGTTATTTTAATTTTGGTTTTGAAGATTTTGAGAGACTAATAAACACTTTCTCTAAGTTGCTTCTCTACAAGAAAATGATCTGGAATGTTATCACGGACCACTATTGTTATCAATGATACACCAGGTTACTTTTTAATCCCATAAAGTCTCCCATGAGGGCTCCTTTTTAATTTATTAATGAATACATTTTTACAGCTAATCTCTATTTTTAAATAGGAAATAACTAAAGTCAAATCTCAAAGATTGCCCAGATTCAGGAAAAGATAATTGTATAGAGTCCAGTCCGTGTAGGAAAACGTACAGGGCAGGAATTCCATGGAAAAAAGATGGTTTTCTGAACTGTTGAAATAGGATGCCATGAAGTTTCCATTCAGCTTAGTGGATGGTTAAGAGTTTTAGAAGGTTAACATTTCCCCTGGATTTCCTTTCAGATTGCTATCATCTGATGATTTTAGAAAATTATTCTCAGTCATTCTTTGTGCATACTTCAAGGATTAGTGCTTACAACAGCAAGTAAAACACCAGTTAAATTAATTAATATTATTGACTTATAGTATATATATTTTTTATTACTCAGAAAATTCACCCTCAGATGCTTGGTTTGGCACCAGAAAGGTTAGATTTTTTTTTCTCTGAGGAATCTAAACTTAAATCAAGCTTCAAGTGAAAGCTGTGCTTAGATGCCATAATGTGTTTGATACGTGCAATTAAGGGATGCGATGCAGAATGAATTTATTCCATCAGTAAGGCTGCAATTGTGAAAACTACTGAAGTACAACTTTGTAGGCAGGAAAAGGGAAAAAGTGAAATTACAAAGATCAAATGCAATACTTATATTGAGAAATCTAGTTTAGAAAATACATCCTCCTTTCCTAAAGATACAAGTGTAGAAACATGTTCCACGTAGGAGTATTTTGAAAGAATTGCTTCTTCTTTAAAAGGTATATTAATATGAATGAGCCAAGAAATCCCCAGAAATGCTCTTGATGGAGCTGGCATTGACTCCCAGAGGCAAGATGTCAAATCAAACTGGCATGTGGCCACAAACACTGCATCATTAAACAATATATAGGGAGCATGGTTCAGAAAACAGCAGCTGTTTCCATCACAGCTGAGTGTTTTTTCAGACTGAGAGAGACACCCATTAGCCTGGGAGAAACAAGAATTGGTGAATCACAGCTAGTCTTTGGAACAAACCTGAACAAACACTGCTGAGTTTTAGGAAACACGACTGGGACCTCATGCATTAATTGCTGTCAATAAAAGCCAACATCTATGGAGAAGACACTCTGTTCCACCTTTCATGCGAAGTTCTGGTCCTGGTTCTTGCACTAACCCCAAGACTTGTTTCAATCAGTAAACGCTAACTTAATCTTTTTATCTGCACTTTGTGCTGCATCCATTAAAAACAACTGGCAAAACCACTTGCCCCATCACGATCTATTAGGACACTTAGTTGTTTAACTGTTACACAAAATCTATGCATTGAATACAGAAGTTAATAATTCATAGAACTGTAGTCTAACTGAGGCTGGAAGTTGTTTGGTCCAACTCTGTGTGCTCTAAATTGGCAGGGCAAGGTTGGGTCAAGTTTCTTAGATCATTAAATACATTAGATTTTTAGATCAGAAGAGATCTCTGAAGGTCATCTTGTTCAGTCCTCCAGCGTGGAGCAGAGCCAGCTTCATAATTAAGATTCATTAATTTCATGAGGTTCAACAAGGCCAAGTGCCAGGTCCTACACCTGAGTTGGGGAAATCCAAAGTTTCAATACAGGATGGGGGATGATGGGGTTGAGAGCAGCCCTGTGGAGAAGGACTTGAAGGTGATGATTAATAAGGAGCTCAGCATGAGCTGGCAATGTGCATTCACAGAACAGAAGGTCAATCCTATCCTGGGCTGCATCAAAAGAAGTGTGGCCAGCAGGACAAGGGAGGGGAATCTCCCCCTCTACCCCGCTCTTGTGAGACCTCACCTGGGGTATTGTGTCCAGTTCTGGAATCCTCATAGGATCATAGAATAGTTTGGGCTGGAAGGGACCTTAAAGATCATCTAGTTCCAAACCCCTACCAGAGGGGTTAGGACACCTCCCACTAGATCAGGCTGCCCAAGGCCACATTCAACCTGGCCTTGAACACCTCCAGGGATATATACACATACATATATAGCAACCTTCAGTACCTGAAGGGAGTCTACAAGAAAGCTGGGGAGGGAGTGCTTATGAAGGCTCATAGTGACAGGACAAGGGTCAATGGGTATAAACAGGAGAGGGGCAGATTTGTGCTTGATATAAGGAAGAATTTCTTCACCATGAGAGTGATGAGGCACTGGAACAGGTGGATGCTCCATCCCTGGTGGTGTTCAAGGTTGGGTTGGATGGGGCCTTGAGCAGGGGGGTGGAATTAGATGATCTTTAAGGTCCCTTCCAATCCAAAACATTCTATGATTCATGTGGCTTCTCAGCTTGAGTTTTGGATATTTCTGAGAATGGATATTCCACAATATCTCACTTCAGCAGTGCCCAACCACTCTTGTAAAATACTTTTATTTTACTTATGTCCAATTGCAGTTTCCCTCACTGAAAACTGGGACTGTCGTTATCTGTGCATCATCTGTGAATTTATTGGGAGAGTCTACCGTATCTTCTCTATATCCCTCCCTTTGTAAAGCAGAAGACAATAAATAGATCTGTCCTGAGTCACATTTCCTGAGGGCTCAACGAAGCCAGATCTCTCAACCTCTTCTTGCACAACATGTGGTCCAGATCCCAAGCATCTCAGTGGACTCCTGATGGTCTTGTTCCAGACTGTTAATGTCTTTCCTGTATAGGAAAACCCAAAACTGGTCACAGTGCTGTGGAAGCAGACTGGCAGGTTCTGAGTAAAGGAGATTAGTCACCCTTCTTTACCTCCTGGGTGCACTCTTGTACACTTAAATGTGTTTTAATTTAGAGCGTTTGGATGAATGCCCATGGGCATGAATTAGTGAGTAAGCAGCTCTCTTTCCAAACTGTAAGATAAAATTCATATGTCAAGTACCTCTGTTGTAATGGAACAAACCCTGGGAAATTAAATATATGGATATGTTATAATCAAGGATAAAAAAAAGGTCCTTCTCCACTTTGGTTTCTAAGTTTTCTTCCATTTACAAACATTTCATAAAATCAATAAATTCCTATCAGGTATGAAACTAGAATTTGACTTTTTATTTTTTAGAAAATAACAAAAATTGGAAAAGTATTTAATGGCAGAAATGCGAGTCTACAGGAACTGATCATGATGCTGCTGAAATGAGTTGGAGATATAATGTGAAGCAATGAACGCAAGACTATGTGAATATAAATTCAAGGCAATTTTCTTCTGTCTTTAAGACTGATATAAATATTGGACTTTCACACTGCAGCTGATGTAATTATTTTTAGTAAAATAGTCAAAGAAGTAATTTGAATCTGATATGAAATCAGATAACTTATATCTTTGTTTTAAATTCATGATTGTGACAGACTGTATCTGAAATACACTTAGCAAGGAAATGGTGAAGATTTTTAATAATTCCTGAACTGTTGCATAGTAGTGAAAAGAAGAATCATCATGAGGCTTTAAAAAATATATATATATGTTCAGTGGTCATTATTACCAACATCATTGTTATAATTCATTGCATTTTATGATCAGCAGCTACAATTTATGCTTGTAACTGTAATCCAGATTTCACCTCTCTGCTAGTCACCAATTTATTGTGCTCTTCTTTTTCCTTCAGTTGGAAGTGCAGATATCTCATATACATTAGGGTTAACTATTAACTAAGGAGAGATGATGCCACTGTGGCTGTTCAAATTTTTTTACAAAGGTGACACCAAAATCCTAATTTTTCCATTCACAGTGTGAGCTTCCTTATATTTTTGCTGTTTGCCTTTCAAAGTGAACTGAGCATTGCAAATACCACTCAAACTTATGACTGGTGGGATACACATGAATAAACTTCATGTCAGTGGCATTCCATATATTCTAGGATTAAATTTATACTGTGGAAAAAAAACCTGTAAAAGCTCAAGTGTTCAGTTTTCTGCTTATTTATGCCCTTTTACAGGAATCCGAGTACCATGACCTGTGAATAGTAACTAGACAAGCCTTCATTGTATAAATGCAAACCATGGCAGAGGTCTTTAAGCAATCATTAGACCTTTCATATGGTCTTATCTACCTAAGCTGTGCAGGAAGCTTTTACTTTATTGAACTACATCCAGATGATGGCATCCGGATGATTGCAGGACTGAACAACTCAGAGGGCTGTGCAGTTCAGCTACTACAACACAGTTATGAAAATTGTATTATCGGGCAAATGAGGACAGTCTCTTGTGTGGTTTCATGGACATTGCCACACATTTAGCATGTCCTCAAAGATGTCAAAGAAACATCAGGCTTACAGGTCATCTTCCACACTGTGCAGAAAAACAGATTAAGTTGTCAACAATTTAATTTGAGCTAAGAAAATCTGGGAACATTTTCAGTCCCATCTTACCAGCTATTTTTGTAAAGGTGTTGGACGAGACCTTTAACAAAAATGTTTTTAGGGATTTTCAGCTGAATTGAATAAAAGTGTTTGCATTCATTTCAGTACTCCTACACAGTTCAGCTGAGCTGACAAACTATCCAGAGGAGAGATTCTGTCAATGAAAACACTTTTTTTCCAATGAAAAACTAAAATTACACTTGTGTTAAGTATTTGTAGTCCCAGATGGCAAGTTGGATCTTGGTTACCAGGATACTTATCTTCATTTTTATCATTAGCAGAGTTTGGTATTTAAACATGGAGACATCTATCAGTTGTGCTTGGTTCTTGTACTGGTATTAGGACAAATAAATAAGACAAGTTTTCTTTTCTGGTTGCTTGCATAAAGCTTCCAACTGTGAACATATGCATCAAAGGTCTCACTAGTACCATCTCTTGTAACAGGTGGGGAGCGTTACCTGACAAAAATGGACAGAAACAGAAGTTCTGGGTAAGTAAATCCTTAGTAATGCATTTTGAGGACAAAGAAAAATCTTTACAAGACAGATTATCTAAAACCAGCTTTTTTCCTTTCATTCACTTTCTCTGCATCTATTCTTTCCCTTCACCTTAAAGCTTCCTGCATAATTATATCACCTTTCTGGTAACTTTTATCATGCTCAGCCTTGAACTACAACATCATCTACTTCAATTTCAAAGCCTGTTTCATCCAATCTCCCACCTATATCTGTCCTTTTTCCTATGCAGTCTTTTCTGTCTCAAATCTTATCCAAATCCTCAAATGTTACTCAAATATCCCATGAAGACTCTGTTCTTTTTGTTGTCTGCAAATGAGACTCAATAAAAGTAGTCAATATTAATTGTTAAAACATTTGGAAAAGACAAGCTATCTATTTAAATAACGTTGTCAAATGCTATCCAGCCATGAGAAAAAAAAATAAACATTGGCTTTCAGCCATTTGAGGTAAGTCAGATTTTATTACTTTGAATATGATTAATAACTCATCTCATTATTCCTGTGTTCAGTAGAAGGTAATTGGAGTTTACATAGCTGATGGCAGGGCTTATGGTAGGTAGTTACACTGACACCCAGGGCAGAACTTCTACTGACTTCATTAGAAGATAAGTTGCTCAGTATGTCAACAACTACCTGAATGAAACTAATTCATTAAAAGGTACCTCTTTTTTTTTTTTTGTATCTTGGGTTTCTCTTTAACAGATTATTTGTAACGGGAATTTTGACAATTGTTGTTTCAATGACTACTTCGTCTAGCCAGTAGTTGAATTATCTAATGATTTCTGCTTCAGTTTATGAAACTGCCATGTAGACATAGTATTTCATTTTTATTAAGCCCAGTTTTGGAACTGAAATTTTGATAAAACCAAAACTGAACAAATGATTAAAAATCCGAAAAAGGTGTGTACTAATTCTCAGTACACCAGATCTGAGAAGCTCTGTTTCTTAAAAAGGAAAGTAATACAAAAGATTTGTTTTGCATTTTACATTTTGCATTTTTTAATAATACTGTAAAATTAAAATTGATAATCTTTTCCTGTTTGTTTTCCTTTAGATTGCTGCAAATTCTTGGGGAAAATCCTGGGGAGAAAATGGTTATTTTAGAATTCTACGTGGTCAAAATGAGTGTGATATTGAGAAGCTGATTTTAACTACTTTGGGATAGCTATAGCCGTCTACTCTATCTGTCTTGTACCACATGCTGCTTTATGTATCTACTCTTTCCATTATCACATATTGAGTCTTTATAGAGAAAAGTATAGAGTTTCTCTTTATAGAGAAAAAAAATGCCTTCTATGTAAGTTATTTTTATTTTTATTACTACTCATTAAGGCTTCCTGACTGGAACACACCGCAGGCATCACAACACACTCTGATGTAACTTGGTACAAACATTCCTTTGTATTGAAAGACAAGTTGTGTCGAGGACTACTGAAAAACTCGGTGTCTCAAAGAGCAGGAAGCTCCCTCCTCTTTTATTTACGTCTCACCGCTATCTTGTTATATTATTAATGGTTGATTCAACGGTGCCTGAAATAAACAGTTACATTGTTGGCACTAATTGGCTCAGACAGCTCAAGGTCTTACTGGGTAAAAATTTCCAAAGAAATGTAAGCAGAGTTCTGATCCTGCTACAGAATAATTATTTCCTATCGTAGCTTAGATAAGTTGCATCTATGTATTACTATCTGTTCCTAGAAATTAATTTTTTCCTGGCAGGTCCTACAAAGTCAATGCATTTAGAATCATACAAAAAATTACTTGCATTGAAATGGTATATTCTGGTTCCCACAGTCACAATTAAAAATTCAAATTTTTAATAGTTTAATTAAATGAAAATAATGAAAGAAATATATTTTCTCCTCAGTTAAGTCTAGATGAGGCTAATTCCTGAACTTCTTGCCTTCCCTTCATTGTTTAACCTGGGAACAGGCACCCGCCACCATTCCCAAAAGCCTATTTTCAATGGATAAAGATGGAAAAGACATTCTGTTATTTGTGTCTGCTGACGTATCCACAGCTCAGGACCAGTCCCTGTGTTGGCTAGCAGGATCATTAGTGCAGACAGGAAACTCAGAAACCCTTTGACTCCTAATGCTCTCATAGCTGCTTCTGTCTAAAGAAAAAACCTACTGGCACACAGCCCCTCCTATCAGGCAGAAACAGAAAATCAGAGAATCAGTTAGGTTAGAAAAGACCATTAAAGTTATCAAGTCGAATTGTAGGCCTAACACTGTGAAGTCCACCACTAAACCATGCCCCAAAGCAGCACTTCTACACATCTTTTATATACCTCCAGGGATGGCGACTCCACCACTTCCCCAGGCAGCCCGTTCCAGTGCCTGACAACCCTTCTGGCAAAGAATTTTTTCCTAATATCCCATCTAAACCTTCCCTGGTACAACTTGAGGCCATTTCCTCTAATTGTATCATTTGTCTCTTGGGAGAAAAGATCAACACCTTCCTGACTACAGCTTCCTTTCAGGTAGTTGTAGACAGTGATAAAGTCTCTCCTCAGCCTCCTTTTCTCCAGATTAAACAACGTCAGTTCCCTCAGACAGTCCTCGTAAGACTTCTCCAGACCCTTCACCAGCTTCTTTGGTCTTCTTTGGACATACTCAAACAGGTCAATGTCTTTCTTGCACTAAGGGGCCCCAAACTGAACACAGTGTTTGACGTGCATCCTCACCAGTGGCAGTACAAAGGGACAATCACGTTCCTAGTCCTGACAGCCAGAGCACATATCATATTATCATAGAATCATAGAAAGGTTTGGGTCAGAAGGAACTTTAAAGATCATCTAGTTCCAATTCCCGTCTCAGCAGGCTTGAGGACTTTATTGCTTACTTGTTAATTAAAATACAGGTATTGCAACTATCGAGATGAGAAGCAGTTTATTACTTTCTACCCCTTTTAGTTTCAGTTAATCTAAAGGCCAGATGCCAATAGGAATCATCAGTCATAGAATTATCTATGAAAGAAACAATCATGGCATGTTAAATTATCTGGAGAAAAAAGCTGCCATGAAATTCCAGTGAACAAAGAATTTCTGGTGATACTTTCAGTGTCCTTAAAAGACTATGCTTCATTCTTTCTAGGAAATTAAGAACTTGACTTCTAATGTTATGAGCAGAGGAGCAATAGCTTTTTTTTTCCCAATAATTTTTCATGGGGATGGTATATAACAGATGTCCTTGCCACTGAAATAATGTCTTAAACTAAACTAGAGTCACAATTCATATTGCATCATTACTGAAAGAACTATTATTAAAATGTTAGTATCATACTGCTGTACAACATCTTTTCTGTGGTCTCTAGTGTCATATAATAAACTGAATTTAGACACAAAAACCTTTGTCACTTGAAATTTACATCAAATTTTAACACAAGCAATTTTAGAAGATCTAAGTGTTCTGAGAGAAGTAACTTTTCTAGCTTTAGTGAGGTAAACCAGCACTTGAGAGAAAAATGTACTGAGACATCTACACAGCTACAATACAATCTTTTGGTATGTATTGATTCCATAAACTTCAAGATTTCAAGAGAGAAGAATTTAGCTCTGAAGTGAGCGAAACTGTGAAAAACATATCTAGCCAACTGGGTTATTTTTGGCTTCTTTTTTTATTTCAAGCTGGTTTGCACTGCTGTAGCTCTTATTTTTGGCAGTGGCTGTTGCTATTTTTGATTTTCTTGTGAGATCTTTCCAGGATCTGCTCTGTCATGTTAAGTTTCTTCAGTGGTGAGAAAAGTAATTTCTTAGATCTTGAGCATATAATCATCTTGCCTTGAATGAAACATCATATGCAAGTGAAGCAAATCCAACCATGTCAAAGCAATTTAACGGTTTACAAAGTGATACAGCTCTAAGTACCTTCTGGAGTGAACCGAGTGACGTATGTGTTCAGGACCCTCTCCATACTCTCTCAGTACCATAAAGTTGCTGTCCATGGAAATGCTGCAGTATTTGGAATTTAACAGGTATGCAAATGTGTCTGCACCTGGAAGCCAATTTGCTCTTTGAAGCCAACTTGACGCTGAGGCAGCTGTTCTGCTGCTGTCCAAAGCACAAGTAAAAGGTCTCCCAGTGCAGGTCTTCTCACTCACAGGGATCAGGTGACAAAGGGGCTTGGGAGCCACCAGTGTCTCTGCTTCATCCAGACTACCTGGAGACAGATTTTAAATGTCAGAAAGGCTTTGAGCTTTTCTAGTCCACTATTTGGTGGGAGTAAAAGGAAACTTCTTCATTAAGATGCCGCTTGTCTCATTCCTCTTCTTTTTTTCCCCCCACTACTAATTCTCAGGCATGTCTTCTACTTTGGATTAAAAGTGTCATGTAGCCTGGAGCATTTGCCTGTATGAATAGAAAGGAGCAACATGTGTCTCGGTTTAATTCATTGGAGAGCTCAGAATCCAGGAAGAGAAGGCAATGCAGGAATAACCTTTGTGGTTGTGACATAGTTTAACTTTCCTTTTCCATAAAACCAGGAAGGTAACATTTTAATGACAGGTAAAAAAAATAAATCCTTACTCAAATTACACATTAAAATATTTCTTGTTAACGATATGATATATGAAGTTTTAATTAGTTGTCAGTATAACTGAAATTTCAAAACCGGGTGGGTAATAACCAGAAGAACACACATCTCGTGACCTGGTAACTGATAGTATTCATAACTAATGGAAAAACTTCTGTCTAAATCCTTATATATTTAGAAACAGTTTCAGATAGAATTCAGAACAGAAATACCTATGAACTTTGGGAGAGTTTTAATCTCCCCAATATTAACTGAGCAGAACAGGCTTATTTTGCAGTTCATATTGATCATCGTTCAGGGCTTTCCCACATTCAAGTCCTGAATGTTACTGCCAATACGTAGTAGATCAACACTGCTGACACCTTTTGAGATGGCTTTAAGTGGAAATTAATTTTAAAATTAAAACTGCTATAGCAAGCCAATAAAGGAACCCAACTACTTTCATGTTCTTGTCACCCTTTTTTTTTTCTATCCTACTGTTGTAGGAATATCACTCATCTGCTCTGTTATAGCAAATTACACCCTGGAGACTGGATTTCTATGCCGTAGAAAGCATATAAAGTGAATCATTAGGTTTGCACAGAGGTTCCTGGCAAGCACCAAATTCCTGAAGGCTCTGCTTAGGGGTCTGAGCCATGTGCAGACATGTGAGTCACAGGGAGATGTCTCTATACCTTGCTCCAGATAGAGAATTTGGTGGGGCTGAGAGAGACAGAAAGCTCCTTTCTTACCTCACTGGCAATCACTGCACACAACAATCGGGTTTCTCCACCTCCGGAGTTTGCACATCATCATTAGCAAGTCTGAAAAACTGATGACACTTGCCAAAATAGGGATTTTCATTTCATGTTATTATTTTAGAAGCATGCATGATGAAAATGCTTTTACACAGCCACACAATAGCATAAAAGCACAGTATGTGCATACTCCTGTTAAAACTAATTGAGAAAAGAGAAGCATTTGAATACTTCGTCTAATGAGCACAACTGCTTGAGAACAAAAAGCTGAAGGCAGCCAGGTTGCAAATGAGGTTGGAGCAGAGGGAAAGGTTTTGCCAGCGCGTTATTTAGACACTTCAAATATGGGAGAAGTAAGGCATATTGGACATCCTCCAGAATACTGTCTTAAGAGAACTGAGAGGTCTTTGTGTCAGCGCTGTGTTGTTGCTACCCTGCCTTTAGCTAAGGGATATAACACATGGCTCGGATTTTACCTGCCTGCTGTTTACTGCCTGTACTTTTCCCTTAGATGAGGGAAGAAAAAGAAGTTTTTAGGGTGGTTGCTTTGTCCTGGTTGTCAGGATTGAACTCCCTTCAGGAGAGCTCCCCCTGGGTGTGCTAAGCTTAGGGAAGCTCCTGGGCTTCAAGCTGGCAGCCAGCACTGGGACTCACAGGTGCACAGCTTTATGCATAGCTTCATACCACAAATGTCATGTTCTGGGTGAATGCAACCTAAAGTAAGTGGAAAGGGACATCCAAGGGATGTAAGGAACTTGCATGTGGAGCAGGGACTAAACAAACACGGAGAGGAATGAAAAGGGGACTATTTTTCTCTGGTTCCAAAGATCAAGGTAAGTTGCTAGGCTGACAGCAAGGCTGAAGAAAAGAAGCTGCATTTCTAGGAACCAGGGATGGAGGGAGATTTGCTTCTAAATCCTTTCAGCTTAGTGTTTTACTAGAGACATCACAGGATCTGGTACCTGGGCACTTAACGCTGCACCTACCATTATGTAACAATTTTCTATGTGAACAACCGGCTTGACTCTTTGCACCCATTTCTCACTGCAAGGATTAAGCCTTTAGCAGGACGGGTGTCTTTTGCCAAGTTACCAAAAAAAACTGTGAGTAACCTTGCTTTATTCTGAAGCACTCCTGTGTCCCTTCAGCCGAGAGACACTCATATCCAGTTATGACGTTTATTTCCAGATAGATTCAATGCAGGGACTCCCCACTGCTGGAATTTTCTTGGTCCCATATATAATATGGTCCCATATATAATTTTCCTGGTCCCATATATTGTTCAGCAGTTACTCAGAGCCACTGAATTTGGCAGATGTGAGCGAATGAGGGCTGTATGCCATGAACTTCTGCTTCATACGGCAGCATCTTGTTGTTGGAGCATATCAGAGGAAGAATGAATGAAAGGAAAGGAATCAATTTTTGCTTTTCTTTATAACAATATAGCTGTTAAATATGCATACCATATGACATCAGTGAATGCATTACTTTGTCTGTAACACTTTATTGCTGTGTCTGAAAATCTTGATTGTGGAGCAGCAACGTGCAAAACTGTTATAGGAGAAGGCAGGTGAGGGAGAATCCTGATGCAGAAAGTCAGACTCTGCTTACCACTGAAATCCTCAGAGCTTTAAAGTTTTTGGGAGCACCTGAAGCCACGGACTGCCTCAGGCTGTGTATGAAACAGTTTAGAGTTATCTGGACATTTCACTTAGCTGTGCAAGAATGACAGCCATACAAACACATAGATAGGAACTCATGAATTTAAACTACTGCCTTAACCTAAGCACAACCACATTCACATTGCAAAACTCTGAAGACAATCACCTTTTCCTTTTGTCTGCAGGAAAACCGTCACAAAAGCACCAACTTAGTGCATTATGTCTATCAAATCATATTACACAGCACCATGTTTTATCAAAGAAAAATATCTAGAAAACTTATGTGTAAAAGACAAATATTTAGTCCTCATGTGCTGTACTGTCATACTGTGAAGGGCGCAACTGATGGTCCAGATTCATTGGCAAGATTGCTATTGAACATAATGGCACAACTGTTCCTGTTGAGAAGGCATAAATTAACCCTTCTGAACATCAAGAACATTGCAAACAGGGAAACTGCACAATTAAGGCTTTAGAACATGTGTATGTCTCCTTTTCTTTAATCTGCACAGGCAGTTTTAAAAAATACTCTATACTCCTACCTGGTATGATCCACAGCCTGTGGAAAACTTCAGTAAAAGTGTGTGAGCTCAGCAGAAACAAAATTGTTGAAATTTGTGAAAGTCTGATGTTAGAAGCAAGGCAAAAAATGGTGGAAGGAGAAGAAAGTGTTGTAGTGGTTTAGTAATTCTTTCTGTTTTCTGCCAGGACTGGGAATAGAAGCTAAATGTACTTTTGTCTTGGAAATAAAACTCACCAAGTTTTGCTGGGTTTCAGCATATTTTAAGACGAAAATTAGGGTCATACTTGCAGATCTTTCAGCAAGTCCGGGCCAAGCTTTGAGAAAACGCAAAGCAAGAGTATGTTTCTACTGAAAGATGCATGAAACATCATCTTGTAATGGTTTTACTCAATCCAACTTGGCTTGGAACTCACCCCTATGTCACTCTAGATTTCCTTGTTGGAAAACTGTCCAAAACCAAAATGAGCTGTGACAGGAGATTAACACAGCTGCACTGAAGGAGACCATGAAGATTAAAAAAAATGTCTTTGATGTCCAGTGAATAGATCTGCCAAGTTTCATGCAGCATTGCTACAGACAAAACTACAAGAGCACGATGGGGGAAGCCTGCTGCATTGGAATTTTAAAGGTAAATAATCATGTAATGATTCATCCAATAAAAAAGGCCAGATAGAAAGGGAAAAAATACAGCTAATCACTCATTTTTGCAAAACTTGAAGATTTAATTATTTCATTAAACAAGAAAATTTCCTGCTTTTAAGTGAAGTATGGTTGAACAGATGGCATTTCACTAATTAGCTAGTTTTAATGTGAGTTTTCTTCCACCGTTCTGATGCTTCTCTGCCTCATCATAGTGTGCTGCCTCTTAATGTGTGCTGCCTTGCTATATATTTTGTCCTTACTGACATTTTCATGTTTTGGACAGTGAAGGCGATACTTAAATAAGGTTGCAGGCAGGCCATCTGTATATGCTTGAACAATTGTTTTCCCATAACTTTCCATATTGTTTCAGAAAGGCTGCTGGAATTTACTTCAGGACAACAGGGGAACAAGAAAATTAACATAATTCTTCGGGACTGAATTTTCTCAATGGACAGACCATCCAAGTGACAATAGCAGAGAGAAAAAAATATATAAATGAGCATAACAGAAGTTTTGATAGCACCTATCAGTCTGATTCGGTTGCACTATGCTTTCAGCTTTAGTCTCTGCCAGCTTCCCTTCCATGAATGACAGTGCTTGTTCAGTCCTTGCTGGGGTGCTCTGCTCACTCAATACATAGCCTCAACAGCAAAGATTTTGCTCCAGCAGGGACCCACCCTACAAAAGAGGTAAACTATTAGTTACTGGAAGAGAAAATCTTGAGAAAGTGGGCCCACATAGGGAAAGACGTTAAGAAAAGCCTTTGGATTAATTCTGAAAGTCCATACTGATGTGGGGAAAGGGTGTTGTTTGAATAGTTCAGATTGGTGCCCCAAGACAGTATTGTGCATAAGTGGCTTTTAATACTACATACAATTTCCTCTGTGTGAGATACCCTGAGTTTCCATATGCCTAAATGCAGGTCCAGGGAGAGCTAAAGTCTTTTTGGAATGTGTGTGATGCAGAGAAGAGCTACAGTACATGTGTTCATCTGTGGGTGCATGCATCTCTGAGTCTGGATACACGCAGAGAGAATTCTTTTCTCCGTAGCACTGTCTTGGGGTAAGACGTGTCCTGAAACAGAGCTCTATGCCATTGGCAGGCTATTCAGGTAGTCAGGATATTCAAAGCTGTCTAAATCTCAGGAAAGAGGTTCTTCACCCAGAGGTCAAGCCTATGTCAAGCCTGACAATATTCAAGAAGCACTTGGACAATGCCCTCAGATACCTGGTGCGAATTTTGGGGTTGTCCTATGCAGGGACATGAGTTGGACCCAATGGTCCTTGTGGGTATTTTCCAACTTGGAATTCTGTGACTCTAAGATTCTAAAGGCAGGTTGCAAGATCTAAATACTATGAAAGTATCTGTAAAGAGCAAGTGAATTTGTTTTGCTGAGAACACTAACTAGACAGGATAGAACTGTATAATCTTTTTTTTATGTATTTGATTCATTATACATTAATTAATCTGTAGCCGGAGATCAAGAACTTTTCTTACCACAGGGAGAGCTCAGCAAGAGTATCACCCCCTTCAGTATCAGCAGTGATGCTCTCCTTCACATAAGAGGAGAACAGGTCAGAGGGGGGAAAGAAATTATGGTTACACTCTTCATTCATGTGAGTTCTTGAATATAAAGGTTTGAACTCCTCTGGTGTCGTAATGAGAGGTTTGCACTGGTTTGTTTTATTCACTGGCTTCCTCCTTCCTTTACCAACGACTGTAGAAACCCAAAGGAGTAGTGTAGGCATCCTAGGTGTGCACAAAGATCATTCTCTGCCTAGCTTTTAATGAGACTGAAGGTTTAACTGGGAAAAAGCATTACTTTTTACTTATTTGAAAGTTTTCTTTTTTCTTCAAACCCTTGAAACACTTTTGCTCAGTGCTGCTTAGTGCTCATGTTGTTCTGAAGGGATTCAGTTGTATGGCCCTGTGGAAGCATCCAGGATGCTGTCAAGATATGGCCTCAAAGCCAGACTTTTCTGGGTAACAGTAGTTGTCCTTGTTCAGAAGGGTCAAACTCTGTATCAGGACCATGTGTGACCATCTGTGTAGGCCTCTGTACATCAACACAAGTGAAGCTATCATCATATAAACACTCTGTAAGTGTTTGTATGGTCAAGGAATTTAATATCTTTATTAATATGTTTTTTTGAGGAAAAAATACATTTCTTCACCTTTATATTTTACTTCCAATAGAGCAGAATATAGAAAATTTCCATATATATGTAGTACTTTTAAATTATAATGTAACCCCTGAAAAAACAATAGTACCACTATAACAGCAGGCACGAGTAATGTCTAATAGTTATTGCTGAAAAATAAAGCTGTTCCTGACCCTCCACTGGACAAATATCCTTTAATGTATGCTTTAACATTCAGTTTTGCTAATCAGTGGTTATTTGTACGCAAGAAATCTATCGTCTTTGCATAAGGTCATTATTAAGTGTGTTTCTTATGTTGTTAAGTCAAAAACGTTGTAGAGTGCCCTAATTTTGCCCATGGAAAAAAAACCTCAAGACCTCTATGTATTGTCTATTAAATTATTTTTAAAGAAATCCTCCCTTCCCAAATTAAATCTGTCCCACTACAATCCATGTGGGTTTTTCCCCTCAAGAGGCTTCTCTGGCTATCAGCCTGTCTCCCCCGGGCTGACCTGTTCACCCGCAGTCCTCTGCCCACCTCCAGGATTAGGTCACAGAATCACCAGAGACACAAGAAAACTTTGGACCATTCAAAGAGTGAGGTAAATAAGGAATCAGTAGGTTTTTTTCTGTTATTTTTGTTTCCAGGGCCAATATTCACCCAAACAGTGTAGGATGAGGAACTGCCTTTGCTCCTCTTGTAGTTTGAGGGTTGCTGCATCTGGCGATGTAGACAGAGCTAACAAACTCGCCAGCATCCCAAACCATGTATCATGTTAATCAGGAGCTGTTTCTCTATTCAAATATATTTTCAAACCATCTGCTTTCAACACACAAAGAACCACTCTGTGAGTTATTGATTGTGGTTTTTCAGAATACTGTTTCTATCGCTGCTATATTCAGAAACAAAAGGGTTGTCTGTAGTATAACTTAGTCATCTTTGTTACATTCAATACCAGACATACAAGTAAGTTTTTTCGAAAGTGCTTAAGATGCAGGTCAAGTTCTATTGATGTACAGAGGAGTTTGGTGAATTTTTTCTGGGTGCTTACGAAAAGGCCACTTATGGGTATTAGAAAACCAATGTATGTTCAAAAAACTCCACTCTCTCCAGACACAGTATGACTTAAAAGAGCATCTTAATGGAGTCTAGCTAAAACCTAAAATCAATATTTCTTTTCTTATAAAGAGAGCTTTTGCTTTCCAAAAGGCACAAAAGATAGTGCCTAAAATAAGGAAGAAGAGATTCCGCCTAAGGTCATGCAACCCTGCATCACTAGAATCACCATGTGGTACCAGTCATTTTCTTTACTTTATACTTTGCACTGCTTTCTTCTGATATGAACCAATTGGTACGTGATGTCCAGCTCATAATTAAGAACCTGATTTAAACTTAGAGGTACACAATTTTGCATATTAATTTACATAGAGTTTCTTGTATTAACGGTGGAAACTTACATAAGGTTGCTCCAAGGCCAGCTAGGTAAGTTTGCTTTCAGGTCTGTTATCCACTAGAACAAGGGTCATCTTCTGCAGAACATGGCAGGTAATTGTGTGTTTTGTACTCACTTATGGAGGTGTATGTGCGACTGGTTAAAATGAGGGATAGTAAAGGAAACGTGACGGGTGCTTTGAACAGTATTGTGCACTGAAATACATGGAGGCATTTATACACCACCTTGTTGATTATTTATTGTCACTGTTTACCAGCTGGATGAAGAGCACACACCTCCTTTTTATTCCTACTTTAACATTGCGAGGCATAATAAATGGGCACGTCTTAGATTCTTCCATCTCTTTACTAGTGC
The DNA here is from genome assembly GCF_017976375.1 of Cuculus canorus. Classification (NCBI taxonomy): domain Eukaryota; kingdom Metazoa; phylum Chordata; class Aves; order Cuculiformes; family Cuculidae; genus Cuculus; species Cuculus canorus. Next base: position 9,150,072 of record NC_071403.1, read on the forward strand.
TCTTTACTTGCCAAATACACATAGTTCTTAAAATTATGATCATGCCTGCTTCTAAAAATTCTTGTCCTCAGGAGGACTCAGATTGATTTCAGTGCACACGTAGTGTTCATTCTTCTAAACTGTGTGAGGCTAGAAGAGAAGTTGAACACGTGTAGAGAATCCATAGCAATTCATAAGATCTAAGAGATTGGAATCATTCACTACATGAGCCTGAAGCAAAAAATAAGATTATAACCATTCAAAAAAAATCTTTTCATGCAGAATTTCCCTCTGCATGTGAAATGAAACTTCCTACAATATGAATGTGTGGAATAAGTTAAAAAAAATAGTAATGTTTTTTGAGCCTAGTGTAGCACTTTGTTCCCTTTCTGTTTCTTACATTAAAACTTACACATGTAATTCCCACAATGGTAATTGGACACAGAGATTTAAATTCCTTTTCCTTTTTTTCATCAGATAAAGCTCCTAACCATAGAAAGGTATAGAGAGTTCTTCAAAAAGGCTCATATAGACCTCTTCTCCCAAGTGATAGGTAATAAGATGAGAGGGAATTGGCCTCAAGTTGCACCAAGGAAGGTTCAGATTAGACATCAGGAAAAATTTCTTCACTGAAAGGGTTCTCAGGTGCTGGCAGAGGCTGACCAGGGAGGTGGGTGAATCAATATGCCTGGGATATGGAGAGGTACAGCTGGACTCGATGATCTCGAAGATCTTTTGCAATCAAACATTTCAATGATTCTTTGAATATCAGCAAACATTGTAATGCAGTGATAACTTTCCAAATATTACTTATAGCTACATTTCTATTCTCCTTAGACTCTACAGAGGCACTAGATTTCACGTTTGGATTTCTCTTTTGAGAAAGGCAGCAAGTTTCATCAGCAGTTTTTCCAGGATATCTGTCTGAAGTGAATGGAACCAAAGAATGAAGTCATCTCATTGGTTAATTTGTTTAGATGCGCATCATTTAAAATGGTACCAGTATGACGAGCTTTGCTTAGCTTAATTCTAGCTTAATTCTTGCCCTCAATCCAGTTGTAATGGGAAGACAAAAATCAATGCCATGTTTCAACGTAAAAGCAGCGTTCACCTATTGTATTCTCTAATAGAAGTGTCTGGCTAAATAATTGTCAATGAGACCTCAAAGAACTAAGAGATTGATGTGAATCATAAAGAAAGTTAAAAGTTGTTTTTTGATGGGTTTTATTGTCAGGTTTTTTGTCAGTTTCAAGGACTTCTGGTTTACTTACAGACCACATACTTCAAACCTTTATCTGTTGCTCTGTGAGCTTTGAAATCCCTTTAAAGGTGGTAAAATTAATCCAAAACTCTTCCAGGTTCACTTGAATTCAGGAACATAAAATACCTGATAAGTCTCCAGGATGTGAAATTTAAAATGTTAGAAAAATATATTACTCTGCATCAAATAATAATGTGTGCATTTATTACAGTCTTATTTATTCCTTAGATTCAGTAAATGAATCGGAATGCTAGTGAATCTGAGTGCTATGAATTTGATGTGTCTGTTAGTAAATATTATAGCATAACTATTGACTACTGTCAATTCAATTCAATAGTTATTGACTTTTTCACTTGTTCTAATATTAAATCGAAAATATTAACGTGAATAAACAGGAATTTATTTTTAAGTTCTTTCTTATTTTGAGTGGTGGAACATCACCCTTTTTCCCAGACCAATTAAAGATGGCGCACCATTATCAGGAGTTCTTATAAGCTTGTACTTGGTGGAAGAGCTCTTACTCGAAGAGAAAAAGTCTTTTTTGATCATCATGACCATATCTAATTCACACTTTCCTATAAAAATACAATAATCACTTAGATTTAGGACTTTCATCCCCATGTTATTATAAAAATATTATCCCGTGACAACTGGATTTGGATGGCAAGCTGAGTTACATCTCAATGTAGAAGCTAAAAGTATAGTTCTCTTATCAACCTTCAGATCTTGAAGTTTATGTCTGTCAGTGCTGTTTGTGTCACCGTGAGGAAGTTTCTGCATTTTTCTACACTTTGCTTTCCCATGTATAGAAGGAAATTGTTATTCTACTGCCTCACAGTGCACAAATGCATCCCATGCTATAAGTCTTGCTCATAATAGCAGTCTTGTAATTATGGTCTGGTGATATAAGTCTGAATGATTCTGCTGCTAGCTAACTGAGCAGAATTTTTATTACTATTCTCATTTTGAAGAAAGTAGAGAAAAACACCTTATCTTGTATAAATCCAGCAGTTGTTACATCTAATAAAGAGAGGTGTTTCTTGTTTACTATATATTTTGGCATTAAATATTTAAGAAATGATTTTTACCTCGCATCAAGGTCTTACAATTAATAATTATGAAATATTCAACAGGATTAAAGAAATAACAGATTGCCAAAATCCACTAAGTGGCTCATTAAGATGTATATCCTTTGACTTTCAAAAGTCTCAGTTAGGAGCACAAACCAGAAGTCCTGAAACTTGAGAACTTGTTTCATGGCAACAGCTCTACTCAGTCAGATGGATTTTTGTCTCGGATAACAGCAATATTATATACCTGGGAGGTATATATAGAGACATGTATTGTCTAGGTGTGATAGATTTTTGAGAATGTATTGACGGATATTTTTGGTTGTAGAGTTGACTATCTAAGTATTCAATAATCCCAACTGGATTTCTTCATTCTGACTAATTAATTGTACCAAATGTCAATTGTATGACTTTCAGAATATCTTGAAGGTATTGAAAAGTATTGATGAATTAATATTAATAAGGTACAGAAACATGAATGTTATTTAAAAAATGCAGGAAAAATTGAAGAAAAGTGACATGTATTGTCATGCAGAAGTTCAGTAGAAAATAGGTCATAGAATCAAAGAATCACAGAATCACTAGGTTAGAAAAGACCTCTTGAATCCTTGAGTCCAATCATTCCTATCAGCCTCTAAACCATGTCCCTGAGCACCTCCTGCACCTCAGTGCAGGACCCGGCATTTGGCCTTGTTAAACCTCATGCCATTGGCCTCATCCCAGCAGTCCAGCCTGTTCAGATCCCTTTGCAGAGCCTCCCTACCCTCCTGCAGATCCACACTTCCTCCCAGCTTAGTGTCATCCGCAAACTTGCTGAGGGTGCACTCAATGCCTTCATCCAGGGCATTGATAAAGACATTGAACAGGACTGGACCCAGCACTGAGCCCTAAGGGAATCAAAGAATCATAAAATCACCAGGTTAGAAAGGACCCATTGGATCATCGAGTCCAACCATTCCTAACACTCCCTAGACCATGTTCCTAAGCACTTCATCCACCCTTTTCCTTAAACACCTCCAGGGAAGGTGACTCCACCCCCTCCCTGGGCAGCCTCTGCCAGTGCCTGATGGCTCTTTCCGTGAAAAACTTTTTCCTGATGTCCAGCCTGAACCTCCCCTGGCAGAGCTTCAGGCCATTCCCCCTTGTCCTTTCCCCTGTCACTTGGGAGAAGAGGCCAGGTCCTTCACCTCTCCAACCCCCTTTCAGGTAGTTGTAGAGAGCAATAAGGTCTCCCCTCAGCCTCCTTTTCTCCAGGCTAAACAACCCCAGCTCTCTCAGCCGCTCCTCGTAAGACTTGTTCTCCAGCCCCCTCACCAGCTTCGTTGCTCTTCTCTGGACACGCTCCAGAGCCTCAACATCCTTCTTGTGGTGAGGGGCCCAGAACTGAACACAGTACTCAAGGTGCGGTCTCGCCAGTGCCGAGTACAGAGGAAGAATAACCTCCCTGGACCTGCTGGTGACCCCATTTCTGATCCAAGCCAAGATGCCATTGGCCTTCTTGGCCACCTGGGCACACTGCTGGCTCATGTTCAGTCGGCTGTCAACCAACACCCCCAGGTTCTTCTCTTCTGTGCAGATTTCAGTGGGATATCACTTGTGACTGGCTTCCAGGTGGAGTTAACTCCATTTACCACAATTCCATTCACCAGATGAGCCTGTTGTGTTGATACAGGAGAGTATGCTGGCAGTAGAACACTCCTGGAATCGATCTGGCAATTAGAATAAAAATAGCCAGACTTTATCACAGATCTTTGAGTTTTACCATTATTAGCCTTGTGTTTTCTTCAGTAGTTCTTACTTCACTTAAACAACATACTCCTGTTGCTGATTTTTACTCTGGTTTCATAAAAGAGTGAGTTAGAATCTTTCCTTAATAACTTATTGCCAGCTGCCGCCTAATTCAATAGTAGGACACACAGATAATTTCATGAAATACATAGGAACTTAATCCAGAACTGCAGCCACAGGCAGACTTTATCTCCTTGCTAGAGTTGAAGCATCCCTTATTGCACAATGGATAAGCCACACTGGGGACGAATCTATTGAAAATGCCTAAAGATCTTTCACCGAGCATTTGCTGGGCTTCACACACATTAAGAACAAGGAAGTTAAGCCAAAAAAAACCCAACCGAAAATCAAAGAAATTAAATGTTCTTAGTTCTTCTGTTCACAATCAGTCCACCTGCACAGATATTTTTTGCTGTTTTCTGAAGAAAGAGCGAGTGGCCAAGACACAGTTCACTGAGGTGCTACCTGCTATGCCAGCATTTGCATTTAAATAACAAATCACAGTTTAGTAATTCTGTGGAGATAAGCCTGTTGTTGGGTTAAGCCCAGTAAGCTGCCCTGTCCTCTCTCGTTGTACTTTTTCAATCATTTCTTGTCCTACTGATCAGGCATTTGCAGAAAAATCCCAGAGCCATTTTAGTAAACTTATCAAAGTTATGTTCAGAAGGCTTCTTTCGATTGGAATTTGCTTTTTCAAGCCACGCACAGCTTCAGTCCAGTGTCCCTTTTCAAAGCTCTGTTAATCCATTTCCATACAGTTACTCTTCTTGCTATTTTTTTAACCCAGCCTTCCTAAGTCAGAATTCACCACGTAGTTGTCGATCGCTCTCCACTTAGAAAGTCCAATACTGCAGGAAAAAAGTGCACCACTGGACTGTTGTTTGCACTGTGAGCAATAGTATCTATTAAAGTTCATTCCTGTGTTACAATCGTTAATCTAGCGAGGCAGTTTCTGGGTGAGTAACATCCTGCACTGCTCAGGCTATGAGCTTCTTAACCACTTTTCTTCTAAGAGGAAGTGTTGATAATAACACCTCAGGGGTGTAGGTGTGAAGTATCAGAATTGTGTAAGGCAGATGCGTGTTTCTGTGCCATCGCCAGTCAATGTGGCTGGTGCACTCACTAGTGTGCTTCGACATTGCTGCTGCTTCTTCCTAAACAGTTGCCTCGGGTCTGTGAAAATTAAATGCATTTAGTTCTTTGTAGTTTTTCTGGCATCAGAATAGTGGTCAGAGCTGTAACACAGGAGTGCAGAAGTACAGGCGTCTCTCTTTCCGTTTATATCTGGAAGAGGCTTTGAGAGTGTTTTAGAAGTGTATGGTTTTTTTTCTCGCAGGCATGAATAAGTAACAGCATTCCCTGCTTTCTTGTTCAGTGAAGTCTGACTTGCACTGTGGCATCTATTGCAAATTCCTTAGGGATACCAAATATTCAACTCTCCATCCCTTGTTCACCGTTGAGCTCTCCAGGTTAGTGACAGTGAACAGAAAGTTCTTAAGCAGCACCCTGTTTCAAAGAGCCCCTAAGCTCACCTGAGCGTTGTGGCACACCTGGGCCACCATGAAGAGTACTACTGGTTAAAGCAAGAACCTTCTCCTTTTGATTATCTCAAAATCAGTGTCTTGTTAGCCACTTTACATCAAAGATGTAGTTGCAAAAACTAAATAAAGGCTGCCAGGAGCGTGTGGGAGTTGGCAACACTTCTTCACTCCACTCAACTGGTGGCTCCTGTTCCTGAATCAGGAAGGACGTGGGTCACTGCATGCTCTGAAAGAATGCTCTGTGTGCCCAGCCAGGCTGTCCAACCCTGCTCTGCCCACCTCCAGAAAGGGCAAGGAGCTTCCTCTGAGAGACACTTGGCCAGCCAGCAACATGACTAAATCCTCATCAGGATTTGGCCAAAGGGCTAGGGATTAAACACATCTATTTATATTAAAAGCACACAAAAAAAGAACTTTTGCTTTTTTTGTTCTTATACTAAGGAATATAGCTTTGATGTAGATAATCTTCCTCCTCTTTCCAACAAGGAGTAATATAAAAGATAAGGGTTTCCATGGGGGCATTTCCCCTCATCCCAATATGCGGTAACATTTACATTATTTCTTTAGAAAGGAAGTATTTAATGATCAATTTTTTAAAAAAACTGTTTCTAAATACAACTATAGCTTATAAAATTGATAAGATAAGAGAAGAAAATTATGCCAAGGAGGGATCATTCTGTGCATACTTTGTTTCTTATGCTTCTTCCCAATGCACCTTTACAAGAGGTTGCGCTAGGATAACTGCCAGTCCCATTAGAAACATAAAAAATCCTACCATATGGGATAGTTAAGTGATATCCCATTAGGCATTTCCTGTAGCTAAGAAGAACATATGCATTCACACTAGTATTGTTTTCTTTTTATATTAAAGCTGTACTATTCTTTTGAATAAAAAGTGAATAGAGAAACTTCGTTGGTTTGGCTTATTCCATTTCCTGCATAGAAAAAAAGTCAAATTATGTTAGTGAGTCTAAAGATTTGAACAAATGTGGAACATTATGCTTAACTTGAAAAAAATGCATGAAGCTTTGTTTCTATAATGAAATTGCCATCCAGACAAACACATTAGCAGTACAGAAATAGAATTCACATTCAAAAAGCAGTAGCTGCCTGAATGCTATTGAGATAAGGAAACAATAAGTTTCCAGCTGAATAACCATACTTTCTTATGATCCATTTGGCAAACAGATCTTACAGATCATTCCAGCTGACATGGAATTCCAATAAATTATACAAAGCATGATGGCAAAGCTGAGAAATCAACAGTCAGTCTCAGCCCAGTGCAGGAACAAACTGGAATGGGACTGGCAGCAATAAAGAACATTGCTTTAAACCTCGAGGATATTTAATTCAAGTAAAAGTCTTTCTGAGAGCATTTGGGATGGAGGTGTGATACATTAGTTGTACTGTACAAGCACTCTGCTGTACTGCACGAGAAATGTTATCAAGCTTTCAGAGCCTCAGACTGGTCTGAGGTAAAATGACAACTGAGCAGCTGGGAATATGTGCTGGAAAGCCAGGAATAGCTGCTGGATTTGGTACCTGTAAGATGCACAAATCTTAGTGGAAAATCAATGGAAGAAATAAGTATTTCCTATAATGGCACTAGTTATCCAATGTAGCCTACTGCTATTAACCTGGGTTCTCTTTTCTCTTTTTTTTTTTTATTTTAGAATTTTGCTGTAAATCATAGAAAATAAGCTGAGCATAGAAAGTCCAACTCTTTTTTCCTCTCCCATTTGAGGCAAGACTGGCTGTATCTAAACTATTTCTGACAGATCCCTGGTCAGTTCTTAAAACCTGCAGAGTAAGTTGTTGGAACCCACAAAAGCCTTCTTTTATATTATACTTAATACTCATCCTTTAACTTCTCATCTCGTGATAATTTTTCTACAATTGCCTACCCATGTTGTGGTAAGTTAATCATGAGTGGACTTTTCAAGGAAATTAAGTGAATATCCTACTGGACAGAGTCAAAAGTCCTATTCAATTCAAAATACCTGCTTTCACCTAACTACCAGGTTTGGCATCATGTCATAGAAATTTAATTGGTTCAACAGGATTTCTTTTTGATTCACCGATACTGAGTATTGCCTGTCATTTTGTATCTTCTAGATAATAAGTAGACTTTTTCTTTTAGAAGTTTCATTGATGTTAATAGCTTTTAGGCTTATATTATTATTTGCTGTCCTTTTTCTCCAGGAGTGAAACACGGATGGTGTTATGGTTACTGTCTCCCATAGTGCCCGTTTTCGAAACTTATTCAGAACTGAAGAAGCTCCTGTTCTTTGGGTGCTGTCTTAACTTCCTGGATCTAAAGATGTTTAACCATATCCTGCTTGCCTGCTGTATAGTCTTGTTCTCATTTTTCAGTGGATAAGGAGTCAGAATCCTGCCGTTAACATCAAAGCCTTTCTGTTAGATGATTGTACTAACACTTTTCTTCTTCTTGTTCTATTCTAAAGACTTCTTCCACTTGATCTTGCTGTTTTAGAGACCATACCTCACAGCAATGACAGCAATATTATTAGGATTTTAGCATCTGTCATTGTGCAAAGGTCTAATGAGTTTAATTATCACTACAGTTTCAACTTAGGGAAGGTGCGTACACTCTAAATAGAATTCTGTCTCATCTTTCTGTTCCTTAAGAAGTGGCATTATTCTTCATCAGCATTCATGTTAAGAAATGATCAACCCAGATAGTTTTGGTGCAGCAATAATGTTAATTTCAAGTACACATTTTTGTTTGCCATAGGTCTTTTGCAGTGTAGGTGCATTTAAAATATTTGGTAGATTGATTGGCCTGTTTGATCCCCTTACTGTACTTCATCAGATTTCAGGGCTTTATTTAGGCCACATACCTCCAAATTTGACATGAGCTGCTTTCAGTCCTTATTCTAGCTCTCCTCATCTGGTGAGAAATTCCAGGCCTGAGAGTTTTTTCTTCTTTTCTTTTTATTTCTTTTTTTCTTTCTTTTTTTTTTCTTCTTTTTTTCCTTTTTTTTCTTCTCACACCTTTCTGTGTGAGAAAGACATAATTCCTTCTTGCGACACTGGTGTATGATGATAGAAAAAAAAAAGAAACCCAAATAAACCCCAAAACCTTCCCAAAGAGCCACTACCTCTACAGCTGTATTTTTATGGCTCTGTCCCTATGTGCTAGACAAGAGGAATGGAAGATTGTTGTCATACCCAGATCTTTGACTCTCCTCAGGCTCATAACCTGTTGTCACCTCTGCTCAGGTGTCATCCATGCCACAATGTGGTAGTCAGAGCAAACCTTGCTGAGCTGTGGTAATTCTCCACGCTGTCACAGGCACGAGTTCCTGTCAGGGAGCACCTCAATGCATCTGTCCATTATAAGGGACACCAGCCAACCATTCCCACTATTTTATATCCACTTTGCACAGTAGTAATAAATATCTTTAGAGGCAAACAAATTTTCCTCCTGTAAGTAATCCTTCTTTGTGCCGTGGTATGGATGCTGGATGGGAAGCAAGTGACTTAATGAATAGCATGTTCATTTTCCTGACACTGCTGCATCTTTTCCTCCCTAACCAGTTCCCCCTCCATGTGAGATTTCCTTGTGCATTATTTTGATAACTCTGGTCTTCCTTGAAACTCCTTAACCCATTTCTATCAGCCAAGATCTCCCACTTGATTAGCCTGACAGAAGGCACCTCTCACACCAGGTGATCTTCCTGATAGCTTTTTCTTGGCAGGAAAGTGGAAGACACGTTGTGTGGAAACCTGGACCAGGATACAATTTGAGGATTTTCTCTCTGTCAGGCAGAAGGGATTTTGACAACACAGCAGTACATAGCCAATTTGCTTCTTCCTCCTGGAGTCTTTCTGAACTTGAATAATTGCCTCAAAAATTATTGTTGTGGGATCAGTACATTGCAGAAATTAAATGTTTGTTCTTGTAATGACTGAAAAGGAATTGAGGACAGACTAGATTAGCGTTCCGATGGAAATGTGTGACATTGCGAGCCACATTGTAACGTGGTCGAAGGCTGTCTAGCACATGGGATTGTGGGGGGAAGAATGTATTTTTCTCTCAGGAAACTATAAATACAGATCCACTGACATGGTTAAATTATTTTTTTAGTCCAAATACTGTGGGATACACTGATCTAGAAAACATTTAGAAACCCATATAATAAAAATAATTTTTTGGAAATATGTAATGTTCCAATGATGAGAATAACCAATAAAATATTTAGTAATTTCAAGGGATAGCTGCTAGAAATAACTGACTGTCAGCTAGAAAACAGATCTTCCTTATCAGTTATAGCTTTTTGGCACAAGAGAGAACATCTCTTTACAGAGAATATCATTACTTTTTAGTCTTCAGACTGTAAAAAAGCCTTGCTGAGTTAATTTGTATTAAAACTCCCCCAAAGAGAATACCTATAAACAAACACAATTTATTTTTACTTTGTTTTCTAAAGGGTGTTCTAGTCTCTAAACTTATGGGAAATATCTTTAGGGCTTCTCTGTAATTTTAAATACTACAGATAATAAAATTTCACAATGGAGAGCTGATGAATTCTTCTTCATAACAACAGTATGGACTACTCCATTAAAGTGAGAGAAGTAAAATTGGGTTTTGAGGCCAAAACAATGAAAACAAAATATAACAGAACTTGTGATCTGAGTGCATTCAACTCCTCATTGTAAAAAATAGCAGAAAATACACAGTAGGTCTGGCTATTATTTTTTTATGTAGTAAGAATCTAAACCAGAATATAGCCAAGGGAAACGCATTGTAGAATTAATAAGAGATAGTTGTAACTGATGAATAATACAGTGTAAAAATTCACTGACATTATAGCATGCAGGAAGTATGGTTCATTATTAGAATTAGAGGTCACTGCAGTAATAATTCCAAAGAAGCTAACAGATGCCTGAAAACCTCTGAGGCCCATCATGATCCTTCCATTGATGCCAAGGTCAAACATAAGGGCCATGGCTCAACAGGCGTACATCAAAAGTACAAATTACTACAGCCACTCATTGTAGTGGTTTCTGGATAGCTACTACCATCACTAGGATATAGGTCAACACAATTATAATTTTCAGCCCCTCAGATAACCCTTATGTTACAAAATATGTCTTAGATATCTAAGAGCCAGACTCAAAAGTGTACTTAGGACTTGGAGGAAAAACAAGCAAGGAATATGAATCAGTGAATTAGCAGTAAGGGCTCTTTGATGGTAAGCCTGAAACTTGCACATAGGTCAAGCTCACATAGTTACTACTATTTATTATTTTTCATGCACTGCCAACACAAGATATATCCCAGGAAGAGGGTCAGGTCTCCTTTATTTTCCTGCTCCCTCTCCCTGGTATCACTGCCATCCACTTTTAACTGAAAGTTTTCAAGGACAGGATTTGCAGCTCAGAGTAGAGTTGTCTGACTGCAATAACTTTTTGAGGCTTATAGTAGGCCACTGATGACTCTCACCCTCTTCATCTGGGGACCCTAACAAGAGAGAGATGAAATTTGTACATCTTCTTCATATAGAAAGCCTACACACTCCCACTCCAGGAGAGCCAGCTAGCTAAAAGTTAGGTATTGCAGTGTTTGTGCCTGAATCCTAGTTTAATAGAGGTGAGAACATATCAGTACAGAAGCTGTCCAAGCACTGCAGGTAGTTAAAAAACATTGGTTTACTTACTATAGGCTCTAAAGGTAACTTCACAAAATTACAATTAATGTTAACATTAACGATTAATGTTAAATGGCTGAAATTTTATTAAAAATCACCAAAGGATAAGTGATTGAATTTGGTTTACTGAAATAAATAAAAAGATCTCTAACTAACCACAGGGCTTTAGCACAAGCCCTTACAATGATCGCAAGTTGTAGCAAATACTTTTTGTCTTCCTGAAATGCAGAGGCACAGCAAGGACTTTTCTAGGATACCACAGAGAATAATAGAGGAAGCAAGTAGTGACATATACAAGGGAGAAAGATGAATGAAGGATTTCAGTTAAATATGGAGTTAGGCTCCAAAAATGATCCTAAAAATGTCTTTTTCAGCTGCTACTGGACACTGAAGGAACCTAGATAAGATGGACTCTCTCTTCAACAGTTAAACCAAACTGCTGAACCTTTTAACCAACTACTGGAAGATCTGTTTCTAGTCACTTGTGATATCACCTTTGCTGACAGGACTGAAAGGGCAGGTGCCCAGATCCTACATCTCACCCTTTTCTGGAGCTGTGGAAAAGGGGCTCTCCACCATGGCCCACCAGGTCACCAGTCTCTAAGCTGCTGGCAGAGCCTACCCTGTTGCATACAAGCATAGAACTGGTATTGATACAGAATTGAGCATTATCCCCACCTGGGGTGGGAAAATTGGCCTGGCTTGAAGACAAAGGTATGACCGCCTGTCCTAATAGTTTGGATAGTCCTTCAAGAAACAAGTAGCACCTAAATCCAGTTTCCATTCCCACAAGTTTACATATCTTTACATAGGTCCTGCATCTGCGTCAAGGCAATCACTGTTTTCAGTACACGATGGGGGATGCATGCTTGAGAACAGCCCTGCAGAGAAGGACTTGGGGGTGCTGGTCGATGAGGAGCTTGACATGAGCCGGCAATGTGCGCTCACAGCCCAGAAGGCCAACCGTGTCCTGGGCTGCATCCAAAGCAGCGTGGCCAGCAGGGCGAGGGAGGGGATTCTGCCCCTCTGTTTCTCTCTTGTGAGACCTCATCTCGAATACTGTGTCCAGTTCTGGAATCTTCAATGTAAGGAGATGAAGCTGTTGGAATGGGTCCAGATGAGGCTACAAAGATGATCCGAGGTCTGGAGCACCTTCCATATGAGGAAAGGCTGAGACACTTGGGGTCCTTCAGCCTGGAGAAGAGAAGGCTCAGAGGAGATCTTATAGTGACCCTCCAGTACCTGAAGGGCCTACAGGAAAGCTGGAGAGGGGCTATTCACAAAAGCTTGTGGGGATAGGATAAGGGCGAATGGGTATAAACTGGAGAGGGGCAGATTTAGACTGGACATTGTGAAGAATTTCTTCACCATGAGAGTGGTGAGACACTGGCACAGGTTGCCCAAGGAAGCTGTGGCTGCCCCATCCCTGGAGGTGTTCAAGGCCAGGTTGGATGGGGCCTTGGGCAGCCTGAGCCAGTGGGATGTCCCTGCCCATGGCAGGAGAGTTGGAACTGGATGATCTTTAAGGTCCCTTCCAGCCCTAAGTATTCTATGATTCTATGATCTTCTCTGGTGACGATTTCAGTCACTGGCCAGTGGAATATTTTCAAGAGGAGCCGATGAGTATAGCACTCATCTTCTGCTAAAGCCTGATGACAAAAGAGTTGGAAAATAGTTGCTGGTCTCCTTTTAACATGCAGATTTTATGCTTCCTGTATCATTCATAAGTTCTACGTATATACCTTATATACAAGTCTAAGTGTTTATATATAAAATTATATAAATATAGTCTTTTTTTTTTGAGTTTATCTTAGCAAGAGAATTCTGCACTTGAGTGCAAGAAAAGATCTTCCTTCTTGAAGTTAACTAAGCTTTCAGCATTTCTTTTTGAGCTTTTCCTTTCTCTTTCTTTCATTCAGCTTGACTTCTGTCTGGAGGCATCTTTCTTTTTATGTCGCAGTTTAGCATTCTATACCAAACACCTAAAAAGTCATTCAAAAACATTTGTCATTTTGAGGACCTGGTAGAAAATACTTCTAAATTGCTAAGGAGAGTTGATTATCTGGTTGATATTTTAAAGGCCCAAAGTCTCAGCCCTTTCTGATAAACAGCTTTCTATTTTTGTATTGCATCCTTAATGGAATTTTATTGTCTAAGAAGTCTGAATAGATTGTATTGCACTGAAAAATAATTGCTTGATTTTCTGTCCTAAGATATGTCTCTCAGGTTGACATCTAAGCAGTAAATAATAGCACAAACACAAACATTATCTGATGACCTATTTCCAGAAGTGTAGGAGTTTAGAAACCTGGATGGTATTCACTAAACTGTTGTATGACCTTCAAAAGATGTTGGAATTCTTGCACGGACAGCTCTTCCTCCATAAAGCAGGAACAATTCTGTTTTGACTTGATTGCAGAAAGCTTCCATTCCTTTCTACAATACAAAGAAAACCTTTCTATTTCAGAGGCACAGTATGTTGCTAAGTTTAGTAAAGCCTGTGGGGTGTTTATTTACCATTGTCTGTGGATATAACTATAACTGCCAAAGTAATGTGAGTGGAATGGAATAGAGTGGAGTGAGAGCATGGGATGAGTGACAGAACCACCAATAAATGTAATAATGTAATCATAGATGGAGGAATACAGACCGGCCTGCTCAGCTCAACGAGCTGCTGGAAGCTTGCTTACCTCATGCTGAATGTTGCACATTGCTTAATCAGTCAAGATATAACTCCCTAGAATGTGTTTGGCGAATTGAGAGACAAAATATTTCTCTGGATACATTCCAAGTCTACATTTTGACACCCGTTTACTACTGTTGTGTGCAACTTTTATGCATCATCTCAACATCAGAGCACTGTTATTCAGGCTCAGTGTATTTCTCAACAGCCTTAGAAGCTGAAAAGGGAAATTCGACAGACTTACGAGCTGAAAAGGGAAATTGCAAAAGAGTGGAAACAGGGAATCAGTCACAGGACTGGTCAAGCAGCAATTTTCCATCAGCAAATAGCAGTGGTCCCACAATTAGCACGTTCCAGCAGGGAGTTTTGGAGTCTAATGTCAGCGATGCCATCAATTTCAAGGAATATGGTTTCATTAGCCAAGTCTCATGTGCTGAGCACACAGCCAACCCTGCTGGCTCCTCTTAGGCTGCATTTCCTACATTTGAAGAATTATTTTCCATCTCTAAAACCTTATATACATTTCACTTCCTCTGCAATGGAGTCCAGTGCACAAAGGGTACCGGAAGGGATACTAGAAAGCTCTCTCATGGCAACCCAGCATATAAGATGCTTACATCCCTCATGTTTGCACTCATTGAGAGAGAAGAAAGTGATCCATCAGGCATGGGACATAAAGGAATGGATAGAGAATGGAAATTACATTAACTTCAAACTATATTTAAACCTCTAGGTAGTTTTGCTTCACCTACCTCTGATTCATTTAAAACTTAGTTAAATCAGGCCTGGCTTTCCTTTAATAGAGACCAGAATTACAGTTCTTTTAAACTTATTGATGCTTATTGCTGGCAAGCCAAATGGGTCAATGTGGTCTTTTAAGTCCAGTTCTTTACACATATTGATAAAAGAAATGCTTATGCAGATCTCAGCTGATGTATTCCCATGCTGGCAAATTCTGATTACTTCACCTCTATATCCTCTCTGATCCCATTGACTGTTACATCTCACAAATCAAAGAGATCCTTTTAATGAAAATGTACATACCATCACCCTGTGTCTTGGTGCTCTTCCTCCACCTCAGAAAATAAAAGACCAAAGGCTCTTTCATTTAAAAGCTCTGATTTTAGGTGAAATCCCAGCGTTATGGAAGGCAATGACAAAACTCCTACAGAGTTCAATCAGGTCAGGATTTCACAACCTGGTTTTGTAAAGTTGATGAATAAAAGGACATGGGATATGGATACACAAAGCAATCACAAATCACAGAATGTGAATCACGCACTGTATGAGCTGGGCTTTTATAATAGAAGAACCAGACTCATCCTAGGAAACGGACAGTTGCAAATCTAAAGCTGATAAAAGAAAACTCTTTTTATCCCATGCAAAGTTACTTCTGGAACACTTTGCCACAATCTTCATATCTCGGTGAAAGGCTTAGAGTCACCGTTATCCGTTTAATTAAATTTAGCTTGAATTACAAAGGGCAAGCATAGAGATATGTAGTGGGAAATAAGCATTTTAAATGTCTATGTATCAACAAAAGAAGGATAAAATAAGTATTGATGCACTTTGGCAAAACACTTAGTTGTTATCACACACTTCTGAAAGACAGGGAAGTGACAACGATTGCAACATGTTCTCATGAAATATTCCTATGTACCATCTTAGCTGAAGGAAGACAGTTACTCTGTACAGAAAAGATTCCATATGTTCTGTTGAAAATAAATGTGAAAAGAGAGATGATGCTGTGAAGTTAGTGTAGGTAATATATGCCTCAGCAATAGGCAAAAAGGTGTAATGCTGAACAATTTGATGTTTCCCAATGTGGACAGAAACTGCACTGTGTTTATTGCTGTGTACTCTCCCATCTTTGCAATGTGACAGGAGCTTAAGAAGAAAACCAATTCACTCGAGGCAAGTGAAAAATCAAGCCCTTAATTACAAACTTAGAAAGAAAGTTAGAAAGAAAGAATAAGATAGGAGCAGGGAGGTGACCAGAGGTGTCTCTGACCTGAACTATCTTTTGATCCTATAAAAACACAAGAACCTGCAAACTCAAAACGCATCACATCTCAGCCTCGTGATCTCATTACAGCAAGAGATTACTCTGATTCCTGTTCTGGCTGCAAGGGCCCAGCGCAGTGGTACTGCTCCTTACATCACATCTGCAGAACATCTGTATCAGCCTGTTAGCTAGGTGATATCTGTACTGTTGTCTTCCTTTAGGTGTCCGGTGCTTGTGAAAATTTCAATACATTGCTTTTCAGTTTATCCGAAAATTAGTGAGCTTCTCCTATCCTTAATGCTGAGTCCTCTACCCATATAAACCTTTTCTCACCTAGGAAATCAACTGAGTTAAAGTTACAAATCCACACCAGCAATATTTCACAAATGATGTATCTGAGAGGTATATATTTTTAAAAATGGCCTTTACATCTGCTGGCTTTTACAGACAGTTAATTGTACACAAATTCATATATTTTACTATAGAGGACACCCTGTCAAAATATGCTATTGGTCTCCAGTTCAGAAAAATTACCCCTTTTAAAAGCTAGACTAAGATGACAGAAAAAAAAAAAAAAAAAAAAAAAAGTAGGAAAGGAAAAATAAAATAAACAAAGATTTTTCATTAAAAATGTCATATTTGCAAAAAACTCTAAAATACTATCATTTTTCAAGCACTCTAATTCAGAAAAGATTGCTGAGACCACACAATAATGTGTCAGTCACTTTAATCAGAGATCAGAAATCACAGCTACTGAATAGCAACTTAGAAACAATTTTTTCTTTCTATTCTTCCTGAACTTGTTTCATTCTGTTAAAGGAATTAAAAAAGATTATGACTTTATCTTTGTTATACTTGCACTTAACAACCAAGATCTTTGTCTAAATTGAAAGCTCTGATGCTTATTCCTGACCTGTATCATTCGACGAAGAAGACATCAGCATTGGGATGTTACCTAAAGACCTTGGAGCAGATACTGAAGCCCACAGAGTCTGTAAGAGCACATTTATTATATATCTGATTCAGCTTTGATTTAGTTCAGGGTGTCTGGCTTTTAATTGTAGAGAAATCCATAAGCCGGGAGGGGAGGGATAAGAATCGTTGTGACCCATCTGAAGATCTAGTTAGAAGAGTCCTTTTTTGGAATCTTTTCCACATTAAATTAACCTTGCAATGTGAATTGATATAATCCACTTTCTAAAGGAGGTCACAAAATCATCGAATCATAGAACAGTTTGGGTTGGAAGTGACATTAAAGCCCATCCAGTTCCAACCCCCCTGCCATGGACAGGGACATCCCACTGGATCAGGCTGCCCAAGGCCCCATCCAACCTGGCCTTGAACACCTCCAGGGATGGGGCAGCCACAACTTCCACTGGCAACAGTTTGTACCCATTCCCCATCGTCCTTTAGGCTTATGATAGGACGAGGGGGAATGGGTATAAACTGGAGAGGGGTAGATTTAGACTGGACATTAGGAAGAACTTCTTCAGCATGAGAGTGGTGAGACACTGGCACAGGTTGCCCAGGGAAGTTGTGGCTACAAGCCAGAAGCCTTTATGAATAGCCCCTATCCAGCTTTCTTGTAGCCTCCTACAGTACTGAAAGGTCACTATAAGGTCTCCTCAGAGCCTTCTCTTCTCCAGGCTGAACAACCCCAACTCTCTCAGCCTGTCCTTGTATGGAAGTTGCTCCAGCCCTGAGATCATCTTTGTAGCCTCCTCTGGACCTGTTCCAACAGCTCCATCTCTTTCTTATGTTGAGGATTCCAGAACTGGACACAATACTCCAGATGAGGTCTCACAGGAGAGGAATAGAGGGGCAGAATCACTTTCCTCACCCTGCTGGCCATGCTGCTTTGGATGCAGCCCAGGACACGGTTGGCCTTCTGGGCTACGAGCGCACATTGATGTCTCAAAGAGAATTTCCTCTCTTTTAACTCTGGGAGCATCTTATCAAATTACAGAGAACACCTCCACTGCAGATAGATTCAGTAATCAAAGCTGCTAAACATGGTTACTTTATTGTTTAAGAAAGAAAATGCTTATGAAGACCCAAATCGAAAGCAGATAACAGATAATAGTTCCTAACTGTATAAGTAACAATTTGCAATGCTCTGCAATTTGCAGTTTCATATATTACATATTCATTTGAATAACTAACAAAATATTCTAAAACAGTAGGGAAAAATCAAGGCAAAATGAGAACTACAAGACCTGCTTTTCTAAGACGTTATAAATGCATTTGAGAGTATTCACGGCCATGAATGTTAACACCTTTGAAACTTAAAAAAGCCATCAACAACAAACTGGAGTAAGAGATATAAGCCAAAAAATAAAAATTGTCCCATGTAATCTAATAAGATAAGTACATCCCAGTAGTATCGGGACCAGCTATTCTCTCCTGGCATCATGGGTACAAATAGCAACAGATGACATCTGAAGTTCAGTAAAGGAGCAGGCTAATTACAATAATCTAATGTTTTAAGAATAAATATAAGCATTTTATAAAATAACAATTTATAATTACCTTGCTGGTAGCAGCTATCCATTTCAGGGGCTAATTTAATGCAGTACCTCTGCTCTGATAAACAAGAGGTGGAAATAATCTTTTGGGAATTTACAGTCTGGCACTCATACCCCTAATGCCTGACGTTGCAAGGACCGGGCGCCCTTTCCTCACCTCATGCGCTCTCAGACTGGGTCTGAGCCGACTGAAACAAAACTCTTTGTGCTATCTCCAGCAGACATTATGCATCAATGTATGTACAAAGCTCAGTGTATGCAAGTTTTAAGCAAACACTTAAAAAGTAAAAAGAAATGTAAGATCATAGAATAGTTTGTGTTTGTAGGCATCTTTAAAGGTCATCTTGTCCAACCCCCACCATCCAACTTGATACGTATTTCCAGGGATGGGGCATCTACCTCCTCTTTGGACAACCTGTTCCAGTGTTTCACCACCCTCATTATAAAAAATTTATTCGTTCTATCTAGTCTAGATTTATCCTCACTCCTTGTTCAATCTCAACAGACCCTTCTAGAAAGTTTGTCCCCGTCAGTCTTTTCGGCCTTCTTTTAGTACTGAAAGGCTGCAATGAGGTCTCCATAGAGCCTTCTCTTCTTCAGGCTGAACAACTCCAAGTCTCTCAGCCTTTCTTCACAGGAGATAGGTTCCACCTCCCAATCATTTTTGTGGCCCTCGTCTCGACTCCAACAGGTTGGTAAAACAAATAATCTAGGGGAAACAATATTTCATAAGTGATTATTCTTCACTTTTTCTCTTTTCAGTACTTAAATGGCTTTTCTGGTTTTCAGGACTGTTGTATGGCTGTTAGTAACTTCCTCAGTTCATTTGCCCATGACTGTATCATTGCACATTAACTTTCTGCAATATCAACTGCAAAACAAACTCAGTTACAAGATTTCATTTTAAAATAATTTTAACAGAGTTGTAAAGTCAGTGAAAGAAATAGAGGAAAAAAGCACCTATAAGCAATCAAGACAAATAGAACAAAACTAAACTTTCTCTTCACTGTTTTTCCAAGGCGTTTATCTGGAATCACACGCAAAATTTTTTTTGCATTCACAAGTTACATATGTGTTCAATAGTCACACAAATGCCATCAGTCTCTTTTATTTCTGCCTAGGCTACAGAAGGCATATTTCTTTCTGGAGAAAAAGGACACTTGAAAGTTATTTCTTTAGTCTTACATCTTCTGAACAATTTATCATGTTATCTAAAGATATTAACACCGTTACCAACAAGACAGACAGCAGCCGTTAACTGAGGTATTAAGAGGACTTTTATAGTCATGCAGCAATATATTTACAAAAACAAGAAACCAGTCTGTTGAAAGCCATATATCAAGTTTGTAGGGAATGCGTTCAGTGCCTATCCTTGCTCCAGGCATCCTCAGCATTCAACATTGCTGTAGCCATACATTATTTGACAGTGAAAGAAGCTACGCGGCATGATGATCTATTAATTTCTCTCTATTTGAATGCTTTGTTACATATGATATAAAATGAGAAAACAGACACACATCCTGCAGTCAGTGTTTTTATTAACCTTTCTTCCCTTCCACTGTAACCAGCTTTTTCTACCCATGCTTTCTAATAGAAAATGGAATGGTCTCTGGTACAGGAACAAATAAGAATCGTAAGTGGGATGGTGACTGTTTTATTCAGTATGCAGTTTTTAAAGTTTAATGGATTTTCAGCTACAGATGCCAGAATTATCTTATAGGATTTTACTCATGTAAAGCTACCTTTTTAATTGTCTTTCTCTACTGGTCCTCTCAAAATTCTGATAATAATTATTGCATCGCGTTGTGAGGCAGCATCAGGTCGTGTGTATTCCTCTCAAATTTAATATGCTCTGTGTCCTTTTTTATTATTTTAATTGTCTGCTTTCAATCTTTTTTTGTGTGTATTAGTTCCACTGAAACTTGGTCTCTTCTGTCTTGCTTTGATGACTTTGTATAGCTCTTCATTTGTTTCCTTTTAACATGCAGCAGTAAACAAGGTGAGATAATGTCATCAGCTAGAACTATGGCCATTGAACACATTTCTGATATAACTGCATTAATTCAGTACATGCTTCTAAACAAAGATATAATGTTATTTATTGAATAAGTAAGTACAAAGAACAAATTTCTGTAAGATTAGTTTGTATCATCACAGAGCCTGAAATGAATTGGAAACTGTGTAGACTTCATGGATCTCTGAATGAAACCATCAATCTTAATTTTATCTAACCACTTAATCATCTTTTTTTCTTTTTTTTAATGACCTATTCTTTCATTATCTTCTGCAAAGAACAAAACTTTGCCCTATAAGTGACCGTATCTTCTGAACAGATACGAATCTTCTTTGATGTTCTCTTTTTTTTTTGTTTGCTGTTTTAGCCATTTTCATGGGAAAATGTGACCCACAATTTAGGCAATTATTAGGGGCTTATTTTGTTTTGGCATAAATTTGATATCTAAATGTGGAGACAACTATCAGGTACCAAGGTTGCTCAAATATCCTTGAAGCTTGGGCAGCGTGTTTGATTTTCTAGGTTAAAACATCAGCACAGTCCTTTTTTCTGATGGTTGTGACATGCTGGTAATCATATTGTAACTGATGCCATTAAATATGTAACAACATCAGCTTAATTTTCTTCTCTCGTATGATCACTGGATAAATTTTTCATAGAAGTCACTGCTTTTACAATTGAGGTGAAAAGTTATTAATATCAAAGCCTTTATAGACTGCTTGAATATGTCTAAAATTATAAATACCATCTTCAACTTTTATCCATGTTGAACAGTAGAACTTAATCAAATATTGATTCAGGCTTTGGAAATAGCTGGAAGCTTAATTTTCAGGTTCCTATTTTCCTAGCTAGGATCTTGAGGTACTATATATATTTCTTAGAGATTTTGTCTTTTCACCCTTAGGAATCACTTCATGAAAGAATTGAAACTTGCTGTCTAAAACACCTATGTCAGATACTTGTAAACTATATTGCACACAAAAGCTGAGTGTGATTTCTGCAAACTTCACAGGTTCACAGTGTCCAAGGTTTGAGTAAGTGCCGAAAATGTAAATATTTGCCTCATGGGAAATCTGAATTTTTGGGGTTGGCTGCTACTAATCCAGCTTCTGTTTTCTTTTTCTCTTTTATAGTCCTTCTTTTAAAGATTCTGTTTTATTACACCTGTTCTATTTACTTGGAAGGCATGTGCAGTTCTACAAAAACAAAAGGTTTCCCATCCTTGTCAGTACATTTGAACGTAATCTGGTAGAGCTTTAAACACTGCAATAAGCATAGATAAATTACCAATTTCTAAGGATCCACCAGTCATCGCTGCCTTAAAAAAATGAACCTGTTTTCTCTTTCTCCCATGCAGATGTTTATGTGTTTAAAGGCCAAATTGTGTAGCCCTGGGCTGTGAGATCATACAGTATGATGCATTCACAACTCGCTAGAGAATAATGATGAAAAGAGTCACTATTTTAAGAAAAAAATCTTACACTTAAAAAAAAAAAAATCATTACAATGTGCAGACAATTTGCCACTGGTATTTGACTCACCCACCAGGGAACAATTAGCTGAAAGGCAGCAGTGCTGACTGACATTGTGTCTCCCAAGGATCACAGAACCGTAAGAAGCTGAGGCAACCTATCCTGAAAAAAGATTATACTGCAGCATAAAACCCCACCTTTCCAGCTGCAAAAAGCAGAAGGAAGGTCAAAGTAACCTATGTTCTTAATTTTTGTTTGTTTTTCAGTGATGCAAAGGCTGCAAGATGAGATATTTTCTGAAATTCCCATGACGATCTGGCAAGCATAGTGAAAAATAAAAACACCAAACAAGGAACTGGGCCAAAAAAAAAAAAAAAGAAAAGGGCTGTGAGTGCTGGCTTTGCGTTTGGAACAAAGCTGGGCACGGTGGGACAGGTGGTGAGAATTATTCATGCCTGCCAGATCCATCCAATAAGTGTAGAGAGCACATGAAGGCGAGATGGGAGGGAACACACAGGAGCGTGAAAATGCTCCTGAATAGCACACTGGGCAGTGATTGTGGGTTGCATTGCCTAAACACGATTTCGAGACAAATGCCCATACTTTACAAATAGGACACGGTTTCAACTCAGTGAGAATTTTAACAACTGAAATGGCTTAGCGTTCTTATTTCTAACAGCAATGTCTATCAAAATAATGTACATTTGGGAAATCTGTATGGTTTTCTCTGAAATGTTTTACTCATTTTTAAAAGCATTTCTTGCAATTTCTAGACAAAATGAAGCAGCCACTCTGTGCTGAAAGTCATCCTTACATATATTTTGCTCCACAGCCAAGTACGTTTTCTCATTAAGAATTAATGACATTTTAACATTTCAGCATTTTAATATTTTAGTATTAATTTGGAACCCAGGGTGCAATGGCCACTTTTAAAACTTTCTTGACTGTTCTCAACAGCATCCCCTTTCTATATTTTTGCTTAAATTATTTTTTTCGAATCCCAGATTTTCCATTTGACTACACGTTTGCACTATTTGTCTGTAGGACACATTTTAAACATCGTATTATAATGACCAACAGCTAGTCCCTCTGATTTCCACCAAACACATATTGCCCATCAGATATATTGATATTAGAATCAATAGCTTTGCATCCTCTCTGGTAACCCTAGAGAAAAGAAGAGGTATACCTCAAAATAATAAGCTATATATGTGAAACAGACATTTCAATTTTTCAGAGAAATAGATGCTACCTTGTAAAACTGATTTATTATCTATATGCTTTTCTTAAAAAAAAAAAGGAATAATATTCTGATGTGTTTGGTAAATACTTGTGCAGGATCAATGAATATCATTTATGGTTGAAATGTGCTTTGATTTACTAACCCTTTGGGTGCAAATGATTGGGATTTCTTTTATCTTTTATATAGCGGCAAAAGTCAGGAAGAAAAGAGTATAAAATTAGAAGCAGAGAAGTAAAGCCAAGAAGAAAAAAGATGCTGTAGTTTCTGGAGCAATCAAAAAATAGTAAGTGTTATAAGAAAAGTGAGAGCATTGTTATTTTTATGACCTGTTTCACATATTTTACTTTTCAAAAATTAAGAAAGAACCTAGAGGTGGAAAAATAATGACATTAGACGAAGAAGTAACAAAAACCATGAAGGTTTACAGAATGGTCTCATACAATAAGCACATTCTGTCAGAGATGGATAACAATAAATAAATGAGATTAGAAGCAAACCCCTCAGTTATATCAGATTCTTAAATAGCCCAGGACCTATTGAATATTCTTTGATAACTGGTGACCTGGAAATTCTACAGCCTGTGTTATCGGCATTGATTCTGTCACACAGTACTGGAAAGCCAATATCTACGTCCTAGTGCAGCTTCTGTATTTTGCTCCCCTTTGTGCTCCTGGGTCTGCAATAAGCCACTGCCTTTTACAAGAGTGTATAAAAAAATCCAGATCCTTAAGTGTATCTGGTTGCTCTATGGAAAAACATATGTCAAACTAACACAAGCGTGTGAGTTGATTTTTTTTTCCCCCCAGTTTATTTATAAAACCTTGACAAGCATGGAAAGATGAACAGTAATTTTCAAAAGGGCGAAACAATATGCAAACCCAAATTTACACACAATCACCTTTCTTACAATCAAGAAATTAGAAGAAAAATTAATGTAAACATAAAAAGCGTATCGTACTTTTAATGTCATGATACTAGAAATAAACCTGTAGGTTTTTCCAAAGACTGGGATCTCACATTCTTAAAAATAACTGGATTATTAATTTGAGACATCCATCTGACTGACGATCTGTACAAAACCTTGTAGTAAAATGATCATTAAATATTTTACCATCAGTTAAACCATTCTTCAGAAAGTTATATTGATTCCAGTCTTCTTTTGTAAATTAAACTGTTCTTACAGGAATGCTTTGAGATAAAAATGCATATTGTTTTATTATAGAAAGAATGCCAGAAAGAATTTTTAATTGGGGCTATCCTTTCAAAATCACTTTATTTTTCCCTGTTCTGTTGTTATTTTTCTGTTTTCTCATGAAAGTATAGAAAGCATGGTGCCTCAGTCACCAGCACTTCATAATAATATAAAGATATTGCTGGACTTTATTACATGTCTCAAAATTTAAAGGGCCACTGTTACAACTACTGATTGAAAATACTGATTTTCTAGAACTGAAGGTCTCCTCTGTTCACTGTAATAAAACAGTTTGGTTCTTCAAACATGAAGATAAAATATCCTTTGTTCAATAAAGCATGACAAAGTACTTTTGAGTGTGAATAGTTAGGTTTTCACATTTGCAAGTCTTAAATAACCACATTGTTATAATAAAGAATTCTCAGGGGGAGAAAGGAGGCAAAGCTTTGTTAGAAAGCTGCAGAAGTTGGGGTGTACTGTGCATAATTAAGAGCCATCGGACAATAGAGACAATAAAGAGAAGTAAATGATGATGGCTTTGGCAAACATTGACCTTCCTTTTTGAAGTGTTTGTGGTCAGCAGTGTCTGAAGTCTGCAGCGAGAGGCTTTAAACCTCAGCCAGGCTGACGCCAAGTCTGCTCAGCACTCTCAGCAGACCTGATTGTCCAGCCAAGAGAATTAGGTTTATATCAGAATGGATTATGATTTTACACCTCATGGAAAATGACAGCACAACGTATTTCACACACTGCCTACTATGTCATCTAGCTGGAAAATAACAGCTGCTTACATTATAAAATAGACCAGTCTGGTATCAACCACAGTAGGCAATATCCTTCATTCTTCAAGAGACAATGTACATACAAACACTATAGAGACAGTTCAAGTCTAACTGAAGGCTTATGCATTTTAGCATCATATGCTACACATGCAATAATTTTTAACATCCTTCCAAAGCTACAAATCTCCCATTCAGCATAAAGGGCCAATTAAATATTGTTATGTGTTTCTGCAAGATGGAGTTTGCTTTCCTATTTTTAACACAAACAAGAAGTAACAGCTAGTTTGTTCTTGCCCTATACTTCATTTTTGTACAATTACTTGAAAGCTATGTATGAAGATGCATGCATAATCTCTTGTCTAAACTACAACATCCCGATCATCTAAAAAACTAAAAAAGCTAGACTTAAGTCTTATGGAAAAGGTCATAAATGTCCAAATTTCACCCATCTTTTGGGAATACAACCGAGATAATTCTGATCTGAAGACACAAAACAATACATATGCAAGACCGCTTTCAAAATCTCAAATTAATTTGTCTTCAAAGCAATCAAACACCAGACTTCACTGTGAATAATTGATACATATTAAACACGGACGTCAGAACGCAGATCAAAATCTTTTAACAAAGCTTATTTAGTGTTGCATTGAATGCAATTCCTTTCTTGTGATAAAGTGTTTCAGTCAATATATAAATAAAAGATAAGCACAGGAGTCTTGAATACTTGTGATCAGAGTACTGATTAATTTTTTTTTTTCAAAGTTTCTTTAATAATGAGACAATGTTGTACTAATATGTCTCAAGTCCTCACTGGAAAGTTCATAGACTTTGATAAATAATTGGAAACATCTTTTAAGCAAATACGTCTAGCCATTTGTGTGCTTCCACAGCCACATCACCACAACAGCCGATCATCTTATCATGGCTATATGTCTATCCCCATCACATTCCTGTGAGACATAGAAACCACATCTGCTTTTATCCACAAAGTTGAGTACTTTAAAGAAACAAAGGGCCAAATAAAAAAAGAAGACTTTGATACATGCCATAAAGATATGGGTACATTTAGTTTGGATACTTGGACACAGAATTAAGACTCAAATGAAGTCACATGCCACTGTTTACTTGGTTATGAAGCATGGATCAAAAGAGGAAACAGAAGGAAAGAAAGAGATAAAGATAGCTACCCGCATAGCACTGTGGTGTTCTGTCAGTCTGATGCTCAGTCTGATGGGAGAATGTTCTCCAGTCCTCATCCTTGCTTTGTCCCTTTATATGCTCGGGGCCATGCCTGGCTAATAGGTTCATTTCACTAACTTTGTTCCTTATTTTCCCACCAAAACCATGCATCTGCTTGGGCATGCTCAGCTCCTGACAGTTGTTTTGTCTGATAACCATATCCATTATCAGGGTGGACCCTGCAAACCTCCCCCGTTCAGTGCTGCAGTCTACGTGCAGTTGTCTGATGAGATCAAGAGTTGGGTGATGAGATCGTCAGGTTAGGTGTGA
This sequence comes from Cuculus canorus, assembly GCF_017976375.1. Lineage (NCBI taxonomy): Eukaryota > Metazoa > Chordata > Aves > Cuculiformes > Cuculidae > Cuculus > Cuculus canorus. The sequence continues at coordinate 9,176,811 of NC_071403.1, forward strand.
TGTTGAGACAGACCAGTTCTTTCTGTGGTATACTACAGACTTTCAGTGACTAAAGTAGAACTTATAAATATTACAGGAGTCAAAATGCAGATAACATTGTGCTTCAGAATGATAACTCATGACTTGCTTAACTTAGAATATAAGTTTTTTACGCCAAAGTGAATGAAATTCTCAAGTGTTTATGGTGGTATTCCTGCCCAGACCAAGAGTGGCTTAAGAAATCAGTCTCATTAGACTCTATTCACTTACTGGCACTGTGCCTAAATTCCAAAATGACCAAATTCATCCAGCACACTCACAGAATTTCTGGTCTTCCCTCCCAGTACAACCAGTCTTGCTCTCCACCGATCATAATGGCGCACCATTGGCAAGAGAGGGGCAAGATGCCCAGCTAAGGAGAGAGGCAGTGACTGCCTCTTACACCTGTGGGGCATCTGCTGAAGAAGAGTGAGGTGAGATCTGACCAAAGCAGAGCAAGGTGAGATCTGACCAAAGCAGAACAAAATGAGGACTTGTGTTTCCCCTCCCTGCCAGATCATCTGAAAATGGGACCACTCTGATCACTTCTTTCAAAGAATTGTTGCTGCTGTTTATAGTTTCTATTGGCTTAGGGTTTCTAGAGCTCAAATTCATGTGGGTTTTATACAGAGAATGCTTCAGTCCTTGACTGAGCTCCAGAAATGGGTGACATGTCAGTAACACCACTGACGAGTATTTCCTAAGGCTAACTACAGTAATCAGTATAATCAAGGAGGGGACTTGGACATGGTCTCCCATACTACCACTAAGTGATCTCACATCTGGATATGCCTGAACAATGGTGAAGATCTTCCAGTTAAAATTTCAGTCCAGTACTTCTAAAAAAATGGATAATTTTCCAGAATTTAGCTAGAAGTGGAAAAAGTGGGTATGAACCAGCAGGCACCCAAATGAAATATCTCAAATCAAAGCAGAAGTATGACATCTTCTTTCCCTTCTTTGTCTCAGAAAAATGAAGTCTTATGGCCATACAGACAAGTTGGGGTGAAATTCTCATTTATTATCCTTTGCATTACCTTATGGCTATGTAATTTAAAGATCTATCAGTTGATATTGACTTTAAATTTGGATAACTAAGCTACTACAGTGCTACAGCTAATGTTGAAGACATCTATCTCACTGATGAAAAAAATGCAATGTGTCAATTTTTTTACCCCTGTAGCTGATATTTGCATAGGATCATGGAATGGTTTAGGTTGGAAGGGACCTTAAAGATCATCCAGTTCCAAATCCCCCTGCCATGGGCAGTGACACCTCCTACTAGATCAGATGTTTTGTATGGGTCAGACTAAACAAACAAGCAAAGAAGGAGCAAAATAAAACAAAAAGACCATTTTGTACCAGAAATTATTGTGCTAATAGGTCATTAAGAGCCCACATTGGACATTTAATTATTTTGATACAAAAATAAGGAGCTTTAACTATGTCAATTAACCTGAAATGTCATGGATTTCCTTGATTTTTCCATGAGTAAAAAATACTTTTTGTAGATTTTTCACCTCCCTCATTTCTCTCAGCATTGCTCAGGGAACATAATGCCTCGCACAAAATTACCTTAAAGGCGACCTTACAGGAACATTAAATCAAAAGCTAAAATCCACCTGACATCATTTAGAAGATTTTTTTGAAGAGTATTATTCTCTTGTTTCTCTCTCTAAAAGAAGGTAGAAGTTGACCTTGACAATTACAGCCTACAGAAAATACTTCTGAAATTGAGAGCAGCTGGAAGCAATGCTGTATAAAGATATGCAATTTAGAAAGACAAGCTTCTCATTCTTCTCTCCACACAGAGCATTGTTTGTATCATATGTTTCATCAGTTTCTTTAAATCCCTCAGGACCTGCAATAAAAAAAGTGGATAGAACCACCGACACTCTGTCTCTTCATCCTGTAGCAATGCCTGAGAAAAGAAATCCAGTTTTCAAAGGAAAGGAAATGGAAAGACAACATAGAGGCAGGTTTGCAAAGTCCTTCCAGCTGGAAGTTGGACGTCATAACTGGTTAATTAATCTCTTAAAAGGGGATTTGTGGTATTAAAAAACAAAGCCTTCATAAAAGATGAAAGTATGCTATTCCTTTTCCATATTTAGGGGTTTTTTTTATTGTTCCATCCTTTTAAGTTGACGGCCATTTGCATTTGTAAATGCAGCAATGAATTTTAAAATGTATATCTCTAGCACAACGTATGCAGAGCAGTGATTGTGTTCATGCTCATCTATGGTTGTGAACTGAAAAGAGGTGATATTTGTGCTGCAAGATACATGAGCTTTCTGAGAAATGCACTAAGTACCAGGAGCTTTCACTGACTCACTAATTCTCACTGCGTTACCATATGAAATTACTGGAAAAAAGATTTCCTGGAGGTTATGATTCAAAAAGAATGCAGCCAGATTTTCTCAGGTACAGAATGACTTTACAAACTTTTCAGATGATTTGTTTTACTATTTTTTTCTTGCTTTTACCTGCTGACAATAGATAATCGTTGGAGTGAAGGGCGTGGGCAGGTGGAACAGAATATGCTTTCAAGGAGGCACAACAGAGTGGTCCTGTCACATCTGACCCATTACCATCTCTAACTCTGAAGCATCTGTTGTCTGATTTATGTTCTAGGTGGAGCATCTTAGTGCTAAATGAAATAAAGTTTTCTTAAACACCATAACAGAATTAACGCCTGCATCAGCTCTCATAGTCACAGAGATCACCTAAGAGTCAGCTGTCAACAGTTCTGTGCCAGCTGGGAGCCTGCCACAGTGTATTCAAATGAAAGAAATTAACTGTTTGTACGCATTCATTTCCAAGCTGTCATGTAACAATTCATATCATTGATGCTAATGAAACTTGCCTGGTAAACACAATACTGATGGTAGACTCAGCCATCGTTTTGCCCTTCTCGTAAAGCTCATGCAGTTCGTGTCATGTCACAGATGAGATGACCACAGGTATCATGAAGTTCGTTGAATTACGAAAAAAACCCAAACCTAAATTGTAAGCAGAACTGTTACAGCCTTAGGTTGTATCGCATATTCCTTAATCAGGTCAGATTCCCATGAGCTCAGCGGCAGGGCTGAAACCCTGAGTCAGGTCTCAGTGCTGTTTTTACTGTATTAACAGCCCTGTGAAATACTTGAATTTCCATCCTATTGTTCCTGTTGAATTGACTTGTATCACTTTCCTTAATGATAAAACTGGAGGTAGATATTACTTAACGCATCTTTTACGGTATGACTTTCATGGTTAATCAAGTCCAGAGCGGATAGGAGGAATTTTAAACATAATCCTCCATTTTAGTACCAAATCTACAGTTCAGAGGGTCTTCCCTATGTGGCTGTTCAAGCTTGTGGATGCCTCACCTTTTGCTGACATCCCAGAGTTGTTTCACTTCGAGCTGCCAGCAGGCAAACACAGAATGACTATATCTTTAAAAAATGATAATAAACTTCCAGTGTACTGCATACAAGTTGTCTTTCTAGTGCACAAATAATCTTATATTTTACTATTTGAGTTAACCCATCATACTTAAAAGAAGAGAATTCAAACTTACTCTTCGTGTAGAACAATGCCACTGTTAAATTTCATTCCTTGTTGGTAAGATACAGCATAATTTCTCGTAGAACATGCATTAATCAAAAAGGATATTTAATGCCAAACAAGGAGTTTAAAAAGTCCAAAAAGCTTATTGCATATGCTACTTCAAACTCTAGCAACTTGGTGCAAAAAGAAAAAAGCTGTAGTTGGAAACTAGTGTCATAAAATCAGAAAGTTAGTGAACAAGGAAGGAAGGACAGTAGGTGGCAATAAAGGAAGGGCAAAGAAAATGGCTAATGCCAGCCTCACTTGGATCTTTTCTGTAAGGAAAAGTTGTGATTTGAGAGGGTAGCAAGGTTTTCCTGGTTGTATGGTTCAGAGTGGATCACATCTACAGTCAGGAAGTTGAGGTCATTGGGAACGGGCTGCAGAAAAGTCAGTCACCACAGTGTTTTCTACGCCATGCTACAGAATGTAACAACATGGAAAGCACTTCTGGAAAATACTTCTAGTAAATCACTAGAAAGCCTGAAGATGACCACTATCCTGAGAAAAGACAAGCACATACTAGATAAACAAGTGGCCCTGACTGATAACTTCCTAGTCAACTGGATCATTAAACAGTAAGTCAACTGGATCATTAATTTTGTGACTGTCATATCTGAAAAGCTGGAACATCCGTAGGGAGGAGGAGCATAAACCTACACAAAAGCATAGTCATTGTCTTCAAATATAAAGAAAGCAAGAGGTTAAAATTTATTAGAAGCAAGCAAACAATCCACAAATCTATGGTAAAATTGATTTTGATTTGGGAGAACAGCTGTATAGCATCCATTCCTGCCTGCATGACCCTCACTTGGGGCAGTAGTCATTGTGGCAAAAACTTAAAATACTGCTAATCTAGATTTGTTTCACTTATACAAGCATGGATTACATAGGTTCACAGTCTAGTATAAGGTATAGCAGTCTTGAATATTTTTTCCCATCATTTTGCTAGCATAGGGGGTTTTTCCCATATTTTTTTCCATGTTTTCTTTTTCAAGGATCATTATTCTTGACTACAGCAGCCCAGAAATTTATCTTGATAAGCAATTTAGAACTGTGAATTAATTATAATCCAAGTCTGCAAAACCTCTTCTTTTTTTCTTTTCTTTCTTTCATTTTGACTCATTTTATGAGTTTCTCTATTTTTATTGCTTTCAGAAGAATCTTAAAATCACAACTAAAATATCAGTTTCTTGTTTTCAAAGGTATTCACATTTTATTTTTTAAATATACAAGTGAGCTAAAACCAAAGTTCAATTGTGTATAAAAAAATGTATTAGTTCAATTTACAAAGAACTGCAGATACAAGGAGAATGTGTGCTGCATTATGCTTTGCTCAGATGTAAGCAAGAACTCTTGCTTAAAAAATTTCAGATGTCTTCCAACATCGGTGATCTCAATAGGTTCAATTTGATTTTAAACCAAGAAATATAGCATAGTCCCACAAAACTACTGCTTATTCCTCAACATAATCGTGATCTTTAATAATGAATATGTTTTCCTTTGTTCAATATTACAGAAATCTTAAACTGTAAAAATAGTATACGGATTTTGAAGCTGCATTCTTGAACTCTATGTGAAGCAACTTAGTTTGCTGGAATACAGACAAGAACTTCATTTTCACCAACAGAAAGGACTGAATGATTCAGATTAATTGTGCATCTGCAATTATTATATGTACAAGCACATTGATGCAGCTGATGTCTTTAACAGATGCTGAACAGAAGGCATAGCTCTCCTGATTAGAAAATATGCAAAGCACCGTTTATCTTTTCTTTTTATATGCCTAATGCTTGATTTACCAGACAGGGACATAGGACAAGACACTCTACAGAAAGCTTGTGTTGGAACTAGAGTTCATGAGATTAACTGAACATGTGTAGGTCTAATATCCCAGTAAAATTTACTATAGTGCTCATGCCAAGTATTCCCGTGGCATAAGTGAATAGTCCAGATTGGGTGGGGATAACTGGGAGGCACAGGTAATCACAAGCATATGGAAAACTCCTTAATTATCAGGAAATCCCCATTCCAGGAAGGACTATCCAATAGTATTTATAGAAGTCACATATCTGCTTGCTAGTCAGTTATGAGAAACCACGTTTAAGCATCTGTATAACCTGCCTCCAGTCAAGACAGTTTCTATTGTTGTCCAAAACATAACCCTAAATGAAAGCAGGTTAGGAGTAAGCAGAAATGTGGAGCTGCTGGGGATACAGAACTTCTCCAATTCTGCGCCTCCAGTAGACACTTGGAGACATCGAAGGATATGTAGGAGAGAGGTATGAAAGCAGCCGAGAAGGATTGTTGCGGGCTACAACTGTATCTTACATTTCTTAATTTTAATGTTTTACTTGCACATGTTGCTGTTACAAGAGTTGCCTCAAGTAAACGATTATCTGTTTAACAGTAAAAAAAAAAATATATCTGGGAGTGAAAGCTGGAGCTGTCAGATCCCAGCTTTCTTCTGGGTACAAAATAGCAACCAATTACAGAAGCAAAGGGGGGCAGGGGGGGATTATAATGGATAGCAATTAAAAGATTAGAAACTTTTTTATATTTAGTTTAACCTTATTAATAGGCAATTTCATAGAATCATAGAATAGTTTGGGTTGAAAGGGACCTTAAAACCCACCCAGTTCCAACACCCCCTGCCGTGGGCAGGGACATCCCACTGGATCAGGCTGCCCAAGGCCCCATCCAACCTGGCCTTGAACACCTCCAGGGATGGGGCAGCCACAATTTCCCTGGGCAACCTGTGCCAGTGCCTCACCACTCTCATGGTAAAGAAATTCCTCCTTATATCTAGTCTAAATCTGCCCCTCTCCAGTTTATACCATTGCCCCTTGTCCTATCACTACAAGTCTTTGTACACAATCCCTCCCCAGCTTTTTTGTAGCCCCTTCATGTACTGGAGGCCTTCTTGTTCCAGCATTGTCTTTTGGCTTAAATTATTCTCATTACTCTTACTCACTCTCCACTGCCCTTTCTGCCTTCCTACTCTTCTACCTTCTAAATAAATGGGCTATATTACCCTGTATGTAATGTTTTAAAACAATTAGAAAAGGAGAAGAGTACTTAAAAATAATGAGCCAATGTTTTCAGCTTGTTAAGTAGCCATTGAACTTGTTCATCTGCTCAAAGAGCAAATAAGAGTCAATGGAAAGTCAAGAAAAATAATAATAAAAGAGTAATTATTGAGTCCTCCAAAATCTATGATGGAGCACTGATCCATACTACTCACCAAGAGACTTGTGAGGAATCCAAGTAGATTATCCTAACAATGAAAAAAAAAAACCATCATGGTGTAATTATTTGTAACCAAATTGCCTTGAAAATCTAGTGCATTTTTTAAAAAAAACATTGGTGTTACAATTCAGTTACTTAATTTCACCCTCAGCAAGTTTGCATATGACACCAAGCTGAGTGGTGCAGTTGACATGCTAGAAGAACTGGATGTCATCTAAAGAGACTTGAGCAAGCTGAAGAAGTGGACCCATGTGAACATCACGAGGTTCAACAAGACCAAATGCAAGGTCCTGATGTTCACATGGGCCAAATTCTCCAGCTCGGGACAATTCATGGTTTCAATACAGGATGATGGATGATGTGATTGAGAGCTGCCCTGTGGAGAAGGACTCGCAGGTACTGGTGGATGAAAAGCTGGACATGAGCCAACAATGTCTGCTCACAGCCCAGCTGTATCCTGGGGTGCATCAGAAGAAGTGTGGCCAGTAGGGTGAGGGAGGGGATTCCGCCATTCTGCTCAGCTCTCGTGAGATCTCACCTGGAGTACTCTGTCCTGCTCTGGGGCTCTCAACACAGGAAGGACGTGGAGATGTTGGAGCGAGTCTAGAGGAGGGACACAAAATTGATTCAAGGGCTGGATCACCTCAACTACAAGGACAGGCTGCGAGAGTTGGGGTGGTTCAGGCTGGAATAGAGAAGGCTCAGAGGAGATCTTATAGTGACCTTTCAGTACTTCAAGGAGGCCTATAGGAAAGATGGGGAAAGAATTTTAGCAAGGCCTGTTGTGACATGATAAAGAGTCCTATAAAATAAGATAACTGAGTCAGAGATAGATTACTTTGTATAAATTCCCAAATCAATGTGAGAAGATTTCAAGGAGCATCTGATTTTATATTCTATTGTGACACAGAAATACAGTGGGACAAGCTGAGCCTACATAATTGTGTAGCACCAAAATTACTTGCAGAATTGTTTCCTCTTTGTGATCTGTTGTAGCGATTTTCCACAAATCCAGGTCTTTCAAAGATAACAACCCCTCTAGAGTCTCCTTGTTCACTCCCTGTTTATCTTATTGGTGGTCTCTTCTAGAATGCCACCATTGTACCTTGAAGCATGATTTGGATCTTACTATAAGACAAACAACAAACTAAATATTAGTTTATCCAGGCCTGCATTCTAGTTTATAATAGTTGTTACTGTAGAGCAATAAATAAATGGGTAACATATGGCTGTGGGTTATATATGAAGATACAGTATTGTAATGTCCATTAAGAAATTTTACATTTATTTGTAATTGTCTTTAAAGAAACTGACATTTATCTCTTTTATCCTCATTTACAGAAGCCTTGCCATAACAAAGTGCTGTATTCTATAGTAAATATATTTTAAGCCTGTGCAGGAAGAACTTTAATTTATGTGAAAATACCATTTTCCTTTAAGTTTTATTTCATCCAGGATTTCTTTTTTTTTGTTCTGTAGACAAATAATGAGCCCAACAGACTAAATGAATTCACCCTGGGTGAACACTGTACAGAGTCGTTTGTTCAAACAGTACTAAGCACACAAACCACAATTTACTCCTCCATACACACACAGTTCAGACTCCTTTGTATCTTAAATGTGTTAGACTTATGATTTAACAAATAAAAATGGATTAAACCATCAGTTATTTGTTGTTCTGAAAATGCTGAGGTCTATTTTGACAGAAAGTGGAATACTTTAAGTATATCAGTAATATCTCCTTTGAAGGCAGTTGAGAAACTGAGATTAAAGAACCTCATTCCTGACTCTCTGTACAGAACCGTGAGAAAGCAGGTGGGTTCTGTTTTGAAGAAAATGTCACTTAGATTTACATATGTTTTAACAAATCTTATCAAAGAAGAAAATGCTACAAAACCTGAAGATTTATCATAACTGAGAATGAAAAACAAAACCATAAACCCCTTAGTTAAATACACTGCCATTTTAATAGTGTGAATTAATATATTGAATCATGACTCATTCTGAAACCAACTGATGTCCTTCAGTTATAAACTTCAGATGGACAAGGAAGGCTCTGCAGGTGCCAAGTGGTGAGAATCTAAAGGGTGTAGTTCATCTTCTATTCAAAGAAACAGAATAGGAGGAGAAAGAGGAAAAAAAAACAGTCTGCAGAACAGATGAAGACAGAGCATTCCCTCATGCCTGGTTTGCTCTCTGTTTTTTCTATATCAAATACAGGGTACATTCCTGTTGCAAGAATGCCCTTCTGGAGTCACTCTAGCAAAAGGTCAGTAGTTGGGCTAAAAGGTAAGTATCGACAGAACTTCAGTTTAGTGAATAAAAAGCACAGGTTACAGCAATAACAAAAAGAAGGATTTTAATGAAAACCATGAAATTGCTGTCTGCATTCCAGATTTTGTGCATTTTAAATGGCACCAAAGCATATACGATTTGTGATTCTTAAGTTCCTGTAATACTTAAGTTCTCCAGTTTTTTTGTGCTTCGCCTGAACACTGGTTCTGATACCATAACTGCTCATTCTTTGTCTTGTTCTGGGGCGGGGAGATGTAAAGCACACTCATGCACAGCTGTATAGGTAGGCAAAATGATTAATTTCAATTTAGATAGTATATTTTCTATTTAATAAACAGTTATCTAATTGTAATACCTCACAGTATCTTCTTTCTGTTCAAAATATTTTGTCACAATTTCTTTGTGCTTTTGAATCTTAGTTGTTTGCAGCTTTTTGCTTTTTTTTGCAAACATTTAAACTGATAATTCAAGTTAGACCATTCGTTTTATTTCAATGTTATTTGAAGAGGAATTACAGTAAGTAGCTATTCAATCTTTGAGGGCTCTTCCAACTTAAGCCATTCTATGATTCCATGATAAACAAGCAGCAAAAGAAGTGCAAAATTACTTCCACTGCATTTCAGATTTGAAAGGGACCCTTCCACAGTCACAAGGATGACGCCTGTGAAAAATGAACAGTGCAAAACATAATTCTAAATTCTCATACAACTGAAGACTGTCAAGAATTTAGGGGTCACTTGTATGCAAGGCACTATGTAATAATGCTCATAGGAGTCACTTAACACTTCCCATTCTTAAAAGTCCAAGCAATCTTACAAGCATCTAACTACTGTCACCTCTGTATAGCTTTGCTCTTCACTGTGACTGGAAGAAATAACAAAGGTCAGGCTGTAAGATTTTGTTGTACTGTGCCGCTAGAAAGTTTCCATCTGAGTCTTAAAAAAAGGTGCTGAGATATTATTGTCTCTGCCCATGGCAGAGGAGTGGAATTAAATGATCTTTACAGTCCCTTCCAACCCAAACCATTCTATGATTCCATGAATCTATGATTTACCGGGACGGCAACAGTAAATATCCTGTGTGAAATTCTGGTGCTGTCAGTGTTGATGATAAGACTCCCACTGATTTGAATAAGTCTAGATTTCACTTCTCCTACCCTTAATTTTCAATTTGAGTCTGTATGAAGAGCTTTTAATGTGACTAATAATGAAGAGCTTTTAATGTGACTAATAATTAAGAGCTTAAGGGGGCTATGGAGACATTTAAAGCAGATTTTTCTGTTGGCCTCTAAAATTTATTAAGGCTACGCTTCTTCATAGTTACAAACTCTTCTGAATCTTTCCTGGGAAGAGGGGAAGAAAGGCAGTGGGGTGGGGAGAGAGAGAGCAAGACATCAAGTTTAGGTTTGTTTATTTCCTTTTTTCTTTAACCTTCTTCTCTTGAACAACTTACGTGGTGGTGAGTCACAATTCTGTACATAGCATTTTTTAAAAAGCTGGGTTTTAAAGGATGAACTTCCTGCAGATTTTGGGTCTCATGTAGGAAAAGTTGATTTCCCCTGGTGTCCTTGGAGCATGTACAATATCAGTAATCATACAGCCCTTATGAACCGCTTGAAACTGTCTCTTTTTATTACCTAAAAATAGTGGTGTCTGCACTTTTTCTTTAATTGCTGTATATATCCTTAGTGTTGCTCTCTGTCTTTCTCTGAACAGCAGGACAATCTGTGGTCTAGCACCAATCAGTGTGGACTGTCCTCAAGAAGCAGCAGCAGAAGAGGAGACTGCAGTTTTTCACTTGTTCTCTTGGTCTTCATGCATCTCCAAATTCTTCCTCCTCCCTCTCCTCTTAATGCAATTTTTGTCGTCTTTCTGGGGCTCCCAGAAGGAATTTGTACACAAGCTTTCCCCTGCCATAGGGAGAAGCTGATTAATGGGCAGGAAGGTTGTTTTCTCCTAAAGTGAAAAAGTTTTCCTAGGCAAGATTAGAAAAATTCTTGTAAATGAGCAAGAAAAAGCTCATTTGAGGTAGGTGACCTCAAACATGCACAGGAAAGAGAGGTTAGATTTCTTACCTTGGTAGATAAATAACATAATAACTTCAGTGGGCTTTAGGTTAGTCTTTAGTCTGTATATAGCACATTTGATAGAAACAGAAAGGTCTCATAAATACAATCAAAAATAAATTCTAGCCAGGTCTCTGCAGTAATTGTGAACACTCATTTCAAACAGTATGCAACCAGGAAATCTGTCATCATTTATTTAATCTTATGATATCTCTCTATCATTATGCCCAGGACCAAGTAAATAAAATGCTGACCTCCCAACCCAGGGCATTCTTCAAATATTTCTCACCTAGCATTTTTTGGTGAAATACTGCTGACTTGTAAACATGTCACGGTAAGATGAAAAGCTTTTTCTTCATCTAAATATCGAATCTATACAATTAGTTTATGATGAGCAAGAGTACTGTGTTTGTTTGTTTGCTGGAGGAAGAATCAGTAGGTTGTATTGTTACTATTCTCAAATTGGTTTTGCTAATAAATATTAAATTATTCCTCCTGTCTTGCTTTTTACAAGCCTGACAGAGATTAAACAGATATACAGGAGATGGCAGAAGCAGCACACGAAATTTGGATGGTGTGCTTGGCAACTTTTACAACACTTGGTGGAGAGAATGAGAGTTTAAAGAGAGCACCCTAGTTAGTATTAGTCAAGGACAGATGCAAAAGAACTTTGAAAACTGGAAATGGAGGAAATCATTAGGAAACTTGGGCTAAAGAAATGGAATTCTCTTATCTGGGCAAAATTTCCTATGGAAGCCAAAGTCTGCATTGTAGTATGCAAAAAGTTTTACTCTTAACTTGTAAAAAGACTCCTATATGTCATCTCTCTCCAAACTTAATTGTAACAACCTTGTTTATAACAATAAGGCTTTGAACACAACAGCAATGGAAACACAAATACCTTTCTTCTTTTGAAGAAATCAAGCTGGAATTGCAGCCACATCTTTGAGAGCAACTTAGTTTGACGTTTTGCTCCCATACTGTATATTCCTGAAACTGACTTGAAATAAAAGAATACCTCTGGGAACGCAGTGGTCAGCTGGGAATTTGCCAATATTAAGCATTATGGGCATAGTTTCATACAGCAGTAGGGGTGTTAGTTTAAAACAGTGACAGAATACCTCATAGCAGAGTGACAGTTTAAGACAAAGAAATAAATTGAGCTTTGACAGATAATGAACTAAAATCCACAAATAAAGCATCTAACGATCTATAGGAGATGGCAAGAAGCTCATACAAAAAGGGAAGGAGATAGATCAGGTGAAGTCCATCATGATGTTCTCAGCAGGCAAGGGATGACACTTAAAGATAGTGAGGTCACATTCAAACCTAATGCATTATGCAAAAAGGGTCCAGTGGAAGAGATTCAGAGCAGATTCATGGTCATAGCCAAAAAGTGGGCTATTAAGTGAACTTTTAAAGTTATTTAAGTATCTGCCATTTTACTGCAAGTTAAAACATGACTGTTTGTGTAAAAAAGCTACATATTGCCCACAATTTTACCTGGCTGCCTTATAACTCCTTCAAGGCTTTTGGGCAATGGAGTCAACAGTGCATGAGGAAAATTCTTATATCTTAAACATCAGACCAAACACAGTTTTACTGAGGAATAACATTTGCTTCCTTTCTTTCACTGTAATAGAAGTAGGAAACTTCTCTGACTTTTCTATTATTTCTCTGGTATTTATGTTCCTTTTTCATAAGAAAACCAGATTGTCTGTTAGTGCATGTTTCAGTTCTTTGTCATCAGTCAGTGAAGCAGTAACCAGTAAATACATTTTGACTGAAAAGTCCTAGTTTCTTTCAAGAAGAGACTATATTATTACTTCACAGGACAGTGGGTCCTCGTTGAAATCAGCTTTTGAAGCTCCTGTTTAATTCTTGTGATTCAAATTGGTTTCAGAATCCATACTATTGCACAAAACTCATTCTCCCCCTTCAAGTTCACTTTTTCCTTTCAGACCTTCCAGAAAGCACCTTCAGCTCTGATCTGAAACCTATGCTACCTTCTGACTATCTCTATTATCTTCTCTTCTCTCCTCTTTTATGCTGTTAGTTGTTTTGAAAGTGAGAAAAAAAGAAACTGATCTCCTGACAGATGCAACTGGGAAGTTTAATGGATAGTTAATGCAAAGAAATTACTTGGTTTTGACACAAGATATTTATCTTGTTTTAACAGGCTTAATTTGCTGTGCTTGGTTGCTTGAATTGAAAGCTGTTTAAATAGTAATTATAAAAGTCTTACAAAATACTTATGAGACTGGGATACCTTGATGCCAAGTATTTTGACAGGATACTTTGTGATGTCTACGCAGTTTTGATAAGGAGTACAGAACTCCTACTGTTGTTTCAAATATATAACAGATTTAAAGGCTATTAATGATGTTTAACCAGAAAATTAAAATAACTCAACTGTACTGGGGGTATTACTAGGCTTAAGGGACGGTTTCATGGTCATTCATGCCATACGTTTCCCTCTCTACCCATCCTCTTAGATATGGTATATCAATTGGTGAACACAAAGACTGTTGTGTTTCAGAACACTTACTTTTGGCATTGAAACCACCAACACTATCTTGTTCGTTGCTGAAGTTGGTGGCTTTCTGTGACTCATTGTGTCAAAGCAGAAATAACATAGATTAATCCTCATATCTAATCTGTCAGTCAACCGCTTTCTTTGTTTGCTCCATCAGCCACCACAGTCCTTGGCCTTGCTCATAAATCTTATGTTCTTGAATATCTATCTGTTTTCCAGGCATTGCTTTTCAGCAGTTATATGCAAGGGCTCAGCTGTCCCTGAAACTTCAACTTTTCTTTGCTGTTCCTCCGAATACTCATTTTTCTTCAGTTCTATCCCCATTTTTCAGAGTACATGGAAATTGAAGACGTCAGGTGGTAATTCCTTTGTATGACTAGCTTACATCTCTACAAGCATAACACAGCTGTACATTTTTTGATTGCTTCTGCTGCTTCTACATCACCTTCTTTCCTGCTTATTGCTCTGTTCTCTGGCTTCTCCAGTTGCTCTGCTCAGCAGACTGTTTTCAAATAATGCTACTTATGAAATATCATCCTTTATTTGATTGAGTACAGTGTAACAAAACTCAACAACAACTCAGGTCTGAAGAAGAGAGGGGTACTAAATACCCACTTGGACAGGGGTGGGTCTAAAACCGTTGCTAGGAAAATGTGGTTATACAGAATAAAATATCTCACTCTCAGTTAGAAATGCCTCAGATCAGATGAAGAATATCAGAAAGAAAAATGATCTGTGGATTAACCCTTATCACATTTCTTCTGACAATGCATTTCTGAGATCACAAACTTTCTTTGAAATATTCTATGATGTTCCATATTCTCTCCTGAAACCTACTCTGTGAATTTTGGTACAAAAAAAGCTTCAAAAAGAGCTGAAGGCTGTAGAAACCCATTCTTCTTAATCACATCTTTTTTTCCTGTCATTTCAGATGTCTTAACCACAAAGAGGGTTGGGTTTTCACTTAAAACTACCAGCAGACGAATACCAATTAGGTTTTACCAGATTTTACTAGTTAGTAAAATATAAGGTGCAGGAAACGAGACATTGCTAGCTCAGATCTCCCAGCTTCCATTTGGATGGCAGACTCTACAATCATAGTGAATGCAAATAATCAATGTTTTTAGTGGATATAAAATTCCTCAAAGGATCTCTTTCCTCTGCCTGCTGCTATCAGCCTAAACTCTTCAATCTGACAAGTGGCACCACAGAAAAGACTGGGAGGAAGAGCACGGGCATATTCTGTTGACTATGGACTGCTAATAACCAATACTCTTTCTGACTGATGAGGCAAATAGAGCTCTCTCAAGTACTTTCTTTCAGGATAAAACATAGGGGCTGAAGTCACTCTGGTTTCCTAAGCGTCTCCCACAAAGTACTATAAAAATAAGTTATATCTCCCCTATTATTTGAGCCCTCTCAGAAGATTTTTGTTTCAGGCATGCTTTATCTGGATTCAGCAGGATGGAAGTGGACTGCTGATAGTAAGTGCACTTAAATCATAACCACAAAACTCTCATGACAAATTAGGGCGGAATGACTTTTGGAGAAAGAGTAGCTACCTCAAGTCATATGTGAGCTAGACTGAAGGAAATACTGATAACAATAAAAAACCAAACCCAAGTTGTGAACCTTTTGCTGTCGTATTCCCCAGATAATGGTACCTGACTGGATTCTGTTAGTCTGCAGCCATGATGCCCTTGAGCTGTCCTCAGTAATACATTACATCTGTGTGACCCCAACCCTACATCCAACAGCACAAATCTAGTCAGAAAGATTCATGTGCATGTGAGACCAAACCAGATTATGGCAAAGTTTTATAGTTAGAAAAAGCAGCAGCTCACTGACCTTCCAAAAGCACTGGGTAAGATGTGGCTATAAGCACTACTTTTATCTCTCCGGAATGCCAACCGGTGTCAAACTTCCCACAGAAACTGTGTGCCCAGGCTCCCTGTGAATCTCCACTGCTGGTCGTCACCGTGGTCACGTTCAACACTTACCCTTCACTCAACAAAGCACATCTTGAACAGGAGTTTTACAATGCGGTGGAGCACAGCCTTCCACTAGCTGTGGAATAAGGATAACCAAAGTCTCGGCATGAGTATTACCTGTGCACTTTGGATTTAAGCAGGAAACCCAAAAATAGCTAACTCGTGTCTTTTTTCTTTCATGAAGACAGAAGGGCAGATCTATACTTAAATTCTTAGGTATAATGCATAAGCAGACCATGTAAGTACCAAAATAATGTGCAGGTTTAAAATCCTCACAAAGTTTCCTTGTACTTGCTAGGGTTTGAAGATTCTGTTTTCTCTATGATTAAAATCACTTCAGGGAACACTTTGAAGACATAAATAGCAGTTAGGTATAAAATTTATTAAACAGCAGTGGGAATCCTGTTCTTTCTTTCTATCTGCATATTTTGAGTCTTCCCTTTATTGTGTGCCCATAATAGCATGTTAAAATTTTACTCTGAAGAACAGTATAAGGACAGAAGAAATGGTAGTGAAAATAGAATTTAAGTACCTCCGCAAATCTGAACTAAGCTCAAAATTCAGTTGCATGACAGATGCAATATTTATTTAGGAAAATAGATGTACAAATAAACTTCTTCTGCTGGAATGTTGTTAAGAAATACAGAATAAATTACGGACAAAAGGAAGCTCTGATAATTGATTTTCAATAATTTCATGTGGACACTGTCTAATAGAAAAGGTTTTGAGCTAATTTGTGAGTGTGCTTGTGATTGAATTGTGATTCAAGGGAAATCAACAGCTAATAGCAGAATTTTAATAGCTCAAACGCCTTCATGAAAAAAAGCTTTGCCTATGGGAAAATAACATATTTTTATTTTTAACTAACATCAACAGAATGGAATTTTAGCTGCAGAAAGGATTATACAAGTCACTTGAGACTGAAACAATAAAATCACCATCAACACAAAGCCACATCCTTCCCACTCACTGTGCTCTCTTGTGGTTTTACCTGCTGCTTTCCTCTGCTCTTTTTAAAAATTGTGCTTTAAAATAGCCTACTTCTGGCCAGCTGTAATTTTTGAAACCAGCACCAATATCTCAGGCACTACAGGTTTAAGTTTCCGTATGTGAAAATGCTTTTCTTAGTCTTGAGGTTACACCAGCATATTACTTATCCAAGTATATTCATGACCACTGGTAACAAAACAACAAACATTTGCCATACAGAACCTAATTTATACACAAAACATAATAGGTTACAAGACACCAAATTGTATATTTAAATAGCCCTAACGTTAAATTATTTCTTTTTTACTTAATCATAGCCTAAGTCGGGCACCTCAGAGCATTCTGTGATCAACAGAGAGAAAAATACTTCTGAGAGGTGTTCATGGTGTGTGAAATGAATCATCTTCTGCAAGTGTCTTTGAGGTGATGTAGTTTAGGTTGGCAGTTTAACTTTTAGACGGCTGCAGTGAGTGCAGATGAATCCCACGCTCACTCAACAGGCTGTGTACAGGAAATCCTAAGGGGTTTCAGTAATGAGACTTTGTCTTAGTCAACTCAAATAAAGAGTAAAATTTGCATGGCTGTTATAATTAGCATCAAAGGTGAGACTGAGGTCTCAAAGAGACTTGGGTAAAAGGCTGCTTCATCTAAATGCCAAAGAGGCTTGGGTAGAGTTAAAACTCTACCTATGCCAAAGTGCAGCCAACAGGTAAGCACACCTGAATGTACTCACTAGCAGTGCCGAGAGACCTAAGCACATCATTTGAGAGGAACATAGATGCCTGAAACCGCTGTGGCAATGAAATGGCATTTCTTCAAACAAATGAGGGAAGGCTGACGCCTAAATCCTGCTGATGCAGAACAGAGACTTAACCTGGGCCTTAGAACCCTGGGGCAACAGCTCACCATGGGGACCAGCTCTTTCCACCTAAATGTGAGCTGGGCTTGCTGCTGCGCACTAATGAAAAATTGATACTACTGACTGGACCTGCACTGTTTTCTCTTGTTGTAGCATGTCTGCTTCAATCTTACTTTTGTCTTTAGGTCTATAGATATTTTAATAGTCACATTTCTGATAAGACTTAATTGCCTTTCTTACTGCCTTATGTTCTTGCCTGTATTAGCAAATAAAATAAACTTTATGTGAAGTGTAGGAGAACATTTCTGAAAGTAAAAAGAAAATTGTTGTCCATCTTGATCTTAGTCTAAATATCAGAACATGTAAGAATCAGGAAATAATGTACTATTTGAATTTGAATATTATACTTACTAGTTCTTGGCAGCTCAGTTACCACAAAGTCTGTAATTAACACCTCTTCTTCTTCAATAAAATGAGACTCTGCTGACTTCTTTCATCAGCAGGTTTTTATGCTTGTTATTTGGCATTTGTTATTTTGTGCCACCACAGAATAAAAAGTACTCAGACAATGGCTTCTCCCACACTTATTGGTAGAAATGAGCATGAAACATATTGAAAAGTAGCTTTGTTTTCCTTTTTTTGTAACTGTCCAAAGCAGTCAAAATCATACAATTCAGACTAGTTCATGTAATGGTTTCTCAGGATGGTTGCTCCTTTTTCAGAAAGAAAACCTGAAATTCATGGGCTTATGAGAAGGGACTCCTCCAACTTTGAGTTGCATAGTCAGACTCTCTGAGTGTGTCTAACTTCCTGAATAAATTCAAGAAAAATCCCTCAATATTCATCCACTTCAAGTACATGTAATTGAAGAAATGTTAAGAAATTCCTCCTTACGCCTAGTCTAAATCTGCCTTTCTCCTGTTTATACTCATTGGCCCATGTCCTATCACTACAAGCTTTTGTAAACAGTCCCTTCCCAGCTTTCTTGTAGCCTCTTTCAGGCACTGGAGCCTTCTCATTTCCAGGCTGAATAACCCCAACTTTCTCAGCCTGTCCTCATATAGAAGGTGCTCCAGACCTCTCATCATCTTTGTAGCCTCCTCTGGACCCATTCCAACAGTTCCATATCTTTCTCATGTTAATGATTCCAGAACTGGACACAGTATTCCAGATGAGGTCTCACAAGAGAGGAAGAGAGGAGCACAATCCCTTCCCTCACCCTGCTGGCCACGCTGCTTTGGATGCAGCCCAGGACACAGTTGGCCTTCTGGGCTGTGAGTGCACACTGCCGGCTCACGCCGAGCTTCTCATCAATCAGCACCCCCAAGTCCTTCTCTGCAGGGCAGATCTCAGTCATGTCATCCCCCATCGTGTACTGAAAATGGGGATTGCTCCAACCCAGGTGCAGGTCCTTGCACTTGGCCTTGTTGAACCTCATGAGGTTCTCACGGTCCCACTTATCCAGCCTGTCCAGGTCCCTTGGGATGACACCCCATCCTTCCAGTATGACAACTGCACCACTCAGCTTGGTGTCACCAGTAAACTAGCTGAGGGTGCACTCAATCTTGCTGTCTATATCATTGAAGATATATAAGAGCACTGGTTCCATTACGGACTCCTGAGGGACACCACTTGTCACGCATCTCCATCTCGACATTGAGCCGTACAGTGCTGTTTAGTTGTCTTTTGAGTTATTTTCTGGTTTACTTGTGTATTAACAAAAATCTGACTCATTAACATCATGCTGCTTTGCGAACTGCAATTACACATTCTACTCTGTAACATAGTTGTGAAAAAACTCAGGAGTCACCTGGCCAACTTCAGATGCCACAGTGTTCTCAATTCTTTGTAAAATTCAGGTCACTGAGCACTTAAAAGCAAGCCCCACATTCAAATGATTTGAAATCACAGTATTTATTTTACAGCTTAGTTTTCACAATAGTAGCAGAAAAGCATGTTTGAAGCTCTGCAAAGAATGTTAAGATGATCAGAAACCAATGAGCTGTTTAAGCAATAAAAATAGAGTAAAAGTTAAACAGAAAGTATTGCATATTCTATTTAAACAGTCCATTTTCTGTTGAAAGCATAAACAAAAAAAAATTGTGACCTCTTAAAAAAGTAAATGAAAATAAAGGCATGAACAATGACCTCACTCGGTGCTCTTGTAGCTTAGGGTACATTTCTAACTTCGATGGAGTTGGTGACATAACTTCAAAGGGATGAGACTTTTCTCTGTGAGAGAGAAGAACTAAATCATCTCGTTCTGTCAGATGAGAAAAGTACTATGTTTTTTCTATTATGAAAGCCAGTAATAAGTTAGAACTACCCCATTCCCACCTTCAGAAAGAGATGAATCTAGCATTCTTGAAAGCAGTAGCCTAGTTGCAGAAATGACAGAAAAATCCCAGGCTGCTTAAATTCACCATAACTTTCAGAGCACTGTTCTCTAAAATGACTTCATGTAGCTCTGGCCTCACAGAAATATCAGAAACAATGGATGGAAATAAAAAAAACAATCCCCAAACTTCATATGCCATTGTACTCTTTACTGGATGATTTCTTGATATTTAGGCAGTTCATGTTCACGCTCCTGATATGTACACACTTCGAAAATACACAGCAGAACTCATATTTCTGCAGCATTTATTTTAATTAGAACTCGTGGGACAAAGCTCCACCCAAACCAGAAAACTCCTGTTCACATATCTTTTGTTGAAAAAAATAAGCTGTGTGCAAATGAAGTCTTATTTGCAAATCACCTCTTACACAACATTAAGAGGAATAGGAAAAAAAAACTAAGAAGTTCTCATTAACAAATCTCCACTGATATTGCTCACTGCTGGCAAAAAATGATATCTTTTTATCACAATTATTATATTGCGTTTGTGTGGCAAGGTTTTGGTAAACATACAAGAAAAAATAGATTACTGAGTAGTTATTTCGATGATGAAGCTTTTAATTTTGTGTGATTATCTTCAGCAGGAGACAAAGTAGCATGGGAGCATGTTATTTTATTGACTGATATTTTATATCATATTAAATCTTTAGGTATTGATCAAATGAGCATAGAAATCAAAGCAAAATAATTCTGTATAGTATATGAAAGACTGCATTATATCACCTAAGAAGGGCAGGCCTGTGAGTAAAATGACATAAAAGCTGAAGGTGATCTGAAGCATTATTAATAGAAAGTTAAAGGATGAGAATATAAATAATACCAAACACCTAATACTAAAGACATATCTGATGAAAGCGCGTCCTATCAAACAACTGAATGTTAGTGCAATAGTGCTGGTTTAGTTTACTTGGACATATATCGAATCTTAACTTCATTGCATGACTTCTTGATGAAGAGGCTAAAACAACAGATGGAAGGATATGTGCTGATTAGATATTTTGCATATTTAAATTGTAATTTTAAGGGAAAATTCTTCATTACATTTCCGCAGGGCATTTCAAGTATTATTTCTTGGCTAAAGATCAGTGAATATTTTTACTAGCAACCTGAGTGTGAACACTGTCATTTCACTATCTCTGTATAACCAGACCCATGGCCAGTATCTTTTATTCAATATACCAATATATCAGATGTGGTTTCTTAGTACTGTTTGACTATTAAACTGTGATAACTAGTGTGTGATCTAATTATTAACGTGTAATAAAGAGAATATGCCCCTTGGGAGTCAGGGAGAGCGTTGGGGGAAGATGAGCCTGAATTCCTCTCCCTGCAAGAAGAAACTGCAAGGAGATCAGAAACAGGGCTCAGTTCTGGCTGCAGAGACTTCCCTGGTAGCCCCTGTGTTGGTCCTTCATCTCCTTATGAGCTGTCCTCCCTGTCCTCCTTTAGCACTGGCATAATTTTGTGGACAAAAAATAAATTGAGCACTTCTAATTTTAAGGGAATAGCCTATGGATGTTGGGATCTGAACTGCTACAGACCACGGTGGTGGGAACTGTCTCTCTTCTTCAGCGGTTTGTGTTAGTGATCAGTTAAACGGAATGGCTGAAGAAAGCAGATCACTGTCAGACTCTTTGGCTATGTATGCACCAAGAAACCTTTCTCTTGTCCTGAAGCAAATGGCACATCATGGCTCATGTCCTTGCAGCTAGGCACTCTTCTGCAGGTGCAGCCAGTTTGAGTACTAGCAAGGAATACGCTACCAACTGAGTAGTATGGACAACAGCAGAGTAGCGCTAGAGCTCATGTTCAGATCTGTCTAATATTCTTGGCTCTGGATGTTGATTAAGCAAAACAGATTAACGTAATGAAAGGCAGCTAAAAATCACCTTTAGTGGATCAGTTAAAAGCATTGTTGATACTCTCTGGAAACATGTAGGAATAGTGGACAGAGCTAGCTATTCAGACAATGGTATTATGCCTGGCCACAGGTGGCCTTGTTCTTCATAAGGCACAGTCAGTCACCGGTATCTGAGTTAACAATGTTCAGGGAACACCATGTTCTGAGCAAAATACAGATATTTTTCTGAAGAAGATGAAACCTGCCAAAATGCACCCATAAAGCAATGCACTTTACTCTAAGGTAGCAGATCCAGTCTTACAACTTTTCAGAGTTAATGCAGTCTGTGATAACAGGCTAAATCATAACTGGGATGCAGGCCAATGCTTATAGATATGTTGAGGAAACCCAGAGTTAACACTCAGGCCAGGAACGAGAATGTGCTGAGAAAGAAAATCACCCAGTCTTGTATGAAGCTTGCTCTGTGACACAAGTCCAACACTGAGACCCAAACCTACTGCAGTCAGAAACAGGTTGAAAGTCATGAACAATTCAAAATCTGAGTTCCCTATGAAGAGCGAGAGCACCACCAAAGCACCATCCAAATGTGACCATTGCAACCATGTGCATCAAGTGAGGAGGTATCTGAAACATCCTTGGAACATATGGTTCATGGTCAAAGAGGATGACAGCACTGTGGGCTCCCAGAATTCCCCATGGGAGAGGTAGTTGCAAGCAGAGAAGAAAATAGTTGCCATGAAATCAAGTGTAGTGTATTAGTTTTAAACGCAGCATATGTACATGTCTCTTCTATGAGAAATAGCAGGACGAGTACTAAAGAAGCAGATACGGGGACCAGAGGTTTCAGGTGACTTGTTTCTTCTGAGAGGATCATCTAAACTGTATATTAAGCACAGTTTCCCTCTTTCCTTCCTCTCCCATGAACATATCACAAACAAAACTGTCTCTAGAATGTGCAATATAGAGGGTTTGTTACTAACAGGTTGAACTCTGCTTGTTGCTATGTAAAAATACCCTCTCTAGAGTGAAAACCGGATAAACAGGACTTTTTAAGCTTTGAGAAGAGAATGTTCTAGATGTATTCCCACAGGGTAATTCATGTGCTTGTTATTATCTGTATTTTTGTTTTATCTAGTTTTTCCCAATCCTCTGTCACCCCTGATAACGGAATGACGACTCTCTGCACTTAAAACTCATTGCTTAATGGAAAAAGTTTATTTCACAGAAAGGCTAAGACCTAAATACGTGCCTTTCTGCAAAAAAGGGAAAGCTATAATTGATAATATTGGAAAAAAAGGAGAGACCAATACTGGATTAAGTGAGTGTCAAAGTGTTGTTAAGTCAGAGCTCTAACGAAAAGGCAGTGGATCAAAAAAAGAAAAAATTTGAGGAGCTATTATGGAAATGGAGACTCTCAGTGGAGAGTCAATGGGAATTGGAGGAGTTTTACATAAAGAAATATATCTACATAATTTTGGGTGTTAATTTTTAAGCTGTTTTTTTTCGTTTATATGTGTTGGAGCTTGAGCAGAAGAGCATCCATGGAAGGTTACACAGCCAAACTTATCTTATGGTGGTGATCTGCTCTGGGCTTCAATCCTGCATCATAGTGGAACTATAGGTACCCACAGCTAATGATATTTTCCCTCTCAGCATTCCTAGAGACCACAAGCATTGTGAACCTTTTTAGAAGTTAATCCAGTCCTGTTAACTGACTCAGAAAGAGAATTTAGGACCACGTTTGTCTCAGATTTGGGCTCAGATTGTCACTAATGCATTTGTGTACCTCTTTACAATGTTACTGTGTTGGACACACCATTAAATAGACAGTTAATCACAACTTCCCTGAGGCATTACTGAGTTAGAATTTTCACTGAGGAGTTACTAATTCTCAGTGTCCAGATTTTTCCATTGCTGTAAAAGTTTGAAAGGGTGTTATGTCACATTTTGATTGTGAAATCAAAGCTGGTGTTCCTATACTAAATACAATAAAGTACATGGAAAGCTTTCTAAAAAAAAAAAAGCATACAGAGAAATTGTGACTGTCCCCGCTGAAGATCAGCATTATCATACGATGGCTTCCACTTGGATAAAATATATATCTCTATCTGTAGTCATGCTTGTTTATTGGCAGATATAGTGAGAACTGGTTGAACACCCTGTAGCATATCAATGAAAACCTTGCTTCTGCAAGCTAGAACTAGCAAGACACACCTTGAGTGGCATGAGAGACTAGTAGGCGGGTAATGTGTCTTCCTTACATTAATATGCGTAGCATAAGTTTACAGTACGTTGAGGGCAGTTGTGGGTATATTTTGAAGGTCAAGGTCCCGCTTAGGAGGAAATTGTTATAATTTGGGAATACAATTTTGGGTAAGGCACTGTAATGCAAGATACGCTTCACCTAATTGTCCTGAACATGCTGGTTAATCATGTGTGGGATGAACTTTCAAGTAATTTGAAGAGTATCATTAAGGAAAAGTAGACAGAACAAGGCAATCTGTGCCAACATTGCTAGAGTTGGCTCTTTCTTAAACACCTCCTACCTACTCGATGTTGGGAGAGACATTGCAGCTTGCATGTTCCAGGCCTACCAGTGAGCTTCATCTCAGATTAACAGTTGTTGAGAGCAAGCTATATAATTTATGAGGTGGGTGAATTATGTCTCACTTAGCAAATGATACAACTTAATCCATATTTCCAGAAAAATCATACCAGTATTTCAGGTCCTCCTGAGGTCTACTGTAATATCATTTCTGGTTCATAAAAATGAAATGAAGGGTTAATGCAGAAAGCAGACATTATTCCTTATTTAAATCTCATCTCTATTCTCCAATTCTGACCTTGACTTGAAGTTTTCTTTCTAAAATAAAGAACCTAATAGAAAAAGATAACTGTTTTATAAAACCACATACCTAATAATTACTTTAATACACTTAAGAGATGACCTAAAACATGAAGAAAGTTTCCAACATTTTTTTTTCAAATTCTATACCATTTCCAGAATAATTTGCAAATTACATTTCTCCTCCTGTCTTTGTTGCAGTTAATGTAACAGGATTTTGTTATTATACACTGCAGTCTTTTAGCCAGTTTTCAAACGGGCTGACTTTCAGATCCAAAATATTATCAGATTTCATATCAACTTTCTAATACATTCTCTTTACTTGGATTTCCCCTCCCCCCAAAGCCTTAGGCTATTCTTTCAAATCATCAAATTAAATGATCTAAATAAGCCTTCCAGATGTGGGATCATAATTTCTGAATAGTTTTGAAAGGTAAGGCAATGAAATCGAAAGTTACAAGAAAAGATTAGGCAAGTACTTGTCAGGAATAGTCTAGGCAGCTTTAGTCCTAGTCTCAGAACAAAGGTGTGTATCAGAGGGCCTATGTATTTCTGCTGACTCGTGATTTTTTTAAGTGTAAGCAATCTTGGGGCAATGGTATCACAAATTTACCTGAACTTACAAGTTGAAGTAAAACATTCAACTTTCCAGTATCTGAAGGGGGCCTACAAGACAGCTGGGGAGGGACTGTTTACAAAGGCTTGTAGTGATAGGATGAGGGGCAATGGGTATAAACTGGAGAGGGGCAGGTTTAGAGTAGAAATAAGTTCTACTCTTCACAGTAAGGGTGGTGAGGCACTGGCCCAGGTTGCCCAGGGAAGCTGTGGCTGCCCCATCCCTGGAGGTGTTCAAGGCCAGGTTGGATGGGCCCTTGGGCAGCCTGAGCCAGCGGGAGGTGTTCCTACTCATGGCAGCAAAGTTGGAAATGGATGATCTTTAAGGTGCCTTCCAACCCAAAATATTCTATGATTCTACGACTCTATGATTCCATGTGAGAAGCGTAAATTAAAATTAGGTTGTTCATTCTCAAAAGATCAAAGAAATATTTAAAATATTTTACTGAGAAAGTTCTTCCCCTATTTGGCCGGTTAGGGTTTATTTTAAGACAAATGAAATTTGAAAAATCTACAAAGTTTCATATCACAGAAAATACCACCTCATTACTTTGACATAAAAATATAATTAATTCTAAAATACATTCTACAACCAATTATAATGTCTCAAAAAACTTGGCATATCCTAAGTGCTTGCTATGTGTAATCCTTCTGGGAAAATTTGGTGCATTATAAGCATTAATTTATTACCTTTATAACACTGCCTTGTAGCAAATACTACCTCAGCTGTAAGCATGGGGAAATTGGTGTACAGCACAACTAGAACTCCAGAATTATGGAGGAAGTTATGGTTGACCTGTTAATGGTGTCTCTGTATCTCTGAAGCAGAAGACATTTTCCTCATCCTATTAGGGAACAAGGAGAGTTTAAAAAATATATCTCAGACAGAGGTTTCATTTGTCTCTTCCTACAACCTTTAGTGTAAAGGGGATTGCTGAGTGTAAAGTGGATGCATGTTTAAAGGCAAAACTAATTAAGGGTGGATCATGAGGTTTCTATTGAGAAGACACAGTGGTGACACAACCTGGAGACGAAGAGCAGAGAATCACTGGGTTATAAGTAAAGGTTAAATACACGGACTGGGCTGTGCTGTTTCCATTTCAGCCTAGAACTACATAATCCACCATCATATTAGCTCATATCCGACGTGGCTCAGTGTTCAAATGCTGACCAGTTCTTTGTCACAAACACCGACAGTGGGATTGAGTGCATCTCCAGCAAGTTTGCTGACGACACTGAGCTGAGAGGTGCAGTTGACACGCTGGAGAGAAGCGACGCGATCCAGGGGAACCTTGACTGCCTTCAGTGGAGGGCCTGTGCAAACCTCATGAGGTTCAAAAAGGCTAAATGTCCTGCACTTGGGTTGGGGTAACTCCAAACACAAATACAGGCTGGGTGGAGAATGGATTGAAAGTAGCCCTGAAGAGAAGGACTTGGGGGGTGCTGGTGGATGAGAAGCTCAGTACGAGCCACTTGCAGGACAGGAAGCCAACCATATCCTGGGCTGCATCGAAAGAAGTGTTACCAGCAGGTCGAGGGACGTGATTCTTCCCTTCTACTCTGCTCTCATGAGACCTCACCTGGAGTACTGCATCCAGCAGTGGAGTCCCCAGCACAGGAAGGACATGGATCTGTTAGGAGTAAGTCCTGAGGAGGGCCATGGAGATGATCAGAGGAATGGAGCACGTCCCATACGAGAGTTGGGCTTGTTCAGGCTAGAGAAGAGAAGGCACCAGGGAAACCTTATAGCATCCTTGCAGTATTTAAAGACGGCCTATAGGAAAGATGGGGAGGGGCTCTTTATCAGGGAGCGCAGTGATGGGACAGGGACTAAGTGCTTTAAGCTGAAGGAGGGTAAATTTAGATTAGTTATCAGTAAGAAATGTTTTACTGTGAGGGTGGTGAGGCACTGGCACAAGTTGCCCAGAGAAGTTGTGGATGGCCCATCCCTGGAGGTGTTCAAGACTGGGTTGGATGAGGTTCTCTGATTCTATGATATGCTGTTTCATTAGACCTTCATTTTAAATTGTGATTTAAAGGGTAGCAGGAAGAGACATTGGAACTATCTTTTGTTTTCCCAGCTGCCTCTTTGGATGCTAGTTACATCCAGATTGGACGGCCACTTGACTGCTTCCACCCAGGAAGTTCATAAAGTTAAAACCAGCTGGTTGACATAAAAGCAGATTAACAGACACCAGGAAAGTGAGGGTTACATTAAGGAAAGAGCTGCAATGACTGCCACTTCACACAGGGAGTTTAACCAGGGACTCTGTCCCAAGTCCCATCTTACTAAGACTTTCAGACCCTGCTTATTCATCATTAATGACTGCATTAAGCAGAATCATTGGATCAGTAATCTACATCTGTTGCAGGGATAGCCTTCCACGGTATTGCAAAGACATTGCAGTGATTTTGCCTGAGGCATCTTCTCTTCATGAACAGAACCCTAAAAATTTGTCATAAAAAATATTACACATCAGGAACGCTGTAGATAAATTACAAGACATAGACACTAGTTAGAACTTTTATGTTACCCCTTTACTTATCTTGCACATTTGCCCTATTTTGCCTCTACAGCTCTGTTTCTTTAAATTGCAATGAGAAGTAAATGTAAAGTAACTCCAGTTTATATGAGTTAAATGTTGAATGAGGTCAATAAAATTATAACAGAAATATTTAAAATACTTAGGAAAATATTGACTGGAAGTATAACAGATGATATCATAAAAACATATATGGTTTATCCTACATCATGTTGGAGTCAAGGAGGGTTTGTAAATATAAAATAAAATAAAATAAAATAAAATATTAACTCCTATTAAATATAAAACAAATCAGAAAATTTCTCACATATAAAGAGGAATAGTGGGTACTCAGATTATTTAACATTTTACACAGTAAATCAGAAGGCATAATTTCCTCAGTGTACAGTGAATATTTTTCATCCCTATACAACTTCAGGATGCAAATATTAGTTTGAAACAGTCATGTTTCTTTTCTTCCTCTTATTAGGTATCTACCTATATTTATGTAAAAATTCTTGATTGGTCTTTTCTCTTTTAAAATGAATCTATTAAACAAAGTTAGCTATTCCGCATTACACTCTAGTAGAATAATTTTGACCCATGTATGGTTACCTTGCCCTTTGGAAAATAGGAAGTAACAATCATTGCTGCAGTAATGATAATCTTAAATCAAACGTGTGAGCAGAGTTAGCTGCTTGTCAGGATTTTCTCCCAGATGTGGGAAGGGAATCTCAGATCAGCCTTCCCATTGACTTCTCTTCAGAAGCTGCTCGTTTATGTAATCTGAGCAAGAAAACACTTATTAAAGGCTTCCCTGTTCTTGTAACACCAATAACAGAAGTTTGGGGAAGGGAGCAGAGCAGGGTTTCCTTAAGTACAATGCCAGGTTTTTGGCATCTCTGATGTAACTCCAATGAAACTTGAGCAAAGCAAGCCTAGTATTATCCATAGGTACCTCAGGGATACTGAGAGAGCAGCAAAACCTGCTTAACCTGTTTGCTTTCCCATACTCTTAGGCTTTACCTAGCTGCCTTATGCCAACCTCATGCTTAATTGTTTGATTTAATTGTTTCTCATAGAATAATAGTTTCTTCTAACCACATCAACAGCTGTTATACAGTTTTGTTGCTTTTCTTGCTTTCATTTGCAGTCGCTACATTTTGTTTGTTTGCTTGTGACATTGAGGAGTTTTTAAGTCATCCAGGACTTAATTTAGGGCCCTACTGTTTCTCCATTCCCTGTGACATTGAAAGAGATCAGCAAAGCCAGAAAGTTTCATGAGATGAAATTAGCTGACATTCTTTCAATTATGCCTACCCATGGTGTCGAAAGAAGGCAGGGCCAGCAGCCTCCGAGTTCTGCTTGTCCTTGAGATCCTAAAACAAGAAAAGTGACAGAGACAATGGGATGGGCCAAATTGCTCCTTTGAAAGAACGAGCACTGCAACAGCCGTACAGCTGCTGCAAAGCATTGCAAGGAAATACTCAGCCCTCCCTCTGTTCTGGCAAGCGTGAAGTGAATAAGAACAAAACCTAAACATTTGTGTAACTTCTGTGATTCATTCTTTCATGAACATCTGCAGACATACCAGTGATTAAACTTAAGAAAGCCCAAACAACGAAAAGCAATGCAACAAAAAAGAAAGGCCAAACAATGAAAAACAACGAAAAGACGCCTCTACAAAAAATTCCTTCAACCAACTGCTATTTTCCCTCATGCCACATCCTATTACACAGATCCAATTCCACTGGCCTTTGTTCAGAACCAGGAACAAACAACAGGTTCTTATCATGCACCCCAATAAATACTGTATGGCAGCACTTTTATGAAGGATATCCCTTAACTTGTTAGAGCTTGATTGTGTAAAGGCATGTGGTATTGCATGTACTTGCCTGTTAACTGCTAAATAAAGGTCCTGATTGCTTTATTTTCAGCTTTTCTCTCACTTCCCAGGAGTCACTGCTTGTGTTTTAGCTGTTCAGCAGAAAGTTGTTATTCTGATTAAGTTTTATACTCCCTTTCCTCCTCAGTTTGCAAACAGCTTGATTACTGATATCAGCTTTTGCCAGGTTTTAGTGATATCTGGTGGAAATTCCATTATTCTCACTCAGCCTGGCTCACATGGCACAACCATGAAAGCCTGCATTGCAAACACCTGGTGTACAGGGGAGGTGTGTACACAGGAGCTGGGCAGTGTCCAAGCCTGTGGTGCATTCCCACCTGCTGGAATACACAGCCCGGTGTCCACCTCTCTATGCAAAGTTTCTGTCAATGTTGACATGAAAAACCTTTGATATTTTAGCTCATATCCACCTCTACTAGCTGTTTAACGTGGAAAGCCAGGGTGCAAATTTGACAAAGTGAGGTAGACATTCATACTTTCTACTATTTCAGTGCAAGACTTACTAGATGCCTGGGTCTGCCCTGGAGGGACTTGATTTCTTGATGTTTGCCAGATGACTAGATTGCAGTACAAACAAGCTTATTAAAAGCCAGCATATTGCTCAGTTTTGGATGGTTTCAGCGTGGCTCATGCAGACCTGACAGCGCTTTGCCACTGGGCCGGCAGTGCTGGGCTGGCTCTTTGGTTGCCTCCAGTCCACAGCCAGAAGACAACAGTGAGGGGATGCATCCCAGACACAGGTGTGACAGTGCCAGCCTTCATACACCAACACAGGGTGAACAGAGCTTTGGGACTGATGTGTATTGTCTGCCTGCAATGGGAGAATAATCAAGACTCATCAAGGCTCATAACCAGAAGGACAGTGCCCAGTCCAGAACTCTCCACACTGCCCTTTAGCAAGGTTAAACAGACACCCGGGTAACTCTCACCTTCCTCAAGGATCTGGAGGTGCAATCAATCCTCAGCTACAGAAAAGCACTTTGCTACATTCAGGACAAGTCACCTTTCAACCTCTTGCAGTTGATTGCCTCTGTGGTCCTTCCTCACAGAGTTGAGGTGCTGCTGGGCGCTGGGCAACTGGAATGCTACCCCAGTTCATCCAGACCAAAGCCTGGCGTCAGGTCTTCCCTCTGCATGAAGAACTCTGAATGCACACCTCTGGTCTCCTACATTCATTTGGCAGGACCTGAGCATATCTTGGACAGAAATAAAACTATGCTAAAGCTGTGTCATGGAGGAAGAGAAGGACCAAGAGACAGGCTAGAGGAGGACTTAGAGTTTCTGGGAAAGTCAGCTAGCTAGCTAAGATGAGCCTCATAGGACTCACGAGAACAAAGTGGGATCCAGTCTTTCTGGAGATATGACCTGTGCTGGAAGGAACTGTTCACACCCTTATTTTTTTCTCTTTCGTTAAGAAGAAATTTTAATTGGCTGTTGTGTCCTAAGTTGTTGCATCTTCTTATGCAGTTGCAATGAGTTACTGTGCTCTTAAATTAGGCAAAGAAGGAATACACTTTATTAAACCAACTGAGATACTTGTGAGTTATGGTAAAGGTACCCACAAATTAGTGTGGTGTGGGCTCCTCCCTGAATAGATCTCATGTACCTGAACAATGTGTTGTGAAATTTTCTGTTTCAGGCTACTTAGAGTTTTCAGACTTAAAGGGGAGGAGAAAACGATTGTCAAGATAATAGTGGTAACAGCTTTTACTGCAAAGATTTTTTAATATAATGTTGATTATAATGTTTATAGAGCAATCAGATTCAGGATTGTGTCACTAGGTCTGAAAATGCATTTAGGAAGAATGTTGCTTATGCTCTGAGAAAACTCTTATCAGTTTCTCAACAGTCATCTGAGGAATCTGCTCGAGAATTTGGAACCAATAAATGACCCTCATGAAAAACACAATAATTTCTTTCATTTTGGTGCCACTGATCCTCATCTGGGCTTCACCAAGCTGTCAAATATCAATTGTTTAAATTGGGATCGTTGAAGCCTGTCTCATTCTCTCTTTCAACCAGACATATGCTTTATCTAACTTCCATTACCACATTGTGACCCTTCCCAACCCCTAAGCCAACGCTTCAGATAGTTTGCTCTGTTTGATCTGCTTTCCTGCAAGTGACATGTTTCAGGTTTTTTCACTGGACCTCAACCTTTGCTAGTACATTTCATGATGTACTCAAAGAAATATATACAGGGCATGACTTGTAGCTTCAGGCTGTTGCTTATGACATGATCCATTCTGCAACTTGATGTTTCAGGACCAAAAAAAGGCAGAGAGATCTGGATTTGCCTACCCGTAGCCTTATAGCTATAGAAACAAATACAAAATATATTAATCAGGAAGAGCGTTGCAACTTCTAAGGCTAAAAATTCAACAAATAAGAAATGCGTTGATGAATATTTTTTGTTAAAAATCTGTTTGGAATAAATTTAATCAAAGATTAAAAGTTATTTTTAAAGCATATCCCGTGACATTAGCATAGGCTTTTCATGCAAACAAACCTTCAAGTAATCTGCTTTCCCTCTCTACCTGATGAAACACAGAAACTGAATAACGGAATGAATGAGATTTTTGTGTCAATGTAAACTAGAAACTTTTTTAACAGAAATTATGCAGTTCTTTTGTGATTTGGCCTTTTTTAAAATATGAAGTTAGAAAACATACTCTATTTATTTTCAAAATAAATGTATTCTCCATGTCTACGGAAAATTACAGAGCTGATGCATAATCTGGATGAGTTACTAAAATTTGTCAGCTACCTATGGCAATAGGACTTCTGTTATCAAAATGTATCATCTTTAACCATAGGATCATCATAAAATGTATCATCTTTAACCATAGTTATGTCTGCAACAGCTGATTACTGGCAAAGGTAAGAACAGGAGCCACATCCAATGGTTTCTAGACCACTGTCCACTGCTGGGCCATGTAGACAAGAACAACACTTTATTACAACTATGTATGTAGAAAAGTATTTGTTTCAGTGTCCTAAGCTGGACAGCTGCTGCCCTCACTGCCGCAAACAGTCCTCCTAACATGAACTTTATATTTATAATGCTGCATATCAGAGAAGTATAGTTTTTATAACATACATTCAATAAATAGAAACAATTTTTCACTACTACAGATAGTGACAGGTCATCTGTTGATGGAAAAATCAATTTTAACTAAATGTAGGTGACCTTTTGTCACTCTGGAATACATCTATGCTGGTTTCTTGTTTTCTCCAGGGTCAAGTCAAATGACCATTTTACACAGCATACATATTAGTTGACTGCCAAGGTTCAGCTTACAGCAACCCAATTAGTTCCCCGGATGAAGAAACCTTCGGTCAAACCCAGAAAAGTTTGCTGACAGCTGAGTCAATTATTTTCTATTATCCCAAAATGCCACATCCCAATTTACCTATGACATAGCTTTATATATATAACAAAAATAGCCAAGTGTTGCAGAGCTGAAAGAAGCTTCCCTCTATTCACCTGTCTGTCTCTTTTTGTAGCATCTTCTGTTGAGGATACAGCATGCAGCTGATCACAGCCTCTTTTCTCAGCATGATGTAGAGAATTTTCTAGGTGATGTGTGGGAAAATTGGCAAGCCTCCTCTGTGTACTCAGGCACCCGGGGAATTTCACTAGTTAAAGTTGAAAAGTGCAAAATCTGGCAATCACGGTGCATTTAGCAGTTTCCCTTCTTTGTCCACGACTTACGCTGTTGGAGGAGACAAAAGACTTTGTGATGAGACAAAAAAACCCAGCATGTCTAGTGCAAAATTTATTCAAGGAATTTCTTTTTCTCCAAAGTCTTTAATAAATTGTGCACTGTGTTTAAGTTGCCATAATACCTTATATGCAATATAAAATTCATGTCTGTGTAACTCACAACATAGAGGGCTCTTATGATCCATTGACTTTATATTTCTGGAAATATAAAAGAAATATAAAGAAATATATTTCTGACCCAATTACCCCTTCTTTACACAAATACCCCAAGATAGGTTTGAGAGCATTTATATTTAAATACGCTATCCACCTGCCTAATGGAAACATCCATTTAAAAAGCTAGATCTTTACCCTGTTCTTACAGCTCTTCTTCTTGACAGATTTGACATACTCTTCCAAGTCTAAACTTCAGTCTTCTTGATAGAGGTAGTAAGTCTTTCATTCGACACGCAGTTAGTCCTATCCCAATTTTACCCCAGTCATTTATTCCTCTCTGTGCCATATTGCTATCTGTCCATTTATAATCCCAGCTGCCTCACTGAACTAAGAGTTGCCAGTGTAACTATGAAAAGCTTGTATTTTTCCTTCCAGCCATAACACAGAATGATTGCTTGTCCTGAAGCTCCTGTCCTTCCATTTTTTCAGCTAAGCTTCCTTGAAATAAATCTCAGCTCCAGTCTCGAGAAAAAAAAATATTCAAGAAAGACAGCAGTGTTTGCACCTGCTGACAACAGGCCTTACGGGAATGGATAATTCTGTTTCTTAGTAATTTTTATTCCGGCAGTCTCGAAGCCTGGGCGGGGTGAGGGGGGATACAAGTTAACCATCAATTCTTATCCTTGATGTTTATTTATCACGTTTTAAGATATGTTTCAGGGTTTAGCACTTCCTTCAGTAACAGAGACTTTCATTATATGTTAGATGTTCTTAAAACTTAAAAGCTTTGCATTTAATTAGCTTTCAGCTTTGAAGACGTAAGTTTCATTACACAAAATCCTATCGTAATTTAGTTAACAGAAAAAAAAGTCTGGGGCACCCACTTCTCAAATGTAAAATGACTTTGAAAGTGAAGCTTAGTTACAGAAGCTACTTTTCAGCTATAGTTGCAGACATTTTTGTGTAGAAAACACACGTCACATTATCTTTACCAGGGCAAAACACCTTTCCTACATCATTTAATCCCCTGAAAAATTTAGTTGAAACAGAAGAACAAAATGGGAAGATGATTTTAACATGTGCTTTTCATCAGAACACCTTAACCTATAGTAATAAGGTGTCTGCTACGGACTGTTGATATAACATGTTATAGTTTTAGTTGGTTAAAAAGGGACCAGAGGAGAGGAATTAATAAAAATAACAAAGGATTAAAGAAGTTTAGTCCCTTTCCTTCATGACTTTTCTAAGCCTCTTAACTGTGAAATCTGTTGTCTCTGCAGGACTGAATAGGACAGGGCTGGATATCTTTTGCCATAACTTCTGTAAAATTTTAATTTGGAAATTGCCACTAGTGCTGTTGTGTTCAATAGACTGACTGACAAACTGGCGCTTCAGGAATTTTTAGCTATTGAACCTTGGTAGGTCCAAGTTGGAACATAGGGCACACACAAAACAAAATCACCGGGAAATAGAATGCAACATTGAAACAGGTTATCCCATCCCCGGAAATTTTCAAAACTCAGAAAAAATCATAGCCGAATGACTGCAGTGTTAGTGACAGTCCTACTCCGATCAAGAAGTTGGACTAGGTATCACCTAGAAGTCCCTCTCAAGCAATGTTTCCATGATCATAGTGTTCTGTGCAATTTTTGCCCCACCAAGCAGCCAAAAGGATCTCTGCACTACCATCAACATCAGGTGCTGAGAAAAATCAGTGATATCCCCCCCTCTGCCATACTACCTCCACTGAAGATGTTAAGGTTGAACGCGAAACCCTGTAAAGGTGAAAGGCGAAAGCTGTTTCTTTTACACTGATTTTTGTAAATGCAATGCTCTCCTTGTCTGAAGGAACCACACAGTCTTTCACAGCTGTGTCTGTTTTGAACACAACTCTCCCACAATTCCACCACATTTACCACAAAAAACCCCAAACTGGTGAATCTATTCACACTGATGAGGTCTTCAGTAGATCTAATTCTCCTGACAAACTTCATAATCACTTTTAGAGTACATTTTGGCTGCCCATTTGAGGCGATGGAGCTTCAGAAACAATCATTAGGTTTCTGCATTTAAATCAGTGTTAATCAACAGACCGGGAGGAAGTTCAAGGGCATTGCAAAATTTATTGTGCCTCTTTTTCTTTCCTTTTTTTTTAATAAATCCTTGTGCAAGACAGTAAAGAGTTTCCTAAGCTAACTAAAAATAAGAAATAATAGGACTAAAAAGCCACATTCTTCAAAGCACAATCAAATAACTGCAGATATTCTTAGCTTAGCTGAAAACTTCTTAGAAATTACTAAATTCAAGTGTATTTTCCACAGCTCATTTTAGAGCTGATAACTGTGTGGACACCTTCTTAGGTGGTGCTGTTTTTCTTTTTATTGCTAGATTTTCTCAAGGTTGAAATGTGTCAACTGTCAAGGTCTAGAAAGAGTTTTGTTCAGTTCTTACGCTATAAATCTATAGCTCCAAGTCAATCTGAAGCCTTAGAGAAGGCTACTGGACTTTAAAAGATTTAAATTCAAATAATATAAACTCCTCTGACTACCAGTTTGCAAGGACAAGTTGTCTGATGTGTACTGAAATCTAGTATCTATTCTAAAAAAATTAATTAGGCACTGCACAGTGTAGGATTTATTTGAAAGTGTATTTTGACAAAACACATTATGCATTATAAAAACAAGATTATTTACAGCAGTATAGCTTGAGAGCACAAAACATAACTGGAGGATATAAAACTCAGAAAAAAACCACTGGCAAACTATTCAAAAATAACATTTAAAAATCAGAGCAAAGAGATTACAACTACTGGGGAGGGGGGAAGAAAGAGAACGAAACCTGAATGCTCAAAAGGAAAAAATATCCAGCAGCTTTTAAGAGAAGTGATGTAAAATGATGGTTGATTATTTCAAAAGATAACGTATAACGAAGACAGAATGTAAGACTGAACCACTCTGGTATTGAGCAATGAAATACTCCATTCTATATTAAAAACAGTTTAGTCTAGAGATAAAGGCAAGTAGCACAACGAAAAAATATTTCCCATGCACAATAACATTCTTTGGAATTAAATCTCAGAGGTGCAAAACTCCTTTTCAATTTTCCTTTCAGACTTCTCTAGCCAGGACCCTGACTGACATTCCATTTCATTGCTTTCGTTAAATATGATATAAGGACAATTAAATATTTTTGTAGTAATCATATTTGACACAGCCCTGGAGAACACACCAGAAGACAGTTCTACCAAACGGCAATATTTCACTCTGAAGTTGCAGGGTGAAAATATTAATTCTGCAATCATCTGGTAATTCATTGTTTTTCCTTGACTACCTATTCTTTCCTCATCTCTTCTGTCCTTCCCTCTTTTCTACATTAGTGAAGTGGTATTGAATTTGTAGCTACCTCAGGAGAACAGGGAACAAGTATCTTCAAGCAACATTTAGCGTTTCCTGATTCTGAGTGATTCCAAGTGCTGGCAATGCTGTGGAAGTAATTCACACCTCTAGTTTGGCTAAATCACCCCTCTCACTTGACTCTAACAAAATCCCTGCAAAGTTAAGAATTATACAGCCTCATTCTCACCTGCTGATTTAAATAATCGGATTTAAAGAACAGATAAATGCTTTTCTCTAGCAGAACACCTGTAACAGCTCTGCTAGGATCCTCCTATGCTGCTCTAGGTCTCTTACTTGATGAATAGAAATAATACCAAACATGAAGATATTGCCATTTGAGAATCATAAGGATTATAAAGAATTTGGGCCATCCTCTTGCATTTATTCCAGTACAGGAGTGAAATTCGAGACAATATTATTTAATTGCCTACTGATAAGTTTAATACCCCAGCAATCACATCAGCACAGAAGTGACAAGGGGGGTCCTGCTAGTAGAAATGAAAACATGGTGGTTTCATTATATATATTACTTGTTGACTACTTTTACAAAGCTTTTTTTTTTTTTTTACTTTTACATTTTCCACTTTAGAAACTGACTATTAAAGGGGCCTGGGTCAGAAATGATGTACTAAACAAGGCTAGTTGTGCAAAGGTTATATCAGACAGGGGATGATTAGGAGGATTGCTTAGAAAAGTTGAAGGAAATGAGCTCCAAATGATGCAACACAACTAAAACGAACAAAGTGAAATCTGGAAGTTATTAAAAAGATATTGTTAAAGATGTTCATAAAATTAAAAATTA
Organism: Cuculus canorus; assembly: GCF_017976375.1. Lineage (NCBI taxonomy): Eukaryota > Metazoa > Chordata > Aves > Cuculiformes > Cuculidae > Cuculus > Cuculus canorus. The sequence goes on from NC_071403.1 coordinate 9,214,632, forward strand.
TTAGAATATTATTGAAGAAACCTAAGTCACAGTAAAAAAGGTGATGGTATAAAGGAGTTTTGAATCTAGCCACATACGTCTTAATGGTTGTATTCCCATTCATGTATTCATAACTGAGCAAAAGAAATGAGAAAGTTTCTACTGTTATGCAGCAAATAAAGCTCTATACTAGTTTATACATCACTGGTAGATTTGTTAATTATCTGATCCAACTTCTATCAAAATAAAAAGAGGAATTAAAATGTATTTCCCTATATTTAATTTAAAAATACTTTCCATTGTCATCATCATCAACATGCAAATGGGAAAAAAAACATGCTTTTATTTCTATGTTCTGATGTGACTCCGAGGGCTGTAGTTACATTTCCTTTTCTTGTTAAAGACACAATTTCATCCTGGAGGCATTTCAACACAGTTATTTCGATAGGTAATTCATCAGAAAGAAACTAAAACCAGTTTCAACATATAATAAAGTCTTGCTAGGGTCCTTTCTCAACTGTCTAGCTCTCAGGTTAGTGTCTATTCCAAATACAAAGCTTTGTTATTAGTATGAGTACTTCATGTTGCAAAACAGCTTTGTTTTTAACAGTAGTCCTGTCACAACTATAGTTAGACTTTTGTATTTCTCAGCAATCATCCAATGCCCTTTTGGCATGTCTTTGAATCGCAAATACATTTTTATGGCAGGATACTGTGACCTGTGCAGTTGTGCAAAGGTGGCTCAACACACACAAGTCTATGGAGCCAGATGAGATCCACTGACAGTAGTGAAGGAATGGAAGGAAGCGCTCACCAAGACACTTTCCATCATTTATCAGGAGTCCTGGTTAACTGGAGAGGTCCCAGTTGACTGGAGATTAGCAAATGTAATGCACATATACAAGAAGGACGAGAAAGAGCAACCAGGGAACTAGAGGACTGTCTGGATGAAGGTTAAGGAGTAGATAATTTTAGCTCCATCACACAGCACGTACAGGACAACCAGGTAATCAGGCCAAGTCAGCATAGGAAATGCAGGTACTGTTTAAGTAACTGGATGTCCTTCTATGACATGGTGACCCACTTAGCAGATGAGGGAAAGCCTACCTAGACTTCAGTAAAGACTTTGACACTGCCTCCCACAGCATTCCCCTGGAAAAACTGGCTGCTCGTAGCTTGGACAGGCATACTCTTCACTGGGTAAAAAACTGACAGGATGGCTGGGTCCAAAGAGTTGTGGTGAGTGGAGTTATATCCATTTGGTGGCCAGTCACAAGTGATGTTCTCTCAAGGTTCAGTGTTGGGGCTTGTTCTGTTTAATATCTTTATCAATGATCTGGACAAGTGGAGTGAGTGCACCTTCAGCAAGTTTGCAGACAACACCAAGTTGGGTGAGTGTGTTGATCTGCTTGAGGCTCAGCACAGGGAGCTGGACAGGTTAGATTGATGGGCTAAGGCCATCTCTATAGGATTCAAAAAGGCTAAGTGTTGGGTCCTGCACCCTGGTCACAACAACCCTATGCAACACTACAGGCTTGGGAAGGAACAGCTGGAAAGCTGCCCAGTGGGAAAGGACTTGGGGATGTTGGTCGATAGCCAGCTGAATACGAGACACTAATGTGCCCAGGTGGCCAAGAAGGCCAATAGCATCCTGGCTTGTATCAGAAATAGTGTGGCCAGTAGGACTAGGGAAGTGATTCTGCCTCTGTACTTGGCACTGGTGAGGCCACACCTCGAATACAGCGTTCAGTTTAGTGCCCCTCACAACGAGAAGGATGTTAAGTTGTTGAAGGTCATCCAGAGAAGGGCAAGGAAGCTGGCAAAGGGTCTGGAGCACAAATCTTATGAGGAGCGGTTCAGGAAACTGAGGTTGTTTTGTTTGGAGAGAAGGAGGCTGAGGAAAAACCTTATTGCTCTTCACAACTACCTGAATGGAGGTTGTAGTGAGGTGGGTGGTGGGCTTTTATCCCAAATGACTACTTATAAGAAGACAGGAAACGGCCTCAACTTGTGCCAGGGGAGGTTTAGACTAGATATTAGGAACTATTAATTCATGGAAAGTGTTGTCAAGCACTGGAACAGTCTGCCTAGGGAGGTGGTTGATCCACGATCCCTGCAGGTATTTGGAAGACATGTAGATGTGGTGCCTGGGGAGATGGTTTAGTGATTAACTTGGTAGTGTCAGGTTTATGGATGGACTTGATGATCTTAAAGGTCTTTTCTAACCTAAACAATTCTGTGATTCTGTAACCATCAAAACTGTCTCTTCACAACAACTTGAGGAACACACCCATTTGTCAAGGTGGCTAGCAAATTTAAAATTTTTTTTTTACTTTTAGCCCTTAATTTCTAACAAAAAATAAAAAATAAATGGATACCCACAACTAAACTCACTGTCCAAAGGTAGTGTCTTATGAGAAATCCCTATGCTACACCCACTTCTTCAGAATATCACACTATAGATGGTCTTCAAGGCATTCTGAAGGCACCTCTAGCAACAATAATCCAAGCCTTCAGTCTTTGATGACAATTGTGCGTGATGAGAACTGACTTAGAAAATATGAGCTCAAAATATTTTTCGGAACACAAGAGACCAGATATACTTTATTATAATGGCAATAGTTAGTTAATAATGTTAGTTACTCATGTGCACATGCAAGCTCTATATATTGAGAGACAAACTCTTATTACATATAAAGTAAAATTTGAAGTTACAGTGAACAGACACATTTCCTGAACATGTAGTTCAAAGTATTCTGAGAGCTCCTGGTTTAGATCACCTAGACTGACACCTCGAACTGCTGGAAACCTTTGCCCTTAATAAACTTCTGTGCTGGTTTTCTCACTGAAAAAAAATCAGTTCATTTCAGTTTTGTGAGACTGAATGAATTAATGCTTGTGAAGCACTCTGGCGCTCTAGAGGAAATGAATAATTCTGCTTTACAGAAGTGCTTGAATAATGTGAGGCAAATAAGGCCATGGGGTATACAGTGAACAGTGAGAGGCAAATATAATCTACTACTGCTCACTGTTGGAGCACCATCTATTCTCTGTGCTTAATGAAGCAGGCATCCTACGTAATTATACTGTTATAACATATTCAGCAAAAGACAGCTGAATTAAGTTTTCCCAGGCAATCTTAATTGTGTCATTTTGTATCTTTTGACTACTTGACTCTGCAACCTTAAGAATGTTCTTTCGTGTGTTATTATTTGTGTTTTAAAGACATCAATCATTACAGTATGTAGGCAATGAAATAGGAACAGCAAATCCTTCATTACAGATGATCTTGCTTGCCTTCATCTCTTCCTCAAGAGGAGGTAATCCACAGCACAGCACAACTCCCAGGAGCAACTCTGTCATCCATAAGGCACCTGCAGAAAATGGTCTGATTTTGATTGCTCCTTCATATTTAAGGACAAGTTTCTGGCAGCAGTGCTCTACAGGAAGAAACCCTTCACTGAAAAGCATAGAACACCAAGTTGGAAGGCACCTAAAGGACCATTTGATCCAGCCTTTATCAGCAACAGCACAGTCTAGACAAAGATGGCCCAGCACTCTGTCCACCTCAATCTTTGAAGTCTCCAGTGTTGGAGAACCCACTATCTCCCTGGGGATATTATTCCAGTGGCTGATTGTTCTCATTGTAAAAAATGTTCCTCTCGTGTCCAATTGGAATCTCTGCAGGAATAACTTGTACCCACCACCTCTTATATTTTCCTTGTGACTCCTTGTAAAAGAGGGTCTCCATTTGCTTGTAGCTACCCTTTAAATACTGGAACATGGTGATGATTTCTCCACTAAACCTCCTTTTCTCAAGGCTGAACAAACACAGTTCCACCAGCCTTTCCTCGTCTAGCAGCCTTCTCAGTCCTTTAATCATCTTTGTGGCCCTTCTCTTGACGCTCTTCAGCCTATCCACATCATTTTTGTGAAGCAGGGACCAAAACTGAGCACAGTACTCCAGATGGGACCTGACCAGTGCAGAGTAGAGTGGGATAATGACATCTTTATCCCTGCATTCATTTTTATTTGATTTTTTTGCAGAAAAGGCACAATGTCATGGAGATCTCCATGTTACTTACTGTTCTAACTCCACCAGGATATGAAAAGTAAACAGTGCATCGTCCTCTCTTTATGAAATAGTATTTTCTCCCTGAATGAAATTATCACCTACCTCCAACACAAACTTTCTGTTATCAGTCTGCAGTTTAACTCCTCAGGATGTATAGAATTTGGGGTTTGATTAAGGTATTTTAGACATGTAAACAGCTATCCTTTTATAATTTGTTTTTTTTGCTCTTCAATTTCTAATAGAGAAAATTTTTATTTCTATGGGGAGTGACAGTCAGTCACTCCCTATGTCTAGTAACCACAGTTATTTGGAAGGATTATCTGCAAAGCAAGAACAATTTTTTTTATGCTGTTGTTTATTACCTCATAGTGAATGATAAAAAATTACCAAAAACTTCAATAAAATTTATTGTCCTTTCTACCACTTATTTTTCACATTTGAGATACTAGAACTGTAACATAAGAATTGATACTATTTCATCTTCATCCTCCCTTACATCCATCTCTTTGAAGGATGACAGCTGCAACACAATTTCTCAGGTGAATTGTATGGTGATCTGCCTGTAACTCTTCATCAAAGAGCGACTGATGTTTCTAGTGAAAACCAAATAGAAAGATATGAGGGTTTTTTCCTTATTAAAGGTTAAAGGAGCAATGGAACAGCCTTTTTAATACAGGAAGAATTAAAATGTAAGACCAGTTTATACTGTTGTGCTGTAGTTCAGCTGTCTGCTCCAAGTGCTTAATGCTTAAACAGAAATGCAAGAAATATAAAGCTATATTTTGTTGTTTGCTTAGATTTTTCCATAAACAAAACAAAGCAGTCCTCCCATTGCCGAAATACCTCATCAATGCAAAAGATTCAACTTAGAGCCCAGCAAAACCATCAGGAGTCAAGAGAAACACTCCTGGAGATTTTAGTGGGAAGCAGTAATTCACAGTATTCACTGACAATGTAGACTGAAGCTGAAATGTGGTTGATGATGAAAGAAAGGAGAAGGCTGCACGATAACATAACCTTCCACATCTATATAATGGGATATTTCCCACATCAGGTAGGGCTAGTGGGTGGACAGAGCAATGCTCTCTCTTTTCTTCTTTCCTCTGTGTCAAAATCATGCCAGGTTTGCACCAGCCAGCCAGCTGAACAATTCCATAGATGCCTTGTCATGCACCTCGACTGAGATTCTTAGATGGTACCACAAAATGCAGAGAGAAGAAAAAAGATGCCACGTATTCTTGTCCAAAAAACTGTACACAAAAATCCAACAGGATCCAGCAGGATTTCCCAATATTGATAGTAAAGTTGGCTAGTGCATAGAAGTCTTCCAAGAAAACTGGCATGAGTAGCCTATACAGGATGACTGGGAAATAATTGTTTACTGTTTCCTGGAATACAATGCATTACAATGCAACACAGTTAAGAATTACTCATCTAAGTAAAAGACAGTCATCCTTGGTTCTACTTTTAGTCAGTGGGAGTGCCTACAGAAGAGTTCCTTTCACCTGTCCTAAACACTTAACTTGCATTAGGATAAGCTCTATGGCCTGTGGGGAGTGTAACTTTTCTCCCATTAACTTTATAAAAGAGAATTTATGGCTATCGTCTTAGACAACTTGTCTTCAGAAAAGTCTAAAAGAGGTCCACTCTTGGTTTCCTTATGAACAGTGTGTGAAATATGAAGTTATCATGGTCCCAATAAGAGTAAACGTAACTTATGTTAGATGTTGAATCCACTACTTTAGGACTAACCTATACGTAACTTGAATATACTGACAGAGCATTAAACTTTGTTGAACATTCAGGGTGCTACGACTGACTGAACAAAAAATATTCTGATCTAAGGTGAAATCTCATTTTTGTGCAAACTAAGATGTCAATATAATTTTCAAGATTAAATACAAAATATTGATTCCAATTTTGTTGGCACATAACCTAAGAGGGAAACCCTGTTTTTCTTATATTCTCCTATTTCTGTCACAACAGTACTGAAAAATCTCCATTATGATTATACTACCGAGCCAGGAAGTGCATAAATTTAAGAAAACAGATTTCCTCATCCGCAAAAGCATAACTAGAAGTAAGAATAACTGCAACTAACATTTTCCCTCATAGCTTCATCACAGGAACACTTTTTCTTCAAACTCAATTAGACAGATGTGAAGGACTACGTATAATACATATTGCAAAATCCGTACCTTGGTCCTTTTGAGTCACATTTTGGAAAGTCCTAAACACTTTCAAATTTTATGACATATTCCATAGCTGAATATATTCCACTGTTGACATTGAAGCAATTTTTCTTTCTCGTCACATCAAAGTAAATCCTGGCAGGTGGCCTGTCTCTTACTTTTTTCCCTACCTCAGTGGAAATGGAAAGTGGAGGGGAGAAAACATGACTTTGAGAGGTTAGTTTTTCAAGTTTTCTCTCTTTTTTTTTTTTTTTTTGCCACAGAACTGCAGGATTACGCTTGATCTTGCTTATGTGATTTACTAGCCTGCTGGTGAAGCTCTTGGAGCTTTCACGGCATATAAGTATAAAAGGACATGGGTGAAGAGCAAACAAGAATCTCCAGCTACTGCACAGGAGTCCTGCAGAAACCTGCACAACTTCCAAGCCCTCAGCCTAGATCTAGAACAAATATGGGAATTCATATAGCAAGCAGCTCTTATACCTCTTCTGTTTGTTTTTTTATTTCTTGGAAATAAATGGAACAGAAGGAGAATAACAAAAAACAGCAATGTACTCGAGGTTGATGCAATATCTTCACCAATAATTACAGAAGTTATACATATCTCATTCCATTACTAGTAATTGTATAAATATTAAAACATATAATATAAATATTAAAAATTAACTCTCAAATTACCTGGATTTTATTGGCTTGACAACACCTAAATCTTCCAGTCTTTAGTCAGTGGATGAAACAACAGGTTTGATTCTGCTTAAACAATACAAACTACAGGTTTATCATGGATCTTCTGAGTGTCACGTTGTTTTGTTTGTAAAATTACCTCATTCTCACTTTGCTGTTGAAAAAGAATTGTAAGCAATGGTTAAAACATGGTAATATGGATAGCATGACAACAACAAAGGCTTATATGACAGTACTGCTCCATTTGTGGTTTTGATTTTAAATGCAGGAAGTGTTATTAGCAGATGGAAAAAGGTTAAAAAACTTTAAAAGATGTTAATTAATAGTCCAAAGTACTAAAGGCAGAGCTGCATCTTCAACACAAGTATTTAACCTAGTTTTATTCCTCATTTTCCAGGCAAATAGTTATTGTGGCCTATTACATTTTTTGTTACTGGATGAATTCCTGCCATTCCCATGGGTATCAATGCAGTGCAGCCAATGTTCACACCTATATTCCTAAAACTAAGCTCAACACTGCATGGTGCAGAATATGTTTGTGTAGTCGAAGAACAAAAGGCAGTCAGAAAAGCACATTAATCTTTAACAAAGCAAGGCACATTTAAAAGACTGAAATTAATTTCAGCTGTGTTAGCCATAAAATTGCGTTTCAGTAATGACCAGATGTTTTGCTGGGTCAGACCTAACAGCTATAGTATCACACAGACACCACTGAGATCAGGCGCCCAAACACTTCCTTCTGTCAACTGAAACACCAAAACAGATAATTTGTCAGTTTTTATTTTGGCAGTTTGCTGTCTTATATCTTCTTCTTTCAAGCTTACACATCGTGATAATGAATAAGGCGGGGACTGCATTGTTGGCTTCGACTCTTCCCCCTGAACTTGCCTTCTTTAACTGTAATAAAAAAGGTAAATATAATTTTCCCAACAAATGCCAAAACACTATAGGCTCTAGCTGTGTACACAACCAAGACATTTCTTTTCAAGAGTCCTTAAGTATAAAGATGATCATCAGGTATGAGAAAATTCAACTGGAAAAGTACCGATGCTACAGAAATATTTTTTCCATGTTGTAACATGAATTTGAAGATTCTTTACCTAAGTACTGAGTTACGCGTGAGTATGCTGTGACACAGACACCCTCCGGGCATAGTACAGCTGAAGGTGCAGAGGAGTGACTCCCCGGAATAGTCATGATTTACTTCTGACCACACCTACAGCATTTATAAAATGTCGGTACAGCACATCTTGGTGTGGGAGAGAAAAATACAGTCAAGCAGTGTTTCCTTTAAGTGCTCTTCTTTTCCAGGGTTTACGTTTGCTGTACGTTTTCACTGAGTTTGAATGCACTTTTTCTTTTTTTTCAAATCATAATTATCACGCTAATGACATTTATAAACCAGCTGATGTGTGCCTATTCCTCCAGAGGAATTTTATGGAAGCATTCCAAGTCTTTCTTTCTTTATATATTTATATATATATGAAAGAAGTTACAGTGTTTATGCATCACACAGAGTTGGAATTGCTTGCATCTAGACGCCTTTTACTGTCCACAGGGAAAATCTGTGCGGTGTCTAGGCCTAACAACTTCATTTGACTCCTCTTTCTTAGACAGTAGTGCAGATACAGCTTTCAGGAGGAAATGTGATATTGGTATGAGATCTCACCAATGTCCAACAGGGACATTGTATAAAGAAGACCCATTGTCTCTTCTCAGCCTACAGACAAAAAGTTCTAGTAGAGCTACTTGTGGTACGGTCTGTTTTGCGGGAGGAATAGCAGACTGCCAGTAGATCAGGTGGAAGAACAACGTCACTTCAGATAACCTTTTAAACAATTTCTAGAAGGTAGGGGCTTTTACTACTAACAGCCTGTCAGATGAAATGGTGAAAATAATCAATACTTTCTGGTGTATTTCTTATAGTGCGAGCATCTGGTCTTCACTGGGCACCTCCAAAGGATTGTCTGCAAGTGTCTGTGAGCGCTGGAAGTTTTAAAACAAAAGTCATTACGAAAACTGTGATAGCTGAGGAGCATTTTTACTTACTGAGCAAGTTTGTTCATCTGTCAGAAATAAGTGTTGTGTTTTAAAGGTATTCAGTGAGGATCTGCGCGAACATGTTCACAACAAGTAGAGTCACACCCTGCTGCATGGGGTTTACGGTATGAATCAGACGGAAACACAGTTTGAAAGTTTGGCCTGTTTTTTCACAGAGTGCAGATACCCCACAGAAGATGGAAAAAAATATGTGCAAACTTTACTTGGGAACAACTCAGGGAGGACATTTCCCTATTTCTGTAATGTTGAGTTTACTACGAAACATTGCCTTTGGGGTGTTACTTTTCCAATTAGTAAATGCCAAGACAAAACTTGCCACATCATGAAGTGCCTATTAAGCACTTTATCAAGGAAAGATTGTCAACAGATGACTGACGTTCTACAGAAAAGGATGGGGAAATCAGCTAAAAGATAAAAAGTTAAACATAAAAAAGTGGCAAAGACAAAATAAAGTATAAATCGCACAGAATCCTATTTTAGCCATTCTAGAGTTAACAGTAAGCACTACACTTAAAGAACTGCTGGGATGCTTCTGATGAAAATTAATGTTATGTTATTGTTAAAATGTAAATATTTTGGAAAATAAGTTGAAAGCAAAATATTTCTTAATTTGATCCACTGCCTGGAATTTTTAAAGTTGTATTTGTATTTATATCCTGAGACTGTCTGTTTGTGGAACAGCTACTCATAAATGACTCTGCAGGCAAAAATCTGGATTCAGTCCCTGACTGTCCTCATCTTGTTTTCAAGAGAAAGAAGTTAAATATTGCTGATAGACCTGGCCACGAGTGCTCTGCAGAGAGAAATAAATATACCAATAAATGCCTTTGCAGATGATAAAATCAAACCAGACAGAGGTGACATGATTTGCCCTAGGGTGAAAAAGGCCAATAGCAGAAAGGGGACCTGGTTCAGGTGAGTTTGTCTGATTCACAGTCATGTGTATGGCTTAGAACAGTGCCACAGACTCCTTTAACTTACACCTTGAGGACAAATTATGAAATTCAGCAAGGACAGACAAAGGCAAATAACCCATCAGCAATCCAGGCTGGAGCCTGGCTGCCGGAGGGGCGGCTCCGCTGAAGAGAGAGATCCTGGTGAGTAGAAAGATGAGCCCTGGCAATAGGGACAGCCAACAGCACCTGGGGCTGTTAAGAGAAGCACGACCAGGGAATTAGGGAAAGGTTTATTGCCCTTTGTTTAGTGCTCAATAGACTGTATCTACAACATGGCATCCAGCATTGTGTCCCCCTTCCTCCCCCCAAAAGCGATAAGCTGATAAACTGGAGTGATTTCAGGAGAGACCACCAAGAACGTCAGGGCTGGAGCACTTGCCCTGTGAGGAGAAACTGAGGGAGCTGGGCTTGCTCAGCCTTGAAAAGACACAGCTCCAAGAGCTACCTGTGCAGAGCTCATTGGGGAGATAGAGTCAGGATCTTCACAGTGGTGTATCACAGGAGCACGATAGCAAATTGGAAGCTGAAATGGGTGATTTGGAGTGGATATAAGGAGAAACTTTGTCACTGTCAGAGTAGCCTGGCAGAATGGCAGCTTTTCCAGAGAGAGGTTGTGCAGTCTTCTTCCTTGGAGATTTTCAGACCCATCTGGCTAAAGTCCTGAGTAACCTGTTTTGATCCCACAGCTGACCTTGGTTGAAGCAAGATGCCTGACTAGAGACCTCTTGAGGTCTATTTCACACCTGAACTATCCTGTGATCCTATGACATTGACTGTGACAATTTACAGCTTATCCAAATATTTTGTACTGGCAATAACTCTATAAGTAAACTCACTCATAGCGTGCAGTGTCCATGTGTTGTGCAGTACTCTTGAATGGGCTTTCACACTTTCAGGCTAATTGAAGTGAAAACATGATCTCAAAACTATGAAGTAGTATCTGTAAGTACCGCTCAAGAAAACTAATGTTTTCCAACAGTATTATAAAAATGCATAATTAACATTAACCTAATGTTCCTAAGAGAAAATAGCTCGAATCATTCCATCAATGACTTTTTAGGGGTATCCTTCTCATGTCACTTGGTATAGCTGTTTGGTCTCTGCTTTAGAAAAACAACACTGTTGAAATCACAGTAAAAAACAAGCTTACTGACTGTGTCAGCAGAGTTCAGCAACATCCAGTTACAAAATACACGAGGGATTGCTCCACGTAATTGTAGGTGCAGTATTGGTAATAAACATTTCTATAAATGTTCAACTATGTTGGCGTTGTCTGAGAGGACACATAATTTCTAATAATTTTGTTGTCTTTTCTCTTAATTGAAGCAACACGTACAACACGTAAAAAAAAGGGCAAAATCCTCATGGACAGTCTGAAGTGATGCTTCAAGGATAATAGAGAATTTTTTGACAGAAATGAGCTCCATTCTCATGCATTTCAAAGCTGGTTCTAGCTGACACTGAGGTCCATTATGAGAGAGAATCCTTCCAGAAGTCTGTAGCTGGCAGAAAAGGGCTTGAATTTGCGCATTTCTCTTAGTACTAATTTCATATTGCTCAGGCTTCTAGTCCGAAAAAGCACTCTTCAAAGATACAGCCCATGATGCCATGCATGAATAAAGGCGAACCGTACTGGTTTGAATTTGCTAGATGGTGATTTGGACACAGACAATCCACAAGCCATGTACTTCCAGATTTTCTGTGACACAATTAATCCCTTTGCTACCAGCCATGATGAAAAGAGTGGCTCACTACTCAATCTCAAAATAAGCAGGTATCTTCTCACACGTCTGCTCAGCCTAACTGTGTGACCTTCAACCTAACCAGATCACAGTGTAATCCTGTGCAACTCTGGTAAGGGCTGACATTGGTTCCAAATACATTTATATGTAAGCTAAGACACAACAGCTTAAATGAAAACCTAAACATTGTCCTGTGATTACCTCATTATCTTTTCTTTTCTTTTTTTCTTTTTGTGGGTGTTCCAGAAAGCTATTAATAATGGTATAGAAAAGGATTAATTTACAATAGTAGTTACTGAGATGCAAAGCTGCTTTTAAGCTAGGGCTTCTGTCTTTTCACTTGTTACTCTTATGTCTTTCTTGTATCAGACCATTACATTCTCTGCTGCCTAAACGTTCATTTCTCATCCTGAGCTGACTTCAGTGCTAACATCTACCTGCTTCTACTCCTGTTCAGTCAGCTAAATTAAGAAAATCAGTGGTGAATATATAATTTTGGCTTTAAAACTAACCTGGTTCCAAACTCCCTTAATTGTTATAGAGGATTGTATACTTGGGGAATCAAAAAATGAAAAGACTGAGTCTTAAAACTATAATTTCAATTGAGTCACCTCAGAATCAATCGATCAGTCAAATTGGTGTTTGCACAACAATTCATTCTTCTTCTTCTGTCCCTTTCCCAGAAATTCCAATGTCACTTCAAACCCTGGAAATAAATTCATAAATTAGGATGTTTGCTCTTTTTCCACTTGCAAGATGACAGCTCAAATATGTCTAAATCTAGCTCCTTTCCTTATGTGAAAACTATCATAATGACAAATCCATCTAGAAGTGATCAAAGCTTTACAATCAAAGGGATTCTCTGAGTCTCCAAACAAGGGCATGGCAAATATACCACCCGTTACCCTGTACTGGGACTCCTTGAAGCTCTGGAAGAAGCACTAGAAGAAATGCAGTCTGTGTTCTCTATATCTCAAAAGACGCAGATAAACAGCCAGCAGCCACAGTTCATAGAGTTCGTGATATCAAGCTTCCATCCTGCCCCTGATAGGGATGACTGGCAGAGTGCCACAGGATATATCTTCTCTGCAAACAAGTCTAGCTCACGATTTGGGATCCAGAGGGCCAAATACTGCATCTGAAATCTAAAACGCCATGGGTCTTTGCCTGCTTCCCACCCTGAAAACTGACAAGCACAGGTTGCTCTTATGTATTTTCTCCTGAGTAGTAAAAGAGAAGAAAAATAACAAAGGATATTGAATAAAACTGTATGACATATAAGCGTATTTTTATGCTTATATGTCATAATCCAAGAAAGACCTGCCATACATCTGCCACCTTTGTTGGCTCTGGTTGTCAAAATATGTGTGCTTGCTTTAAGTTGCTGTCCTAAGTAGTGTTTCTATTCCTCATTATCCCTCTTATCTGTGGCACTGTGTTTATCCAGGGACTGATAGGGTGCTGATATAAAGACATTTGTGATAATCAAAACCATTCTGTATTCCTTTGTGGTGTGACGACCCAGCTCTAACTCTGTCTGCCTTCCTCTCAGCACTGCCTGGATGCAACAGTATTCCGGGTAGGCAAATATTCTACAATTACAGAATCACAGAATCACAGAATCACCAGGTTGGAAAGGACCCACTGGATCATCGAGTCCAACCATTCCTAACACTCCCTAAACCATGTCCCTCAGCAATTCATCCACCCGTTCCTTATACACCTCCAGGGAAGGCGACTCGACCCCCTCCCTGGGCAGCCTCTGCCAGTGCCCAATGACTCTTTCCGTGAAGAATTTTTTTCTGATATCCAACCTGAACCTCCCCTGGTGGAGCTTCAGGCCATTCCCTCTTGTCCTGTCCCCTGTCACTTGGGAGAAGAGCCCAGCTCCCTCCTCTCCACAACCTCCTTTCAGGTAGTTGTAGAGAGCAATAAGGTCTCCCCTCAGCCTCCTCTTCTCCAGGCTAAACAACCCCAGCTCTCTCAGCCGCTCCTCGTAAGACTTGTTCTCCAGCCCCTTCACCAGCTTCGTTGCTCTTCTCTGGACACGCTCCAGAGCCTCAACATCCTTCTTGTGGAAGGAATTAGAGACAAAACAGATCCTATGAAAGTGTTGGATAATTAATAAGATAGAATTTTTTTAAAGTATTTATAATCCTTTTTAATACCTTTTTTCCTAGGTATTTTATAATCCTTCAATTTATAATGTATAATATATTATTATATTTTGGTAGTTTACAAAAACACAACAATATTAAGTGGCTAAATCTATGCCTAAGCTGTGTTGCCATATCTCTTTACACATGCTATTTTAAACACCTGATGCACCCTGCTGTGTATCAGAATACACATGGAAGGTAACTACTTTCAACCTGTCAGAGACAAGCCCTGTATTGTAGATGAAGAAGCCCTGTAAGTAAGAACAGCAAGAAAGTTTCATTCTCACTGTTTTTGGGGAAGATCTCCATGCCAGTTAAAGATTAGAAAGAGAATCGACAACCTACAGCTTTTTGTTTTCACTGAAGTACTCTTGGAAGCGTCGGCAAAGTATATATGGATATGACTTTGCACAGAGGAATTCTCAAAAGCCACTGCAAACCACTGTAAGCCATTATTCTGATTAGCATACACGGAGTCTTATAGTCATGCTTTTGAATGACTTGAAGGAGATTTTGGCCTTGGATGCATTGGGATACAGAGTATTTGTGTCTGCTCATACAATTTTTTTCAGAGTTGAGTGTTAAAGGTTTTTTTTAAATTAAGAATTAATAATAGCAATTGTACATATTTCATTAGAGATCTTCACCAAAGGTGTGTATCAAAGGAAACTCTTTCCTGATATCATACACGTCACACCACCTTCACCAGAGACATTACTAGAATGGGAAATCCTCTTGGGGAATGAGTCTGAACAGATAAGAGGTGAACGATGAAACAGGGACAAAAAGGAAGAAAAAAAGAATTTTCCCTTTGCTATTCAAATACCTGTTGTGACTTTGTTCAAAGGAGCAGTCTACTGGTGGTTCCATAGATTTCTAAAAAGTAGCATTTTTTTTCCAAGATAAACACAAACAACCCACAGTGAGCCATACTTACAAAGGAACTTTTTCTGCAGGCCTTTGAAGCATCACCATCATTTCACTCTGTGTAAACAGCCAGCTATGTTGCAGACGATATATAAAATTTGTACATATAAATCAGCTGAATTTCGATATTCTGTCAAGAAGAACCCAACAAAATGTAAATACTGAAAAATAATATGGAGGAACAGTTAAACGACATTGTTTGGCCCGTTTAAAATCAATCACACTGATTTGACTGATAAAACCACTTGTAAGGAGCTGTACTGCACTGCTGGAAGGTGACAAGATGACCCAGTAATTTCTCTCCACTGGCATATTCTTTGGCATCAACCTGTGCTACTTCACACCACTTTTAGACAGCAACAAAATCTATTGCTCGTTCTGAGACTGCAAGGGAGAGCAGAACTGAACAACCTGACCCTCTGATAACCTATTTGCTAATAGCTATGCGTGCAGTTTTCCAGTCACTTGTTTTCTGGACAGAGAGTGTTTCTTTTCAAAAGCTACGATGGCTTCTAAGAGTGGGTGGCTCATATCGCTACATCTAAACCAGACTTTTGTCACAAAAAAAAGGGTAAATGTCTAGGAAACTCAACTGCACATGCATTTCTATCTCCCGTCTAAACCAGGTACCTACAGAGTCAATAAAAATGTGTTAAATTGAATGTAAGAAACAACTTTAATTGTCCTTACATTTCACTGTCTTTAGGTGACTTCTTATCCCCAGGGATACCGTGCAAGTGACAGGTGTAATCTGCCCGAATAAAGCTCAGTCTGCTACAAAGAGCTGTTTGAAGGGGCAGTGTAGGAGTGTATGAATCAGACAACCTCAGATGAATGGTCAAAATGAGTCAGAGCCAGCAGAGATTTTTTTCAGTTCTCATTTTTAGCAGGAGGCTGTTCTTTCAGCAGCAACCAGTGGCTGCTGGCAAATAAATCTGCTTGTGTCACACGGATTCTTCCTGATTAATTTTTTTTCCATGAAATAGAAATAATTTCATGTTCTTCCTACTTATGCTAAGGAAAGACCAGTGTCCGCATTGAATTGTCTTAAATGAACATAACAAAATTGTATGTATAGCACAAATGAAAGATGAGTTCTCATTAAAGTATTAGACTCTGCCCAAAATTTTGTGGCATCCTCCATTATAACACATGGCAAGTCGAAACAGTTTTTCCTCATGCTTGCTTTCTTCTGCATTTGTGTTCCTACTTCAAATACACCAATTACCTAGGGCCTTCCTCAGATGATGAGGACTACTCAGCCATTTTTAGGATTACTGTGGTCTCTAGAGACTTCCCAGCTGAGGCTAGAAGTGAGAAAGAAGATATGAATCCCACATCCAAACACAGGGATTGAGAGGTGGTAACCTATGGTGCAATTGCCTCCTGTGTGAGTAAGAGAGTTGGGTAGAATATGCAAAACCAGTGCGTGGCTACTGCTTCAAAAGGACCCCTTTGTAGTCTAAAAGCAGGTATAGGTTTAATGCTACTACACTCTTTCCCAGAAAAGGACATATCATTTCTCAAAGAAATTGTATATTAGAAAGTAAGAGAAGCTGGTTTTATTTTCACATGGGCACAGGAGATAAAGAAGCTTCATTTATCAGTTCAATCTGTTCTCAGAGGCATCAGAGATGTCTTTTCAGGAAAGAAACTTCAAGATCACATTGAGCTGATAGCAATTACATCCACAACTATGTCACGTGGCTATATAGTACCATGATCTGCCTGGCATTCTTCCTTTCCTTTGTTTCTGTTCACCACGGCTGAGTAAAATTGAAAAAAAAAAAAAAAAATCTTAAATCTTTAAAAAGAAAAATAGGCAAAAATTGGAAAAACATTTTTGTTGGAAATTTGTTTCAAAAGTTTGCTTCTGATGAAAGACTAAAGCCCTTAGTTGTAAGGGAGAGAAAGGTGAGAAAAGTCAGATTTCAGCTGTTGAGACCTGGAAATATTTTCATGTTCTGAGTAAACCATTGAAAAAGTGATGTCCATGTAGATAGCATTGCTTTTTTGAGAATGTTCAAAATTCAACTGAAGCCTTTTAAGTGCGTCTACAGTAAATGTCAGGATTCTGTTTTCTTTTCTTGGAGAAGAAAGAGTTATTATCGATCGCAACTTGCAAAACTCTTCATGTATAAATCACTTCGTATGTTCTATCACATAAATAAAGATTCAGACAACTGGAAGAGTTCCAGAACTAGTGAGAAAATGAGTTGAAATAATTTCTGACTAATATTCAACTTGACAGGTATAACCTATCTGAAACGCTGCTAAAATATGCCAACTGGTTTACATGTCAGATAGCTAAGCATATTAAAAAGTATTAAAAAAAGTCAAAAGTAACTCTGGATGTTTACTCATTATTACATTTTGAAGATGATTATAGCCCCGAGGCTGCCAAATCAACATGAAGAAAAGATTAAAGTTTTCCAACCATTTGTTTTGTTTCACTCTAGCCATACAAAGCACAACCCAACCACAAAAGTCTGGATGAACTGTCTCTGATTACCTCCCACAGCTGAGATTGAGACACTCTGTTCATGAAGGGCACACTCGTTTTTCCTCTATGAATGATGGCATTAGGAGATGACTTCAGGAAAAAGCAAACTCATCACTTATTTTGAAAGAAATATGGTATTTTTGTCAGACAGATATTAAAAAGAGCTGTCTTCCTCACCAGATAATACCTGAATATTTTCTTGAAGAAAGCAGGAAGAGAGTTAGTTTGGAGATATGTGCTTAGGAGAAGACTGTTGAGTGAGAAAGAAGAATGTCTGACAGAAGAAAGCAGAAAAGGTCTTCTTGCAGGATAGACAGAAGGAAGCAAAGCAGATAAAAGCAGCAGGAAAATGAAAGGACTGGGAAGAACAAAAAGACAAGAGAAGGAAGATAAAATCAGGGGTGAGGTGATGCGATATGCAAAATTCTATACAGACACTTACAAAATTAAAAACACATCCTGGTGTGTACAAAATTTACCCACACCTTCTCTTCATGCACAGATCACTCCTGTGCTACCTGATAGTCCCACAGACACGCACTCCATTTCACAAATAGAAAGGCATATACAATACACATCCAACTAGCTTTTAGTCTAAATCAGATAAAACCCTCAGCTGCACAGCAATTTGTACACACATTGAACACCTTGAACTTATTACCATGAGACTTTACATTGATTATTAGCAGGGCTATACACCTGAAGCTTGATATGTAAATAGCTACAGGTTGAGACCTTTATGTTTATACTTCCCACTTTATTTCCAGTCTAATGCTGCTAAGAAACTACATATCATTATAAAATGCAAAAGCACACTGATGGTACCCAGTGTGACACAGCACATGATAGTTTCATCATGCGAGATTTTTGGTCGGTGAAAGAAGTGCAGTTATAGAGTCAGGAAGGGGTGTTTGGGAGGCACTTCTTTCATGTATACTCAAGGCTGCAGATACTAATGTCTGAGTAAGGGTTTTCATTTTGTTTCATTTAGTTTGGTGGCCCTTTTTTCTGAGGGCCAACTGGTAGCAGTGGGAAAGAAATTACAGCAGTGGGCTTTGAGATCATATTTGGGATATAACACAACAAATGGCTTCAGAGCTTGGGCGTGGGGAAAGTCAACTACTAGAAGATGCCTTGAGCAAGAACAGTAAAATATGAGAAGGGATTTGACAGCTTATATGAATGAGTACGGTGAATGTTAGCCCAGACGTGTGGTCCTGTGGGTCTGTGCATAGTTCTCTAAGGAGAAAAACAAATATACGTAGATGTAAGAATTAAAAGCAGGAGTGATAGCCATAACCGAGCACCTATACATTTTGATCCTCGCAACATTTCATCCCATGCTTATAGCTCGGAGACCTCAATTTTTCTGTTAGTGCATGCATTGCAAGCAAGGTGATGGAAAAGTTTATCCTGATCTACTGCATCCATACAGAATGCGATTGTATGAAGGGGTAGCATGCTTCCCAAAAGATTCTTGTCTCATTTAGAACACCTATTTTTTGGCTCCCAGAATAAGGAAAATAAAGCATAAACAGGGATGGTTAGCTTCTCAGGGCCACTTATATTTCATGAGTCTGATCAACACATACAGTGTTTATATAATCTAATAAATCCTGTCACACTTGACCTGAGTTTGCACTTCTCTCCTACTTAAACAAATAGAGCAGTGTCCTCAATGTCACTGTCCTGCTGACTGACTACCAAATAAAATTTTGTTACTGGATGAGTCTGACCCTTGGACCTCCAACGGGTCAGCTCTGTAGCAGATGAGGAAGAGGAGAATGCTTGCAGTGAAGTGCAGTGAGGAGAACACAGAGGTGGCCTCTCCTGCTTTCAGTACTGCAACTCCTGCCTGTCGGCTGGAACTCCAAATGAACATTTGCTGGAGCCCTGAATGTTTGCTAAACACTTGCTGAAGCCTTTGCCACAGCCTGGTTAGGATGGCTGGTTGCACTGCTTGCCTGTGCAAGGGAAGGTAGAAAGGAGAAAAAGCAGTGCTGGGAAGAGTTGTATCAGGAATGTCTTGCAGGAAAGTGCTCCTGAGGGCTGTGGTCCTCCTCTGCACAGAGCAGGTGAGGGTAGAAGATCAGTCCTTTTCACCCTTACTGACCCTTGGTTCCTTTCCAGACTTTTTTCCACAGTGATGGCTTAAAATGTCATCAGTCTCGTGTGTCTTTCATGCCCTGAAAACAAGCACGTTAAAGGTGCCAGTGTTATCTACTGTTGTATGTCTTCTCCAGCTTTAAGGCTTTTCTAGCAATTATAGGGAGGTGACTATCAGTTTGACTACAGGCACTATCAAGTTTGCCACTTCCCTTCATTATGAGCGTCGACTCTGTTATGCCAACACCAACGGCAAAGAAGATAACCTCACACACTTGTTCTCTCTCCCGTCACACATCCCAAATCTTTACAAGTAGTTTGGCATGCTTAGAAGTGATGGTGGATAAGTTCTGTTTAACAGACCAGAACTGGAGTAATATGCACTAGGAGGGATGACCACGGAGCAAAAGGGCTCTTATTTCAGTCTGTGTCAGATAACAGATTCCAAGGACAGCCTCACTGCTTCTTGAGAAGTTTTGAATATGTCCACAATACCTATTTGAAGACAAGAAGAAATATATGGCTGATATAACCTTATCTCCAAGCAAGTAAGACATGCAGAACCATGAGACACCTGTTCCAGAAATAGCAAGATGGTCTGATGACAGACCACAGTGACGAGGCTGGTACTACAAGGCAGGAAGGTAGTCTGTCTATCATAACATCCCTAAAAGTTTCCTTAGTATTAGTTCAAAAGGGAGTCTGAACAATTTAAGATTCAGTCCACTGCTCCTCTCCAAGGAAATAATTTCTTCAAGGCTTTGTGGTATCTTTTTAATGGTAGCGGTTACACCACTAAAAATGAGAAATACATCTGAAAACAATTGGCAGTGCAGCCTGTACTGTCATCCTGCGTGTCTAACAGGTTGCATGTAAATGCTCGAGGAGGGAAGTTTATAGGTTTCTTTAAGTAGTGTTTTTGTCTGTCTATTAGCCATCGGTTCTTCGTGCTCTGTCAGAAGATTTGGCTAATATTGCATCATCTTGTTCAAGCAGTATTATGTTGCTGGGTCAGTATCCGGACTACCATGTGGATTAAAAGCTGCAGAAAAATCTACTAAGTAGCAGGTCATTATACGTAGCTAAACAATGTTCACTTTTAAATGCTCCTAAAATGCTCCAGCGTCATGAAATCCGTGATTTCAGTGAAAGTCACCTACTATTGGAATTCAGTAATTTTTACTTCCTGTGTACATATGATTATGAATCCAAAGTTCACTAAGACTTAGTGGTATGACAGAATCTAGTTCTAGTTTATTTTTTTGGAACTACCATACAATTCTGCACTTCTTAAGGCTATTGCCAGTGGAACTTTGCTGAAGAAAGCATCTTGTTAAGGCTTTTACTTTTTAAGAACAGCTATATTAAGCAGGAATGCATAATTCTGTTTTCAGGGAAAAATTGTATACGCAAAGGATTTAAAATAAAAGAGAACTTGACAGATAACATACATTCACTTGGTATATGCAATTTATATTTAAGCCAGGTTCTATTTTAACAACATACAAGAATCCCATATCTCATCCACTTTCAAGCCCAGAGAATTTGTTATAAGTGTAGGTATTTGATAATTCACTGTTTGGAAAAGCGTTAAAATAGATGACATTATATGAAAATCAACAGATGACAATTTCAACATACCAATTTTCAGCTTAAATCTACTATCAGTATATTTAACTTTCCTCAAAAAATTTTATACATTTTAAGATAAAGCAGAATTTCCTGTTTCTGGAGGCAGTGAGGTCTTCAAAGCATCAACAAAGGCATATTAAATCTTTACAACCATCTATATTTAATTACACAGCAGTTCTAAAATTCTCTAATATGTCTATTTAAGTCTAACATCTTTTCCTGAAAACAATATCCTATACAATGCCTCATAAAAAGAGCAATAGGTCCTGAAAGTCTTTGCTGTGAAATTGAGCTTGGTGAAGTAACCAACGACATTCTCAGCGCAACACTGACAGGCATTCCTGAGGCTGCAGCCTCATAAACAGCAGTTAAGCTTTATACAGAACAGGAAGCAGAGGAGGCATTAGGCCATTTCATAGGTGCCAGACTGAAATTGCAAATCTCTAGTTACTGGAAAATAAAACAAAAAAATAATTTATATCACATGATTCCCAAACTGCAACGGGATTGATTTGACATTGCTGCCCAGATTTGTACTTCTCAATAGACCTCAGTTAGTATTCCAAGTCAATTACTTCATTAGTTTGATTGGTGGATTAAATTACACAATTGTCAATGATCACATTCCGTTTACACAGTCAGTCTTTTGCTGTCATGGCTAATAGGAACCTTATTACATGTAGCCATGTATCTCTGTGAGTTTGACAAGCACAGACCCTCATCCTTGACCTTTAGTATTAAAAATTACGGAGTTGTGGTGAAAGAAATTATTTGTCTGAAAAAAATATTTAATAGAGATTTTTATTCTAGCTTATTTCTCACTACTGAAAACACAAAATTTTAAAAAAAAACATAAATGGTCATTTCAGAGCCCAAGGAAAACAGTGGCTAGTTGTTTTCTTAATTTCAGGGAAAAGCTATGCCAATAGCTGTCTGTGCCAACTTTACATAATTCTCTCAAACAGCAGCATAAACTGGGTAACAATCTATCTGCCAGAAGCATTATTTCCCTGTTCTTTACTTCATGCAAATTTCATTTTCAGAATAAACTTATTTCTTGATGGATTAGTAACACTCAAGGATTATTTCAACCCAATACAAAGAATTGAAAGCCACGTAAGTTACTGTCAGTCTAGAACTGAAACACAATGTCTTTTAGCCTCACATTGTGATTGGCTAAGTCACTTATCGGCCTTTGCAGATAAACGAAATCTCACTCAGCTATTATATCTAAAACAGTATGACTTCTCAGATCATATAAAAGTGTCAGCAAACTGCACTTTTATCTCCACTTAAAAAAATGGTTCTAAACTCCTAAAAACACTTAAAACACTTTGTACAATTTGCTCGTCAAATACTTCAAGCTCTGAATAATATCCTTGAGCTTAGACATGCTGCTACTTTGGAAATGTTTCTTCTCATTTAAATTAAGCTTTGTTTCTTAGGGTGCAATACTGGGCAGAAGCAGAAGTTAACCCTACTCGGTACTTACACAAGAGAGCACAACCTAGGGAACAAGTAAGGCTGTGATTTCACCATTCTTAACACTAGACGTGCATTACCGCATCCCCGAACAAGACAAACTCGTTCTGGGTCACACAGGGGTACACAATCACACTCCAGAGGATAAATGGGCAGGCAGCCACAAAACACCATGCACTGATTTGGTTAGTTTACTGTTTTTAATTTCGGCTTGACGCCTGCTACAGGAAGACAGACAGCAACATACGGTGAATATCTACATTAAATTCCATATAGCATTTGTTCGATTTATTATTTCATATATATTCACATATTTAGCATTTCAACACTGCAAAATGATCACAAACAGATCTTTGAATAAATGTAAGCCATTTCTATAATATTTGAAGTTCCTTTTAATAGCAGCCCTATCTTAGCCATTACTGCTTCTGTTGTAAATCAAAGTATCTGCCTGAAGCGGTATAAAGATCACTTTCCTTTTTAAGTGCAATCAAAATGAGAATTTCAACCATTTATCAAAACTCCCGAATTCCTGAAGAGTTCGTTTGACAATAGGAAAAAGGCTACACAGATACACTGGGCAAAGCCCTAGTGACTGACTATAGTACTGCCTGCTATCTGCTGACACAGATATGCAGGCTTAGAATTGTCTACTCATTGATGGAGATCATTGGTCACTACTAATGAATTCTGTTACTTAAAGCAGCCAAGCAGAAAGCTGGAACATTAGCGCTGAACAAAATAACCTGTTGGCAACACAAAATGTATTTTCAAGCCTGTGCTCAGCAGCCGAAGGTGAAATAAGCTTTCTGCTACCACATTAAGGATGCAGCGGAATTGTACATCTATAGACCTGTACAGGCTTATTTTAATAACATAAACCTATGTCACAGTATACCTGAGACCAGACGCAAATGCAGGAATTTGAAGTATCTGACACAGAGATGGAATCACTCACATGGTAATTATCATTATTTTACTAAAGCCCTTGTCAAAAGGCTTGTATTGCAATAAATCAGCCCAGATCTCCAGGGCTGAGAACAGCCCACAGCACAGAGGTAACTGTAACTAATTTTCCAAGTTCCATCTTGTTTAAAAATTACCATTCCCGGGCAAAATTATTAAGAACAGACCGATGCTAAGTTCCAACAACCTGGTATTCCAGATATTAACCCCAAGTTCCAGCATGTCACTATCTGTCAACATCAGTTATTGTTTCTGACCGTCAAAGCATTGAGGTAGCTCTGATGGCTGTAAAAGGTTCAATAAGGAGCAGTCACTAAACACACAAAATTCTTCAGGTACTGTAAACATGATCCAAGAAATAAGTCCGTAGTATTTAATATGACATTTCCTTTTATTAATCATTCCTGCACCAGACACTGGAGTTGGGACCAAGCTTAGCCAAATCCTTAGCAGTGGCAGAGGAAAACCTACCCCTCTATTGTGCAACAACTCAGATATGGGCATTAGCATGCTAATAATATCACTTTTCTTATCAGTCCTAAAAGTGAGTTTACCTTCATGCTAAATAATAGCAATGATAAAAGTGAACCCATGAGACTCGACAGAGGAGCGCTTTAAAGGCTGATTGTCTATCATCACATAGGCTCAGGGACACGTTATTAGAAACATAAAAAAAGAAGGATATGACAGGATATTTGTGAAAAAAGTCCCACTCCTGGCTTCCTTATGGATTGTCCTCCCTTCCCTCGTGCACATCTGCATGTGGGAGCACAGGGATCTGGGAACAGGAATCAACCTTGCATGGCCTACATTAGGTCAAACAAACAGAGCAGTTAACTTTAGGGCACGTTGGAGCAACTCTATTATTAATCCAATTTAGGAGCACGGATCTTAAATTGAGATGTGGAAAGAGGTAAAGAAAAGCTTGTTTCATCTTTTCCAAACACCATGCAATTGTGACAGACTTTTGCGCAAGGGAAACCCAGCTGTACTCCAAAAAAAGCATGTAGTGAGGGATCTGGAGAAGAGCAATACTTGAAAGCAGGCAAGGAAGTCCTTCCTACTGCTTCTCCTGAGGTGGTATATTCAGTAGAGTACAGCCCCTGTCCTGGGCAGTTGCCAACAGCACCACGCAGTCAACGGTATTTTGGAGAAGGAACAATTGAAAGGATTACTTTATGTAGCAACATCGTGTTGTGTTTTGAGGACAGAAAGAATAAAAAGTTGTAGGAAAAGTTTATGTCAAAGACAGAGATGCAAAATATCTACAAAGTGTGACAGAAAATGGATGCAAATTAAATAAAAATGAGAAAGAGGGAAAGAAAGAGAAGGAGAAGGAGAAGGAGAAGGAGAAGGAGAAGGAGAAGGAGAAGGAGAAGGAGAAGGAGAAGGAGAAGGAGAAGGAGAAGGAGAAGGAGAAGGAGAAGGAGAAGGAGAAGGAGAAGGGAAGAAGGGAGGAAGGGAGGAGGGTACAAAACTCATGTTAACCCATCTAAAAGAGCTTTAGAGATGAAGACAAAATACATGGACTGGTAAGACACAAGAATGGAAAACAAGCACTTAACATGGCTATTAGTGCAGGGAAGTACAGAACTCTAAGACAAAGAAATGAAAGGAAAATAAACAAAAGCAAAACTGGTAACACCTGAAGATGATAAAGCAATTTTATCTTTTTTAAGCATCTTAGTAAAAAGACACAAAGCTTTATACAGAAACTCTTTCTCTTGAAAGGAAATTAAAAAAGTTATAATTGAGTGAAAATACTTCACCTCAAGCCTCATTCATTCCTTCATTCAAGAGAGAAAACGTTTTGCCTTGGTGGTGTTTTCAATTACAAGAACATGTTTCTATCACTTTCCCTTGTAGTAACATCTTTTCTATGAATAAATATGCTAAAGTGAAGATTGCTTCCAGGCAAATGACAAAAGCTGGGAAGGTACGCTGTCTTTCATAGCAGTAAGGTATTCACATCTCAGAATAATTGAGACTGTTCAGATGCTAACCTAATTAAGGATGTCTGTCTCAATAAATTAAGTTCAGAATAGACGCAAGTTGGGACAGTAGTTATCAACAGATCATCTTCTTCCAGATCAGTTACTTTGGTTTCCCTTAAAGGCCAACAAAAGCATTAAAATGTAGGCATTGTTATTAAGCTCCATACTAACTTATTCAGAAACTCTCCATGTACCTGCCTATTTCCTTAGCAGGAATTTCTTGATATACTGCTTCAAATGGGAAAAAAAAAAAAAAAAAAACAAAAAAACATCACCTTGGCTTTTTTCTCCATCTCATTAGCAAATTTCCCATCCTTACTGTGATTACAGTTTACTACTGTAAACACAGAGGCCAGCAAGTATCTTCCACAAATCCTAGACTTTGGGCGTTATTTCCTCAAAGGTTCATAACTTAGTGAAAATAATTTTAAAACCGATTTCATTAAAAGTTTTCATTTATTTTCTTTAGTGATCCAGTTTTAATCTGAAGCATCTATTGAGCTTCTTTTACCTAAGGACTGGTCTCTCTGTGATTTTTCTGTCTGTTAATCCATCTGCTGTCCCTGTCATCTCTCCATCTCTACAGTACTATTAATTCAATGGCCAACTGCACACAAATCTGCACACACATCTCATTAAATTGCTGCAGATTTCATTATTATTCTCATATTATGCTTCTCCTGAGCAAAAGCCTCCCACGTGCTCTGTCAGTCAGAAGCATGTGCTGATCTTGCCCTGACAGTGTGGACAGCGTGGTAGAAAAACTTGAAGCACAAGACCTTGAGAAAGGAGCTGAGGTTATTGAGTAAGATGGAGCATTTCATGGGACACACTAAAAAATAAGAGTTCTAAGACAACTACTCTAAAGAGTCATTCAGAAGAAAATAAGATAACTTGGTTTTGATGCATGGAAAACAGAGAATTTTCAAACACCATAGAATCATAGAATCACTAGGTTGGAAAGGACCCACTGGATCATCGAGTCCAACCATTCCTAAAAATCCCTAAACCATGCCACTCAGCACCTCATCCGCCCATCCCTTAAACACCTCCAGGGTGTTTATCATCTCAGGGTTAGCTTGCAGACTGCCTCAGGAGCTCCATTATCTATCCTATGCACAGGTTCTGCTTTCACTGCTGATAATTTTAACACCAAAAATAAAAGACTTAAGGATGGGACACCACAGCCGATCCAGTCATTCAAACACTTGTGTGATTCAAGTCTTCCATAGAGGTCTCAAAAACAGTTCTGGGTACAGACACTGCTGATTGTCAGCTCCCTGGAAAGATCCTAATTCCAGTTGCTTCCAACTTTGTCAAAAATTATCTAGTTGGCTGGAATCTCTTATCTTAGATATCTCTCTAACTGATCATTTTTTACCTTCCCATCTCTGTTCTTGCACTGCCCAACAGAGACAGATAATCACGCAGTGCTTCACCACAATGCCGTAGCTCTGAGGAGGCTGGGCTGCGGCTAAAGACTGAAACCAAACTCAATGCCAGCTGGAAGGTTGAGCAGACAGAGTTGTGTGTAGAAACACCAGGGCTCTTTCCAAATGGCAATGGGAAGGAATTGGTGCTAGAGCCAGAAGGATTGGGCAGGAAAGGATGTATGGGGGAGAAGGTGGAGTGAGCACAGGGGCCGAACTTGGTTACTTTACGTGACTGGAGCAAAAAGCCACTGAGCATTAGTGGAAAACTGAAACCAGAAACAGAATAAGAAACACTAAGAGAAAATAAACTCAACAGGACTCTGATCACCTGTAATGGTAGAGATGGGCATGAGTCCTGGGACTGACATAAAACTGGGAAGCACACTGCTGGTACAAAACAGAAGCAATGTGGTGGCATCAGTCACGATTAGGGAGAGCAAGCACTAATATTTCTACTGGCAGTCTACAGAGTTAGTAGAGTGAGAGAAGTAATCTGACTTCAGAACAAGGTAACTATTGCCATTAATTTCCTGTGTGTGAGCCAATTAATCCCTATGAAAATTGGAGCTTGTTAGTAGAGGTGTGTCATCATGCTGATATAAAGATATCATTTATCTGATAGCACGGGATCTTGCATTTCCTAATCGGTGTAGCATCACATGGTCATTTCAGCTCAAGTGGCACTTGTTTAGCGTCTCTATAGTCCAAATTGTATAAACACATGCATGCCCCAAACTGTCAGACCATACTTCCTTCCAAAGCCTAGAACAGAACTGAGGCACCATTTTCCTCCGTTTTCCTCTTCTGCAATGTATATTTGTGACACTCGGCATACCTCATTTCTCGGAGCAGAGCTATAGATCCATTTGCTAAACATCCACTCTCAGTCTTGCTAGGCTTAGGCATAGCTACAATACTGTTCTTAAAGCTGATGCACTTGCAGTTGATTAAGGCTGTGCTTTGAAGATAAAATGTGTGATAAAACATTACGTGCTTTGAAAATGAAGCATGAGACATCTCAAGTTGAGCATCCAAAATTAGGGATGCTTTTGGCAGTTCTGACCTTAATCTTTATGTGTCTCAATTACCCACCTATAAAATGAGGATAATAGTGTCACTTAATTTTGTAGGGAGCCACAGATTAGCTAATTTAATGAAGCACTAACATGCTATGGTGAGAGCACAGTGCCATCATTCACGAAGATACTAAACAATTTTACGTTTGATGCAGGATTTGCCTGTTGAGTAAGAGCTGATATAAAATATAGAAGGAAGAAGAAATATGGGGTAACTAACTGTTTATTGAATAAGGATTTACCAAAGAGGGAAAACCCAATATCTATACAATCACATAATTAAAAGCTGTTCGATAAAGTGTATGCATAAAAAGGGCAGGATGACATTTGCACAGGAAGCCTTTATTTTTACATTCCTCAACTATTAAGCACTCGCCTTTGTAATTCTCATCGCTGTTCTGGCATAATTATGGTTTCTCTCTGTAGACAATTCTGTTTTAATTACATAAAGAGTTTATTGCTTAAACTAGTTAAGCAGTTTAAAAGTTTGAAAGTTCTCCTTTTCATATGCAATGTCATAAAATATGCCTTTATTGTCCTTTTTATCTTTACCATGTATTTCTGACTCCTTCCTAAGTAATTTTATATTACAATAAAGGAATATATTGTTTTCATTATTGTTACTAAAATCTTATCAGGAAGCTTAGCAGTTCACTGAATTACATAATACACGAAGTATGTGGAATCAATAGACGAATGGAAAAATAAACCTCTGACATTTTGTTAAAATAACACCTTTCATTCAAAAAAGATCCAACTGGTGTCAAAAAGCTGTAAATGAGATTTGTCGTTCAATACAATCCTCTTATGAATGTATGTGCACAACAGTCCAACCTTCTGCCTGAGCGTAAAGTGAGTATCCAAGAGGATGAACTTTTTGTAGGTCATTCCAAGAAGTGTAAAATTATTTTAGACAGAAAATAATAACCATTGCATGTTTAGAAATTTGTGTTTCAGATGCAAAGCACGTCTCTTCAGCCTCAAACTTTTGAGTAAAAACATGCCAGTTGTTTGTTTGTTTTGTTTTGAGTTTTAAATCCCCAAACTCTTCCTGGAAAAAGTCCTACAAACCAAGTAGTATAAAATGTGAACAACCTTCCCTCTGAAGGAAAAGGAACAGAATGAACTGTATGCAGTTTTCCACATACCATAGGCAAAGCTTAGCCAAAACTCAGCAAGCTGATAGACACAATGGTGAAGGATAATGATATTTATACTGACTTGAAGATCATTTTAAATATATTTAAGAACATTTAATGCAGACTGTAGCACAGGCACATTCAGACTAGTTTACTGTCACTAAACATCACTCAATATTACAGAAATATCATTAAAATCAGAATATCTGAAGAATAAAGCTGCCCAATACAAGCAAAACCACAAAAATTTTGTACGTAATTCATTACAACGTTCCCTGCATCACAATCTTCATGTTTCCTCTTAAATCTTAATTTGAAGAAGAAACGTATCCCAAGTATGAGCACCAGCGTACTCTGGACAAATGTATTTATTCAGTTTCACGAATAAATTAATTAGTTTTTCTTGAGAAAGAAATCACCACTGTCATATGCTTTATCTTTTGTTTTCTTCCTTTTCCACACATGTTCTGAGCCTCTTTTCTGTGTGAGATTTGCTGATCTTAATAGTTCAAGCTCCAACCTAAGTTTTTCAAGCTTCATATTTACATTTTCAGCTGTGTTTTTCCATTGCATGTTTTTTCCATTTACTATCTTCATATTTCCAGTCTCAAGGGCCAAGATCACCCTTACAGCCAGCCACTTTCAGAAGTCTCTCGAAGCTTCTTCTAGGGGTAGTCTGACTCCTATGTGACAGTTGACAACACCATGTACTCCATTGTGCTATTTTCTGTTTGGCAATGGAGTAAGAAGAAATCCATCAAACACTGTCAAGCACTTCCTACTATAAAAATCATTGACGTTTGTTGTACTTGCAATGCCTGATCTGAAATTAAATCAAATCAAAACCTATAGACAAGGTGCAGAGCATCAGCGCTGTGTGCAGTTTTGCACTTTATTAGGCTATGGTGGAACATCTTGCAACAATAACTGATAAACCAGCAGGGGACAGGGGAATGAAAATCTAGTTTTTCTCAGGATGACAAGGAAAAGAAGAAAATTCTGACACTGAAAACTACATTGCTACGAAGGTATGTTATAACAGCATGTATGTGCACACTTCAGGTAAGGGGATAAAGGAGATTACACAGGAGGCTATTAAGTCATTTGCCTATAAAATAGCCCTCAAGGAACACTTTTGTTCTTATCACATCTGCAATTACTTGTACAACATTTCTCACTTATCTTTTTGTCTCTCGCTCTATTACTTCTGACACAGGCAGTAGTTTCCCAAACTCAGACCATGGTTCATTATGATCTTCCTTCACAAAAAAACTATTTCTACTATGAACAATGTACCAATTAAATGCCCAATGCTACTGCCAATTTGGAGACTACTGATGAAAATCTAAGTGTTGTTTTTTACTTGCCTTCCAACTCCACTATTCTTTTGTTGCTTCCTACTACTAGGACATGCGTAATAACAACTGGACATGACCTCGTATTTGTTGTTCTTCCTGTGGGTGTGGACATGTTGCACGCCGGTTCGTCATGCAGAAGGTCACCAGCACTGCAGGTTTCTGAGGTCACCGGAAGCCTTCCTTACTCACTGTAATTTATGCACCAGTCTCCTCTGCTGAGCTCTGCTCACGTCTCTGCTGAGATGTGTGGTGTTTATTAAGGGCCTGAACTAAAGCTAATTGAAGGAAATAAAAATGGGAGCATCTACTTTCATTTCCGAGTAAATGAAAACTGAAATATGGCCGTGAGGACTAGATCCAGCTGAGGACCTAAGTACCTAAAAACCTTTTGATGTGAGCATAGGGGATGCAAGAGGAGGAATTCAAAGTTTCTGGATGTTGATCAGGTTTATGTGTTAGCCATGAAGGTGCCCAGAGGGGCCAGGATCTGTATAGGCAGGCACAGAACAACACACACCCTGGAGCTTCACAACAGAAAAGTGAGACCCTGTGGAGTCACTTTAAATAACAGTCGAGAAGGGCTTATTTGATGAGCAATTTTCAACACAGATGCCTGAGGTAGTGTGTTAGTCTTCAAAGTCTCTTGTTAGAGTTGAAATCATTTTGGCTACCTCATTTAGAAGTTGCTTAGGCTTTCATAAAAAATAAAAGGAGCGCACTTACTTCATTTTGAGAAGGTTTGTACGCTGCCTTACATTTTCATGAAGGCCTGCCTCATTCTAGCTTGCCATACTTTTATAGTTCAGCATGATTTAACTTTAGATATTTTCTAGCTTCAACACAT
Source organism: Cuculus canorus (assembly GCF_017976375.1). NCBI lineage: Eukaryota > Metazoa > Chordata > Aves > Cuculiformes > Cuculidae > Cuculus > Cuculus canorus. The sequence continues at coordinate 9,245,940 of NC_071403.1, forward strand.
TTTTTTTCTGTATAAATTTTAAAATAACTTCAATTCTTGGCAATGGCAAGTGCCAATTTCCACAGTCATAATCCAGACATTTTTAATGAATTACTCCATAATCTATGTGGCTTTTATCCTGCATTGAGCTACCCTAGTTAATTTACTTATTAAGTACAAGTCACATTAGGATTATCACTTAAATGTTAATGTGTTTGTTTGATCAAAATGAATTGCAAGCGCATGATGTCTCATAATTGGTAAACGTAAGATGATAACTCCAATCCAGCTCTGAGCCCTTATATCACAGGTTAACAATTTTCCATTTCAGATAGCTGAAGGGAATGGAAAGAATCCACAAACAGTTGAATTTACAAGTATGTTTTGCCCAAGGTACTGTTCAGGAACTTGATCATTTCAGAAAAACAATCAAATATCACAGAAGACTCAAAGTGGTGAATTATTTCGAAGTTTAATGCACAACACAATCTCTTGTAGACGTATCAATATTATCGACAAAGTACAGGAACTTTTCAACTTGTTTGTAAATGTTTGACATAAAATTTCTCTCTGACATGAGATGATCCTATAACACCCAGTAAAATCTCACATTATTTGTTTTGGTTGACTTGCAGTTTCATAAGTGATAATTGTGTATAGTCCATATACAAGGAATCCAAATGGCACCACAGTATAATGATATCAGGTCTAAGCTTGTTTAAAAATAATATGAATTACTGGGCTTTAGAATTTCAGGATGGACCTTCAAGACATCAACAGAGCTAACTGACGACTCTACTGTTAGGAGTGAATAGCCTCCATTACTCTTGCTGTTTTAACTCCAAAGCCAATCTAAGTACAGAGAAAATTAGCTATTCCATTGCTGATAATATTAGTAGACACAATCAGTTAATTATGTTACTTCATAATCCCATGCTATTAGTTCTCACTATTTCTCAGTTTCTTCTCTTACGAACTGGAAAACCCCTCAGTTTCCTAGGGGCAAGTTCTACAGTGCTCTTATGTGCTGATAATAAAACAACTCCTAGGCTTGTAAAATAAAAAAATTTTATTATTTCCAGGTAACTCCAGTTAAAGATTGGGGCCTACAAGCTAACACAAAACAGAAAGAGAGGCATAAACAAAAATTGCCTTCTAGCGAAACTCCGGCAAGGACTTCACCATTCCAGGGATGGAGTAAACTCTGTCAGAATTATAGCTGTTACAGGAAGAGAAGTAAGTATAGAAGAATAGTGCTATGGAAAAATTGGATTAGAAAGAGTTTCTGGAAGTCATCTAGTCCAACATCCTGCTTCCAGACAGTCTAACCAAAAAATGAGAAGAGGATGGCCAAGGCCTTGTCCAATCTGGCTTTGAAAATCCCCACAAAGGTGGAATCCACAGGCTTTCCGGGAAGCACATCTGTGTACGTAATCGCCCTCACAGAGAGGAATTTTTCCAGTGCCCAATTAGAATTTCCTTTGCTGCAACTTGTGATTGCTGCGTCTTGTCTCATTGTCACACCTAAGTGCCTTCACAACATATCTCCTTCCTCCCACAACCTCATAGCAAGAGATTTTAAACACTTACATTGATACAAGCGGCACTTCAGTGGCTGAAGATGAGTGACTACAAACTTGCCCAAATCATTTATTCGACCCACTAACTGACAGAGACATTATGTTGAATTGGATGGACCTAGTATTTTTCTCTTTCTATGTATTTATTTACAGGGCTCACCTTTCTTCTCAGTCAGAAGCAAGCTAGAAGCTGTGAATTATCCTTTTGACCAGAAGATCCTTATAGTTATGTAGTGAGCATCTACATGAACCCAGCGTACTTGTTTCAGGTCCCTGGCCGTGGCCTAATGCAAGATTTATGACTAGAGTTCACTAAAAAAATTAAGTCAAACAGCAGACAGCTTGCCATTTTGTAAGGGAAATATCCTTCCTTCCTATGGGGAGCTAAACATTCATGGAATCTATACTGAGGAAAGACAGTTTAAATGGGAAGAGATTTTTTTCCCATTACTAATAAATGTATCAACAGTAAATTGGACTTCGATATACTCAAAGTCTTGGTCAAATCAGTGCATTCTGTGTCTAAGGCCAGTTTTTAAGAATTTTATTCTTACTTACACACAATGCAAAGTTGTGTATAATAGTTTCTATAATACTAAAAATATTTATCATACAACATTCTCCATAAGACTACCTTTTACTATATTAATAAATAAATAAAACTTTTATTACTGATGTCTCCATTACCCCAAAGTATGCCTTGCTTCAAGAGACAAGTATACTCATCCCTTATTTCCAAACCTTTAAGCTCTGAATCAGGATCACAAAATACTTAGTTAAGATGTCATTCAAACTCCAGCAGTGCACCAGCCCTTGAGAAGATGTGCTGAGAAGGACAGGTTAATTTCAGTAAGGAAGATACTCCAGAGAGTTTAGTTTCCTGTGAAAGTGAGTAGGTAGAGAACAAGATACGAGAGAGGTTTTCAATGAACTGGAAAAATGAATGTACTTATTTTATTGCTTTATTTTCTGGTCATTTTTTAATGTACAATAGTACAATGAGTACTATTTCCAAAGCAAGGCAAAAGTGGATGTTAAAGTGAGGGCAAGTGACAAAAGAAAAAATAATGACAAAAGTCAGCCTGAAGTATATGTTTTGGAAGTTATGACAACCACAGGGCTACCACCAGGGCAAAAATATTTCCAAGACTGAGTCTGAATCACAAGGACACATAAAATCACAGAAGACATCAGGAGATATGAACATTCAGGTAAACTTAAAGAAGGTACCTAACTGTGTCACTAAAAAAGCTTGACAAGCCATGAAGAAAACAGAGAAACTGGAAGACCTGCTCCTAGCTGTGCAGTCACCCTTTCCTAGGGGCATGGATGGAATCATGTCCAAGGGCACAAACAGAGGTCTAGAAAGCTGTAGGAAGATCTCTGACCCACAGGGGGAAATTAATATGAAGTAAAGAAACTGTACTTCTCCCCCTTTTTTATATAACAGCCTTAGCATGCTCTGAAGGAATACAAGAACAGCCGTACGAAGTCAGAGGAAAGGTCTGTATCTATTTTCCATTGACTGGCAGCACATGTAGCAGAGAGGAAAAGGAGAGGAACAAAGCCTAGGGATGGAGAATACTTTGTCATCCTCCATCAGTTTGGAACTCCTTCACTCAGACCCCTCCCAACTCAGAGGTATTGTCTTCCTTCTAGAGCAGACCTCAGAGGAGTTTCCTCCGCTGTATGCAGCTCTGTCTTACAGTGGAGCTCCATGTTAAGTGATGAACCATGTCAGGCAGCCTCAGGCACCAATTCCATTCCCAACCTGAAAAGTCCCAGTCTGTGCGGCCCTTCCTCAGATGGAAGCTGTCTTCACCTTCAGTCATTCCTCTCCCCTTACTCTTTTACCCTATCTCTAAACTACATATATTGGCAGGAAACAATAAAGACTGGTGGATTTTTATTTATTTACTTGTGTCTCAAAAATATGTTTTGTGTAATCTTATTCATCTCTTGCCACATATTCCTTAAAGGAAACCCTCAGATTCCCTTCACATTTAAACTTCCTGAAGTAATTTTAGTAGGTTTGCACAAGACTTTAACACAGGACCCAACCTATGACAAAAAAAGGCTTCCATGTAGCCTTTAGCATATATACTCAGGCCACCATACACACATTAGGAATTCTCTCTCAGTGAAAGATCTTGACTTGAATTCTTTGTATTTCAGCTATGGGCCACTTCTTGATAGAAGCTGTGGAGGTAATTGGTAAACTAATTGGTGTTTGGACATTCCCCAGTATTTCTATTTTGGCACAGTTACCAAATGTATCCCTGATTTAAGAATATGATAACAAATGGAGTAGTCTATGATTATTTAGTTTGAAAAAAAAACATGTACTGGCAGTAGGATGCCTGCTTTTCCTTATTAAATTGTGCTTTTCTGTGTCACTTTTCTCTGCTCTACTTTATGAAAGGTGAGGACTTCATAGCAGTATTCATCAAGCTGTGTATAAAAACAGTGCAGCTCCCTTTATATCCATATCTGTAGTAGCACATTTCCTCTAACTCTAAGGTTAGTGTGTGAAGACTCTGTGCTTACGCTTTAGATGAGATGGCCTTTGATTTCTATATAGTATGAATCTTCAGGACTGTACTCTTTCTTCACGTTTAAAATCCAATAAAACTCAACTCATGGATGTCATGAATTGTATAAATAGCCACTGCTTCCAAATCAATGTCCCCTTCAGTAAATCTAAATTAAATCTTAGTAAGCATGCAATAGGAATATATGTATCATTCATATAAATATCTTTCCTTAATAATTATTCATATCATAAACTTATGGAGTGGTGTCATTGTATATGTGATAACAGTCTTTCATCTTCTGCTTGCATTCAGCTAGACCCAAACATGCTGAGATTATCTGTCAATACAAAAAAAAAATGGCAACTGGAAACAAATGGAAGTCACAGAGTTTATCATCCATCAGCATCATCACCATCACCTGTGCACCCAGGTCACTTAAGACAATTAGCGTTCTTGCTGATTACAGTCTCAAGATGGTGAGTATCAAACATAGAACTGATCCTTTTTTCCTATGAACAAGCTACGTCTATAATAAGAACTTTTTTTTTGTATTTCTGAGGCTTCATGAATCAGTGGGATTCCAGTAAAATTATTCGAATCAACAGGATGCTTCACTTGGTCTTGCCAGTGTTACGTTCCAAGAATAGCAAAAGGAAAGGCTATTTAGGCAAATGAAAGCCTGATCAGCTTCTGCAGTCCATTCCCCACAACAGATCCACAACTTTAAGAGTAAGGATGCTAAAGGGCATATCCCTGGCTCATCTTTCAGAACCCTACTGTTTAAGAATCTGTCTTACTGCTTTTTGAGCTTGCTTAAATCAGCTGCAAGATCAAGAAGTTTACTATCTCCTGAATAAAAACATTTGTTATTTTGACAGCTGAGGTGGATAGCAGTTTTCCAAAATATGTTATCCAAGCTAGGTTTTACGAAATGCCTGGTCTGGTATAGGTTCTGGAAGGCTTTAGTTGATAAACTCAGGCAACCTTCAACCGTGTGGAACAATCTCCAACAACATCTGTCATCTCCTTATTCTATCTGCCATGCAAGGGCTTCCTCAATATTTAAAAAGCCCTAAGATGTCTTCATCTCTTCTCATGGCTCTGTTTACCTATTAATTTTAAAGTTGGCACAGTGTACCGGCTATTTAAAGAGTGCATCATTCTCCTCAGTAACAACAGCAATAATAATCCCTTATTATTGCTGACATTATTGCTGCTGGTTTATACTGTATTGTTCACTTGTATTGCATGCATGCCTGTGTGTGGTTTAAAATCTCAGGGATTAGATTGATTAGATTAGATCAGATCAGATCAGATTGCTAGTTGGTGCCCACTGAGCAGAGCCCTGTAGAGACAGAGAAAAAAACGTTTCTCACGTGGATACTAAGGTAGCAAAAAAACAGGTCCCTTTTTTCATGCAGATTGCCTAATTTAGAAAGCTATTACTGGTCTCATTATAGCTTCTTGTTTATGCTAAACTGGTACTCAACCACTGACTTCTCTAAAAGAAAGAAAGGGTAGTACTTGTAAATTTTATGTAATAGAAGTCCAACCAATTCAGTCAAGGTCAAAAGTGCTTTTATGATCCCCTGTATACCTTCCTACCCTTTCAAAAATAGTTTTAGAAAATAGGTCCGCTGTTTTAAAAATTTAAAAAAAAAAAAAAATTTAAAAGTTTCACAGTAACACGTTCTCCTTCCTGACCACACATTTTCATAGGATAAAAAGTATTGTGTACTAACTAACTATAAAGTACTAAGTAATTTCAAAAGTTGGTTTGCTTTTACAGCAGTTTTCCCCCCTTTTGTTTTTCATCCACACCAAGGATATTCTTTTTCGGGTGTAAGAGTCTAATCATTTAATCTGGGTGATCCCTTGTCTGTAATGGGGTAGTCCATGAGTCTCTTGATGCCAACTACTTCCTCTTTCATTCCATAATCTGAAAAAGCCACTGCCTGGTGGCCACCAGATTTATACATTTATATATTTATATTGTCATATAGATATTATATATTTTTAGTTTTTATTTTTTTTCCTCTGAGAACTGTCATGGAAAAGTCCCAGTAGAACCATGCTTAGCTTCAGAAATATGATATACCTTGTACTTACTTATGGGCAGTAAAGGTTAGGAAGAAAGTTTGTGTTTAAAACCAGACTGTGTGAATTATTGCTCATAAAGCATAACTGTCAGGGTTACACTTCACATGGGCTTTCACGTGTTTCCAAAGGCAGGATGGCCACATTCACATGTCCAGCTACATGCAGGTGAGGTGGGATGGTCATGCTGGCATGCCCAGCTGCATGATCCTACGAAAAAGACAATTGGGTTTTGGAAGAGGCTTTCAGCAAGGGCTCTCACATGTTTTGAAAGACAGGATGGACATGTTGGTATGCCCAGCTGCAAGATCCTACTAAGACGATTGTGTTTTGGAAGAGCCTTTCAGCAAGGGCTCGCGCATATTTCCAATAGCAGGATGGCCACGTTGGTGTGCCCAGCTACAGGCAGGCAAGGTGGGATGGCCACATTGGCATACCCAGCTACAGGCAGGCAAGGTGGGATGGCCACGTTGGCACACCCAGCTGCAGGCAGGCAAGGTAGAATGGCCACTTTGGTGTACCTCAGCTGCATGATCCTACTAACAAGAAGATTGCATTTTGGAAGTCTTTCATCGAGGGCTCTCGCATGTTTCCAAAGGCAGCATGGCCACACTGGTGTGTCCAGCTGCGGTCAGGTGAGCAGAAGGACAATGCTGGTTGTGGGAAGACCCGGCTGGCACCACAGCCAGGATGGGGAGCTCTGTGTTCAGTTCCTTTTCCCTAATCTGAGGCTTGACAAGCACACGAAGTGCATTTAGGGCCGCTGAGCCACGGAAACGGGGCTCATCCAACCTCGCTTCAAGATCTCAAACAAGTGTTTGTGACTTGCTGTGACCCTCACTGTAACTTGCTATCCTGAATTTAGAATCACAGAATTATAGAATAGTTTGGGTTGGGAGGGACGTTAAAGATCACCCAGTTCCAACCCCCCTGCCATGGACAGGGACATCCCACTGGCTCAGGCTGCCCAAGGCCCCATCCAACCTGGCCTGGAACACCTCCAGGGATGGGGCAGCCACAGCTTCCCTGGGCAATCTGTGCCAGTGTCTCACCACTCTCATGGTGAAGAAATTCTTCCTTATGTCCAGTCTAAATCTGCCCCTCTCCAGTTTATACCCATTGCCCCTCATCCTATCACTATGAGCCTTTATGAACAGCCCCTCTCCAGCTTTCCTGTAGCCCCTTCAGGTACTGGAAGGTCGCTATAAGGTCTCCTCTGAGCCTTCTCCAGGCTGAACAACCCCAACTCTCTCAGCCTCTCCTCCTAGGGAAGGTGCTCCAGCCCTCCCGTCATCCTTGTAGCCGCTCACACTGAACCTGGAAAACGCGACTCGAGGCTGATTTATTCTGTTTCTTCTTCAATCCAACGCTTTCCCCGCGTTCCCTCTCCCACGCCGCGCTCCCCCCGCTCCCAGCGATGCGCACGGCTCGGCCCCGGCGGGCAGGGCGGGACGGGGGTTGGGGTTGGAGGGGGGAAGGCGGGGGGGGCGCTGGGAAAGGCGCTGCCCTTCGCGATGGGACGGGCTTCCCCAGTTCAGACAAGTCCTCGTCTCGCTCCCGCGGGTTTGGTGCGACACCGTCTTGACATGTTGGAACTGGTTTCCACACCCACGGGAAGTACCTGGCGATGAACGCCGCGCCGCCTTGACTCGCCGCGATCGCAGCAGCCGAGTCGAGCTGCCCCCGCCTCTCCCGGGAGCTCCGGTAAGGGGGTCTCGGTTCTGCCTCTGCCCCGCGGCCGGCCGGGCCGCCCTGCGCCGGGAAACACCGAGGAATGCTTGCCTTGGAACTATACTTGCCTAGAGGGGTCCCGGAGATGAGTTTTGGGTGTAGGATTAAGAGAAATATAGGGATGATGTAAAGGGTGTTCGCATGTGTTTGAGTTTGGGGCAGATGCGATGGGAGTTTGGAAGGTTCGCTCCTTGCGTTGTCTGTAGTAAAAACAGAGTGTATGTTCCTCATTACATTGTCAGTTGTACAAACAGAGTGTACGTTCCTCATTAGATTGTCAGTTGTACAAACAGAGTGTATGTTCCTCGTTGTGTTGTCCGTAGTATGAATGAATAGAATGCGCGTTCGTCATTGGGTTGTCAGTAGTGTAAATACAGTGTATGTTTTTCGTTGGGTTGTCTCTGGTATAAATAGAGTGTATGTTCCTCATTGGGTTGTCTCTAGTATGTATAGAGTGTGTCTTCCTAGCTGGGTTGTCCGTAGTATGTATAGAGTGTATGTTCCTCCTTGGGTTGTCTGTAGTATAAACAGAGTGTATGTTTCTCGTTGGGTTGTCTGGTATAAATACAGTGTGTGTTCCTCATTGGGTTGTCAACAGTATAAATGAATAGGGTGTATGTTCCTTATTGGGCTATCTGGTATAGTGTATGTTCCTCCTTGGGTCGTCAGTAGTATAAAGGAATAGAGTGTATGATCCTCATTGGGTTGTCTCTAGTGTATATGGAGTGTATCTTTTAGCTGGGTTGTCCATAGTATGTATAGAGTGTATGTTCCTCGTTGCATTGTCTGTAGTATAAACAGAGTGTAGGTTTCGCGTTGGGTTGTCTGGTATAAATAGAGTGCATGTTCCTCGTTGAGTTGTCAATAGTATAAATGAATAGAGTGTATGTTCCTCATTGGGCTGTGTAGTATAAATAGAGTGCATATTCCTCCTTGGGATCAGTTAAACAGTGCCATTATAATGGTTAGTTTTGCTGTCAGGTTTGGTGGTGGTGGTAGGTCGCCTACCCATCTTACCAGCGTCCTGCTGGGAATCGCGAAAATGAGGAGAGCTGGCGCCCAGCAGTGGGATGACTGCAGGGGTGGAGGACAGGGTGGCAGGGCTCCTCAAGACTGAGGTGCGTCCCAGCACGTGGTGATGCCAGCGGAGGGCTCACTGCCACTGATTTCATCAAATTGTAGAGTGGTTTGGGTTGGAAGGGACCTTAAGGCTCATCCAGTTCCAACCTTCCTGCCATGGGCTGGGATGCCTCCCACCAGACCAGGCTGCTGAAGGCATCCAACCTGGCCTTGAACACTTCCAGGAATGGGGCATCCACAGCTTCCGAACCACCTGTGCCAGTGCCTCACCACTCTCATCATGAAGAACTTCTTCCTAATGTCTAATCTAAATCTTCTCCTTTCCAATTTAAAACCACTCCTCCCTTGTCCTATCACTACATGCCTGAAAAGTTAACTTTCTGGTTAAAAAGAAAGAAAATAGAAGGCAAAAGAAAGAAGCAGGAACGCTTGCGGTGTTGTTTTTCACTTAAATTTAGTGCCCTTTGTATCCACAGAAAATACTGTAATTTCATTAATAATTAAATAATTGCCTGTCACTGCTTAATGTAGGTAATTATTATTTGTTCTTGATACAATGCCCTAATACAAAGGTTGGTGGAAGGTAGCTGTCGTAAAATGTCTGTTTATTGTGTTAGAGGCTGGTGACACCAAGCCCTTAAGCAGGAGGGGAGGCTCCTTGGCAGAGCTACAAATCAGAGGTGCTCAGACAGATCCCCCAAAACAGCGTTCCTGAGGGAGGGGCCTATGACGAAATGGGCCTATGCTTTAAATTTCACTTAACTGAGGTGGCAAGGTTGCAACTTTATGCAGCAACTTGCAAAGCCATCACATTTCCTTTGGAAAAGAGGTAAGGGCATCCCTAGGGGAGCACCATAACCTAGAGCCGTGCCAAGGATCGGCTGTGGGAGCCTGAGGTTAGAGCTAGACACTCCCCAAAGCTGCTGAGTAGGAAATTTGTCAAATCCTGAGAATATTAGTAAGGCAGGGAAGTTGCTTGTCTTCAGCTCTAGCCTGAAGGTCTGTGCTCCTGGAACCACCCTAGAATGTTGCATCATTTTCTTCGGTGGGTATTTGTTATCTACTGCTTTTGTGGATGCTTGGATACTCGTTTATTTTTCTTTCAAAGAAAAAGCCCTCTTCTTGCTGGGTTCTGATAATGGCACTGGAAAGGTCCGAGCATGTTGTTAACAGAAGGACAAGATGATTACATCAGTGCAGGATTCTCAGTTTGTGTTCTTCAGCAAAAGATTCAGTTTTAGCAGCTGCATGGGAGTTTAAATTCAATTAAGTCCATTAATGGCACTTAATAAAAAGGTTTGAAGTAATTGATCCCTCTGTCCAAGCAGAGAAGATAGCTGAAGAGGGCTGGGGTTATCAGCCAAGGTTATTTCTCAAAGGATGAACAACAGCTTTCCTGGTGCTGGTAAAATTTGTAATCATGTACGTGAAGTCTGATAAAGCTCTGGAAGCCTCCAGAGATGGGCCTTATTCTGCGCAACCGTGGTAGTAGAATCATTGAGCTGAGGAGGATCTTTGAAGAATCAAAGTGATTACGCAGAAGTCGTTATACATACTTGAAGAAGACACCAAAATTTTATTTTAGGGTTTTGTCTAAACCTGTCTCTCTATCCAAAATTATATCAGTTACACAGGTACATTTCCTACAAAATAGCTCTTACCACCTAAGGAGGCAAATACTTGTTTCAAGACGTACATGAAGCCATCATTTTAATTTGGGAGTTTTCTTTCATTTCTTCTTAGGAATGTGTCACATGCCCTTAATTCCAAAAAACAGAATTATAATTTTTTTCATTTGTCTCATTGTTCTGTGATTTACCTTCTTAAATAAATGTGCAGTGCTTCAAGCTTCTTTTATAAACAGCACTTGTAAATGAAAGATTAGCATCAAAGGTATTCACTGTAAAATAGCTATTCTTGTTTGGAAGACACTGCACTACAAGTCTCATCTTTCTAAGATTATAGTGTATTTATACCCTGCTTTCAGCGTAAGTCTGAGTATAAAGTACTGCTATGTCACAATAAATTAATTCATTGTTTACAATGAAAAGTCAAACAATATACTATACTGTTAACAAGAAATGAATCAAAAGAACTGAACAACAAAAAGCACACATGAGCCAGCACACACGTACTTTTTGCTTTTTATTTGTTTGTAACATTCAATATTTCACATTGCACAACTTTACGTATTAAGTATAGCTCTATTCCTTTGTATTAATTTAAAAGGAAAGAGTGAGAGGGAGCAAAACAGGATTTAGGCAAGCTTTTGTAATAAACACTTTGGTCTTTCTCAACTGTATATGTGCAGTTCGTGGAAAAATTCCTATTTTAGAAACATATCCCTTCCAAAGTAATAAGAATTTTAGAAATCTCTTTGTAAATTGGATTTAGTCTTAAATGCCATAATAAGACTGACCAATTTGCTACACTCTTTAGAGAGTTACCTGTCCTGGAGAGCCCTACAAAAAACAGTGTATTGGCTTCTCAGTGAAGTCACCTGTATTAGTGTTCAGACTCTTCAAAATCACTCAGCAAGTATCTCTGCAATTTGTACTCTTGATAGTGTTTCATTCTTCAGCTGAAATGTCTGGAAAACCTGTTCCAGATGACTGGGTTCCATAGGACGCTGATAACGAAAGTTTTAATTTTACAGTATCGTCAGAGTCCAACCTTTGGTCTGTCTTGTCTGTGTCGCCTGCTCGGTTCTGTGTCTTCATCTGGGCAAAGTGAAATGCCATAACTCCTATCTTACAACGTTTTACTTCTGCCTGTGAGAGCAGTGCAGAACGCAGCCCTGAATTCAGTCACAGGAATACAAGTAATTCGCAATTGGGAGTGAGCAATCAGATTCCTTATGCTTGCTGCTTTACAGTTCACCACAAAGCTACTCTGGAAGCAGCCAGAAACACTCCTTTCCCTCAGGCTCGAAAGCAATCCTATCTGAGAAGATCTGCCCTGCTACTTGGCTGAGAGACAGGATTCAAATGGAATTAGTTCATATGACATGCTGATGCCAGCCTCAGATCTGGATTTTTCTTTCTTGGTCTTTTTTTTAACCTCAGACTTCCCAAGTTCCTCAGAAATCTTGGTTTAATTGAAAATGTAATTGGACTTTGGAGTATCAGTAGTGTATGGAGATTTTGATTTTCATTCCTTTAGGTTAATGTAGCTAATTTACTTTTCCTTTCAAGATTTAAACTGTTCTCAGCAGACAGTGGAAAGCAAATGCACTGTTTGTGAAAATGTATTAAAGGTCTTGGTGCGAAGAGAGAATCATGTTATTTTACATGCAAGTAAATGAAATCAGAACTCCATACGACTATTCCTTGCTATTATACTGCTATACTATTAATCAGGCTTGTAAGAAAACTCAGTGTTAACTTTCAAGGTATACTTTGTGTATGTTTTGTGTAACTAATCTGCCTTCTTTGGATGTTCTTCCCATTTGTGTTGTCTTTCTCTTAAGCTTCGTGCCCTAGCCCTGAAAATTCTATGATGTCACTCGCATGAAATTCTGCCCCCTACCCCATTTGGGTTTTTTTGTGGCTTACCCGCACAAGCCAGAAGTTCATTGCAGTTTAGGTTTTAGGCAAATAATGAAGTTGCTGGAGTCCGATAGAGTTGCACAGGCATGAAGGAAGAAATGTTGGCTGTCATCCCTCTGCCTTCAATCCCAAATTGTGACAGCAGAACCAACCCTCTCTGACCTTGTTAAATGAAGTAGAAAGATGGTAAGAATTAATATATAAATCATCAACAGTTAGCAACTTATTAATAATGTTTTGGGGACAAAAAGGTAAGATTAAAGCAGCCGCTCCTTATGGCAGAAGGAATGAGCAGGGTGGAAACTAGACATCAGATTGCTGATTCAGAGTTTGATCCCAGGTGTGGGAGGAGAAATCTTTCTGGAGTTCCTCATAACTCACTGAAATGAGGTAGGTTGGTCCTGCTTGGGAGCAACACATAGATTAGATCAGCATGGTAGGATAGATAGATAGGGAGGAGGACCTGAATGACTGTGGTTTTGTAGAAGCCATAGAAGAGGTATGTGTTCCAGAGGAAGATTGACGCATCAAAAAATAGGAAATATAATTGATTTTTGAAGTGTTTGCCTGAAAACTACTCTGCCAGTTGTTTTAAGGACAGTTTTGAAGCACAACCTCCAGTAGCATATTGGAACATGCTTTGAGTATGTGTTGCTGCTATTGGTGCAGACTTTCAGTGTATGATGAGGTCTGCTTTAGCGTTTAAAGGAAAAAATCACTTAATTTCCTATGTGTTTAGTTTTGCCTTGTGTGGACGAGGCTCTTTATCTAGGTCTTTAATGAAAGAAAAAAATAGAGCAACATTACTGGCAAAGCATTTTGAGTAATATGCGTTCATGTCTTAGATATCTACAAATATTCTGATTGTTTTCTTACTTTCCTCTCTTTACAGATACATATAATCAGCTCACAAATGGAAGTTTAAGGGACTTTATACAAAACATAGGTGAAAATGGAAACTTCATCTTTGCTATCGTCCTTACATGATGAATGCAGATCAGACAACTATATTGAACCTCATTACAAGGAATGGTACCGAGTAGCTATTGATGCTCTAATTGAAGGAGGTTTAGAAGCCTACAAAGAGTTTCTTTCCCAAGAGAGATGCTCAGAGTTCCTGGCAGATGAGGAAATCGATTATATTTTGAACAATGTTCACAAACTTCCCCAAAACACAGTTTATTCCTCTAACCATGCCATTGATGACACCTCTTCCTCGGGAACCTACTGGCCCATTGAATCAGATGTGGAAGCTCCAAATCTTGACTTAGGTTGGCCCTACCTGATGCCTGGAATTTCTGGTGGCACGAATATTGATCTGCTTTTTCATCCACCACGAGCACAGCCTTACACCATAAAGGAAACTATTCGGAAGATGATACGAGATGCAAGGAAGGTAAACGTGAAAAATATTATTGAAAAAAATGTAGCAATGATAATCTAGTTGGTGTTTCACTGGAGGGTTTGGGTTTTTTTGCTTCTGACAGGAAAAAATGGGCTGGCTGCTAACAATTCAGAAAAAAGATTTGCCCAGACTGAAATCAGTTCCTTGGTATCACATGCACCAATGTTACTAACCTAAGGAATCAGGGATTAATTGGAGGAATTAATGAAGCATAATTACCATTTTACTGTAAAGCTGACCAATCTGTGAGAAATTCCTAGATAATCAGCACGCTTTTTCTTTGTCCTCAGTTGAATAGCCTTCAAGGGATGCCATTCTGTCTGACTTCAGGATGCATTCTAAGGTTTCTCTCTTGCATCAGTGGGAACATGCATCGTTTTGGCATGGTAGACAGTTGTTAGAAGAAAATGACACGTTGATGTACAGCAGACTTGCATACCTTGAGAGTCTCAGCTTTTGTGATTTTGCATGCCAGCTGTCCTTGCAGAAATTAGTCAGAAAGTATTAAAGAGGGCTCAGAATAAAAAAAAAAAAAAAAAAAAGAAGAGGTTTAGGCAACAAGGAAACAGATTTTAGTTGGGTACCTTACCTTCATTTCTGAGTAATGACTAATTTATAAGATATAAGGACATTTCTCCAAATGTACTTGTCGCCACTTAAGGGCACTTGTATCTTGAGTTTCCTAGGATGCACCTGGCTGGCACCTCTGTGACAGTGTGCTGTATGTACAAAATGTCTGTTGCTTCTCAGAGTGAAGTTAAAGAGAAAAAAAACAAAAAAACCCCAAAAAATGTATTAGTATGTAGTTCTGTTTGACCCTGGGCACATTACCTCCTTAAACAGATGTGACAAGTTGTCAGAAGTATTCCTAGCAAGCACATCACTCCTTCCTTTCTACCTGGTGAAATAAATTGGGTTCTCTGTAACTCTATGGGCTTTAAGCTAGGACAGCCTCTAGCTTAAGTGCATCCATAAGCACTTCAGTGGCTGTGTAAACATACGCAATAGAAACGGACTGAAAAGGGTGGGGAAGGGAAGGACAAGGTCTTTTTATGGTGTCTCTCTTCCATTTAGATAAAGTGTATTATTTGTTGCCATAATAGAGTTATCACTAGGCCTTTTATCTTGCCCTTCACTGTCTAGAATGACTGTATGCTCAAGGAGGAGGGGAGTTAATTACTTCTCTCCTTCTTTGTCCCTTTCGTAATGAGATTTGGTGTTTTCTGCTTTTATATGTAGCGAGGCTTGACTGTGACTTGCCCAAGATGCTCTGTGATCTTTGTCAGCTGCAGCTCTGAGCTACCAATGCATCTACTGTAAGGGAAACCACAAAAACACAGTTAACTCTGTTGTCAAGACTAGTTCACTTGTGCTACAAGGTCTTTAAATGCCATGAACAAAGACTGTTCCCCATCAGTTGCCATGCTTTATGTGCCTAGCTGGCTGGCTGGTGGCATGCAATGCAGTCCCGTTCCAAGGCTCTCTTAGCTGGTGGTGCTGCTTTGTAAAACTCCATTTTAAGGAGTATGCCTCCCTTGAATGCAGCTATGGTGAAAAATTATGTGTGATTCTTACCTCTCTTTGGAAAAAGATGGAGTGCATAGTGTATTGGCTCTCCAATGTGCTCATGGTGCTTCATAAAGACGATGTCATGTATGTGTCGCTGTCAAATCTGGCAGCTGAAAGGTTTGTTTAGTGGATCAGCACAACCTCACCAGCAACAACCGTAAGTTTTGATACAGTGATGTGAGTTGGTTGCTTCAGGACGCAGCAATTAAATCTAAAAGACATAGAGTTGTTCAGCCTCTTCCGTCTGCAGATGCACAGCAAAGTGTAAAGGATTTGTAAGGTAGGTGAAGTATTTAAAACATGCTTACAGCAGGCAAGCACTTTGTAAACAGGCTAACCTACTTCTAAGCCACTTATAACAATATAGTTATATTAAACAGGGTTCTTTGTTATGTAGTAGTGGGGATGTGTGTTCGTATGAGAATATTCAAAGGAAACAGGGAAAGGTTACATATGAAAAAGAGAAACTCGTAAAGAATAAACAAGTTCTTCAACAAATCACATTAAACCAATACAACTCTAAGCAAAACGGGATTTTTGGCAAACTTCTCTGGGAAAATAAACATACTGTTGGAGGTGGGCGTATTCATACCACTGAACTTTAAGCACCAAAATCAAGTGTTTGAGTTCAGGCACTGATTTCCGTGGGCTACCTGAAGACTCAGTGCAGTAGGAAACCAGCTTCTACATGGGTAAGGCAGAAAATGTTTCTGCACTGATTCACCTCACAAAGGAACCCATTTGCTATGATAAATACATGTATATACAGGTCAAAAAATTCATGAAGCAGACCGAGCCAGTTGAAACCTAGATTCTTTTGAATATTTGGAGATATGTAAGGATAAAATGACATTATTAGTGGACTTACTCTTGACCTCTTTCATGCTTGATGCATCACAGTGTCACTCCTCAAAATGATCATTACGTATGTTAATTTTGACCTTAAGAAGACGTGTTGTAAACAACCTTAAGCAACTTGCTTGCTGACAGTGATTTTTCCTGACTAAAGAGGAAAATCATTTGTAAGGCTATGCTACACTAGACTAAAAACAGTGACTACGAAGAGTGTCGTAAGAAAATCTTGTCACTTAGGTGTTTCTTAAATGCATGATTTGCATAAAAATTATGCACATTACCTTCATGGCAAGTACAGGCAATATGATAATACATTTTTTTCTTACAGAAAAGAATCAATATTATTAAATACTAGAAAAATGAGTTGCCATTTTAAGGAGATGAATCCGTAGTTGTGACACATTTCTGAACTTATATTAGAGCAGGGGGAACTGTATTATAGATAGGACTGCAGTCTGTACTACAGCACTTCTGCGGGATAGGTGTGATGTTAGCAGAGTGCCTTAGGTCAAACCTAATGTCAACAAAATGGGTTTACTGTTGGTGTAACTAGACCTCATCTCCAGATGATACAGCTTGTCAACCACCCTCCTCTGTCAACATCAGCAGTGTTCATACAAGGACGTTGTTTGGCGTGACTGCATCAACTGGGGAGACACGAGTCTCTGAGATGTTGATATAACCATGTGGAGAAGAAGCACTACAAGGTCTGTCTGACCTTAATGATGGATGGACTTTTGCAAACAAGCCAGTAGCCTTATTTCTCATGTGTTTTGGAGGCTTCTACCTTTAATCATTGGCAGGTTTCTGGCTTCTCTGAAGCTTGAGGTGCTCCTACAGCCTTACTCATCACAGCTGGGCTGTCTGAACCACAACTGATAATATTTAGCAGCTTTTTCTGAGAAGATTATTCATCTGGGAAATGGTATCAAGATGTTTAGTCATCTGTGTCAGGTTGATGTGAAACTTCCTTCTCTTACTATCAAGTAGCACAGAGACTTCAGTCATGGAATGTCCTCTCCCTGTATGACTTTTCATAGGAGTTACCTTGAAACTTTCAGTTATGAGGCCTGTGCACGTCTGTAAGAAACAGCTCATACTATCTTCTCAAGGGTGATTGACAGAGTGAGGCAGCTGGGAAAGAACAGAACCAAAGGGCCCTTCTGGCAGTGTGTTTTTCTCTTACTTCATTAACTGGATTCCTCTCTCCACCATGGAGACATTCCTACACAGTTTTAGAGACAGTGCATAGCTCTGAGTCTTTTAGATTGATATCCAAATAAGGATTAGGTCTTCCTGGAGAGAATTCAAACCTGTTTTTTTTTGAAAGAACTGTATTCTTTAGACAACCCAAGGATTTCTGGTTTGCAGCACAGGCCAGAAAACACTGAAAGACTTCCCTGACATACTTTTGGGATTTCTGATGGAGTGTAGGATGTTGCACAGCATTGAATAAATATGCAATGCTTTTCACTGGTTTGGTTTTGTTCAAATAGACTAGCAGTCTTAAGCCTGGATTCATAAAATCAGTGATGGCTGTTAAGACTTTTTTAAAGTAGTTAATTGTTTAGAAGCTTAAATAGAAATTTAGATGGTTATTGTGTTATAATTTCAGGAAATAAAAAAAGGCAATTGTTTTTCCTGAATTACTCATGACTGGGCTTCTTAATGTGAGAAAGGGATGCAAATTTAGACCCTTGGGAAAGAGTTAAGTTACACTGTAAATGAGTGTAACTCATTATTAAATCTTGCTAGACCCACTGTAGGTGGGCCCTTAGTAAGCCAATAAGGACTTTCTTTGAATTTTTGTGCAAGAGTTATGTACAAAATCTGATGCCTGTGTTGTCTTTTAAAGCAGTGGACCTTGTCAAATAAGCAAAACCAGCTGACTCATTTTACAAACATAGAAAGAAAATATTCGCTCATGGTTTGGGGTTATTTTTTTTTCATTTTGTTTTGTTTTGTTTGCAGGAGTGAGAGGTTGTGTATTACAGAAAAAAATGATTATTCACTATTGATCTCATTTAGTTGTGTGTATAATACAATAATAATAATCTATTACTGGCCGCAGCCTAGTATGAAAGAAAAACAAGTTCTGTACATGCATATATGAAGAGTGATGGTTCTGTACAGAAAGAAACTTGTAGAATATGGATGTGTTGAGCAATCTTTATTTTAGTCTCTCAACAATGCTTTTTGCCACTTATTTTAAGTATAATTTGAACACAGACTGGAACAATGACAATGCATCGTACTTGTGGCAATGTCTTTCTTAGCTCATTAATTGCAGCAGTCCAAGCAGATGAGAGAGGGGGGCTGCACTGTTTTGTTCATAAAAGCTAGAGCAATCTGCTGAATTCAGGGACAGAGAACAGATAAATGCAATAGTCATCCCACTCAAAAGTTTTCTATGGTATCCACGGGATGTCTGATAAACAGTGAATATCTTTTTTAAGCTGAGAGTAACACGTAAAAAGACTCAGGTCCCAACTGAAGATGTATAAGCAACTTTTTCCCTGCCGAAATGTTCTGCCCAACAAGAATTTCAGCCGGTGCTTTTTGGTTCAGCTGTTACACTGAAAGGGGCATTCATCGTTCACTCCCACTCACCTTCCTTAAATGACTTCCTGTTAGTTAGAAACCAGCATGGCAGTCATGCGTATGGTTTCCAGGTGAAACATGATTTTTAACTCTTGAATAGACTTATTAGAGAGAGTGAGGTCGTGTCTCACCTTCTCTAATAGGCACATGCAATGCCTTGGAAGAGGACACGTGTCTTGCTGTCGGTGCTATTATTGTGTGACTCTGTATCAATTTTGCATCACCAGCTCACAACAAGTAATTATTTCAGATATTTTACTTGCTTGGTTTTGCCTTTGGGGTCTTCACCGAGCTTCATGTGCCCGTCCCTTTTGCCCATCACCATCCCACTCCGTCCATGTAAGGTTGATCCCATTGCATTCACAGCAGAGCACTTACAATGCGAAGAGGACTGCTGCGCATGGGACATGTCTGCAAGCACTTTTATAACGTGGAAAGCCTTAAATGCATTTTCATGAAATGTGTTTCATATACGCAATTGCTCTAAACAAGAAACCCACATTTTTACCTGATATCCCTCTCATTAGGTGGGAAAGATCCAAAACTGAAAAGCAAGCAGAAACTAGGGCTGGCCTGGGGAGTGGGAATCTGATAAAATAATTTTTAATCACTTGCGGTGGTTGTTTTACACAGAGGTTATCATCAGGTCAAAGGCTTGCAAGACTATTTTGACATCTTTGATTGATACTCGTATTTTGTATAAAAAGATGTAATTAACTAATTTATAGGTATTCCCGTTTTTATGTCACAGCTGCTCTAATGTGCTGTCAAAATGTCACACCTCTGTGATGGATTTAAAAATGGGATAGGGAAAATTAAACGGCAGATGTTACAGGCAGCTGTATTTCTTTATTAATGTCCATCTCATTCACATATATGTAAGAAGTAAGCATGCACATATGCTTTGTAGCAATAAAAATATTGACATAAATCTTTGTCAGTCAGAACAAAAGTGCTATTAAAAAGTCGTTTATGCTTTTTGCGCATTCAATATATTAAAATGTCTTTCTCATATTCAACAATAAATTTGTATTACAATATGCTAAAGCAACTCTAGGTCAAAATATACTATGAATACAAACCCGTTGATTTTGCCTAGGCAAATTGCTCCTTTCAATGCCCAGTTCAGTGTATTTGTGTTTCATCCCTCTCCTTTTCTTGCTTGTTAAAAAAACTTGATAATTTTGAAGTTCTTGGTTTGTTCCTCTGAATTCCTGTCCTCAAGAGATCTGAGCTCTTCCCATTTTTTTTCAGCCAGGGTACAATCTTGCCTGAAGAACTATAGGCTTACTCACTTCACATTCATATCGCCATGGGCGTTTTTTGATCTTTTGCAGTTTTAGCACGGCTTTTGATTTCTTATAGCTCTCCAACATAGCCGGTGATGCTCTGGGGAGTGTGGGACACATTTTGAGTAATTTTAAACTTTAAATTTGTTTGTTATGTATCAGACATTGGAAACTAAAATATTATCCTATCTGTGACAGCATTTTAAATGAGCGTAGCTTGGCATGCAGATACCTGCAATACTGCAGCAGTATTTGTGTAATAGAGTACAACAGAAACTACGTGGAAATTGGAGAACTGCTGACACAGAGCAAAACAAAAAAGCACAAAAATCCAAGGAAAGCAGCCAGTTCAGATTTTCCCATTCTCTTGTTTGGAAGGAATGGAATGGAATGCCACTAAGTTATGTGTATTGTTTCCCCATGTATCAGATCTGAGTACAAGGATTTACTTCACTTGTAATTATTTCAGAGGACTTTGCCTAATGCTGTGTTATTTTCGCTGAGGAGTACTGCAAGTATTCCAGCGCAGGTGATAGAGGAGTCAAAGTACACTTTACCTGTCTAAAAGAAGTGCAGACTTTACCATTGATACCAGCGTGATCACGCCTTTCCTTTTAGCCTGTTGATAAAGTACGTCTATAACCATTTTCTAATAGAGAAGTGCTATTTTGTACAATAACATTTCAAGTCCAGATTTTAAAAATGCTGCCAGCGTGCTGAGACCTCAAAGGGCTTTTACTCTTTAAAATCCTACCATAATTTACTTTTGGGAGGAAAGAAACAATGACGGTCAAACAGTAACAGGGTGTAACTGGCGCTGAGCTTGCTGGTTTATAGTAGGATCTGCAGACATGCATAAAATGACTCACCTCAATAGAACTGTTCAAAGTAAATAACTCAAAATCTGGGTATGGCTTGCTTGATCAGCAAAGTTAATTTTTCAGTATACAGTCCACAGATCAGTAAGCCAGATGAATTTACAGTAATGTTATTTGCATTATAAATATAGAGGTAGAAGCAACCAAACTAGCTACCTCTGCTTTCCTTGCCTTTGTTTGATATCTTTTCCCCTATCTGGGGTGTTTGTTTTCTGAAGCTGTAAACATCATTATGTTTCACTGTATGTCTGTATATGATAGAGTTTACGGATGTCTTAGTCTTCCTGATTGTTGCCAGCCAGTACAGACATACCACTACTGCAGAATAAACAGTAGGTTCAGAATTTATATGCTTTCCTTTATCGTTAGCCATCAAAGAACATGACCAAAGTGTGAGCAGTTTTATAGATGAGAATACTGAGCCACAAAAGTATTGAATTAATATATATCACAATTCAAAACCAGACACGATTATAAACCAAAAGCCTGAGAGTATTATATGTTAGCAAACAGTATACAGAGCATGTAGAGGCCGGATAACAAGTTTTTATTTTCTTGTCTCTGTGGTTTTAGTTGATAAAAAAAAAAAAACATAGCTGTGAATTTAGCATTACAGTTATGAAAACTAATTTCTGAGGAATATCAGTACTTCTTCAAAAGAGTTTACGTTAGTATATAACTGTAGCTTTGTAGTGCTTACTTCTCAAAAATATTTGTAATAGCTTAGCTTTTCTTATCTTCAGATAAAGAGGGTGTATCTTCAAGACATGGACTGAGTGTTCTCATGCCTTAGCTAAGAGCAGATTATCTTAACCAATTCTGTCTGCTGGTCTGGAATGCTTGCACTGACTGCCTAGAATATGTAGGGTGTGAGGGAACTAGAACAGATTCCTCAAAAATAGCATCTAGGGTGACCCCTGCTCTCCCCAACGAGGCGTGTGGGCTCCAAGGTGCCTTCCTAAAACTCCGGCGGTGCATTTTTTATCCGGGGGGGTTGCTAACTGCAGCAGCAGCAGATCTCCTCAGGCCTTTTCACTTCTGCCAGTGATCCTACTGTAAGAGATGAAGCTGGGCGATAGGATAATGTGAGAAGTTATACACCGTATCTCTTAGAGATGAAAAGAAAACTTTAATATCTGCTTCATCCACTGGCAGTCAGGCTCGAACAGGAGCACAGGACTGTGCGTTCAGGTAGGCAAATGGGTGTGCCTTCAGTTCAAACGGCAGATAGAACATCTCAGCCTTATTTTCATGCTGTTTCCTGGAGTTGAAGGCACTCTGCCAAGCAGGGTGCACTTCAGCTCGATAAACTCCCCTTATGGTTTAAGCTTCTAGTTCAGGTGAATCTGAGTGGCATCAGCCCACAGAAGGCATTGATGTTAGTGTTTTCCTACTAGGCTTTTGATGCTCAATAAGCCAGAAGTAATAATGAGGATGAGAATAAATAACCAGCACGGAAGATGAGTGCTGATTCTCTGTGGGACCTTTCTCAAGAAATGCCCACTGAGGGACAGACCGTTTCTAAAGCTCTGCATAGTTCACCTCCTCATCAGCGACATCAGAGGCAGCAAACAGAAGTGACGATGTCAGTCAGCAAATCTGATTTCCCTCAAATGCCACAGAGATGCCGCCCATCAAAGCAACCAGGTCTCCATCCAGCATGACAGAGCTCAATATCTGAGCTCTCTGCTGTTCTGATAATTGCTTGACACTGCCTCATGGTAGATTAGCACAGGAGTGCAATAATTGCTTGAAAAGTCACTGTCAAAGAGTGTGGGTTTCTTTTAAATAATAAGCAGGTATATGTGGCTTCATGGTATTCTTTTGATAGAGGTATGTAATCTCTTTGCTGAGGATGAGCCGAAAAATTCTCAGCCATCAATGGATCCAGCTCTTACAATAGTGTGTACTGTTAGTCTACAGAAAGCTGCTTTAAAATGTAGCAAAAAAACATATTATTTTGCTCAAAGGAGATACTTTTGAAATGAGAAAACTAAGCATAGAGATGAAACTAGGAATTAGTACTGATTGTTCTGTTTTGTTTATTTATTTGCTTTCACCTTCATGTTTTAGCACTACATGATCAATAGTAATATCATTATATTTCAAGATAGATTTTATGATGCACTATATAATTGCAGTAATGTCATCATCTCTTTTGTTCATGAATTCTGGGCTTATTGAATGACAGTTAGCCACTTGTGCCAGAAATCTAATTAGTCAGATGATATGATTTTTTTATGCATGTTAAATTGAACGATGGAAATGCAGTCCAGATCTGAAGTGTTGTGGTACGGGATTGCAGCTTCCTGTTACAGTATTTCTGTCCCAAGTGAAGGCTAAGTACTTTGACTTGAAGTTCAAAGAAGTTAAACGTTGTCTTTGCAGTGAGCTCTTGAGAGCCCAGGAAGCTCTTCTGTGTGAACGTCAGAGCCTTGCAAAGTCAGGCCTATGAATGCTTTTTGGAGGAATAAAAAGGGAGGAAAGGATGTGCTGTTCTTGGGAGTCCTAAAGGGCATGTCAGAGCTAGTCCTTTCGGTTGCCAGAAGGCTTCCTATTTGAAACCAGTACAGCAACTAAGTGCTTTTTAGACCTCCTGAGGGACAATAACACTCTGGAGCCAGCACCTAGGGTGATGATGCTAGCAGCTTTGGATTGCTTAAGTCTTACATTGTCTCATGGAAGGGGACAGCAACACAAATGGACCAGTGTTTGGCTTAGTTGGGCTCTGCTCTGTGCTGTTGTGCATCAGTCAGAAGTAGGTGCATGAGAATCGTGTCAAATGGATGGAAATAAGGCATGAAAATTGTGGGTAATGTCTGTAATATGCAGGCATTTCTACTGTCACACCTGCGAAGTGGCTGCACTTACAGGAAACATAAACATTTTCACTGGTAGTTCCTTTTCCCTTCTCCTCCCTTTTCACCCCACCACTCCAGGTCTTCCCCTTGGGCAATCCACTGTCCTCTGCTTTTTCTTTCATTGTGCACCGCATCCAGAGTTGTTTACTGCATGCTCTAGGTACTTTCAGCATCTTTCTTGAATGTAGTTCCAGGGATGATATCCGGGAACGTGAGCTCCCCCTTAGGTCATGATGTTAGAAACAGAGCAGTACTTTCGAATTTCTAGTCAAATCGCTCAGTATTACTGGCAGGTTTTTGATATTTATTATCATTTGTAGATCTAACAGATTAAATGTTAGAAACATTTTCTGAATAGGACTGTATCATTTGCCATGTTTTGAAATTTTGCAGTGAACTGGAAGTTTTTGGCGGCAAGGATGAAATTTAGAGATAGTGCATTTGTGTATCAGAAATTACTATAGCTTGTTTAATTGCAAAGATTATTTCTATACACAATTGATTTACATCTCATTTTGTCAAACAATACATCTACTAAAATTTGAAAATAATTTTTTTTAGGTATTTAGTAAAGGGCAGACAGAGAAAAATATAATACCTGCTCGAAGAAGACAGTTTTCTTATTCTTCAAGCGAAATTAGATCCCTAATCCTGAGAGGACTTAAATGCTTTAATGTATGTGCAAGAGAGGTTCTATTAAATTAACATGCATATGGGCTTGCAGGATTGATGCCTAGGGATCTGACTATGTATCATTAAGAATCTAGTTTAAAATATTTAATTAATATTTTTCTCTTAAATTGTGCCACAGTACACTTGTAGTACAAAATGAACATCTTCCTTAAGTTGATTGAATCCACTGTGAGCAATTAAAAAAAGGAATAACCTGTGCAGACTGCTTTAATTCTTTTATTGTAAATAAAAACTGTGTTACGTAACTGAATACCTGAATATCTGAAACTCAAGAAAGACATTGAAACTGGTGGAAAGTTTTCACTTCCCCAGATGCTATTTCACCACTCAATTATCTTCTACTGATTCCAGCATGCGTGCACAGGTCCACGTCCCACAGACAGAAGTGTAACCAAAGGAATGGATGCACATACAAATGTTGTATGTGATAGTCTACTCCTTTAAAAAAACAAAACTAAAGAGCAAGACTAATTTCTCATTTTGCTGCATAAAGAACAAAAAGGATTTTGCTGATAGAAAATGTCTATCAAAGAAAATTTTTTTTTCTCTAACTTCATATGAGTACCTTCAACCCGTGTGATTGAGTACTCTGCGAGCAAAACTTAAGAGTTTGTACTGGGATAGAGGCTTTATTATCTTCTATCACATTACATATGCTTAGTAAGCTCATATACAGCGCAAGGAAAATTCGATCCAGAAGTTTCTCAATTTGTACTTTAAGGCTTTTGAAATGATTGCAAAATTTATATTAAAAGCACACATACCGGTTTTCATGCAAGCAAAACAAAAGAAACTACAGTAAGAAGGGAACATCTGGAATTTAGTTATTATGGTAGAACTGTCCAAATAGTTTATGAATTTTGTTTTTTACGTGCTGTGTATTCCAAAAAAAAAAAAAATCCACCTTGAGAAATAGTTTCATTGATGATTATGACACTATGCTGATATAAAATTGTGTGTACGCAAATAGACTTCTTTATTTTGAAGTTTGTTAATGGTGTTTCAAAAAATTCTGGGATCAGCATTTCATAATCTGCTAAATTCCATGGAGAGACATTGCTTACACCATCTGAAGAGGTAACTCGCTACATTTAATTATACAAAGTCATCCCTCTTGAGATGTAAAGTGGAAGAAGAAAGGATTTCAGTTTAATCTGTTAGTCTCTAGTGCATAAGCCAGCTGTCTCTTTTCAAGGTAGTAGACTGTGTAGAGTAAAACCACAGATATTAAGAAAACAGAAAAGATTGAAATTTCTGAAATTTGTAATAATAGTACATAAGTGCGAGTGCTGAAGTTAACAGGCTGAGTAGCATGGGTGAAATCAGAATTCAAAGATCTTTGACAGACCTTTTTCCACAGAATGTAATAATTTAAAAACACAAAAAGGTAAATATTTAAAGATTTTGGGGGATTTCTAGCGGAGTACATTGACTATAATGTTCTAGCAGCACAGTTATATAGCTTTACTTGCTGTGAAATTCTACTCTAAGTGAGAAACAAAATGTTGTGGCATTTTAATTCCATATACAGAAACCTTATGTCTTTTTTTAAAGATATTCTAAAGTCACAGTCACATTGTTGGCTTCATTTCAGTTCACCCCGATGTTCATACAGCGTTTCTAGTTTTAAAGAACCAAATATAATTAATACAATGCTGCTTGTTTTCCTGCAGTTCATGTGTGGGAATCTATAGTTTAGTGCATGCAAAAAGAAATGGATGTAGGCTTAAGCATAGATTTTTCTTGTTCAGCAGATCCAGATTTTGGCAGACTCTTTAATAAATCTTGACTGGATGCGTGTCACTAAAGTTTAGGGAAAAATAGCACAGATATGGCACAGAAGTATTAAAAAGCCTCTTTTCAATGGCTATTGGAGGCATTGCTGTCTTACCAGTGGAGATGTTACTGATAATTACGCTAAATATTCTCCTCTCTGGAAGGTGGGAAATTATGCAAGAAATAGTTTTGACCAGGCTTTCTCTAGTGAATAGAATTTCAGAGATATGGGAAGTATTGTAACGTATAAATTAAAAATTGTCCAATACTTTATTTTTTTTTAATGAATTGGTGTCTTCCATTGACTCTAAATCCTATAGTGCCAAGTTGCAGTAAAAATACGCTGAATTATATTTTTGCATCGTAGCACATCTATTTTTCAACAGCTATGAATAAACCCCATAACAATTGCAGTGTCAGTAACAAGCGTTGATCTGTTCTGGTTTCGTTTTTAAATTGCTTGGCTTTGGCATTAGGTGGGATTTTAGGATGAAACACTAAAACATTAAGCATCTTGCTTGGTCAGTCTTATGACTTTAAACTATATAAACCTAGTAGGAGAAATAGCATTACCTACGAAAAAAAGAGAAAAAAAGTGGCATTAAATAATTTTCAAATTATCTATGTAAACAGGTTGCGTAATATTTATATAAATAAATATGCACGCACATGCTCTGGAATTTGATGGAAAAGCTTGCTGTCAGCAGCTGCCACAGCAAATATTGCACCACACTGGATGAAATGCAGAACACCTATGAGTATGATGTACGTGAAAATTCTTCCATGGCAATTATTAGATTTTTAACTAAGTTAACACATTATGAAAATGGAGAATGGCGTTTCACTTAGAACATTTTTAATTGATTTCAAAGTCATGAATGGCTCTTGAAGGTTGGTAGGTTGTCCAGGAAGGATTTTAATGCTAATGAACTCTACGTTCCTTTTCCTTCCTTTCTGAAATTTGCTCAAAACCACAAAGCCGTGAAAATCTCAAATTAAACGTTTTTTTTTGTTTTCCAGTTGCTGAGTGTTCCTTGTTGTTTCATTTGCAGTTTTTGGTTGCTTGTTTGTTTTCAGACATGCTTTCGGGTGCATTGTGCCTGGGATTTTGAAGGGAATGAGCCTTTAACAGTGGATCTGGTGAGACTCCCTGCACTAGAGGTTCAATCCCCTCAAATTCCCAGCAGCAAGGCTTTAGTTTTGAGCTCGTTCATGTAGCCACGATCTCTCCCTCCAAGACTAGCTGTGATTCTGATATTTTAATAAATACATTTTTTATTTTAAATCAGTGTTTACTTCTTGATTATATGCTGCTGCTTGTTGTTCTGTGTTCGCATGTCCTCCCCACGGGCCCCGTCCTAGCTTTCTTTTTGAGACAGTTTTCTAATTGATTTTGTTGAAAGTTGTTTTGGAAAATAGCTGGATAAAAAATAATGAATATTTGTGTCCTTTAAAAACTCATAGTTTGTTATCAGATTTGGGGATACACCTTACTCATCTTTGCAGCCATTTCCAGACTGCAAAATCAACTGAGGTTGATAAGAGTTGTAGATTTTGATGCCAGAAGGGACCATAATGATAATAAATTCTGACTCCCTGCACAGCACAAGCCTGACACTGTTGCATCTTCAGAAAGAGCTGATACTAAGAATAAATCTGACCTTTAAACACTTGGGTGTTAGCCTTACGGTCAGCATTTCTGGGTAATTAATTCATAATTGCTTAGGAGATCAGATTTTTTTGTACAATCACTTTTCTCTAAATGATGGAATTTGCTTGAAGAAACCCATTTTGCAAGCCCAGACCAAGCCTGCCTGAGCTTTCCGCTTGCGTATCTCATCACTCAACATGACAGTCAGCCAAAAGAGAAGGTGCAGAGAATTTTAAATGCAGGACTGGAGGGCGAGGTGAGGCTTGGGCTGCTACGTGGATGCAGGGATTGCTTTCCGAGAAACTTTGGTATGCTCAAGTGTCCGTGTAGATACAAGTCCTTACTCTCTGAGGATTTGTTTGCTCGCCATGGTAAGGTGCAACAAAGAAATTCACAAGAAGCAAAGCCGTTTCACCTTCCCGGAGCATCATGTTAGCGTGACTAGACCGTTTCCAGTCACAAAATTAATTATCAGTGGGCTGACTCAGATGTCCCTGCACAGGGCAGTGGTGTGACATGT
This sequence comes from Cuculus canorus, assembly GCF_017976375.1. NCBI lineage: Eukaryota > Metazoa > Chordata > Aves > Cuculiformes > Cuculidae > Cuculus > Cuculus canorus. Next base: position 9,274,587 of record NC_071403.1, read on the forward strand.
ACATGTACACACCCTATCTATTTTCAGTTTCCCAGAGAAAAATAGATGTAATAGCATTATTCCCACATTTATGAAATTGTTTGTGCTTTACATATGAAAAGCTTTCCGTATGTGCTTAAGCGTTATTGTAAGTAATTTAAGATGAATTCAAAAAGGTGCTTATTTTTTCTGGTAATTTCTCTGAGTCTTTTATGACAGAGAAGTAGCAGACTTCAATAAGTTTTATTACTCTTAGTTATGCTGTGGAGGATTTGAAAGACCATAAATAACGTTAGTCTTTTAAAAATATGTTTCTATGCTAGTATCTTCTAGAACTAGCTAAAATGCTTTTGTGGAGAGATTCACATGATTCACATTCTTTTCTACTTCCATGCATTTGTGTTGATTCAAAGACCTTTTATATTGTTCAAAAAAAAAGAGTTGTTCTTTGTATCCCCCCCCCCTTTTTTTTCTGAATATAAAAGCCTTGTAATTAAAATTATTGATCTAGAACTTCAAAAACTTGTATACAGATTCCTCTATGGCACATACAGCTCATCTGTAAATGTGAATATTAGCTCAAAGTGGCATGTTAGGACATATACTTAATTTGAGATACTCCTGTACTAGGGATAGTGAATACAGCGCCAAGAGCTTAAGCAGAAATCCACCTTCTCAGGTGCCTCTAATGGTTTAAAACTTTATATTAGTGTGTTTGTTCTTGTCCTTGAGATTTTTTGTTTTCTCTAGAGTATTAAAGCACAAGTAATTCCTTCATATTCAAATATGAAGGAGTTGTTTGCTTCCCATGCCCATGTTCTACTGTTACTTTTTCCTCACAGTATTCCTCTATGCAGCTGTGAGAAACAAGAAAATATACTTGTTGTTGTTCATGCAAAATCCTGTTTCAGGCTAGAGAGGAGAAGGCTCTGGGGAGACCTTATAGCGGTCTTCCAGTACTTCAGGGGGGCTACAGGAAAGCTGAGGAGGGGCTCTTTATTAAGGAGTGAAGGATAGGATGAGGCGTAATGGTTTTAAGCTAAAAGAGGGGAGATTTAGATTAGATATTAAGAAGAAATTATTTACTGTGAGAGTAGTGAGGCACTGGAACAGGTTGTCCAGAGAAGCTGTGGATGCTCCGTCCCCAAGCGGTGTTTGAGACCGGGTTGGATGAGGCTGTGAGCAACCTGATGTAGTAGGAAGTATCTTCACCCATGACAGGGGGGTTGGGACTGGGTGGGATCTAAGGTCCCTTCCAACCCAAACTGTTCTATGCTTCTACAATTCTACGATTCTGTGATTCTATGATTCTGTGATTCTATGATTTTGGCTGCATGTCAGTGAATGCTCAGTCACCCATGTAAATGTCATTAAATCCTTGCCTGTTGCATATGTTACTCTTGTTTCATTGCCAAAATTGTTCCCATGTCAGTTAATATGATGTAAACTATTATTTTTTATGATTGATGAGAGGCTGACGTGTCTTTTAATCACCAGCTACTGGTCACAGTTGTCCAAATATTATAAACTCCCTGAAAAGTTCCTTCGTGACAGCTACACCTCATCTCTGTAGTGAGCGTGGACAGCAGTGACAGGTGACAGCAGATGCAGCATTACAAGGAAAGACTCTGAAGAACAGCAAAAGATGTGCACATTTTGAAATGAGCAAGAAAAAAGGATAAAAGCTGTCCTGTTATTACATCTGAAGCAAGTGTTGTTTTATCCATATTTTCGTCAATACAATGCTGGTTTGAAATTTGTTTATGTAAAGGAAAGAAGCAAGTATTTCTTTTCAGTCAGTGTGCCTGTATGTGTTTGCAATCTTCTATGTGCACATATGCACAGTGTTTTATATTAAGGATAGGGTTTAGGTATGCACACGTGGACAGGGTGCACAGCAGTTTGGGACAGAGCCTTATTGGCAGGAATTTGCAGCAAGCAGGTTACTCAAGAGAAGACCCTTCCTGGAATCAGAGAGGTGATTCGTGAGAAGAAATGTTTATTTGAAAGGCACTAGTTTGCATCAAGAAGCAGTTATTTTTTAAAGCATTCTTGGAATAAAATGTTTACTTCTCCTCCTCAGAGGTACTGCAAGTTCTTATCTCCATCCTTCTTTCGAGCAACTCAAGTCATGCAGTATATTAAGCTATTGGCATGCTTGGCACATACTTTGAAGAGGAAGTCTTGCAACAGAATGTGGCTTGATGTTAAGTCCATACGTGGCTTGGTCAGTGGTATTTCTGCCTTTTTTTTCCTTATGATTAGACAGGTTCTGTTTTCAATAGTGAAATAAGTGTGTTTTCCTCTCTACCCGTCGTGTTTGCTAGCATATATACCCCTCAGACATACATCTATTAATCATGGGATTGTTTTGTTATTGCAAGGGCCTCAGTGGCACAAACAGTCAGTGAATCTCTCAAAGAATGCTACTGAGGAGCTGCAGAAGGTGCCGCAGAGAATGATTTTCTTTTTCCTCCGTTCTTAAATTGAGATGCCTGCTGCGATGTTTTGGCAGAGACCCCGTTGCCGTAGCCGAAGCTTTGCTTTTCTTGCAGGTGTTCAGTGTGCTTCATGATTACATCTCTGATTATCATTACCCAGATGATGGGGGGGGTGAACTGGCATGCAGTGCTCATCAGGAGGAGTATTTTGGAGAAAGGGGAATGATTTCACACACACAAAGTTGAACAATGGTAGACTTGTGATAACATGTTTCTTTTCTACCCGTTAATAAAACCCTATTAAGTTGCCCTGTTGGTCACTGGCTCAACTGAGTATAGAGGGTTCATTTATTTGCACAGTAATAACTCATTTCTTTCAGTAGCTGTTCATGTTATTATTTCATGAATGAGGGATTCGCGTTATCCTTGTGAGGATGAGAAAAATGAAAGAGGCAGACCATGAGCATAGGAAGACAATGCCCGTCTTTGGCTGAGGTGGTGAAGTCTGGCTCAGAGAGTTCTGTCCTGCAGGCAGCCCTGGGTCTGTCATCCTGGGAGTGACCTAGCACCCTGAATCAGGAAAATACTGGGAACACACTGCATAAATATTAAAACATTTAAATGCTAAAAGTAAACTTCTGCATTTAAATGGAAAGACTAGTCGATATTGAGGATGGAGCATTATGGATATGTGGTCTGACTTTATTACAAAGACCATATAATCTTTCGTGTGATTTTGCAAAACTGAAGTATCAAATTGCAAATGATAAATTAATACCTCTCCTGTGCCCGTGTTGAGGACCTCTACGCAGATCAGTGAAAGCTGATGATAGCTGCATGTACAAAAAACTGAAATGCCACTGGGACCATTCTAGAGCCTTATGGCTTGCTGTCTGACAGAGATAGTTATTCAAAATTCGGCTTGCATCGAGACTAAAAGGTTATCTTACCAAAAACCTGACAAAAAGAAATAGGAAAGAAATGTTTCTTTTAATTTTTTAAACTTGTTTCTATTAATTTCCTTTCTTATCCATTGACTTGCTACTCCTTCAAATGCCTGTTTGTGGAAAATTCACGTTTGAACAAGAACTGTCAAGTTTCTCTTAGAAAGCCTTTAGTGTTTCAAAACTGAAATAATTTTGTAAGAATACAGTATAATGTTGCTCCTTAATTTATAATTCTTTCAGCTAGTAATAATTTAACTTGCAAGTCCTCACTTTCAAATGTTTTTAAGTGCTGTACTTGATCCAGGGATTAAATTTTTGCTTACTGCCTTGCTTAGTTCCCATTCAGTTTCCACTCCACTGGGAACTATGAGCATTGGAGAATTACTTATCAGCTTCTTTTCATTTTGCTTCATAGGAAGTTTGATCACAATTTTTAATTGCCTCCCTACTATTTCAGACACCTCGCTGTATATGGTAGTGTGCATAAAAATTTGAATTTATTTTCTTCTTGAAAAGGTGCACATAATTACTCATTAATTAGATTAATCTTTCCTTATCTTTAGGACATTCTGCTGATGCCTTCAGACTAGTATGCAATTATTTTTTTCCTTTTTCATCTAATCTGTAATAAGTAATTTAGCATGCCAGGGTAATGGATTTCACCTGAGGATCTCAGTGTGATTTGCAGACAATAATTAATTAATTAGTTTCACAACCTGTCTTTAAAATAGGTGAAAATGAAATGCAGCGTGCCAGCACACAGTCATTAGCAACATGTTGCACCATTAAGTGTAGCTTCTCTATAAGCAGGTGGTGTAATCCACATCTGTGTATCAGTGAAGGTTCCTGCCCAAGTAGCATCATGTTTTAAAAAAAAAATAAATAGTTAAAATCATCTGTTTGGGTTGCTTAACTGGTGTTCAGGTGTAATTACTTGACATCTGATCATACGTAGGCATACATTATGCCTGTAATACATATTGCAGAACACTGATCTGATGTCATTGCTGTTGCTTTTGTTAGCAGTGTAAATGTTATTACTGCAGGTATTTGTCCGGGCATGGTGATTTTATTTATAAAGGCATTTCACTATGTTGTGTAGCTCAACTGGAAAAATTTTTAAGATGATCCTGTGGGACATATGTAAAGTGAACAGAGAATTTGTCACGAGTTTAACCCTGAGGAAACTTCTCATTGTTCATCTTTTTCTGCTTATACAGGAGGATCTTTGGCTTTCCTTCATACTGACCCAGCACTGACCTGTGACCAGTAATTTTAAATAGTCTGGGGTTTGTGTTTTTTCTGTTTATCCTATCCATTCCACTGGTTGAATTGAGCTTCGTTAGTGGACTTAGGTACAGACTTACAGGGTGTGAAATTAGTGACAGTGAAGTAAATATACAATATATAATCTTTCGTAGGAAGCAAAAGCTGTGTTGTGAATATCATAACGATATGGTCATAAAATGCTCAATAAAAAGTGACGTGTTTTAAAGTTTGCATAAAATGCATAGGAATCAATTTTAAGCCCACATTCAGTATCTAAAATAAGGGGTTTTTTCCTAATCCCAAATTTAACTGAGTTAGAAGTTCTTGAAAGAGGGAGGGAGGAACAGAAAGAGAACAGAAAGGGGGAGAAGGAAAAGGAGGAGGGGGAAGAGAAGGAAGAGGGAAGGAAGGGGAGGGCAATGAGGGAAGAGATGAAGGAGGGTAACAGTAGGCCAAAATAATCTGTTTGTTATAGTGAGCTTGCTTGCACTTCTGTGACACCAATATGAAAATCTTTAATATCATCGAGTCCTACATGCTGCTAGAAATACTCACATGCAATCAAAATGTTTTCACAGGACAATTGATTTAAGTATCTGGCCATGAACCAGTCCTTACACATGTATAGCTTATGTGTTTGTTACTGATTCTTAATCACATATATAAAGCTGAATACAAAAGCTGTAATCTTGAAAAAGGATGAAATAAGCAATATTTGAAAAGGTGTTTTTTCTTACGTGCTTTTCGCTAAATATATGATTAGCTCTTACTTCTTTATTCATTGACTCTTGTGTTGGTCTTCCTTTCAGAAGTCAGGCTGAGCAACCAACTTGGTCATCAAGCTGGTTTTGAATATTGTGTATGAGCTGTATTTCTGTGATAGTGAAAGTTTAATTCAAAATGACCAAGAGCAGGAATTCCTTTGTTGCCTTAGAACTATTTAGATCTGCTAACGGCAGTTATTGTAAAAAATATTATTCTATTGAGATTGACTGTATTGTTCCTTCTTAACCTATAAGACAAGGAGATCGTCTTTCTTCTTTCTGAATACTAACAGGAGCCTCTGTTGAGGACTGCTTTTTCCACGTTGACCTTGAATTGCTGTACTGTGAACGAGGGGAGGTTTTTAGCCATGATCGGTTCTAGTCTCAGTTCGGGTTCTGTGGACATCTAACAGTGTCTTCTGCAAGGACTTCTAATTTTTTATTCCTCTGTTTCATCTACATTTCTGAGAGATTTTCACTAGCAGTGTTTGTAGGATTATGAAGTTGACCTTCTGAGGGGAAAAGTTTTGAGTGTCTATAGAGGACCAAACTCCAACAACTAATGATATAATTAGGGCTTGTTTCTCAGTATTAAGTGTAACCAGGTCATGTTTACTGGTCTGTAGGCTTCCACTAATTTGAAATTTGGCAATTAAACTTTTTTTAATTGGACACCAATATCCAAAATAGATTTGTTTTCTCTTGGATGCAATGTCTTTTACATTAGAAATGTCTTTTATGTTAGAAAATACTAGTCTTCTAATACAATTTGGTTATTTGTGGCAAGGTTCTCATGGTATAAGGCTTGTGGACTTACTGGTACGAGTCCTCTACACTGTATGTTTTTATTTTTTTGCATACTAAAGTGTTTGATAGGCGATCCTTGTGGACTCTGGTTAGCATACTGTGTATAGGCATTTGAAAGCCTGTCATTCTGAATCATGACCAATACGAATCACATGAGGTTTGTGTGTTGACTTGGATCCACAAAAATCCCCCTGCTCTTAGAAAATAAGTGTTTACTGCTTTTGAAACACTTAACTTCTATCTACTTCCATTGTCTTTCAGAGTCTAATATGGAAGCACTGTTTTCATCTCTGTATGAAGTCCCTGCCTATCTTTTTTGATTCCTTTGTTTTTTGCTTAATGTATCTATAGTACATATTAATTCCTGTAACAAAAAGGGATTCCAAGCAGTATTATACAATTGAAGAATATCGCTACGTGTGTTGGAATTTTTTTATCTGAATTACATATATACTAGCAGCAGCATTGAACGCTGTTTAGAATATTTAAAATATGGTGTTTATTTATACAATATAAATATTTGATCCTGAGTTCTTCACATTTAATTTCAGAAATGTATGCTTACTCTTAAGGTCTCAAAGATGACAAAGAGCACACAGCTCTTGCATAAGCAAGCTTACGAGCAAAATTATTCTTCCAAGTCTAGAAAAGTGGGTCTGAATCATCTCTTCTTCCTATAAATCTGCCTTTGACTAAGAGAATCTTTCATTGTTTCCAAGAGTCTAATTAACAAATGCCAGCAAAGTTGTCTGCTTTAAAGAAATGCTGCTTGTTTTTATAGTTTAAAGTCTACAGCCTCTATGTGTTCGTTCATATTGCGGTTTTCTGTTCATTGTGTAGCATTTTTAACTTTGTAAACTCACAGGAAGTGGAGTTCTGTATTAACAATATGTTTATATAGGATTCTTGAGGAAACTGAGAGGAGTATAGTGGGAAGGCAGACTGACTCAGAACTTTGTTCCATTCCTGATCTGAGAAACGCCAGTAAAATGTACTCATAAAGGTGGCAAAACCCCAAAATCTTTCCAAGAATGTTATCAAAATTACCCAGGCTCTTTGATAAGCAGAAAATTATTGTAAGATTTCTTGAAGGAAATCGTAGAAGAGCTCTGAGAGTTGTTGGCGTCCAGTCTAGTTTACCTTGACATGAAGAATATTTGTAAGCAGGAGCAATTTCAACAGACAATTTCAGTACATTTTTAAAAAACTTTTTGTCACTTTGCATTTTTTTCCCTCCTAGAGTTTATGATGTCTTTTTTCCCATGTTCCTAGTTTTGTGTGGCGAGGCATGGCAGCCGTTCATAATTTCAAGTATTGAGAAAGTTCTTACACCGTATTGCAGTCAAGTGATACTTCCCTGGCCAGGTAGGAGCTAGCCAGGAGCATCTATTGCCTTTGCTACTCCTACGGTTATTTGGTAGAAGCCTCAAAACTGAGGTCTTTGAGGTTGTCATACGCAGTTTCAATAATGCTCAGCAGATCAAAAAGTAAAATCTAGTAAGAATTTAGTTCTAATTTCTGTTGGTGCTTGTAAAAAAAAAAATCAAGGCTTATCACGTGGTTGCACATTATTTGGTTTTGGGCTGTCACTAAGTAAAACCCATATGAATAAATTAGTACTTCTACTTAGAAACAAATTTAAAATAAGAAGTATAACACTGTATTATAAATTCAAGTAGCCTGAGCATTCCCTAAATAGTAAGGGATCTGTTGAGAACCCACATATTAAAGCTGTTAATACTCTTTTAAATAAGAAATTATTTTTGAAGCAGCAAGTCTTTGAAATTCATCATAGAGAAAGCTGGAGGCTAGAGAAGTACCTTTTATTTTTACCATGAATTTCCATTCTGGTTTAGCTGAGTTTTAGGCTGTCAGAAAATCCTGGCATTTCCCTTCTGTTTGCTTTCCTCAAGACAAGCTTGGCAGCTCCCCAAAATAACAATGGAATAAGAACATTCTGAAGAGCTAAGTACAAATATTAAAATCTTGCTACCCAACCAGCTGCAGCCCACATGGCACTGAGAATAGAGCAACGACTTCAATAGCTACAGAAGAAAGGCAGAGCAAGCTTCCAAACACATTCCCTCCATAGCGCCAAGTATTTTCTGTGCTGCCTTATGGGCTTCTCCGTGGGATCTCTCTGCCTGCTTCAGTTTGCAGTGACAGAACACAGACAGCTTGTTCAATGCCAAAAGCAGTTTCGTTATTGATGGGAGCATTGCAAGCAGAAAGGAAGGTGTTAAAACTGAACATTGTGAATGCCTCTTGCTTTTAATTGTGCAATACGGCTCTTTGCAGACTGGGTAAATCTTTCCTTGTCTATGGTGTACCAGTCACAGCAGTTGTTTCTTTGCAGATCTTTTCTTCCAAGTTTTAGGTTTATAAAAGCTTCTTGGAAAGTCTCCATAAAGAATGCCGAGAATATCCTCTTCCCTCCTCTCATCTCTGTGGCTTGCTGGAGCTCGATTCTGCACGTACGGAAGTAAAGCTTCAGAGGAATTATCGCCTCTGCTGCCGGCTGCAGCGAGGTGGTGTCTCCTGTAATTCAGTCAGCTCAGGCTGAGTTCTTACTAATCCTTCAGCCAGAATAACAACTACCAAACCCATAGATACAGATCACATTTATAGAATTAATATAGCTCACTCCCATACGTTTTGCAAGATACTCACTTGTAAAATCCCAGTTGGGAATTTGGAGAGGTAGCAGTGAAGGTGTCATTTTAAGATGGTACATGTGTGACTTACTTGCTCAGCCTGCACCAATTACCTGAAAGGTAATGTGAAAGACTACTGTGCATCCACTTTTCAGAGAAAACAATCTTCTCTGCACTTCAGAGAACTTTTCTTTTCTGTTGTTTTTTCATTTGTAGAAGAGCTAGTCCTGATCTTCTGATCTGTTTTTTAGAGACATGGTAATCTGTGCAAAAGTTGCCAAATTGAGCAAAAGGCAGAATTGTCAGGTAGTTGTTAAAAGATAGTACATCGTAAAAAAGACTGATCTCTCCATGTATTTCAAAGTTAAATCTTGTCTCCTGTTTTTACTGCCAAAATCAGAACATTTTTTCCCTGTTACTGACAGCTGGAAAGTTCCCCTACCACCCACTTTCCTTACACGTTTCTTGGATAGAACAGATGAAGCTTCACCACGTGGGTTACACAGCTAAACACGGTTAAGCTCTCTGCGTAGTACTTTATGTGGTTGCTTGCATTCATGATTTTTTGAGAAGTGTTTACATTGTTTTTTCATATTGTTTTGCAGGAGATTTCTAGAATTATAGTTTAAGTTTTCTCACCATTGACTCTCTTCTTACGAACTTTCTTTGATGTGGAGCATGTCTTAACATCCTGCTACAGAGAGATGTTGAGGCTATTGAAGACTTCTAATGCACGTGTTGTAGTTAATTTTTATGCCATTTAAACTTAGTTTTCACTTTAAAATGCTTATGTTGTGTACGTGGTATTTTCTAAGATAAACCGAGGCTTGGTGCTCAGAACTGAGAACGTGTTCGGTAATCTCAGAACTGACGGTGGAAATGTTTTGGAGCAGGAAGAGGAGAGGATAGTGAGAGTTAGGAGAGCTGGTTCTGGGGTAGTGTAGATGCCTGTTATAATGAAGTGCCAGACTTTACTCTGTAGTTAATTAAATTGCTTTTAAAGAATGCAATAATGAAAGAACATTTCAAAGTACACTGTATGGTCTCTGAATGCAGAGCCAAGTTAAAGAAATTAAATATGATCTCAGGAAGCCAATTTTGGTGATAATACGCTACAAGTAGTGGCATTAACTTCATGGGAGTTGTGTAAGTGTAAATTATCTGAGTGTTTCTTCCATTACATTGCTACAGAAATTGTAGCAAGATGGATCATACTTAGGTGTTTGATTACTATTTGTATTACTGTACCTAGGCTCTGTTTACCGAGGAGGGCTTCCCCCATTATACTGCTCTTTGGCACCTTATTTCAACTCTTCTGATCTGCTGTGTTTGCTAGGTGAGACCTCAGCAGTACAGCCAGCCCAAAGGAGACCTGACATATTCAGATGTCATTCGCAATGGTTTCAAAGTCTGTTTTGCAAGGGAAGGATGTGTTCTGCAAAGCATTTCAGGGCAGTGTTCAATTTTAAAATTTAATATGAAATTAATGAACTGTCATCTTAGAAGCACTCTGCATTTAGCAACAGTGCCAGAAAGTAAGGATATTAGATGATTTATTAGGACGCTGTGATATGCATCACAGCAAGCAGAAACCAGACCTAGAACCTCAGCCATAAACAACAGTGTAATATAATAAAAAAAATAAACTACATGTATTATATAGCTTACTAGGGGGAAGACTGTCTGCACTCATGACAGAATTTGTCTGTTTCTTTAATGGTGCCTGAAATCCACCCAGTCAGTTTGCTGCCTGCCTCCTGTTGCTAACAGCAAGATATGCATATCTTCTTACTGCGTTGTTGCAAGTGTCGTGGCCTGCCTGCTCTCTGAGAAAGGATGGATTCAGATAGCACTGAACCTGTGCTGTAAAGAGATGCTCTCCGAAACAGAGATCTGTGAAAAGGAATTTGGCTGGAGTACTAGGGAAAAGGTCAACAGAAGTAAGAGTTAACATTTCTATCCAATTCTTCGGTCCTGGGATGTGGAAGTGTTCAAGGAAGAGTGGTGGTGTTCATAAGCACTGCACAACAAAATGCTTTTTTGCCATAACATGCCAAAAGTAAGCCTTACAGAAGTTACGAGAAATCAATATTCTTGAAGCGTAGGTAGGTCTTTAACATTGTTCCCTACTAGGTTATCGATCTAATGGTAGTTTTTAGTGAAGTCTGACCTAAGGAAGCGGTTGCATTAGCAGATTCTTCTTTTTTACCGCTTATAGCAAAGGAGGTGTTAAATGCCACACTCTGCAAGATATCCCTTAAAGAATTTTAATGAGTGCTTGTGAGAGGAGTGTAAATCCTGGGATAATGAAACTGTAATTAGTACACAAAACAAACTTACAGAACAGCAGCAGTAAAAGCCTTTCATTACTTCTATAACTTAGTTTCAATACATACCCATTAGAAGGGTTGATTTCTATGTCAAGAAAACTGAGCTATGAAGATTAAAATCCATTGATTTTTCTTACCAAAAATTCTTACCAGAAAAAGGGAGAAGTAAAGCAGGAAAACTCCTTTTCTTCTCAATATTCTTTATTTATATTGTTTATTTTCTTTAAGCCTCGCAGCAAAGTTTATAGTTACTACCAAACGTGGCAAAATTTGCCTGGATTTTGACACTGATAGGAGTGGAGATCTCTGAATCACTGAATTGCAGACTTGGTCAGTTGGTTGAAAACCTTCAGGAATGGAACTGGACAGCCTCTCTGGGCATCCTGCTCTACTACTGGACTGTCCTTGTGGGAATAAGAGGTTTTCCCTGTATCCAGCCAGAAGTGGTCTTGTTTCAGTTGTCTCTTGTCCTGCCGCCACTGTGAAGAACCTGGCTTTACCTCCTTGAGACCTTCCCTGTGAGACACTGGGAACTGCTGTAAGATTCCCTGAAGCCACCTTTGCTCTGAAGTGAACAAACCAGCTCCTTCATGGACTCTTCATGGGGCAAGTGATCCAGCCCAGAACATCTTGGTGGCCCTCCCCTTGGACGTGCTGAGAAGATGTTTAGTGATAGATGTAATTGTTCAAATTTGACACTGTTCTTTCCTCCAGCAATTGAGCTTAATTATATTTGTGTTGCCAGAAGTAAATGGGCAGGCTAATGAGGGCATACTGCAAGAGTCATCTTTGGTGCCCAGGGAATGCAGAAATGAGTGTCCATTTGGTTGTCAGATCAGGATTACGGCTTTGCATATATGTCCTTAAGTGTGGGGAAGTTTTTTCAGCCAGCACAAGCTTTAGGTTTCAAAGTGTAATCCCTGTTCCGACTCTGGAAGTGAAGCCTACATTTTCTCGCAAAACTACTTTGGTGCTTTACAGATTTACTTCTAAATTAATAAGCTAAGTTGTTTAAGAACAATTCTACTAGTGAAAACATATTCATTTCCAAGTTACGCTATATCTGCATAGTAATGCACATGGATCCCTCTCATGACAGCAATTTACTGGCCTGCTTGCTTATGCTTTATTTCTCTTCTTCCCTCTTCATAAAGATAGATTTTTCCATTCTAGTCAGTGCTGGGTTTTATTTTTTCATTATTTATTCTTGTTTTTTCTTTTCTGTATGTTTCTGGTATATCACCCTTTGTAACTACAGATGCTGCAAACAATTTAGCATCTTAGATATCTGCCATAGAAAATGTTAGAATGATTTTTGAAGGCTGTACTGTTGATTTTGAATATTTCATGTATTCATATCAATGTATGCCAATGAATCCATTCAGGATTTCTGTCTTACATTTGAATAGATACTTAGATGTGATGAGCACCTACTTCTGAATGATCTGGAGAAAAGGAAAGGTTAAGAAGAAATTGGGGAGTTCAGAGGGAGGGGGACACGGGTAATGAAACAGAACTATTTGAGAACAGACTTTGTTCTTTGGTATTCTACCTAATGCATTTGATCTGTCTTGGCAGATTTCTGCTCAGACATAAGTGAAACAAGACAGATGAATAAATTGAGGTGCCGTGTTCAATTTATGTTGTGTATCTCAGAAACAAGACCGAGCAGAAGGTGCAGTCTCAAAGTGATGAGGTCTTTAGAGTCAAGATAAACTTTTGTGGTTTTCAGTCTTTTCTTTCGAATTTAGATGAAGAAATAATTTGTACTGTTAAAAATCACATTTGTTTTTTATTTTCAGAAAGTTGGTGAAATGAATGAGGTTGTGCATGAACGTGTTACCTAAACTATTTGAAAGAACTGAATTATTTCATGCTATTCAGTTCCTTTCTGACTGGTGAATTTGTAAAGGATCTTTTTATTGCCAGGTGATGTGTTATTTTAAGGCCAAGTCCTTTTGTTTTCACTGCTTCTGGAGCTGTCATTTTACCTTTCTTAATGACTTTGTTATTTTACTTTTATCTTTTATTGTATGTCAGCTCTCATTAATACTTCTAGTGTTTTAAGTACACGTCTGGCATAAGTGAATCTTATAGTTCTAAGCAGGTAGGATTCAAAAAGACAATTCAGACTACTGATGCTTTCCTTGATTTGAGTTTGTGCCTGAGACAATTATTTGGAAATGTCATTAAAACTCTAGTGAATAAGAATACTATCTTTAAAAGTTACACAAATACCTGTTATCCCCATGTTATTTCCTGCAGTGCTTCAATACTAGTTCTTCCCAAATTGCTAATGATGTGTCAGTAATATATCATCTCCAAAATACCATTAGCAGGACATTGTTTTTCCCAGTCAGAAATATTTGCATTATTCTCATAGGATGAAGGGCATCAGTGGCAGGTGCTCAGCACTCTCTAATCTTGAACCAAACTCTCACCAGCTGTGGAAGTTTCATTGCAGAGTGCTGAGTCGGTATGGATCCTGAAGTCCACAGCTCCTCCATTTCTTTAATATATGTTTATTGATTCATTCAGACTCTTGAGCTATTAGCTTTAGATAAGATGATAAGAAATGAAGCACCTTGTACAAAAACACTATCTGAATTTTCCTTTATGCACACTGCAGTTATATTATGATGGCTTAATATTTTCCTGCTGTATTAGTATTGCTGTTCCTTCTTCTCTGCCACTGGCTTTCGTTTTCCTCCACATAACCAAGCACTGTGCACAACTCTTTGCCAGACTTTTTCCACTTGTGACAAATGTCACACAACCAATCACCTGACCTCTCAAAAAAAAGATCCAGTGAGCTTGAAAAGCCTTCCAGGTTAAGTGGTGCCACATGCAAAATATTAGAACTTTTTAATGTGCAGAAAATAATTAATGTGTTAGTTGCACAATGCAAGCTTCAGGAAAGAGATTTATATATATGAAGGTTTATACAATATAATATTTTGTGTCTTTCCTGTTTTATTCAGGTCATTGCCATCGTTATGGATATGTTTACAGATGTGGATATCTTCAGAGAAATTGTGGAGGCATCTACTAGAGGGATCGCAGTGTATCTTCTGCTTGATGAGTCAAACTTCGGTCACTTTCTGAAAATGACGGAGAAGCAAGGCTGTCAAGTTCAGAGGCTCAGGGTAAGGCTTCCTGTGCCCTTGTGCATGAACATTCACTACTCATTCCTCCACAACACACTGAAAAAAAGGACTATTATTTAAAAAATGATTTTTCAGATTAGTTAAGAAGTATAAATAGGTAAGCTCTCAGCACAACCTTCTCTGCAAATCTTATTCTCTTTAGAATCCTTTTTATCTTGCTTATAGAATCATAAAACAGTCTGTGTTGGAAGGGACCTTAAAGATCCAAACCTCTGCCATGGGCAGGGGCACCTTCCACTAGATCATGTTGTTGAAAGCTCCATTCAGTCTGGCCTTGAACACTTCCAGGGATGGGTCATCCACAACTTCCCTGGCAGCTTGTTCCAGCGCCTCATCACCCTCACAGTAAAAAATTTCTTCCTAATATCTAATCTAAGTCTACCCTCTTACGTGTCAAAACAAAAGTATTTGAGAGAATGATATAATTTTTCTCATTTTTTATACAATGCTACTCTTTTATTACATATTTAGGAATACTACAGATTCAAAAATCTTAGCTTCCTTTTCTTAAACTAGTCTGCAGTCATAAATCTTATGTAAATTGCTTAGAAAAATAAATGGCATACTTAGTTTTATTATCTTTTTCTTTTAAGTGTTTATGTGTTAAAATACTTCCAGTGGCCCAGGATTCTATTTGATTAGTATTTTCCTGAAAATCCATATTTTCATTTCTGTCTGCTTCACGTTTTAGATCTTATTACTTTTCTAAATGAAAAATATAGTTTTGTAGTCTAAGAAGGACAACAAAAAGACTAACTAATTTTTCACAAGATGTCCTAGTATTAAATACCGTAGTATTTAAGGGGGATTAGAATGCAAACCATAATCTAATGTAAATGCTTTGTAAATACTTCTAGATTTGCTGTACTGTATTTAGCACTGAAGGAATTCCAGAGACAGTGGCAGAGTTTCTTTGCGAAGCTCTCATCACTGTCTTTGCTGAACTTCCATATAGTTCTCTTCTATTTCTAATTCTTTGCTTCTGTAACTAGTTAGGCTGTTTTCACACCAGGCAAGCTTTTCTTAGCAGCATCAGTTTTAAGAATCCAGTCCAAAAAAACAGATAGAGATGTGGTGTATTTGTGAGGCTAAAGAAGGCTTTTTCTTAAAATACAGGTTTGCTCCAAAATTCTATACCAATTTTTGCTTTGGAGTGTCAGCTAAAGTCCTTAAAAGTATTCTTGCATCACTTGTCATGCTTGTTTCTTGTGTACAAGTGTATGAGATTGCTCTCTGGTGGCCTAATGCACAGAGCTGTGGGAGCTTTTGGAAGAGCTTTTGGAAGAAGCATCGAGAATATGTTGTGGGTCTGCATTTGGCAATAGTTCGATAGTCTAAAGCGTGAGATACCACCATTTCCACCATTTGCCGATTAATTGGGTTAATGATGCCATAGATGTTGCCAGAAACGGTGACACTTTATAGCACTAGTTTCATTCTCCCAAATAAAAGAAATTAGGAGCATGCATTTCAAGTGATATCTCAAAAAGTGCATTAACACACATTTTCAAATTAATTCCATGCAATGTGTATCTACAGCTTACCTTCTTTTGTTTGGGTCCAAGGCTTTATTACAGTTTTCTAGACCTAGAGGCATTTATACTGTAGCTGAAAGGAAGTACATGCATTAGAGTAGATTTTGTGTGGATTAATGTGGATTGGAGAGGTTTAAACTTGGCCTCTTGCATGATGTGTTTGTGTGCTTCTATTTTGTAGTGCTGGGAGAAATAAGACACATCTTGACTGAGCAAGTTTTACTTAGAATGCTTCAAGGTTTATCAAACAACAAAAGATGTATGCCAAAGAGCTAAGTGGTCATCCTGTTGTGTGTGAGATACCCATTAGAAACTCCAGTTTAGCTTGTAATAAAGCTGTTCAAATTAATAGTCTTCTCATCCATGTGGTACTCCCAGTGACCATTGCTCTGAGAACAGAAGCTTACTATTCCCTCTAATTCTCCTGCGTCTTCCTTGGGGATGAAGAAAAACTGCTGGTGACTATGAAAGAGCAGCCAATACTTCAGTCAGTACTTCAGTCAGTACTTTGGAGAAGTTTTCTCCCTTTCTTTTTCTCATCATCTCAAGGATCACATGAAAAAAAAACCATCTTCAACATTTTGTGCCCTTGGCCTTTCATCTTCCCCTTCTGTTCAGAGAAAGCAAGCAGAGGACAGAGGTGTATGGATCTATTTCTTTTCCCTCAGATGTAGCACCAGCAGCATTGGTGGTATTCTCTGGCATGATATGGTTCAGTCTTGCAGGACTATGGTAGACATTCTTCGTGATGAAGAATTTCTGTAAAGCTTTTATGAGTCAATGCCTTCGCTGTCTCTTTTTCTCTTCCTTCAAATCGGTAGAAAATGAGATGCAGTGATGAGCAAAACTATTTTTTAATTCAGATTTACAATTCAGTAGTCTGTATGAAAAAAAGAGGATTTTATTCCTAAATCTACACTAAAATCCATACAGAATGTTTTCACCATCTGTAGCCTGACTGCATATTAGGGCATATTTCCTTCTTTATTGAAAGTTATAACTGAAAAAAGTAGATGGACTATATGTTCTGTGATTATTGTGTGCATTCAGTATAGGAGAGGATGAAACCAGGGGTTTACTAGGAGCTTTTTCAGTCTTTCCTACAGCATTTCTTCTTGTGCATGGGTTTTTACTTAGTATTCCTGTTAACATCTCCAGTGGAACTCAACTCAAATAAACAGTAAATTTCCTATACTTCTCCATTTCTCTTTTCCAGTTTTGTTTATCTGTTTCCTGACTGTCATTTGTTTTTCCTCAGTAATAAAAAAGTTCCTTTTTTTCTTTTCTATACCTAAACATCTTTTGATTAACTTTGTCACTGGTCTGCCTTGTTCAGCCAGCAGTTCCTGTGCATGGAAAGATAAGAGTTCTTACAGATTCAGACTTTTTAAAGTCATTTTTTAAAAGCTAATGGCTAATATTTTGGGGCAAACGCTTTTTTTCCTGCTACTGACAGGCGCTACAGCAAACTGTGAAACAGATTTGCATTGCAGAATGCAGCACTGAGACAACAATCCCCAGAGTCACCAGAATGCTTAATGCGGTAGCTCAATTTTTAATTAGAAAGAAAGAACCAATGTAGGCAACATTGTTTAATGCCTGAGAAGTCACCCAACCTCCTCAGCTGATGCCAGATCTTTGTGTTTTATTTGATATGAGGTGAGGCATGTGGCGGAGGCTCCATGCTCTGCAGAAACCTATTTTTAGTTCTCCGGCAATAATGAAGAATCATCTGGCCACAGGAGGATGTTGAAAGCAATTTGGCAGGAACTGCTTAGTGCCTGATACTTCTCTCAGTGTTATTAATGAATTGCCAAATGAGAAGATAGTACCCCTAATGAAATGGTTTTACTTTTCTTTTGTGAAGTCTACTCCCAGATCAGCATGCTTAAATGCATAATAGGAGCAGCTCTCGAGCCCTGATTGTGGCCTGTTCTTTCTCACCAGGGTTATCCCAATCATCAAAAGTTTTCCAGTACTTCCCAGTCTCAGTCAAAATTGGTGATTAGATACACACACCCAGCACGGTGTTGCAACAGTGAGCAAACTTCTGTGTTTCACTCCAGTGAAGTCACTGAGACTTTGTTCAGTGGTCATTGAAGCAGATTCAAAGTCAGAATAGAAAAGAACTTGAAAACTACTTAGCATTAGTGCAGCAACTGTTATATCTCGGCAAGAAGAGAGGCCCGGGATAATAAATAATATTAGTAATGATGAACAAGATGAGAAATGTGACTTTTTTTCCTTTAAAACTGTTAGGCTAAGTGTTAGGTAGACATCCATTTTCCTCTTTATGCATATTCTTGACAGCAAGTACAGTGTGAGTAATTGAACACTGATAAAAACAGTCTACAAATAAAAAGTGCTGAAATTAAATGTTTGAGACCAGAATATTCACTGCACTTATCTATCACATTGGAGGGGTTTTACTGATAAAAATAAGTGTGTAAGGTTGAATTATACTTCAGAATTTTGAATCATGCCTGTGTGGTGCTCTCTGGGAAGATAGCGGTGCAGTCGTACATAAAAAGAGGTTAAAGCTTGTTTCTTCATCATTTTCTTCATCTAACTGGATAGTCCTGATGACCATCCTGAAACTGCAGCCACTGGATGTTTTAAGTGTATCTGAGTGTCTTATGACCTACTGTTTAAGAAAGGAGAAGATCCTGTCTGGCTTCAAAAACCTCCTAAAACATGAAGTCTTTGATTAAAGTATTCTTCCATGTGCATCCACCAGCATTCACTGCCAAAAACAGGTTACAGGACCAGACAGACTTTCCGTTTGATTCTCTGTGGCTGATCTTACATACATTAGTGTGTCCCAGCAGGCTGGCTTGCTTCCTTCATGATGTGTGGAATTGTTGGTTTCTACTTTGCCCAGGATTTTCCTCTTCAAGATGCAAAAATGAATTATTGCTTTATCCACAACAATCCAGTGATCAGTGACGCACCACTCACTGTTAGCAGGGGAGTCCTGTAGCCTGAGGATAAAAACAAGTAGGCAAGCGAAGCCCAGCATTTCATACCAAACGGGGCTGGAAGTTCATTCAGTGTCTATGTATTTACTGCTTATAATCCAAAGTGGAACGCGTTGTTACTATATATCCTCAAATACTGTCTGGATTTGGGGCAGTTATTCAAAGTATGCATCCGTGGCACCTAATCGGAGGGTTTGAAGTAGGTGAAGAATTCCAGATGAACTGTGGAGGAAAAGGAAGTGCTATGTGAAAATGGTGAGCATGATCTCTGGGACATGATTTTGTAATCCCAGGCTCCTGGTTGTGGATGACTGCAGGATTGAGAAAGCGGGATAGTAAAGTTGCAAGAGCAGTGATTCTGAAGAGAAGTAAAAGAAAAAGGAGAACAAAGGAAGCAGTGCCTACAATATTTTTTCAAAACAGCAATTTGATGTAAATTTTTATTCCTTTTTAGATATGCCTACTTGAAGTTATATTTCAACTTGTGAGTACCTAAGGCAAAGCTTTTATATATATATATATATATATATAGTATGGTAATTTGTAAGCTTTGCTTATGCCTCCAGCATTCCAGATTCCCAAGCGATATCCTGTCCAGTACCGATCAGGCCTTATCTTAATAAGATTTGATGTGTTCACCTGGCATATCTTTAGGCCAGCTTTACTTGTTATGGTTATTTGAAAATAAAATAAAATAAAATAAAATAAAATAAAATAAAATAAAATAAAATGCCTCAAAAATTACCTTTTTCAAATTACAATGAAATAAATATAATTTAATTTTTTTACAGAAAAATCTGACCTAGAAATATAATTACATGATACATAGAATTGTGTAAAGCAGTCGTTGAAGTAAATACGAATTTCATGCCTAATAAAAAATAAGGATTTAATATTGTGATAATATTTAGAATGGGTAAAATACAGTATTTTCTTTTTTATCTTTTTCAGAAATTACTTT
Source organism: Cuculus canorus (assembly GCF_017976375.1). Classification (NCBI taxonomy): domain Eukaryota; kingdom Metazoa; phylum Chordata; class Aves; order Cuculiformes; family Cuculidae; genus Cuculus; species Cuculus canorus. Next base: position 9,294,419 of record NC_071403.1, read on the forward strand.
TTCCACACTATTTAAATTTCAAGTAAATGCTTTTTACTTAATTACATTTACTTAAGACTTGGGTTGCTGCTGGAGAAAGAATGATTTTCTTTAATGAGATTGGCTTCTTCAAAGTTCAACAAAAGTTGCATTGAAAAGGCAGGAAAATTAACTGTCATTGATAAGAAAACTAATTGAAGTGTAGAAAACTTGAAAAACAATTTTAGGTTGTCAAAGGTGATAAGCAGGTAGAGATGCAAAATTATGTTAACCTCCTATTCAGTAATGCAAATTGTTATTGTTATTGATTCTTTTCTGAAAATAAGCCGAAGCATTCACCTGTATTTTCATTTTTAAAAGTTTTACCTTTTAAAATTTTACAGCACTTCCAGATAATACTTTTTGTATTTCTCTAGATATTATCTAGACTGATGTTTCTAACACATTTACCAGACTCTTGGATCACAAAAATAATTTTTACATGCTGTCTTTGTACATTTTAACTGAGTTCATTTTTGTTCAAATGCAGCTTGACAAAAATACTAAGTAAAAATGCACCAAGTAAATAAATAAAATTTGAAGAACTTGGACACCTTAAGTCAAACCATAATTTGGCAGGTCATCAGCTTTTAAATGTACCTCTTGCATCTTCGATTCAATTCATCTTTTGACAAAAGTTTTAAGATACTACCAGTGAAAGATATATCAACTTACAAGTATATGTTCTTTGGAAATGTGCTTTTGTTTCATGGAGATTGTCACCTAATTTTTTGAATTTGTGTTTGGAAAGATGAAGTTCATTGGATTGAAGTAGACACTATCATTAAAACTTCCTACGAGCTCTAGCTATTAGATAAATGTTTTAGGCACTCCCATAGACAATAAAGGTTGATGTAACCCTATTGCAAACACAGTCATACTTTATAGGCTGGAGTCTTAACCCTACTTTTGTAAGTTTAAACATCTCTACAACTTACTGAGGAGGGGAAGTGGAAAGGGAGGTGGTGATCTCTTTTCCCTGGTATCCAGTGATGGAACACGTGGGAATGGTTCAAAACTGCGCTAGGGAATGTTTACAGTAGGAAGCATTTCTTTATGAAGAGAGTAGTCAGACACTAGAACAGGCTTCCTGGAGAGGTGGTTGATGCCCCAAGCCTGTCAGTGGTTTTAGAGGCCTTTGGACAATGCCGTAAACCAACATGCTTTTAACTTTTGGTCAGCCATGAAGTTGTCAAGCAGTTGGACTAGATGATCGTAGAATCATAGAATCATAGAATAGTTAGGGTTGGAAGGGACCTTCAAAATCATCAGGTTCCAAGGCCCCTGCCATGGGCAGGGACATCCCACTGGCTCAGGCTGCCCAAGGCCCCATCCAACCTGGCCTTGAACACCTCCAGGGATGGGGCAGCCACAACCTCCCTGGGCAACCTGTGCCAGTGCCTCACCGCGCTCATAGTGAAGAAATTTTTCCTAATGTCCAGTCTAAATCTGCCCCTCTCCACTTTATACCTGTTTGCCCTTGCCCTATCCCCACAAGCCTTTATGAACAGCCCCTCTCCTGCCTTCCTGTAACCCCTTTCAGGTACTGGAAGGTTACTATAAGATCTCCTCGGAGCCTTCTCTTCTCCAGGCTGAACAACCTCAACTCTTTCAGCCAGTTCTCATAGGGAAGGTGTTCCAGCCCTCCGATCATCTTTGTAGCCCTCCTCTGGACCCGTTCCAACAGCATCATATCCTTCTTACGTTGAGGATTCCGGAACTGGACACGGTATTCCAGATGAGGTCTCTCAGGAGAGGAGTAGAGGGGCAGAATCCCCTCCCTCCCTGCTGGCCACATTTCTTTGGATGCAGCCCAGGACACGGTTGGCCTTCTGGGCTGTGAGTGCACATTGCCGGCTCATGTCGAGCTTCTCATCGACCAGCACCCCCAAGTCCTTCTCTGCAGGGCAGATCTCAGTCATGTCATCCCCCATCGTGTACTGAAAATGGGGATTGCCCCAACCCAGGTGCAGGATCCCTTCCCTTCCCTTCCCTTCCCTTCCCTTCCCTTCCCTTCCCTTCCCTTCCCTTCCCTTCCCTTCCCTTCCCTTCCCTTCCCTTCCCTTCCCTTCCCTTCCCTTCCCTTCCCTTCCCTTCCCTTCCCTTCCCTTCCCTTCCCTTCCCTTCCCTTCCCTTCCCTTCCCTTCCCTTCCCTTCCCTTCCCTTCCCTTCCCTTCCCTTCCCTTCCCTTCCCTTCCCTTCCCTTCCCTTCCCTTCCCTTCCCTTCCCTTCCCTTCCCTTCCCTTCCCTTCCCTTCCCTTCCCTGCCTTTACAGACCACATCTGCTGTGATTTTCATCCCATCCTTGTGCAGTCCCATGAAGCAAACATTCCTCTGTAGCCACAAGTCTCATATTCCACTACTTTCATATGTAGGGTCTATGTATTAATCATATAGATTCTGTTTGCCTACTGACAATGCTAAACTGTGGATTTCTCTCGAACAGGAATACTTGTAAATGAGCACAAGTTACTGTTGCTGAAACAAATATTGCAAGGCTAGAAACTACAGTAAATATTGTGATCATTCATGGCTGTATTCCAAGATATTTTTATGTCTTATGAAGCATTTTGTATCTCACAGCCACACGAGGTAGATGCTGTAGGCTGTTTTGCATTGAATATGATTTTTTTTTTCTGTAAAGGCCTTTATGATAAATGCTTTTTTATTTTTTTCCTATGTCCATGTAAGAACTTCTCAAATATTATTATTAGCACAGTCCAGAGGGTATTATAACTCTTCTTTTGAATTATTTTATCTCTAGGAGCTTAGTAAAACAAATGACAGAATAGAGAGAGACAGAAAAGAGGCACTGACTCAGATGAATCGATTTTATCCTCAGTCTGGGAGAAAAACTGACCACACATTTGAGATCCATCATGGAAAATTTCCACAGTGCAATGTACTGATTTTGCATGAGAAAAATAGAAAGCTTCTTAATAGAATTCAGATTTCACCACTGCAGAGTTTGTGCTACTTGTGCATGTTGTGATAGCATCTCTGAATTTAGAAATGTGATTGATCCCATGATACAAAGTTGAGAAGTCTTACTGGGGGTAGAACTGCAACGGTTCTTGCACCTGGAGTTCTCACTTGATCACCTCAGAGTGGCATATCTGTGAGTGTAGGTATAGCAGCTTTGTTCAATTAAAAGAAAAGTGATCCTGGCTCTAGAAATGTTGTTTCTGATTACCTGAGATGCTTAGAGATTTTCTAATTATGGAACATCAGGTGATGAAAGGATTAATTTTTTTTCTTATCTTTTTTTTTTTTTTTTCCCTTGTTGAAGACTTCTTGTGCCAGAACCTCATTTCTGGACGTGGTGGCTATGAAAAATCAGAATTTCACTTTCTGTCGCCTAGGGAATCTCATCAGTCTCAAAGAAAAAGCAATAATTTGCCATTTTGTGTTCCTAGGGGACAAGTTTGATCAGTGTTTATGACCCTGCAGAGTTCGTATGCAATAGTGTAACTCTTCTCCTACTGTACCTCTGACTTTTAAATCCCTAGAGCCTAAACATCAACTATAGTATACCGATTCAAGTATTGCAATTGTCTTTTTCAGAACATGAGAGTGCGGACTGTAAAAGGACAAGATTACTATTCTAAAACAGGAGCAAAATTCCATGGAAAAATGGAACAAAAATTTCTTCTTGTTGACTGTAAGAAAGTCTTATATGGTTCTTACAGGTAAGATCAGTCCCTGAAGAGTCTGTTGAAAACCTGTCTGACTATATGTCCTTTTGCAATTTTTTTTTCTGCTTCTGAAAATTCTTCCAGGAATTCCATGGCCAAATTTGATTGTCTTCTCTGTAACTTAACAAATTGTCATAGATACTTAATGGTAGCTAGCCTAATAGAGACCAGAATTTTAAGGTCCTCTGTTAGTTTTTCAGAAATAAGAAATAAAGGATATCGCCTTTGCTACAGCTGAAGATTTGATAAAAAGGGACCCAAAAAATCCAGATTTGCCTTATATTGTCTGAATTATTATTATTTAACATTCACTCCACAAAAAGTTGCCAAAAATATTTCATAAGGTCTCTTGCATAGTACCACCTTATAATGATCTTCTAAAACTAACATTATAGACCTATTCTGTGGCACTCTGTAGTATATCACAGTCAAATTTAGTATTGCCTGAGTTCAGGCAATTTAGTATTGCCTGTTCAGTTGACATAGTGTCTCTTCATATTTGGTTAACTTCTTTATTCTACTTTCCATTTTATTTCTAGTATAGTTGTGCAAAGCATAGGCTGAAAAAACTTACAGCTTTGCAGAGTTGGAAAAAAATTAAGTGAAAGCAGGGACAGTTTTATTTCACACATTATTAAATATTTTCCTTCTTTTCATACTACATTTCTCTCCTTTGACCTATTGAATTAATTTCTGCCAGCATTTTGCCTGGGTGCCAGATACACAGCCACTGACTTTCATAGATTTCCACCACTATAAGCTTTTAAATATTTGGCTTTTTATTCCCTCTGAGACTTGGCCAGCCCCAAATTCAGACTGATGTGTAGTAGGTAGTGAGGTAAGTGACAAATTCATAAATGAATCGGTATAAGAGAGTCTGCCTGCTTTGAGATCCACGTGTACTGTTAGAGTCCTTGAGAATGTGATAGGTTTTTTTCCCATTTGGTTTTGAAAACTAACAATACCTAAAGACCTAGCACTGCAGAGGCCAGAATCATCAGCATCTGCAGAAATTAATCTTGCTTTGTAAAAGAATCTAGTGATTTCTGATAGGAAAGATTACTCTGAATTCTTACCTCTTGATGTTGGAAGTTCTTGATCTGTTTAAAGATAAGCTGTGGGTGGTTGTTGGTTTTTTTTTTTCAAATATTACAAAATAGACTTCATTTGGAACATGAATAGCAAAAAACTTATGCATCATGATTTGATTTAATCTCAGCAGACTATTATTTCTGGAAAAATACAAAGCTAACAAAACAAAATGGAATAAGCAAGACATTTAGATGAATACAACAATTTTTTTTAATACTCAGAAGACAAGTGCAAGTAAAATAAGCTCATCGATTTCAATTTTTTCACTTATTTTGGTTGTAATCTACAAATTGCAAGCCTTCAACGCTGTGATATTAGGCTTTTTGAAACATCCTTAACATACATGTTAATGTATTTTATATCATTTTGTAGCTATAAGTTAGCTGTAGCTATTCAGCTTTGTGCGTGTATTCACCCTCTCGATGTACAGTAGAAAAGAGGAAAACTTCCTTCGTAAGAGTACTGTATATGACATTTAAAATAAATGTTCATATCTCATCTGATGTGCACTGTAGAAAATGTAAACTTTGTAAAAATTCTGTATCTTTTTGAGACTGTGTTTAGAGTGAAATACATTCAGAACGGTGGAAACAGTTCTGCATATTGTTTGAAATGTATTTTTTTCAGAACATAACCACACATTAGCATTGTTTGACTCAGAGAATACAGTGGAGGTAGTCAGTCCTGGCTTAGTCTTTCTAGAGGTAATTTTTCAGCTTTAGGTATTTCTACTTCAGTGTTCTACATTTCTGAATACTTTTTTTTTTTTTTTTGATATCCAATTAAGTAGTTATAGCCTTACTCTTGCTCCCATTGAAAGCAGTGAGAAGTCTCCAGCTGAGTTCACCTGATATTAGATCAGGCCTTCCAAATCCAAATTCTGTGACTCATACCCACAATTTATTTATTTATTTATAAAGTATTAAGACAAAACCCAACTTTGTATGAAATCCTTCTTACCAAGATGGACCAGTGTAATACATTGTTTCAGAAGAATTGTTTCTAATGGTCTTTTGCTCTTCTTTCAGCTTTATGTGGTCATTCGAAAAAACAAACCTCAGTATGGTTCAAGTTATCACAGGACAGCTGGTTGAGTCCTTTGATGAAGAGTTCAGGACACTCTATGCCCGTTCTTCTGTTCCTACTTCATTCGCCCCAGAATTAGTGCGGGTAAACAGTCGTAGGACACTCTGGGAAAATGATACATACCAACACTCGGTGTCTTCCTTGGCTTCAGTTTCTAGCCAAAGAAACCTTTTTGGTAGGCAAGAAAATGTTCACAAGATAGATCCTGTTTGCTGGAAGACTCGTGGAAGGTACGCAGTAAATGAAATAGATAAATATGGGTTGAGAAATCAAGTCTATAATAAGCAACCATTTCATCCAAGTTTTCATATACAGAATCCAGTCCAGCAGTATCAACCTAGTGAAAAAAATGAGCACTGGAAGAGACATAGTTATGCTGGGGAGAAGCCAGAAAGGACGCCTTATCTACTGCTCAACAGAGCTATTAATAGAGCCAACAATCTGTCAAATGCTTGGAAAATGTCATCTGATAGCCTTAGTATTGTTTCTTCTTTACGAGGAGGATATGGAAATAACTACAATACACCCCAGCAAAGTTTTGCTGATCAGTTTTCACGACCAAAGGTAAACCTTGCAGAAAGAAATTCAATTGTACGGAGGTCTTTTAATGGGACAGATAATCATATCCGCCATCTGCAGCAAAGGATGCCGACCCTCGAACACACAACAAAATCGTTCCTTCGTAACTGGCGAATTAAGTCGTATTTGAATGATCAATCAGATTATCCAGTAGAATCTAATGGGTCAGCCATGGGTGACAGGTATGATAGCTATGACACAGCTGAAAATATTAAAGCTCATGCGCTATATTCTCATTCTCGCTTGCGATCGTCGTTGGTGTTTCAGCCAACTTTACCTGAACAGCAGGAAGTAAGCAGCTGTGCAAGTTCTTCAAATTCAACTATAATTGGGTCAGAGGGAAGTGCAACACCTAAAGGGACATCTAATCATGCTCCAAGTGTGGAAAATGGAACAGATAATATTTTAGATGATGTTAGCACAAATGTTGCACTTAAATCGGACGCACCAAAAAACCACAGAATTCATATTGCAGAAAACACGAAATCTACTGTAAATTCAAATGCAGCTGGTGAGTCATCTCCCTACTTGTACACAACACTGTGTGCAGACAAACATGTAGAAAACTTGAAGAATCTTCAAAATGAAAATATGTTAAAAAGGAGAAGTTTTCCAATGTTTAATTCAAAGTCCATATTAGATCCTGGTGCCAACAAACATGCTTCCAGTTACGTTTACAGCACATTGACTAGGCATAAACTTAAGGAGCCAGTTAGTTCAAAAATTCCAGAAGACACGCTGAAAAGCTGTAAAAGTTTGCACAGTGTGACCAACCACCTGACAGAGGAGGAAAAGAACCTCAAAGGAGAGCTAAAGAGCCCAACTGCTAGCAAGGCAATCTCTATGGCTGCTCTCATGGAAGCTAGCAAAGAGGAGTCTTGTAAGGATTGCACGTCAAAGAAAGAAAGTAAGAGTTCCCCAAGTTTTCTGAAGAAAGGATCCCAGAAATTGCGATCACTTCTTAATCTCACACCAGACAAGAAGGAAAACTTGTCAAAAAACAAAGGTCCTGCCTTTTACAGAATGTGTAGTAGTTCTGACACATTGGTTTCTGAAGAAGAGATTCAAAAACCAAAGATTTCTGAGAATAAAACAGATTCTTCCCCGAGGAGAAAGAGAAATACATCATCAAATTCTCAAGGTAGCCTGAACAAAAGTAAAGAAGATGTCACTGGGAGCCCATCAAAGTCTCCAAAGTCTCCGAAGTCACCAAAACCTCAAAAACCTCCATCTGATGAAGGCAATAAAAAGTGTCCTCTCTTGTGCTCCCTTGAAAGTAAGTTCATAGAAACTGCAGGAGATGCCTCTACCCCAAGATTTAATACTGAACAGATTCAATATCAAGATGTAAAGGAAACCACCACAAATGTGACTCCTGAAAGTCCTCCTGTTTCTGCTCTTCAAAGAGCAAGTTCAATGACACCACAACTGGCAACCTCAAAACGCCAAGAGGAGCTAAGACCTCGTATGAGTGAAAGGCGTGTTTATAGTCGCTTTGAGCCATTCTGCAAGATAGAAAATGCAAGCCAACCTGCAGGAAATGCACCCAACAGCAGTTCACATCTTTCAGATATCAAATGCAAGACCTTAGGGAATAATTATGGCAGGAGTAATCACCTGGTCAGCTACAACTCAACTGCTTATCATCCATTGCAGCCTAATGAAAACAAGCTGAGAGGATTTATGCAAAAGTTTGGAAACTTCCTACACAAAAGCAAGTAAAACTTTTGTTGATTATGTTGAAATACAGCAAGAGTAGCAAAGCTGGGCGTAATCTTAACTGGACAAGACTGACAGGCAACTTTTGTAGAACTTACTTGGGTTTCTTCTTGGGTCTAGAACATTGGTATGAATGTACATATTTTTACATAATTATCCTGGAATGGTTACACTTAAGTCTTTGCAGAAATCCTGTGTCCAGAAGATGTCTCAAGGGTTGTTTATAATGTTTATATTGTAAGATTAATTTTATATGTTTTCGTTGTGAAGAAAGTGCGAACAAGCATATTGTAAGATTAAGTGTGTGGGGGAAAAAAGATGGAGGATATTTTTAAACGTCAAATAATACTGTTTCCAAAGATTTGCCCTTTAAAAATAGAATAGCACTAGGAATAGTGGCTTACATTTTTTTCAACATTTATGTACACTTTCAAATGTTAAACAAAATGTTAATGCATTGCATATCAGTTATTGTTAAACTAATTTTTGAAAACCTCTTTTAGACTTCATCTTGTTAATAATATACCCCATAGCATCTATTGAACTGTTTTGGCAGCAGATGGATCTATCTTACTTTATTGAATTTTCCATGTAATATGATATTTTTCCTGAAGTGTTTGGCACGTGATGTTAAAGTGACCTTAATCACAGCTTTCACAGACTTGTTTACATGGTTAAACTAGTGTGAACGTAGGATGAGGCTTAAAAAATAATTTATAAAATAAGGTGCCTTGAAAATAACTTAAACATTTGTATAACATGCCAGTATTTTGTAATGTATTCTAAAAATGGCTTTTTGTTGCATTTTTCTATTTGGTGTTTCAAAAAAACTATTGTCTGCGGACTTCAATTTCTCAGGTAAGTTTTTGAGTTTCACATGCGGCAGTGTGTTATAAATGTTGCCAGATAAATTTACAACTCTAGCTTTAATAACCTATTTTATTTTTTAAATAAGGTTGCAAGAGCTTAGACTAGGCATATGAGGGAGATTGCACACTGAACCCTGTAATGCTGCCTTATGTCAGGACGAATATTGCAAGGTCAGGAGCAATTAGGCATCTGAAAATGAGATTCATAAAGGTTACCACATACAAAAGTAGAGCACCTTTCCTAAGCCAAAGAAAATATCAGTGAAGGGTATAGTAGTAAGTGTTTAACTTTAAGAATGTATTTAGGCACCTAATTGCAGTCTAAGAGACACATTTTTGTTCATCCGACTCTCTTGGTCTTAAAAAATTGTCTGATATTAAGTGCCTTTGCCAGGTTAACCCCCACAAAAAAACATAGACAGGGTGTTTTGGCAGTAGCGCGGCATCCACTCCTCATCTGCAATGTGAAGCCAGAACATCCAGCTGGCTCATGCCTTCTTGGATGTGGAGTTTGTCTTTTAGGAGAATGCCATAACCATTTAGCTACAAAGTGCTCTGCAACATTTTTTTCCAAATTCAGAACTATTAATTGCTGAAAGCTTATAATCCTTTTATACGGTCTTCATGTTTTAGGAGCGTGTTTTTGGAGACCACTTTTAGTTCTGAAAGGTCCTACAGCATTTTGTTGAGGGGTACCACTAGGAAGGTCTGGGCTTTATTCTTTGGGAAGAAACACCAAAATGGCATTTCATGTTCATTTGTCTCTTCTGCCTGTGGTCCTGGGAATACATTTTATATGGAAATCTACTTCTCACTGAGAATCTGCTCTAGGTCCTCTGAACTCACCGTAGTTTTTGTCAGTGATTTCAGTGAAGCAGTGACAGCTTTTTGTTCAAACAGTTTCTTGGGCACCCTTATTAGGTCAATGCATCATAGCAATAGCTGTTTCACTGTGGGGATGGTATTTATGAGTGATAAAATATTGCATCTCAATCCTCTGCTTAAAGTTTAGGTCTCCCCTTTACCTGTGACTATGGAAGACACTTACAAATTTCTTGATGAACACTGGCCACTTTGTTCAATCCTTGCTGAAATGCTACGGTTGATATTTTTCCCAAATCATGTAATCATAGACTCATAGAATCATTTAGGTTGGAAAAGACCTTTAAGATCATGAAGGCCATCTATAAAACCAACACTGCCACGTTATACCACTAAACCATGTCCTAGAGCACCTCATCTACATGTCTTTTAAATAGTTCCAGAGACGGTGACTCTACCACTTCCCTGGGCAGCCTGCTTCAATTCTTGACATCCCTTTCAGTAAAGAAATTGTTCCTAATATGTAGTCTAAACCTCCCCTGATGCACCTTAAGGACATTTCCTCCTGTTCTATCACTTGTTACTTGGGAGAAGAGACCAACACCCACCTCACTACGTCCTTCTTTCAGGTAGTTGTAGACAGTGATAAGGTCTCCTCTCAGCCTTCTTTTCTCAAGACTAAACAACCCCAGTTCCCTCAACTGCTCCCCGTAAGACTTGTTCTCCAGACCTTTCACCAGCTTCCTTGCACGTTTTTTTCACAGCAACTTAATGGCCTTCTTGTAGTGAGGGGCACTAAACACAGTATTCCAGGTACAGCCTCACCAGCACAGAGTACAGGGACAGTCACTTCGCTGCTCCTGCTGGCCACACTGTTTCCGATGCTGTTGGCATTGGTTGCTATTGCCGAAGCCAGGATGCTGTTGGCCTTCTTGGCCAGCTGGGCACACTGCTGGCTCATATTCAGCTGGCTATCGACCAGCACCTCCAGGGCAACTTTACAGCTACTATCAGACAATGACAGAATGGTTTGTCTTGGATAGGACCTTAAGATGGCCTACTTCCATCCCCCTGCCATGGGCAGGGGCACCTTCTAGTAGATCAGATTGCTCAAAGCTTCATCTCGCCTTGCTTTGAACACCTCCAGGGATGGAGCTTCCACGACTTCTCTGGACGACCTGTTCCATTGCCTCACCACCCTCACAGTAAAAAAATACATCTGAATATCTAATCTAAATCTCCTGTCTTTCAGCCTAAAACCATTACGCCTCATCTGATTGCTATACTCATTTATAAAGAGTTCCTCTCCATCTTTCTTGTAGGCCCCGTTCAAGTAACATCCATCCCCCAGACTGTAACATTGCACAGGTTTGTTGTGACCCAAGTGCAGGACCCAGCACTTGGCCTTGTTGAACCCATAGAGTTGGCCTCAGCCCATTGATCCAGTCTGTTCAGATCCCTCTGCTGAACCTTCCTACCCTCAGGCTAATCAACACTCCTGCCCAAATTGGTGTTGTCTGCAAACTCGCTGAAAGTGCATTTGTTCCCCTTGTCCAGATCATTGATAGACAGAACTGGCCCCAACACTGAGTCATGGGCAACACCACTCATGACCAGCCACCAAAGGGATTTAGCGGCATCTACCACAACTCTTTGGGCCCAGCCAGTTTTTTTATCTAGCAAAAAGTACACCTGTCCAAACCATGAGGAGTTTCTCCAGGAGAATGTTGTGGGAAGCAGTGTCAAAGGATTTACTGAAGTATAGGCAGGCAACATCCCCAGCTTTCCCTCGTCTACTAAGGAGGTCATTTTGTCATAGGAGGAGATCAGGTTAGTCAAGCGGGACCTGCCTTTCCTAAACCCATGCTGACTGGGCCTGATTACCTGGTTATCCTGTACGTGCTGTGTGATGGTGTTCAATCTGCTCCATAACATTCCTCAGCACCGAGGTGAGACTGAACATTTATACTGAAATATTCTGCCCTGACAGAGGTAGCAGTTTCAGACCCAAGGCAAGGATTGTCTCCTTAGTGTTCCAGGTGTATTTTCTATATGAGCGCAATATAATTCCACAGCTAAGCACCCAGCAGCAATGCAATACTATACTTTTTATAAATATTTTTAGGAGGGCAGGCAGTTATTCAGGATGATACTCGAATTAGCAGTGCAGCAAAGGGACTTAAGATGCAGGTGGTTCTTAAAACAGCATGGGTAGTTTTTAGGAGTTTTCCTTAGTTTTCCCTTGTACTCTTGGGACCTCTGATTTACACTTAGAGGCAACGCTGGTTTGGGGAAGGAAATGAGAGAGGGAGAGTAGGGGTCTTGGGGCAAGTTTTGAAGTGACAGCACTTTCCGTTTTGTAGTAAACTTTGGGAACTTATTTTGATACAGTTTAGAAAGACTTCATTTTTCAAAGTAGATTGTTAATTAGAGAGTCCTGAGAAGGCAGATATTTTAATATACTAAGTCATATTTGTCTGTAGGTATAGAGTGCTATTTTGTACTTACACAGAAGATTAAGAGCCTTCAGTGAAGCACCTGCTCATAGACTTAATAATGCAAAAAATTAATCACAATAGAACTAGATTTTTTTTTTCATTTTCAGATCTCTCCTCAGAGACCCTGCATAGGAATGTTGCTACATTAAGGCCTGATCCAAGGTTTATTGAAATGAATGTAAAACACCACCATGGACCTCGGTGGAAATAGGATTAGACACTTACTGTACCAACAGCACTATTTTAGAAATATTACAAAACCAAATGTTTTTTGGGGAGCACAGGGCTTTGGCACCACAGGAAGAGTATCCTAGTGCCCTGCCTGCAGCTTTAGAGGTGGTGGAGCACACTGGGAATCTTCACAGGTGGTGCAAGGGCCAAATCATAGAATCACCAGGTTGGAAAGGACCCACCGGGTCATCGAGTCTAACCATAATGTTGTTCTTCCCTTCAGAATTGTGTGTTAAAAGTGGGAAAACAATGCTTATCCAGTTCTGTCTGATTTGCCTCGGATGTCTGTGGGAACCTAGCTGTTCCATAAAAGAAAAAAATATGGAAAAAAAATACCTACACTTTGCATCAGCAGAGGAAAGGAATATGCAGATTTTTATGTTTTTGAACTTCCTTTTCCCAAAGCTTGCCTTGATGTTTCTGCTTTTCCAAGAAGATGCGTTTCATTCAATGTGTCCTAAATGCCATCTGCACATTGCAAGTTTGTTACACCCCGCACACACCCCGTGCACTCCCAGTTTTGTAAGGCTGTGAAGTAATAGCAGTTGCTGTGCTTGATGGTCATTTGGCCAAATGGCTTGGCAGTTGTGAAACTCATAAAAAGTGACGTGTCATTTCCACATGAAATAAAACTCCATTAGCACCGTAATAGATCTAGGAGGGCGGCTGGCCAAAAGCTGATCAGAGATTTACAATGCTGAGCATGGTCTTTGGGAGCAGTGTCAGCAGCGGAGGGCAGTGCAGCCAGGAGGTACAGGCTCCTCATGTGGTACCCATTCAATTCATGTTGCAAATAAACCACCCCTACATACCTGGTGAGTAAATTGCTTCATTTCTTCAGCCTTGTCATAAACAATTTTTACTGCCTCTCAGATTGCAAAGTGTTGGTTGCTGTCTTGTTAATGAGCTCACACTGCACTCTTCATTCATGCTAACGAACATTTCCAGCTGTCTAATACATGAGGGTGGTAGTAGTTGTTACAAACATTGAGTGAAACAAAAAGCTCATCATGCGATAGATGTTCATGCAGTGATAGGTAAAAGAAAATATTCAAAGAAAAAACTGATCATGTATTAGGAAATGCTGTGGCTTATAAAAGAAGTCGCAAGAAAGATGTTACCCAAATCTGTTGCAGGACAATGTAAGAATATGATTTAGAATTACTCCACTAAGCTTCATGATAAATATATGGGGGGTTTTTATTTGTAGAATTATGTGGGATAAGCTGTACAAACAACACGTAGCTTTGCAGTTAATGCAGAGAGAACAGTAAGGTTACTGTGGTACTTAAGCATAATTTATTCCACATTTCAATATTGTACTGCACAGTACAGTATTTGAGGGGTTTTTTTGACTTGTTTTCATTTAAGTCAGAGGAGTTAGAGCAACATAAAGCTGCAGTAGTTCACAGGTAACAGACGTTACTTCGATTTTGTCTCTGCTTGCATGAGTACAGAATTTGTGAGCACCCCAGGGATGAGAGGAGACTGCAATGCTCGAAAGGCCATCTTGCCATTTCATTCTTTTATTACATAAATGTGCTTACAGATGTCTTGGTACCTTTCTGTAGGGTCTGAAATTGTTCATCATTTTCAACTCAAAACTAAGAGTTACAGTTAGATCTCCATTTTTCACATTTTGATGTGATGCCAAAGACGTTGGCTGTTCTGAGAACTCTTCTGTATTGATAAACAGTATGGAAGACAATATTTGCTCTTGGGCAGCTCTGAACAGAGCTGCTTTGCTCTTAAGGAAAGCTAGTAGTGGGGATTTCTACTTTAGTGACGTTGGCTAGTTAAGTTTTAATCCCCTTAACTTCCCTCTTAGAATGGTCCTCCCCAGATCAGTATTTAAAAGCAATTTTCATATATGTAACACTTTGAAAAGTGGTCAAGTCCTATTTCTGAAAAGCCAGGAGGATATAGGGGGCTAGATCCCCGAATCAATTATTTTTGTATCTTGAAAATAACTTTGTGTATTTCTGGAAGAGAATCGGTTACTAAAAATGACTGAACATCCCTTCAGAAGAAGCTGCTATCCATCTTCCTCCCACCATGTGCGTTACACTAACTGAAAATTCAACAGATAAGAGCAAAAAGATAGTTGGAGGGGAAAATAATTCCTGATAAAAGGCCCATGATACGTGTTTATTTTGATAGTGTTGCTTCCATGTGTAAATACAGCTGGAAAAAAAAAATTGCTTCTCCAAAACACAAAATTTATGACAGTAGAAGTATTTTGAACGCTAAGCACCAATGCCACTATTTTATTGTGTTTGAGAAATGAATGTGATTCATTTATTGGCATTCAGACATGGGGCTGTTACATGTCTGTTATACATTGTCTGTTCTTGCCTCATTTAGCAATCAACATGCTCAAAATTCTGACTGCAGCTTCCCAAGGCCTTGAATAATAATCCGAAAAACTGATCCAATGAGGCATTAAAACACATGCTTTGATTTTTAAATTTGGGTAAAGCGTAACACCAGGCATATGTGTTTTGCTACATTTTGGTGTAAAACTCATGTCAGTGTAGTCCTAGCTGATGTGTTTTGGGAACCTCTTGAATATATGGTTTCATTGTTTTCTTTGGGTCATGTCTAATTTTGACCCATGACAACACTATGTTTTGATGTCATATCTGACATATTTCTTCCAAATGTCACATATGTCAGTTTTAAAATGACACATATGTCAGTTTAAAAATGTATTGATTCTGCTTCAAGAGTTTAGATCAGCCTTCCTTAGTGGAGGGTCTGTGGATCATGGGTGATTGATACGATTTCAACAGGTGACGTAGAACTGAATTCAGGTGACTGAAAAAAATGCACCTGGACAAAACAGAAAAGCGTTTCTGCATATTTCCACATACATCAAAAGAAACAAGTAAAATCAGAAGACAAAAGTCATAAGTGAACACTCATAATGTTCTTGTCACCAATTGGAAATGAAAGCTTGTACACCAATGATGCAGGAAAGAAAAGTAATAATCAAATGCTCTTTGATTAAAAAAAAAGATGAGAAACACTGATCTAGGTGGTGCAAAGAAAGCATGAGGTCTGCTACAAGCACGCAAGACCCAGAAGAGATATTAATGAGTAATTTTGGAGTAGGAAGGGTGCGGGGAAGGATTCCATTGCGTTGGTTTCATTACTGACAGATGTAAAGGACTGCTCTGGTTTCATTTAAAATTGTTACTTGAGATATAAATCCTTTTTCTCAGATGGAATTACTGGATTACATAGCACCTATGTTATGGAGATACTGTGTATGTACAGATACAAACCAAAAATTGTCTTGAAATAATTTATTACTTTTATTTTTTACCAAATAAAATGTTTCTTTTAAATCTCAGCTCATTCCTGGCCTCTTGTTATCACTGGCTCATACTGTTATTAGCATTTTTCATTTCAAATTTAAAACATCTTTTTTAAAAAAGCTGACATCAGATGTGTTGAGTGAGATGATGTAAACTGAGATCTCAAAGCTGCTTTGTGGTAGAATCACTGTTTGCACATCTGCTGTCCTTTTTACAGGACCAGTAGTTCACCCAAACAGCAGAGATGGGACCAAAGCTGACACCACTGTAATGTAAAATTTCTGGAATGAGATCATAGAATCGTAGAATAGTTTGGGTTGGAAGGGACCTTAAAGCCCATCCAGTTCCAACCCCCCTGCCATGGGCAGGGACACCTCCCACTGGCTCAGGCTGCCCAAGGCCCATCCAACCTGGCCTTGAACACCTCCAGGGATGGGGCAGCCACAGCTTCCCTGGGCAACCTGTGACAGTGTCTCACCACTCTAATGGTGAAGAAGTTCTTCCTAATGTCCAGTATAAAATATAGGTAGCAATAAGCTGGATCAAAAATTAAACAGGGTAAGGTCAACTATCTGAACGCCCCATGTTTATATCAGAATGTTGTATCATTTCCTTACTGTTTACCTTCCTGTTATTTCTACCTTGCTAGCCATGTCACATTCAATAGTCTGTTCTGTGTCCTCCTTCCATCTCCACCTAAATTTCCTCTTTCCTATTTATGTGAAACGTCCTTCAGTAGTCTGTTCGCTTACATCTTGCCTTGTAAATGCTATGGGAAAAAAATCACTTCCATCACATTGCTTGGGAGAATTAGCTTCATTCAATACTATGCATGAGTGGATGCTGCTACTGAATGGCTAATGAGAAATTGATTTGGAGTCTTGAATATTTGCACAGTGCCTTTGAAAAACCAGTAGGAAGCATAGTAACCTTTATGAACAGCTTACTGTCTATATTTAGACTTAATGAAGGAAGGAAATTAAGAGGAAGAGAGGAAGCGAAAAGTTAAAAAGACAAAGGTTATAGAACAGTGAAGTGGTTACTCAGTTACCGCATTTGAAAACTTTGATGACTGGGTTTGTGGCCATATGTGTGCAGGAACACAATGTATGTACCTGTATGCATAATAACAAGGCTGCTACTTGTACAGGAACTTCTGCTTACAGAGTAATATCAGGAAAATTCATCTTGGTTAATTGAGCTCAAGCCTTTTCTCAGTTGTCACACACAAGTCATTATAATTCCTATCTCTCCTCCTCTCCTTCCAGTTTTCCTCACTTAGGTCCAACCTAAACTTTACAGCTGCCAGTAAGTCTGTCTGCAGCATTTCAGCATCACTAGGTAAGTAGTACAAAGAAAAACCCAAACTTTTGTACTTTCTGGATGTATCAGTTGGATTGAGCAGGAAACTATGCCTATAGCCAAATGAGGATAAGACTGATGACCGTAGGAGTTGAAGATATCTTACAAGAAAGTGCTTGAATGCTATTCTTTATTGAAAATTAAAAGTGTGCCACAGGGAGCTCCTCTTGTATTGGGACTGGATTTGGTTTAGTTGACCAAACGTTGCTGAAAATTAGAAGAATTAGAATGAGTTATGGCAGAATTACTCGAATCTCAAATAATTCCTTGTAGCTGAGTGAGAGGTGTTATTCCCTTTTGGCAGATGGGAATTCTGCACTGCTCTCACACTCCAGAGCAGCTGTGGATGCAGAAATGGGTGTCTCCTCATTTTACATCTGTTCAGTTCCACTGCCTAGAATTTACCAATAATAAAAGTGACTTAGACAATCCATTTCCAGGTATGTGAGCTGGGTCTTGTTTAGTACAAGCACATAATAACTGAAAATCTTATGTATATTAAATGCTTGTAAAATTGTCTCTTGATGTTGCAGGTATTTGTACAAAATAAGCAGCTATGTTTATTCCCTATGTATCTTGAAAATGACCAGATTTCACACTAAATTTTAGACACTCAGCTATTTATTATCTCAAAGTCGTGGCTAATGGTACTTGGGGCCCTATATTCCGATAAATATCAGTAAGCAGTCAATGCTTAAATAACAAAAAAGATTAATCATGACTCTTAATGTGCAATGGTCAGCTTCAAACCCATCACCCACAGTCTTTACAATTGTTCTGCTTGACTTGCTCTTCAAAATAAAAATATCTTAGTGCTTAGGTTGGGCAGACCATTGGCTCTTACAAGTTGTTGAATTCTGTAGACACACGTATCCAAGTGATGAAGAGGGCTCAGTCAGTAAGCTGACAAGTCAGCGAAGCAGCCAAGACTTGGGGTCAGGATGGTCTCAGAAACTCGTCATGATGGTTTCCCTAATTAAAAGCATTACAGGGATCAATATAGGCTGTAAGGAAGCAAGTGGTTGCCATGTACTGTAAAGGCATCATGGACGTCTCAGGATTCATATCCTGTTTCTCCTTTTCTGAGCAGATGTTGCAGATACTCAGATATTCAGGGACATTTAGAAGCCAATTTGTTGGCAGATTTTGTTCTCATGCCTCACATAAAAAGACTTCAGGAGGACAACATCTGTCACTGGTTGACACATAAATAAACTGCTGGGTTTTAGTTATGGCACTGAAACTTAGCTCAGATGCTCCCTGTACTGCAAATTCTTAAGGAGGGGGGGAGATATTCTGGAGAAATATTACTGTAAACAACCTCTTTTCAGCCAAGTAACTCACAGTGGGGCCTCTCTGCCATTGTCCAAGGGACAATGCTATCAGCCTTCGGTGCTTGAAATGATCAGGCAGAGATAGGATCACAAATCACAGACATAAAAAAGTGTCCTCACCTCCTGGGAAGACATAAGCTGCAAAAGAGCAGTGTGTCTCTCTATGAAGATTTTAAGAATGGATGTTCCACAAGCGAGTTTTTTCTAAAATTTAATTTCCTTACGGGTTTTTCCTACACAGTTTGAAGAATTAAAGCAATAAAACTGCCTGAACAATAAAGTATTGAACCTTTAGGAGGTAAAAAGAAAGAAAGATTTTCCTGGATCATTTTTGTCCTTTTTTTTTTCCCACCCACCCCACAGACATGGCCAGAGAACAAAAAGCAATGACAATGGAAGTAGACCACAGGGCACCTTTGTATCTTATATGTGTTCATACTGCTTCTTCTACCACGTCTTCTGCACTACGTGTTGGTTTTAGCTCTTCACCGAAAATCTGAAGGCTCAAGTTGCACCTCTTACCCTGCTCTTCAAACCTGCTTTTCATAGACTTGTATTTATCTCCCCCATTTATTGCATTATTTCATTCCCCTCTTTGTAGGAGTTTCTAAATATAATCTGTACTGAAATATATATATTTTTGTAAGGAGTATCACTTGTTACAGAGGTAGTATTTTGAAGGCTATATGTATATACATATATACATACACACGCATGCTTATTTTCCAACTTGGTCAGCTCTAAAGACATCAGATATATATTCAACCATGATCTACAATTCAAAAGAGATTACTTTCTCAGTAGATAAAAAGGTACGGTCTGTAATCTTAAGGTTAGCAGGCAATGTTTTATTCAGTTCACAAGCCAATAATTTGTTTGAATTATTTTCAGATCAATTGTTTATAACACTGTTAATCTCATGATCTTGGGAGATTAACAGTGAATGAAGTTGATAGTTGACAGACTGAATTCAATCAACATTTACTTAATTTGCATTTCCTTGAGCAAGCACTATTAAACCTCATCAAAAAGAGTAAGCATTTCACCTGGATATACACTTGCATAAGGTCTGATACACACCTGCTTTTACCAACCTAGTAGCAACAGAAAGATACTACAGCAGATATTATAAATCTCTTACGCTCAGTTTTGAAGGAAAATGTTAAATATCATGGCAGGGATTTGGAAATTGAAATCTGATTTTCAAAATCACTGAGGAGATAGATTTGGGGGATTTTTTTTTTTTCTTTATGGGGTTTAAGCACTTTATCTGGATTTACCCCTTAAATTTTGCACATAAGCCTATCTTGAAAAGACTCATTGTACTCAACTTGTAATGTTTTATAAGGGAGAGAGATAAATTTATTGTGTGATGTTAGAGGGGATTCCTTCAGTCACATACTTAGAGTCCCAGGGATTCACACCAGTGTCTGCACGTCAGAGGGTTCATCCTTCTAGGGAATAACAAACAGAACTTTGGTCATATGGACAAATTGGAGAGCTTATTTTCAAAAGAACATCTGGAATCCATTGTCATCAATTAGAAAGTCTGAAAAATAAATGAATTCAAAAATAAATACGTAAGTTAGAGCAGGAATACTGCACTGGTTCCTTCTATTTTTTTTGCAAAGTTAGTCCTATTTTTTCCTTCCCTAAGATACAACACCATTTATTAATTAATAAATCCTCTTCCTTTAAAATTTAAATTACTGCCTTCATTACCACAACTGCCTTGGGTTCCAAAGTCATAGGAAACACAAAAGACGTGACCTGGCAAACTTGAACTACCTCAAGTTTTAAGAAGTGTACCATGAAGCATATTAGCGTGTTCTTTCACGAGTAGTTGAATACTTTTTTTCCTTACTTGACACGCAAGAACCGTTATGCCCTTCAACTCTTAGAATTGTTTTAATGTGAGAGGAAATATAAGTCAAAGCATTTATATCATAGCACTTGAATACATGCCTATGAATGTCTTAACTAAATGGGAAAAAGAATCAGATAAAAGAGATATTAGTCCCTCCATCTGCCTGGGACAGCCAGAGCGTGGATCGATGTACTTTAATTCCCTGCCAGCAGCAAGCCACGTTTGCAGCACTTTGAAGTAACAAACCAAATAAAGTGACAACTGAAAGTACTGTAAATCTCAGCCTCTCATTTCATACACAGCACTGTGCTTGCTTGCACCTTTACTCTTTGGACATGAATCTCAGAATATTATGAAAGCCACAACTTTCTGTTATCAGGGAGCTGATTTTACTCTCACCGAGCACCGCTGAGGTGAGGCAGAGGCTGTGCTTAGTGTGCAGCAGAGGGTTGTTTTCAATACTTGCCAGCAACTGGATGAGCTCCTGTCCAAACGCTCTGTAGGTATCCCTCATCCTCTTTATAATTGTTTCTATTTATTTATCTCTAATGTGGAGCTCAAATATACAGGTAGAAGACCTGCATGCTGTTCTGGCTCCGTTTCTTATTGATCTGCAAAATTAAGAACAGATCCTTCTTTGAGGTTTACTTTAGCTAGTAATCAGTGATATGAAGTGATATTTAGGAAATATATAATTAATTTGCTTTATTTATGATGCAGGCATAAAAGGATGCTCATCAGAAGGAAGCATATAGAAAAGAAGAATCTGGTGACAGGCTTTTTCAAACATCTTTTGGGGTTTTCATGTATGTGATGCATATTCCCCGCATAGATGAAAAACTACAGATGAGTTGTAAAATAAAAGTAGTGTGAATGAATGGATTCTGCTTGCTGTAAAACACAATTCATAATGTACTCATTACTTCCAGCTAATACTAGAGCTTACAGTTGCTACATCTAAATAACACTGAAGCAATTTCCATGCTGATTTACACCCTAGAGAGGGTAGTTCCAAGTCCTGATCTTCAGGATCAGCAATATTTTTAAATGAAGGACTGGACTAGCACTTGTGAGATTAAGATTCAGCAATTCTTCCACAGGTTCCTTATGCAGCTAGCTAAGACCCGATTTCTAAACAAGGCACGTCACTGCAGATGTCTTCCATTGATCCTCTAAGCTGAAATAAAGAAGCAGAGCCAGATGTAACAACCAAAAGGTGGGATTCCTTCTTCCCCTGACTAAATGCCTCCATCAAGAGGAAGCTGTTTTTTTGTCCTTATCATGTTTGCTAGTTGATGGCTCGGCTTCAACAGCTGTGCTTCTACAGGGGTAATCCTGAGGAACTACAGGTTCCTCCTCAGCTTTGAGTGAACTTTCTGCATCAATCAGGGACACAAAGACCAAGTGCATATGGACCAGATATCTCAAATGCCTTACATGGAGGAAACCTTAACTGAGAAACTTTAACGGCAAAGATGTGAGAAAGTTGAAGATTCTCTCTCTGCCAGCAAGACCCAGGACCCTTAGGGGTGGCTTAAATGGTCAGAAAACTGTAATACTGACAGCTGACTGGGGTCCAGTGGCTTCCTAGCCAGGTAGAAACCAGGCTGGGTTTTGAGGCTTAAAAATTTGGATCAATGTGAATAAAATGGTTGTTGTGCTGGTGGTACCCTAGCTGCTCTGTTTTCTGGTCCATTTCTACTCTTCCCAGTACATGGTAATCCCACTGGAAAAAGAAAAGGAAAAAAGCCCAAACACTTCCATTTACCCCTCTGAATCCTGCCAGGGACAAGTCGCAGCGCTTCCCCTGTGCCTGATGTATGGATGGTGCAGTCTCCTTTCCTTTCTGTCTAGCCAGTAGGAGATCCTAAATTGCCCCTTAATGTATCCATTTTTTTAATTTTCTGAGCTATAGGCACTATAACCTGCAGGAAATAGTGCTGAATAAATTTCTCTTGCTTTATCATTTGGCTGAAATGCTTCTATAGCATAGAACTAGGTTTATTTGAATAGGCTGAGTCTAACTTTGAAGGCTTGTGAAAAAGACAGAAACAACTGTGCTGTGTAAATCTCTTTTAACATTAGTCATTGTAATTTACAGCACACGCGGCAGTACAACTCTGAATAAATAGCTTTGTTTTTTTGAAATTTTAACTAAGAAGGCTTATATGTGAGTTTTTACACAATCATATTGCTCTTAAGTTAGCGTGTTTACTTTCACGTTACTAAATCTACTGTTGCAATAAAAAGGCAATTCTTTGTTTCTTTATAAATTGACATTGCTTAACATTTGTAGAATTAATTCTGCTATTCTGGTTTTTTTTTTTTTTTTCCTTATAATTTTCTGTCAAATGGAAAAATGAGCTGAAAAATGCCAGAGATCCAAGCGCTTCTCGTGGCACTGAGAGCAAAGGAAATGCAGCGCTATAGGGAGGAGGCATTTGCTGATGCTTCCCATGGAAATGAGCAGGACGACAGGGAGTCCTGGACAGCCAACCCAGGAAAGGTGGTGGAAGATATTCACATCTTCTTCAGAATCAAGAAGGGTTTCACTGTATTTCATCTGCCACGTGTTCTCCCATTGGCCACAGGTAGAGGTGGATTCCTCCATAGAATGGCTCCCATATGGGTCAAATTCAAAGAAACCTTGTTAACAACTGGTGAAGAGACTGCAATCTGAGCAGTGAAGGAAAGCCAAGCCTCTGCCAACGTTTTAAGGAATTTTTCGTTGATGTCTGCTGAGGGAGTGGCCACACTAATTGAACAAGCAATAGAAATCACCTGCTGTAAGCCAGTCTAAGCCTGACTACACAACGATGTGCTACACGCCCATGTGAAGAGCTGGGCTAGCACGGATAAATGCGACCATCCGTCTGGAGCTTATTTCAAAATCAGAAACATTGCTTTCTTTTCCCTTCATTGAAACAAATTTATTTCGGTTGTAGATCTGCGTATTGTACCTAGGGTTCACTGAAGCAGCAACACTCTGGGGAAGATAACTTCAAAGATGTCCCATAAAATGATTGCAGACACCCCCCAACAGAAAAAAAAGAAACAACCTCTTACGCAGTCAAGCACAAAATGAAGCAAAATGAGGGAAATCAAATAATAAATAAGTGCTCAAAGTTTACACTGTTGTTCTGGGTTGGAAATTAACAGCATTGTTCTGGAACTATATGAGATAATCCTTTCTTTTTCTCTCCAAATAGTAGATGGACCTTTAATTAAATAAGTTAGTTGACATGTCAGATAAATGCAATTAATTTAGATTTAGTTTTAGATGTTCTAAAAGGCTATTTGCGTCTTATTGATATTCCAGCCATAATAGACTACTAATTTGGGCAGTTAAAATTTCTAAGCATTGATGTTTTTTTCAGAAGTGTAGCTTACTAATGCTAATAACAAGATTTTTCATCAGCTTATGAGATATTGAATAAAACCTTCAGAAAATTCCTTTAATTGTGTCTCTGATGTTTTGGTAATTGCCAACTGTGATACTGCAGCTGCATTAAACTTTGTTTTCTGAAACAGAAGGAAATGATTGCTCGCTTTGCATTCCATGTTAAGAATATTCTGTGGAAAGATATCTTAGAATATGTTTTAGGAGTTGTGAGGGGAATGTTGTGAACTTATCTCAAAAAGCATTTTTGTTCTCTGCTAGGGTTTTATCAATATACCCTCACGGAAAACTCGTAGTTAGACAGATGCAGTTCCAGCAGATGAGCAACCTCTCCTACTACTCCAGAGAGCCTTGGGATCCTTCCTCCCGCCTGTGGCTTCAGAGCAGGGCAAGCTGGAGGTGATGCGGCTCTCATGAGGTGAAGATCATCAGCAGTCAAGAACATTTTTCTCTGTGAAACAAACCAGCATATACTGATTGCCCGAAAACAGTTGAGAGCACAATCCTGAGGGAGGC
This sequence comes from Cuculus canorus, assembly GCF_017976375.1. Lineage (NCBI taxonomy): Eukaryota > Metazoa > Chordata > Aves > Cuculiformes > Cuculidae > Cuculus > Cuculus canorus. The sequence goes on from NC_071403.1 coordinate 9,318,827, forward strand.
TGCTGTGTTAGCCCATGGTGTCAGCTGGGGAGCGGGTTGGCTGGACACGCTCCCGTATGCAACCCCTCCCTGTGTTCCAGCCTCTCCTGTAGCACAGGGTCAGCTTGTCCCTTTGCTTCCTCTATCTGTTTTAATCACCTGATGTCTTTGAAGTCACTTCAAAGGTCTGCTGTTAAAAATTAATATCCAGTAGATTATGATCCTATTGTTTTAGGCAGGGAAACTGCCTCAAGTAATGGTCCTGCTCATGTCTTGATGTTTCATTTAACAGCTGGGTACATTTCCCTGCACCTCCTTACATCCTAACTGTGTAGTTAACCCTTCACAGCATCTTAGAAGCAGCATGAAGGAAAGAAGATAAATAATGAACACAAAAAGTATTCTGTTATGCTTAAACATGCAGCTATTATACAAAGTCTGGTAGAAATGAAGTGTTTAGGAATATTGTGGAATGATGAACATCGCCCTATCTGGAGGAAAACTGCTGCTTCCCTTACCAGTTTTACAACCAAAAATTCCACTGGCCTTCACAGTGATATTCCTGCATTTCAGTGATACGGGATGGGACTGAAGTCTCATGTGTGTTTGACCTTTACAGAAAATTTGACAGGCTGTTGTGTAAGCCAGAATCACTCATACTGAAGGCAGTACTTACAGCCATAATTCATAAATATTCTTTTATTGCTGTTACTGTTGTTATTTTGTGTAAAGTTGTAATCATTTAGTATCCACAATTAAAATCCTACTCAATATTTTCTAGGTATAGCTGCGTAGCAGTGAGATGATTTTATAGGGCTAAAGCTAAGAAGCCTTAGAGCCATCGACTGGTGAGTCTGACCAATACCTCAAAGGACTCAGTAGGGTCAATGGGCAAATTTTAGTCTTTATACATCTGTTTTGTCCCGGATAATTGGCTACAAATTGTGAAAAGAGGATTCACTTAGCATTCTTTCTACTCACTGCAGTACCTTTTTCTGTTTCAATTTGATCACCTTCCAGTATAGGTGTTTGAGGAGGGAGAAGAGACCAGAGCTTCTCTGAGGTAGCTTTTAGTTTGTATGTTCCTCTTTGAATTAAAGGTAACCTACTTATCCTCTTGCTTCCTTCTCAGTTATGAATATCTCAAACCTAGAGAAAACATGACTCATTGTGTGCTGGGAGTCTTCATTTTATCACTTCTCTTTGTGAAAATTTGCATGCTCTTTGATGGCATATTCATATTTCAGAATGCAGACTCAGTATATACTGTTAAATTTTCAGTATTGATCTTTTTTATAAAGTACTGCACCGATTTATATTGAATCCCAGTATTGTTCTTAAAAACACTCGGTTCAGATTTCAGCCACAAATGTCAGTAAAGGCTAATATATAGCTATCAGCAAGATAAACTATTAAGGAAATGTGAACAACATCCAAGTGGAATTGATCAATTCTTCTCTAAAATTTCTTCCCTGAATCTGTCCTGAAGTGGCCTAGGAGATTTCTATATTAAAGACAGAAAGCAGGATCTGGAGCCCCGCTTAGTGCAAAATATTTAGCTCTAGGGAGGGGAAAAAGTCAAGAACAAGTCCATAGTAGTGACACTGACACAGCTGCAGGGGATGTTTGCCTGCAGAACAAAAAAAATCGTTAAAAATGTTTTTCACTAAAGTTACATTTTTTACTCATCTACTCTGAATTTTCTTAAGCTGTTGTCAGAGATGGCACACTCCATGTAGACTATGAACTCTGTGACTCGAGGCTCTTTTATGGGCATAGCTATTGATTTAAGGACACTCCCTGTTGACTCACCTGAAAGTACAGCTTACAAAATATCAAGAAAGGCTCAGATTCAATGGAGCGATGTGAACACATAGAATTTCTCTGGAGTGGTTGTCTTGCATGCTGCACACCTGCCTAATAATGAAGGAGTGCAAGTCATTCAGGGGTGAATGCATTCAAAACCTGCATCTCCATGGAAATAAAAGTAGGATTAGCGTAGAATGAAGAACAGGCCTTCAATTAAGTCATGAGGTATGAAATCTGACCTCTTCTCAATACTTCTCAGGCATGTTTACTACTGCAGATGAAGGAAGTGTAATTTATTGGCATAAGTGGATCTCCCCCTGCCTGCATGCCTGCTTTGCTAAAGAAGGGAGTTTATTTTCCGAAATCACAGCAAAACACATATTGCTTCATGAATATTAAAAGTTTTAGTTCCTACTGAAGGTCTTCTTGAATTTAGCAGATGATGTTTTTTTGAGTGGATTCATTCTGAGTTCTGCCTCAGAAAGGAATGTGTAAATATCATCCTTAATCAGAAATAAATAGTTCCCAAACTGTATTATTAATGCAACTTGTACTCTTAAGAACTAAACAAAATCTGAGACACATTTACCCTGTCTGGTGCAATAGCACATTCCAGCTCTGCCAACAGAAAGGAAAAATAGAGACCATACAACAGTAAGACTTCTGAAACAACACAGATAGATACTGGACTGTTCTGCATTCTTATTTATTGCCCTAAGCCCATAAAACTCAAGGCAGGCTGTGTCATGAGAATAACACAAAGACAGCAGACACAACATTTCTTATCTTACCGATAACAGAATCAAGCGTGGCTTTTAAAGTAAAATCTCTGGAATGGTGAATACTATAGGACAATTAAGACTACTTACCATTATACAACTTCTTTGTTAATACACTTGTCAGGTAGTTTAAAAAATCAGCAAGCTAATATGAAAAAAAATCCTACTACATTACTTTTCTGTAAGAAAATTCACTTTACCCAGATACAGAATTTGGAGGGAGGTGGGAGAGATATGCATCATGTTAAATAGTTCTGCCATTCATGGGAGCATGTTTTCAGTTTAACGCACCTTCTCCCTCTTTATCTAACTTAAGCCTTTAAATGTAAACATTCAAAGCTTCTTGTACTACAGAGCCGACATTATGCTTCTGAAGAGCTCATTTCTGATTTGCTGCTGGCAGAAAAGTTGCAGACCAAGCCCGTGCTTGATCCATCTATTTACAAAGGGGAATATTAGTAGTATGATGGGGTGCCAAGTGTTCTCAGCATCTCACTTTCAATAGACTATTGCATTTTAGTCAATCACTGTACCTACCTCTGAATTTGTGTGCAAAAAAAATGTAAGAGGTAAGGAGAAATTAATTGGAAAATGATTGAATCCTAGCTTATCTGGATGTTTAGAAATACCTCTGTGTGTCTCTTTTTATCAATGATCTAACTCTCTTTGACTCTCCAAATACTACCACAGTTAAAAGAGATAACTGAAGTCTTTTACAACAGACTAAAGTCCTAAACTCCTTACTTGCTTTACTATACTATTCTTGTCTAGGATAAGCTCCTCCTTTGCCCATTCTTAGATACTTCCATTCTTCCAGAAAGATAGCTAGATGAGTCAAAAAGACCTTTCAACAGAAAATATCTAGAGTTTACTTTGATTACCACCTCAAACAAAGGCCTTTCTATACTATAATATGCTAACAAATACACTCAAATTACATGCCATCAACTTTAGAACAAAGTTCTAGGTAAAAGTGAGAAATGTCTCTAACAGCTGTTTGGATTAGCTTGTTCAGACTTTGTAGATAAAATAAAGGAGTTGCTAGTCCTAGGAGATATACTTTGAAACAGAAACTAATTCTCAGCTTAACAAAGAATAAATGCATCATTTTGATTAGCACATCATAAGCAAAATGGTAAATTGCAAAGACTACTGCAAAAAGCATGTCCTTGTCATCCTGAAATACAAAATTTGAAGGAATTGAGTGCAAATTCAAGCTTAATGTGGACTCAGAGGCCAAGGTAAATTTGGAAAATGAACTTCTGTGGCATTGGAAGGTCTTTTTCTAGCAAGTCATTCAATCATAGACCCATAGAAGGGTTTGGTTTGGAAAGGATCTTTTAAAGATCACACAGGGATGTCTTTTACTATATCTCATTGTTCAAAGTCCTAAGCACACAGCATACATCAAATACTTGCCTTTATCTGGATTTGTGTCCTTTAGTACCCTTAAGCTTATGTCTTTGCAAAAGCAGTACCTTCAGACACATCAGAAATAGTTCCTTCTTCCTCCTTCTGAAGAAGATTTTTGGAAAAAAAAGTGCAACTTCACAAGCATCTAGGAATTGTAGCATTTATACTTACTGCAAAGTTCGTAATTCTGGATCTCAAAGCAGTGTTTGGAGTCCCAGATCAACATCTGCAGAAGGCAAATCTTTACTCATAGCAACAACATTAACAGTTCCTAAACTATAATTCTCATATTCTAAAAACAGACATTTAAAGTCATAATAAATCTTATACAAAATGAGAGAAAAAAAATCAAAATTTTCAGATGTGAAGTCCTAATGACTTTATTTTAAATATTTTTGAATGACTGTCGCAATAATTTTCCAGAGGAAAAAAAGGAAAGGATTATTTTAGACAGGGTTGTAGATGATAATGTATGTATTTCTCAGGTAAGTGAAAGTAATTTCATTGAGGTGCACTGTAGGTGGTTTTGTTCTGAACCTCTGCTTTTCAAAGTGAAAAAAAATGTAGATACATCCACATATATATACGTATATATGTGCTTGTATGAGTAGAGTGGGCGGAAAGAAAGGAAACACTGATTCTTAACAGAAACTTCAGGAAAAAAGAAGTAGAAAATGAATTGAAACAACAGGTCCTCTCTAGCCTGGAGATCAGTTTTCAGAATCAGAACAATGCAGAAGTATCTAAGTCATGCCTTCCTAACACCAATTTCATTGCCACAAAAGAAAAGATATATGCATTCTCTTCAAACTAGTAATTTAGATTCATGAGGCAGTTTACAAAAAGACTGAAGAATCTGAAGATCTGTATATTGCAGAGTCATATGCACACTGATGTGGAAAAGACCCATGTCCCAGTATGGTGAGTGGTTCTTACTTTACTTACCTATTTTCTCTCATCACCAATGCAGTAATGACAAAGGACCTTTAGGTCAATATGCATCAGTGAGATTCATCAATAATTATTTGAATTCCTCTACTATGTCAGAGAGAATTTGTAGGATAGAACAAAAAATAGTCTAAAAGTATCGAGATGTTCATTTAAGCATGTGTCTACTTCTTGTTATCTGTCTTATGGTATCTTACTTGACAATCAGCATTTGGTTACAACATATACCGTTTGGGTCTGTTGTAGGAACGTGCATATAGTGTATTATTTCTATGGTGTAACAATGCCTTGTCCTACACATTGCCTAACAACGAAAGACTTTTGATGTTGTTGTTGAATCTTGAAGGTTTTGCTCAATTAGCCTTGTGTTAGCTTGATGTTTTCTGGTCTAGAGATTGGAGATAGATAGCTTGCAAATGCTTTTCTAAGTTCGTAATCATTGTGATCACTGTAGTCGACTATTATATTTTCCATTAAGTATATTCCAAAATCTAATGGCTACATTGGGTAATATGTAGAGATAAGATTCTTTCTCAATAATGGATCAGCAAGGGAGAATGATATATCATCTTCCATGGACGACAGAATATCATTTACTTGTGAAAAAATAGAGTCATTTGCTAATTCACTCAAATAAAATTTTTTACATTGTCTTATGTGACGTGGATATGAGAAAGTCTGTCCCAGTAATTCTCAAAGAAAAACTAAAAACATTTGGAAAATGCAGATTTTGTCCTGAAAGTGAATTAACGTGTGTTTGTGCACCACACTGGTGTTTTCAAGTTAGCAATGACTAAGCCAGCTCCAAGACTGGAAGAATGACAGATGCACAAAGGCAATATGTACCAGCCTTAATGAAACATATCTACTAGCTGGGGATGTGGCTATTGTAGTTCTGAAACATAACTGGGACATCCCTGCTGCCCTACATACATAGTATTGTTATAGCAAACGCTTAGGGCTGATCTGGGATTTTTTATACATTATACTCGCTTAGGCATTTATGAAAATGTTATCTTTTGAGCTGGATCCCCACTGTATTTATTGTGTAGTCATTGGCTCATCTCACATGTGTAGTACTGAAACCATGGTCCTCCATCACAATGAAGAAGATGAGGTTTTGTCCACATCCAGTTCTTTTCCCATATGAGGTCTCAGATCTTTGTATCCTATTTGGACTTCCTTTTGTTTTTTCTCTGTATGTGGGCAGTGTGGTTTCTGTTTCATATGCTGCATAGGAAATAATAACATCAGAAGATTAGGTGCTTATAAAACTAAATTAGCTAAGGTGGTGTGGCTGCACGTGCGTTCTCATTAGCCTTTTGTACACAAATTGGTGCCAGAGTGTCACTTCCAGCCTCTTCCTTCCTGCAATCTGTGTACCTCCCTCCAGAATCCAGTCTTTCTACATCTTTTACTTCCTTTATTTGATTGCACTTTGCACTGCCTTCTTACTTCCTGAGGTCAAACCTAACTAGGATTAGTCACACCATGAGAACCTGAAAGAAGATTATGAGCTTCATATAGCTTCTGGTACATTGATATACAGCATAGCTTGGACTACTGATGCTGCTATGGATCCCAGTGTGGGTCATAAGTTGTTTTGTGATTATTGTTTGATACTAAATCCATTTTAACATTCTGACATGTACTGTGACCCGTTAGTTAATATGCTAAACTTCAGCATACTACATCTCGCTAAATCTGCTGTCAGTACCTTATCACTGTTCTTGCAGGCGTGATTTAGCTCTCAGAGGCTGGTAATTGTAACCGTGTAGTTCTTGACCTTGCAACTGTAGAGGTCTGTCACAACCTTTTCTAAAAAATAGATTGTCGTTTCTCAAGTCTGAAAAATTTCCTGCTATGTGTGACGAACGTATTCTTCACACACCTTCCACTTTTCCCTGTATGGATGTTCATGATAAAACACAAAGCAGTTGTTTGCTTCCTTCCAGGCATAGTGTTATTCCTAGGCATGAAATATGCATCCATTAAATTTTGTCAGCTCTTAAATCTGCTAGTGTTATTGTCTGGATCTTCTTAAAGATGCACTCTTCCACCCACAGTGCACCATTACGCTAACAGATGAAAGCAACATCTTGTGATACTTCCAGCTTAGGTTCTGGCCAACAAGGAGCCTGAACTATTTTACTGTGTGTAGTACTCCATCTTTGTTAGGCTGACTGAAACTGCTCACCAGAGATGAAAATATAATGCAGTGTATTAATTAATGGTTTTCACGGTGTCTTACAATGTATTAAAGCAGATATCGTATTCATTTCCTTGTATTCAGCAAAGTTAGTTAAGATTTCTTTTTGACTCCTTTAGTAATTTGTGAGAAAATAGTCTGTCTTCCTTATGAAGTGGCAGAACTGTCCCACTCCAAAAAGCATATTCATGAGACTTGTGTTAGAGAATAACTCTACTCTGTGCCTGTCACAGGTAGAAAATCACTCTTTAATTAAAATAAAAAATAAAAACTGGAGAACCCAAAAAATCAGAAAATATTTTCAGGTTGACCTAAATATTTTTTTTGTTTGTGATTAGATACAATATAGTTTTATTGTCTCCTAGTCCTGGATTTTTTTTCACTTTGAACTTCTGAAGTTATCATCATCATAGTTTTAACCATTATTTTGATCTTTCCCTGCTAATTCCCTTTGACATGAGGAGGCAGGGCTTACTTTCTTTACGGAGCCTTTCCTACTAGCTGGACTAATATCCCTCACAAGTGACCAAGCCCCTTATTTTCAAGTTTTTATCCTTAATTTTTAATGTGGATACCAGAATGCCCAACTCTGCAGCATATCTACTGCTTCTCCTGAATCTTGATTTCAGTTCTAAAAGATAATCCAAAGCAGCAACCCAGTTATCCCTCTGCAGTGTCTCTCATCAAACATTTTTAGCATTGTTACAATGTTCTGAGCATCATTTGTAATGCTGTAATGCTATTATTAATTGTTTTAAAGTATAATTTTCTGATCTCTTGTCCTCCATGGGCATATCCCTGTTGTGGAGGGATTTCTAGCTAGTAGAATTGTGCAGCATTTTAATCTGCAACACCAGTATTCCCAGTGGTCTCAGTCCGTGTTTGCTGTCTCTTTGCTCTGCTTCTCATACATATTTGGTTTCCCCACAGTTCACACTTTCGTTTTGGCAGGTCTTGCTAAACTGAACGCTACCTAACAGCTAGTTGATAACACAGCAGGAATCCCTTTTCCTATGAAAAGAGGTATTATATTTAAATGCCAATTTGCTACAGTGTCAGTTCGAGTCATGAAGAAAAGTCTCTGAATACCTTTTTGTTAATTTCCCCTCCATTACAATTTGTTGAGGCATTGAAATTCATGGAGGCTGCAGTGAGTCCCAAAGCCAATTGGCTCTGTAACCATGGGCCACTATGGATGGATAGTCTAATGATCCTGGACATCAATTCCATATTTGTTGCCTTTTATCATCAACTGAGATGCAAATCTTGTCATAAAGCAATTTCAGTTTAATTAATGCTCATTTTTAGCTGTGTTCAGCTATAGACTTGGTTTCTATGGACTATGGGCTTGGTTTCTTAGCTAAGCCTTCAATTTGCCTTGACACTGCTTCTTCCAAGTGCAAACCAGTTCCATGGCAGCCCTGTCAAAGCACAGGGACAAATTCTCTCTTTATGTAAATAAAGTTCCAGTGAATGCAATGCACTTATTTGATTCTAATCCCTTGGGTACATGTTTTTCTGAAAACATATTTAGATTAAATTTAAATTAAAATATTAACGAAAACATCTCGGCATACATAAGCACAGATTTTTTTGAAGGACAATGACATAAACTTTAGGATACAGAGCTTTCTCTGCTGTGCCATGAGATCTAACAGATGGTATGAATTCATTTGTTGCATTTGAGAATCTGGCCAGGACTTCAGTAGTGATTTTGCCAAAGGAGGGTGACAAGAAACGGCTTATGTAGATTTCTTTAAAGGTTTATGTCTGTGTCCCATGCCAAAACATAGACTACACAGCTACAAAACACTAATGTGTTTTATAGGGCATAGGATATTTCAGGGGACTCCACAGTGTATAAGCTAGAGAGTTGTTATGGAGTTTGGCTGTTCACCAGGGTTGTACGCACCTACACTTGCAGGAGGAAATGTATTAAAATAGTGAGAAGGAGCCTGAATTTCATGTGATCCTCTTCTGTGGCAAATTACAACTCAACTGGAAGGTCTGGAGTTGAGGTATGACTCTTACAGGGAAATTCTACGGTTTGTGGCCTCACATTCCAGACAACAACCTGGTCTGGATTTAAAACATATATATTAATCGATGAAACATACGGTGTAAAGTACATATTACTTTGAATGAGCAGGATCAGGACAGGTACACCTATAGAACAAATTCTACAATATCAAAACAAAGTGTCACACAGGCAATTCGACTTCATACCAGAAGATTTAAGGAGGGATAATACTATGGGCAAAAAAATCTCATCTTAATACTTCTGTGAAGGTATAGACTAGATTCTAATGACAGGGCTAAAAAACATTAAAATAGCCTATTTTTAATTGATTTGCAGATTCGGAGTATGATAAAGAATAAAAACAGACGGCAGTCCACAATTTTAGAATTTCAAACCTCTTCAGAATATTTAGTCTTGTGAGAACTTGCTATTAGCTTGCATGTAGTAACAATATCATCATGTGTGTCCATTTTTAAAAAGGAGCTTGATTTCCAAATACTTCGGTTTCTGTAACATATGATCAGCTTCACAACATAAACACCTGACTTTCTTTACAAAGTAGAAATTTAAAAGCCTTGGTTCCTCTAAGGCACATGGATTCTGTTATAGACAAGATGAAAAAAAAACAGCGGAGGGAAAAGGATGGGTAAAGACCCTCGGCTTTAAGGACAAGTTTTAAAATAAAGATTGCTTTTACCATCCCGCAAGGAGGTAGAACTTCTGGCTACATAGATTTGTCTACATATTAATTTATAGATGACTTGTCTTACATGGTCTATTAATTAACCGAGTGAATGTACAACATTTGGACATTCAGATTAATAAATTTCCACTTTGTTCTGCTGCATTAAACAGATTGCTGTAGATTAGTTCAAGTATATTGCGAGTTATTCCTATCAGAGTGTTAAAAAATGCTACAGAGTTCATTTAAAACATATTCCAGTGCATATTTTTGGTAGATAATTATTGCTTCATTCAAAAAGTGGGTAAAGTCCACACCATATACACAGACCCTTTACACTTATCCACAGTGGAAAAGAGGCACACCAATAAGGAAGTCATTGTAGGGTCAATGTCATAGATTATTACTTGCAGCAACATAAGGGAACAAACAAGAATTAAATAATTAAAAATCATCTTCAGCAGCAAATTAAGTAATTAAAACCCGTCATAAGATATTGCAATAAATTAATGCCATTAAAATCACACGTAATGCAGACAGGCCAGATGCCAGACCTGAAGATCCTAGCAGCACCCATTTGGCTGCAGTTCAGATTTCCTTGTTCTGTGAGCCCAAAAGCATAGACAGAAACCCAGTAACCCAGAGGAAAGAATCTGACCTTCTCTTCTGTAGTGACTCTGCTTTGCCAGTTTGCTACATTAGCTTCATTTACCACTTTATCTTCCAGGTAGCCATGATCTTTTTCCCAAATTCCAGCTGATGCTATCCTGCTGCTCGTACACTGGCCATCAGCCACTTCTTGGTTCTCTTTCTCTTCTTCAGAATAAATTTTCTTTAGGTATGGCGCTATTGTTTTTTCATGTTCTTAGACTCTGGTCATATCTCCTATATGTCTTTTGTCTTTCTGCACATTATGAAGAGCTTTTGGCTCTTTCCTTTCTTTTTGATAGGCCTTTTCCAATTCTTTGTTTGGTCTGTTCACCAAAGCGTGGCTATGTGGAGTGCACAGATGTTCACCACAAACATGGCTGTGAAAAAGAAATTAATTCTTGTACTGATTGGTACTGAATTTTATAGGCAGATATAGACTTATATATGTGCTTTTGGATTACGTGAAGTTTCATCCGAGGTCTGAAAGAGGAATACCCTGTTCCTGACTTTATATGGTCTTCCGAGAAACAGAATATCTTTGTGAATAGCACTGTTGCATTTGTTCCTGTGGGGTTTTCGTTAGGTTGTATTATTTTGCAAGTAAATAAAGCTGCAAGATTGGCTTTGCTTTTGTGTCTGCACTCAGCTCAGGATGGTCTCTTGTTGGTTTCATTTTCGAATTCCTTTCTTTCAATGTTATGGCATCTCTTCCTTTGTTAACACTGAACACGTCTTGTCTGGGATGTATCCTCGGCCCCTATCCTGGGGCCAGAAGTCCTTTAACTATCATTTATGAGAAGTAAGGGAAGAAGACTGAACATTAATCTTCTGTGAATCTGGACGGGATACCTGGCAGCTTTCACTGAAGCATGTATTGAGTGAGCAGCACTGCCTGGCTGCAGAGAAGTATAAAAATGCTCTTTAAATTTGGGGCTGATTTACATTCGTAAAAGTGTGACCTTGTAGAATGGAGACCAAACTTTTTAAATTATTATTCTGTCAAATGTGTTCTTCATAATGTATAAAATTGCAGGTAATAGTAATCATTAAATGCAAAAGAAGGCAATGATGTTCATCATGTTACTTACTTTCCTCTCTCCTCAAGCCAAGGTACAGCAGACAAGTGCTTTAGCTCCATCTAGGAGGCAAAAGGACTATTACTACACCTACCTAAAACCAGATTCCACAGAGGTTTTTCTTATTTGTAAAGTGCATTTTAAAGGCTCTAAGGAATTAGTCTTGTCGTATCTCCCTCAGTCAGATTGGCATTTCTACCATCATTTTTGTGGATGAAATTCTGCAATGCAGAGAGACCAATTTTTGTCCAGTGTAGCAGTGTCTGAGTTCACACTGTAAATAGCTCTGTTAACATGAATGGAACTAATAGAAAATAAAACAACGTTAAGACCAAATGAATTCATCTCTGAAAAAGTGTAAATTAATTCTAACCACATTGTTGAATGGGAATGACCCATTTTAATGGAATCTCTGAGTAAATAATAAGAAGTAAATGTGACCCTGAATGGCTCATTCAAGGTCTTAAGGAAAGTCAGGTATGGAGATGATGTTAGCCCTTGAAACCTTCTCTCTCTTTATCCTCTTTTCCACTTAATAGGAGTCTGCCCCCTGAATGCTGGTGTGAAGAGAAACATAGAGCAAATTCTGTCCTACAAAGAGGTTATATTCTCCACTTTGCCTTGTTTGCTTTAGCTCTGTAGTGTCAGGTTCCAAACACACCCATACATACACACAGATCTCAATACATTTCTGTTCTGACATTGTACCAGACCAACGCTGAATTGCTATTGTAAAAAGGAAGACTATATTTTTACCTGCCTGAGGTAGTAGTTATGCTGGAACATAAATGTTTTCTGGCCATCAACATCCTGGTTTTATATTTTGCGAGAGTGTTTGTCAATCTAGTCAGCGTATGATAAAGTCATGTTTCTTGAGTTCCCACTCCTATGGCAGTCTTCCTGCTTGCTTCTCCATATGTAGTTTTTACCTACAAAGACTGCTCCTTATACAACCACCTGATTGTTAATCTTTCACCCATTTTTTTTTCTCCTTAGCAAAGCCTTCATTTTGCACCTTCTTTTTTCTGAGCTTTAAAAAAAAACCACAGAGCATCTCCAGTTCTTTTCATATATCAGTGAGCTAATCCAAATTGCAGAATGTATTTCTTCAAGCCTGGGAAAGTGTCTGCAGTTTTCATAGAATCATAGAATCATGATGTTTTGCAATGTCTTAATAAAACTTAGTACACAACCTCTCACATTAAAGTCAAACAGAGGTATAAGTAGGAATGTTACCACCTACTGCCTAGGGCAGAGTCCAGTTAAGCCTACCTAGTTTGTTACCATTCTTCATTTAATTCCTTATGTATACAACAAATACAGTCAAAATGTAATTCCCAAATTAAAATATGATTTAAGAACCTGCCTAATTTTCCGACCTGGTATGGTCTCCTTTCTTTCCCTTTTCTTATGTTTACAGTTACTCTCTAAGCATTCTGCTACCCTGAAGCCACAATGTTTTAGAAGCTCTGAAGAAATGTTGCTGAACTTGGGTTTGTTAGATCATGCAGTCGCAGAGTACGGCCACTACACCTGAGCACTCTCACTTGATAGCTTTACTCTGCTATCAATTACTTCACTGAATTTGATGGAGCTACTTACACTAGCAAAGATGTCGGGGTCACTAGAATTACCTCTCAATTTCTGGGCTCTTCTCTGCCTTACAACCATTCCAAAGCTCCGCAGCATTACTTTATTTTGATAATGGCTACTTTTCATCACTACATAAAAATGAGAACATGCAAAAAAGTTAAATACCTAAAAGCAACATTTGGATATTAGTGATAACATTAATCTGGAGTAATTGCATTGATTTCCTTGAAGCTCTTCCAGAGTTTACAGTGACAAAGCTGAGATAACCGTACAAGCACAAATACTACTGGGGGATCAAAAGTAGACTGGATAATGGACCTTTTATAACATTCTTCTACATAGACTTCAGAAGATAAAATCAGATTGAACATAATGCATTTAGGGAACAATGACTGTAAACACAGAAGTTTATATCCTAGAGACTGTGGTTGCTTTGAATGCGGTATATGTAGGACACAGCTGATTTTGCCCATACGCTGCCTAAACAAAATGCACATGTATTCCTCAGGCCTCAGCACTGTTCTTTACAGCAGAAATGTTTTGGAATACTCTAATCAGTGTGTTTATGTAGGGCATGAAATTTTAAAAATCCATTAGGCTTTAGATCAAACCTCTGTTCTGAACTCTCTGCATGAGACTTACTCTATCTGTTGTCTGCAGGTTAAACTCTTAATCATAAAACATTTACAAAAGCATTTACAAAAGCATTTTATTATCAATACTTTTTAACAAGAACCCTACATTTTTGCAGAAAGAAAACACCCAGCTAAAATCCATGGTTGAGCTTTGTTTTTAATCACCAATGTGGAGACCACACCATATAACCGCATAATTAAATGCCTTTTCACTATAACCATTAAAGTTTTACATGCAGTGTTTGCACAATAAGACCTCCTCACAGCAATTTATAACAAAATTTGGAAGTACTGCTCTGCTGCACTATTTATTACAAAATATGCAATTAGAAAAGGGCAGGAGGGATTTAACTGGCTCTCTTGTTTTACATGGCTAATATTTGATTTCTTCACAATAAAAACATTAAGTAGGGGCCTTGCTTTAAAATCTTCAACCCATTAGTATCTGGAGAATAAAAATTCCTTGTTATTAAAAACATGACTGGGTAATTTTGTTGTCTTCCCTCTTTTGCTTTTTCCTCCAAGACTGGTACAAGTTTTTGTTAGGTTTTTTACTTACATGCTACAGATGTTGACATTTTTACAAGTTACATTATGCACTTTTAATATCGGTATACTTAAAAATGCAGGTACACAAAAGACTAAGATGCTCTTATATTTTTAGTAAATATTCACTTTTTTTCTTCCTCAAAATTACCATTCTACTTGTTTGCTCAGGAGATTAGACCTACTTATAGCAATAAAGTTCATACTTCTCTGTGAAGGTGAGAGTTATGGAAAATTAGTTGAGGCTAGATAAAATATTCTAGCCAGATTAATTCTACAGTTAAATACGCACTGACACATTTAAATAGTAAAAGCCAGATATATTTAAATAGATATGATATCTAATATCTCAGTTCTAGGTGAGATGAAAAAGGAGATTAGCAAAACAGTCACGTTAAACTTCCAGAGGGCAGACTTTGGACTTTTCAGAAGTCTGGTTGGCAAAGTCCCATAGGAGACAGTCCTTAAGGGCAAGGGAGCCCACGAGGGCTGGGCGCTCTTCAAAAATGAAGTCCTAGCAGCTCAGGAGCAAGCCATCCCTGTGTTCTGGAAAAGGAGCCGTCAGGGGAAAAAACCAGCTTGGTTGAGCAGGGAGATCTTGAGAGGCATCAATAAGAAGAGGAATGTCTATGAGCTTTGGAAGAGGGGCAGGTGTCTTGGGTAGACTGCAAGGAGAAAGTGAGATCGTGCAGAGAAAAAATCAGGAGGGCTAAGGCCCAACTAGAAATCAAATTGGCTAAGTCTGTGAAAGATAATAAAAAATCTTTCTACAAATACATCAACAAGAAAAGGAGGACTAGGGAGAATATTTGATGATTTGTAACATTTGCTCTAAAAATGAATGATGTAGCTAGCAAGGATATCAAACTAATAAACAGAGACTTTAAGAATGGACAAATCATAATAAAGTCAAGGGCACAGGACAAACTGCTGGGAAATGACTTTTCTGATGATGTCATGACCTTTAAATTCATGCAGTAGCAACTCACATCTAAGTATCTATATGCTCAAAATGATACAGTCTACTGGAGGAGAATGACAAAGTATAAAGATTTCTTCAGCGAGCTACAGCAATTTTAAAACTTTAGTTATATCTATTACACTTATACAAAATCCTCTTATTTGGGAACATCTGCATAAATATGTATTTTTCCACCTGGGATTTTTTACATTTGTTATACTTGAATGGCTTTCTAAGGTATATTTCAATCATTGTTTAATACAGTGTTTGCTAAGGCTTAGCTGTCTCCACTGTATGGCTCTTAAATCTTTGCTGAACATATCCAGCAAAATATTTGAAGAAACAGATTTCATTAAAAAAGATTTTGAGGGTGTTATGCAGATGTGGATGAGTTTTTTTCACTTAGCTGCATGCACTCATGTTTTCCATGATCTTTTTTTCCATTGCCATATGATGTCTTAAGATATTTTCCACAAAAAAAAGGCAGCTGAAACTCTTTTTGATGTTCATCGGTACTCATGCAAGCATTGAAGTAGGCTGCGTTTAGGAGAATATATCTGGTCAAAGTCTTCATTTCCTTTTTCTAATTCCTACTGGAGATAGGATGGACCATATCCCGTCTCTTCAGCGACAGCTACAGTGGAAAATTAGGAGCAGGAGGTGTTATTTGCTCTTCATCTTCTGATACTTATTAAGGATCAGACCTCTAAGCATTAGAGAGGGATTCTGAAGCCTGTTGGGAATTTTTAACGTAAGAGGAATACAGACAGGGAAAACAGAAAGGGTGACTGCACCAGCCCGTCTAGCTCTGCATTAGGTCATGCCCGTTGGCCATCGGCAGATGCCCAGGCTACCAGGGCATCAGGATACTCTTTGAACTTTCAGCACTCTGCAGCTCAGGATTTCTTTATCAAGAGATGGATTTGTATCTAGTAAACCTTCAATGCATTTTTCTTCCTTGGATATATCTAATAACCTTTTTGAGCTATATGAATTTTATTCTTTGTGTCTTTTCATGACTTTCACACAGGCACTTTCACAGCTTACATCTACGCTGATAAGAACTCCCTTGTTTTTCTCTTTTGCCCCAGCCACCCTCCAGTTTTACTTGATAGCCTGTATTATTTTGTTAGAATGCATGATGAACATTTATTATTATGTTTTAATCTATAATATGAGTCAGGCTATTTCATTTAATCCCACTTTCTCCCACTTATCTCTGTGGGCTTCTAAATCCTAGTCTGGGTGAAATAAAAAGCAGCCCAGAGGTCACAAAAGCAAGTGCAGCAGAGATAAGGAACTACCTATTGCTGGAGTCGTAGGAGCAGACAAACTTTTATAGTGCTGGAAGAGTTAAAGGGATAAGAAGCAAGTTCCAACTTCCCTTTGCTCTAGCTGATAGTTGAGGACGGAAGATAAGAAAACAGATGCTGTGTCTTTTGGAGGAATAGTTTTCCATTCCATGTTTATTTTGTGTTGTGGGCCGATTGTATTTGCCAGCTGCTGTTTTTATATGATTATGGTCATTTTAACTTTAAAAGATGCTATTTATTATATTGTTAGTATCCCAAGCTCTTATCCCTCTTTTTTTCTCTTTATTCTTCCTCATTTTCTTCAACTAACAAGCTATGAAATCAAGAACTGATCTCCAAAATCAAAGCTTGCTTGTATCTCAATTAGTTGGATGCTTTCTGTGCTCTGAAAATTGACAGTTTTAAAGACAAACTTTGCCTGCAGCAAAGTACTGTAACACTTCATGTAAAAATTAACTTAAAATCCACTGATCCCAAATGGGAAATATCAACAGCATTCTTCTTGGTGAGAATTCTAGTATGAGAATTCTCTAGTATGAGAATATTAATAAGAACTAATAGCTGCTGATTCCACACTGTTCTGAATATGTGTAACTTACTTTGCAAGTGGTAACACTAGATGTAATGAATTTTAAATCTTATGAAGGATTTTAAGTGTCTAAGAAGAAAGGTATTTCTAATGAATGGTGATATTTTCCACACTATGCAGAAGTTTCCCAATCTTTTCAAATAAAGGATTCCTTTATTTTTAAGGTGATGTAGCAGAAGAGAAAAGAACATGGCCTGGAGTTCTTTATGTTTTCCATGTTCCTTTGGCACGTGACCGCTAGTAAAGCAGAAGTGATGGTGACCACAGCTGAAATAGGAATGAAAAGTTTCCATAGTTCAGAGACAGAATGTAATTTGTCCCATAGAAGAGAGATTTCACAGCAGACCTAGCTAAATTAGGGCCAGGAAATACAAAAGTTGGTCAAGTTTCTTAATTTTTCATTAAATGTCCCATTACATATAATGGTGTAAAGTACCAAAACGATTTGTTTCTCAAACTAAATTAATTACTTCTGAAGTTTCTGGTTATTTGGTTATGAATTCCTCTCCACAATTTATTGTCTGGGTATACTTTTTTTATCTGGCGTATTTGACTATAATTTCTTGATACTAGGGGCTTTTCTTCATCTAATTCTTGGACCTTATATATAAGCAAATTTAAACATAACACGTACATGATGAGACAGGAACTACCTGTTCCTCTATCAGAAAACCTTTCAGTAGTGGTTAAATGTCACTGTCCTCATTGGAAACACATCACAAAAGTTTCTAATGAAGCCTACTGTGAGTAAAAAAGACCTAATACACCTGCAGATGACTGAGTATTCTTCATTAAAGTACTGGTAGACAAATAAAAGATATAAATCTGGAAGTCTAGGTTTTTTCTTTCTAAAATTGCAGGTTCTTTTCCCTGACTAAGAATAGAAGAATCTATGTTATATAGTAATGCCAGAATAAATATTTCCCTTATAGAGGACATCAGTGTAAGGCCAAATATATTCTCTAGTTATAATATAGCTCCTTCTTTGCATAATTATTTACTTTACCTGGCTCTAGAGAGAATTCAAGACCTAGGGTTTTTTTTTTTTAAAATATTATTGGTGACAGCTTCTGCTTTGTTTTTAGTTTCCCCTCTTTCTCTCATTTTTCTAATCCCACATTACTTTTTTCTATCTGCTATCTAATTTATTCAGAGTAGCTGAATGGGACACCACGCAGTCTTAACTGTGGGGCAGAGATGGAGTCAAGCCTCAGGTACTGCTTGCTGTGCTACTTGATCTGTTGTGAGGTCATTCTCATTTCTTGTCCTGAAACAGGAACGTAGTATTCTGACCGATCTTATTAATGACACACCATAAAACTCCTTGAGATTTGCCATTGTCTGTGGATATCTGATTAAATCCTTTCCTTCCTCCTATTCAACCTCTTCACGACTGCATGCAATGCCCACATGTTTCTGAAAATTAAGCCTTAAGTAGCATTCTCAAAGGTGCACGTAAAGTATGTGAGTCCTGTTTGGAGCTCTATTTCATTTGGAATAGATTGCCCAAAGAGGTCATGCCGTCTCTTCCCCTGGAGGTCTTCAAGACTTGACTGGAATAAGGCTTTGAGCAATCTGGTCAGCTCTCATAGCCAGCCCTGCAGGAGATGGGACTCCCAAGATCTCTCCATCCTGAGTTATTCAATTTCGTTCTACTTCAACTCTATTCATTCTATAAGCTTCTGAAGCCCTCTAACACCTAAAATAAAACATGGGATATACCTCAACTAAGACTTATTTATTTGCACAATTGCATCTCACTTTGCCTTAATTTTTCTTCTGAGATCATGTAACTGTACCCTTCATACCATGTGCGCTAATAGCAAATAATTTAGTGTACAGCTTGTGCTTCTTATCACCTACAGAATTTCTGAAACAGCTTTTGGAGGCAGGATTCTGTTCACAACTCCGTTTTAGGTATCTTGGTGTGCAATATGTGTTGAAGTTTCCACTACAGTGACTGGAATGAGTTAGTTGACCACCCATTATGAGCAGGATTCAGCTGCATCTACACAGTCCCATAGTGCCAGCTCATATCACTGTGATGTGCAAGATACCTACTGAGAGACATAGAATATATGGAGCACATGAAATACTTGATATCAATGTCTAGGCAGCTGAATTTCATTCTAGATCTCTGCTGAAGGATGAGCTCAATTACATTCTCTGCACCAACAACAATACCTCGATTGACTGTAATGAGAAATGAGACACTTGATGTGTCTATAGACACCTATTAATTTAGATATCTTCATGTCAGACTGAATCTCTGCATAGATAACTTCATGTCAAACTGAATTTCATCTTTATCATAGTTGATGAAGTGTATCTTTGTTTGGAATGAACATATGTAATATTCATATGCTGATTAGTCTTTGGGGAAGTTAGTAATAACTGAAGAGATGTGTTAATATGCTCTGGCTTTATTTTGTGATTTCTGATCCATGGGAAATCTGTTTCCTGTGATGAATTTAAAATCTGGGAAGCTGATGTATTCTGAGAAAATATGTTTACATTGACACACATTTTAATCCCTTTTGTTGCTTTGCAAACATAACAGGAAGTATCTGTACTTCAGGAGTGGACCAAACACCCCAAGGGAATCTGATGCTTATATTTCTGAGCAGGCATGTTCTGCTCATGTTTTCAAACAACTCCTCATGTGCATAGTCTGTGAAAGACATCATTCCTCTTTCAGAACTGACCAGCTGGTGGCAAGACTTCCATATCTCCTTGTCTAGACTCTGCATATGAATTAATTTGGCTAAACCTTTATTATTTTTCTGCTCATTTAGGCATGCAATTACTTGGAGATCCCAGATCTCCAGTATCCTGGCAATAATCTCATTTAGAAAGCAATTGAACTTGAAATAATATTCAACTTAACTATTTAACTTTTGATATGGCAGTATCGACTCTATTCTTAAGAAGCCCCTGCTCAGTCTTCTGCTTCTTTTTCTTGTTTCTAGGCTTAATCTGCTATCGACTCTTTTACCAATGAGGCTCTTAAGCGATCCCTCTTATATTTTATGATGTTATATTAATACACAAGCACTCACATGGAATGACTAAGATACAGCTGGGGAGCTCTAAAGTTATGTTCACACCATGCACTTCCCTCCTAGTCAGAATATTAAGTTTGGGTGCTCTACTTTCAACCCAAGAAGGCAAGTCCAAAGCACTCCGGATTCTTTTACAACACTGCAACGTAGTAGAGCTGTACTGATGCTGTTAGTGTTGTGCTGCTGAGATACCCTGCCTACCTATTTACGTGCATTTAGTTCCTTAAGTGGACTACTGCACAGACCCAAGAACCTAAACACCATCTTCTTCACTATTAATTTCTCACCATTGACCATGTCATGGCTGGGAGTCATAGCAGTGTCCCAAGCCCAACCCAGCAGTCAGCACGTGCTATAGATCACTGCCAGTGTAGTTCAGACATGGTCACCTGCTGGTCTGGTGGAGAAAAGAACTGAACTCTGTGTGTCAGCTGGTCTTCAGTTTATGCAATGTCAGTTAATCCACATTATTCACTGGGACAGGCAAAACCTCAGAGTTTGCCAAAACCCCTTCACTGGGAACCTTGACTAACAGATTGCTAGTAGTGTTGATAAAATCATAACGCAACCACAATGTTGGGGGCTGGTGGGAGGCTTAGGCAACCAGAAAACGTTTATTAGTTCAGAAGAGAGGAGGGAGAATTTGATTCAGAGATCACATTGTGAAACAACAGTCTGTTCTTCAAATTATTGCTAATTATCCCCTTTTATTGTTGTCAGGTTTTCTTAGCAATCACTCAATTTTTAATTCTAACTCTCCTTTTCACACCCACAGTAGAGGTATCTCCTGTTGCCTGCCAGCTATTAGTCACTAAAAACACTTCAAAAGCATTTGGCTGGTGCTGAGGAGGAGGGGTTTCTTGTTTTTAACATACAACCTGAGCAGTTACCTTTTTGACATATATGAAGTCGGAGATAGATGGGAGCTTCTCAACCTGCAAAGTCCTTTAATCTAAAGACTAACATGTATGACAGTGATAGGAGGAAATTCAAAACAAGCCTTTAATGGCCCCAAACCAAGAGTGTTTGAAACAGACTAGAATTAAGTCCATGCAAGTTCATTAACTGTGGGTGTACCTCCAAGACGGCGCTTGTCTTGCTTGGGTAGCTCCGAAGCGACTGGCCCATAGGGGGCTTCTGGACATGATCTGGGGCACAGGATGTGAAAGGAAACACACTGAGGACTCCGACACAGTCTGATGTGTTATGTCATTATACTGCAACGGGGCAGCTCAACACAGAGAATGTCACATTCCATGGGACTGCGCAGGCTTGCTCTGAACACAAACTACAGGATTGCTCTCAGTAGGTGGATCAATGGCTAGCTTTTAAAATGAAATTCAATATCTCTGCGAGAACTTAACGTTCCCCCACCTCTTCTGAGGAACTAGTCCAATGTTTAATTTTCATCCTTTGGGAAGTGGCCTAACTTCAGCTTCTAGCAGCTGTGCTATCTCATACTCTTGTCTACAGGACTGAAAAGCTTCTCAGCTTCCCACACTGGGAATGGACAAACGTTACGGACAAATGATCTCCATGATTTCTCTGCGACTAGCTGGACAGAGTGTGGTTTTCAAGCCTTACATTAAAAATGTTCTTTTTTTATGCCTGAATCTATCCTCTTTTAAGAATATCTGTCATTTGAACCTCTAGCAAGAATCGAAGTCTGAGTATCTAATCAGTTACTCCCGGATGTTCAGATAGGTGCTAAGTCTTTGTTGCTGGCCCTGAATTAGCTATTATGATGCTTAGACATAATGCTCTGTTTCACCCTTTATACTGTATCTAAAAATTAGAAATATGTGAGCAGTTGTCTTCCAGCTTTTTTTTTTTGCTATTTTCAAGGTTTAATTCCTCACATATCACTCATTAAACTATATCATGTTCACAGAGCTTCCTGGCTATTTTGTTTAAGACAATTAGGTGTAATTTGTCTGGGTTACTTGACGTCAAACCTGAAACTGTTTCATCCTGCCAATTACTTTTGGTATTCATAAAACATATATAAAAGTTTCTTTTCTACAAATAGATGGGAAGTCTTTTATACGTCAAATGTAACACTAGCCTAGAGACTTTCTTTTTCCTATTTTTTAAAAGCTTCCTTTTGCCATGTTGCCTGCTGGGTTTTTTTTTTCTTCACTGGGCCTTCTTTTTCATTATTAGATTAAGTAGCATGGCAAAAGAAACAGGCATGGCAACTCAACTGTCTAAATGATTTAATTGTTATAACCATACCTGGCAGTCTCAACCAGCCAACACTGCCCCCAGCACTTCTTTTAGTGTAGTCCATACCTCTTCTTCAGAGGTCTGAGACTTTTAATAAATGGCACGAACCTATTGGACTTTGAATCTTAAAACTGTTTTGTTTGCTAGTTTAGAGGTATGTTTCAATATGTAAATTAAAATAAACTTCATTTTTTTAATATGGATACTTAAATGCAAAGCCAGATGTGATGGATTTTTCTAATAAGAATTTAACCTTTTAAAGTTAAT
The DNA here is from genome assembly GCF_017976375.1 of Cuculus canorus. Taxonomy (NCBI): domain Eukaryota; kingdom Metazoa; phylum Chordata; class Aves; order Cuculiformes; family Cuculidae; genus Cuculus; species Cuculus canorus. The sequence continues at coordinate 9,341,585 of NC_071403.1, forward strand.
ATAACTATTACTGGCAGGTACAATGACACGAAAATTCACAGGAAATGAAAAAAATACTAGATATCACAGAATCACAGAATCACAGAATCACAAGGTTGGAAAGGACCCATTGGATCATCGAGTCCAACCATTCCCTAAACCATGTCCCTAAGCACTTCATCCACCCGTTCCTTAAACACCTCCAGGGAAGGTGACTCGACCCCCTCCCTGGGCAGCCTCTGCCAGTGCCCGATGACACTTTCTGTGAAGAATTTTTTTCTGATATCCAACCTGAACCTCCCCTGACGGAGCTTCAGGCCATTCCCTCTTGTCCTGTCCTCTGTCACTTGGGAGAAGAGGCCAGCTCCCTCCTCTCCACAACCTCCTTTCAGGTAGTTGTAGAGAGTAATAAGGTCTCCCCTCAGCCTCCTCTTCTCCAGGCTGAACAACCCCAGCTCTCTCAGCCGCTCCTCGTCAGACTTGTTCTCCGGCCCCCTCACCAGCTTCGTTGCTCTTCTCTGGACACACTCCAGAGCCTCAACATCCTTCTTGTGGTGAGGGGCCCAGAACTGAACACAGTATTCAAGGTGCGGTCTCACCAGTGCTGAGTACAGAGGGAGAATCACCTCCCCGGACCTGCTGGTGACCCCATTTCTGATACAAGCCAAGATGCCATTGGCCTTCTTGGCCACCTGGGCACACTGCTGGCTCATATTCAGTTGGCTGTCAACCAGCACCCCCAGGTCCTTCTCTTAATCAAATCATATCAAATCAATATCAAATAAGTGCCTTTCACATTGAGATCACCAAAGCCATGATCAGCTCTCTTCTGTACTTCATTAAGAGAGATGAAAGACTTATTTTAAACTGAGTATATATGTAAATGACTGGGATACTTACAACCCCATGTACACTGTAAAATCCAAGACCTTTCAACAGGCTGCTACATTTTCAGCCACTTCCCAACCTGCTGTTATTATTACGTGGCTATTCTGTCCCAGGAAAAGAAATTTGTACTTCTCCTAGATGAACTTTGGGAGGTTTCTCTTGGCTCAGCCTGTAAGCTTTTCAGCTTCCCTCTGGATTAAAGCCTGACAGTTCAGCTGTCTACCCAAGTCCCTTAATTCATCAGCACCTGCTAACCTACTCATAATCATACTGATCAAGCAGGGTTTGCAGCTGGTAAATTCAGGCTGCCTGCTCCTTGTTGTCTTTTTGATTTTCAAGTAAGTAGAAATGGATGCAAGATGTGCTCCAAGGGAGTGAAGTGAGGCTAATCAGCATATTGTTTCCAAGATGTTTCCTATTTCTCATGAAGATAAGCATAATATTACTCTTTATTTTTTCAGCTGGCAGAGAATTCCTCCAGTTCTCATCTGCTTTCTGCGGGTGATAGTAAACCTCCTCACAACAGCACGCTATTGCAACACCCCTGAATGAATCTCACGCAGCCCCAGGGATTTCACTACTACCAGCTCCTCTAAGTAGACCTTAAATCTGTTGCTCCCCCAATGCTCGCTGATCCTCTCTATCACAGTAAGCTCACAGATGGCACCAAGCTGAGTGGTGCGCTCAACACACTTGAGGGATGGGGTGTTGTCCGAGGGGCACCTAGACAAGCTCAAAAAGTCATCCCATGTGAACCTCTTGAACCTCAACACGTTCACAAGGCCAAGTGCAAACTCCTGCATTTGGGTTGGGGCAACCATCAGCATCAATACAGGCAGGGGGATGAAGGAATTGAGAAGACCCCTACTAAGAAAGACTTTGGGGTGTTTGTGGATGAAAAGCAGGACGTGAGCTGGCAATGGGTACTCACAGCCCGGAATGCCAACCATCAAAGAAATACAGCCATTAGCTGAAGGAGGCGATTCTGCCCCTCTACTCTGCTCTGGTGAGACCACACCTGGAATACTGCATCCAAATCTGGAGCACTAAACCTAAGAAAGACATGGACATGTTGGGACAGTTCCAGAGGAGGGCCACAAAAATGATCAGAGGGATGGAAAACCTCTCTATGAAGACAGGCTGAGAAAGTTGAGGTTGTTCAGCCTGAAGAAGAGAAGGCTCCAAGAAGAACATATTGTAGCCTTTCATTACTTAAAGGGGACTTATGAGAAAAGTGGGGACAAACTTTTTAGCACGTCCCTAGTGACAGGACAAGGTGGGATGGTTTTAAACTAAAAGAGAATAGATTTAGACTAGATATAAGGAAGATTTTTATTTTTTTTTTATAGTGAAGGTTGTGAAACACTGGAAGAAATTGCCCAGGGAGGTTGTAGATATTCCATCCTGAGAAACACTGAAGGTCAAGTTGGACAGGGCTCTAAGCAACCTGATTTAGTTGAAGATGTCCCTACTTATTGCAGGGGATGTTGGGCTAGATGACCATTAAGGGTGGCTTCTAACCTAAACTGTTCTCACATTCTGGTATTGGACATGTTATCTGACCACTAGGTGATTTTTCAAAGGGAGGCTGCGTATATTATCACCATCACTGTGGATTTCACTTTTCTTTATCTTGTTTTTCTGGAAAATGCCTGCAAGGGACTGGGCCACTGCAAGCAGGTCAGGGACTGGGCTACCTATTGTCCTTGGCAAGAAGGGAGGTATTGTTTTGGCAAGAAAAGATGAAAACAAGTTTGATGACCTGGTTTTAAACTTTTTTTTTTATATATTTGAGTGCTCGGTCAAAGAGTCAACTATGAAGATATTGAATGCAAGAAGGAAAAAAAAGGAACAACCAAAAGCCCCATACCAAAACCCTGCAATTTTCACTGAAGCACTCAAGGTTTGTCGAGTGCTGTGGTCAATTGAAATGCTATTTTCCTTTTATGAACAACATTACAACATATGACTGCCATAGCACTTAAAATTCTATTTTCCTGTGTGAAAACAATGATGATAATTCCACTTTCATTGACTAGTTATTAATCACTGCAGAAATTGCTAATCTTTCTTTCTTCACAAGACTAATTTGGATATACTTGCAGGAGAACATTATGTACTTTTTGTGGTTCCTTTTCTCTTCTCATCTGATGGCGTTCTCATCTGATGCTTACAAACGCAGAGAAAGTGATTTTCTAGTACCTCCTATTAAATGCATCAGCTACAAAATACACTGATATAGCCAAAAAAATCTTAAAGTGAATTAAAAGACATTAAATGTGCAGCAACAGAGTATGTTTTTAATAGTATATGAACCTTCAGTGAAAAAGAAAAGAAGCATCATGTCTGGAGTTGCTGATATTTGGCAAGTAGGTCACATAGGTGGAATGATAAAAGCACTGGTTCTAACCATAAACAAAATTAGATTATTTGGTGGAGGAGATTTTATTCAATATTACAAGCACCACTGCTACATTCAGAAGAATATTGGAAACCTAGTCTTAATTTTTCTATTACTTTTGCCATGCCAAAAATATGAATCAGCATTTAATCACATTCCTCTCAGATTACTGAATCTTTCCCATCATGCCCAGCCTCTTGATAGCTTTATTTGGAGAAGAGTCATGTAATCTCCTCCAATGATTGCGTTCTTGGATGTCCCTACCAATTCCAGAAGGGCCAAAGAAACTGATTTTCACAAACTCAGTCTTGATGGAGATGGCTTTTATCCTCACCTACAGCAGTTTAAGGCACAAAAAATATGTATAATTTGGAGGTTATTTGAGATACTGGCATCTGGTCTGTCACGCAGGGCCCAATATATTTTATTAAGATAACCAAAAACATATTAATATTTTGCTTTGCATTAGTAAGAGTAATTAATTAAGGATTAGATAGTTATAGAAAAAAAATAGAATGTGTTCCTAAATGAGATGCTCAGTGTTTGGTAGGGTGAAAATGGGACTTTTTCTTCCATTTTTTAAAGTACTACAGCATTAGGTGACCTAGGACACTAAGAAAAATAGTTATATCAACACCTGCAATTTTTTTCTGGTAGTTGTGTCTATACAAATGGATGACAGTTCTCTGAAATTAAAACAGAAGTGAACAACAAAGAGAAAAAGTATGTTTCTATGCAATCATTTTTTTCTATGTAATAATTCCTTGCAGCAAAATAGAAATAAAACCAGAAAGAACAGTGCATGAACTTTTTAAAATATAGGAACCTTCCTTTCCCTATCCTGTTTTGGTGATAATTTCTTACCATAACTCCACAGTGTACACCGCGTTGAGGGAGTATTTATTTCTGATTAAACAAGCATTTTGGAATTTGAGTCCAACATGATCTTAATTAAACACTGACATTTCCATTTTCCATAAAACCTCTTTGTAATTAGATCTATTGTAAAAATAATTGCTTTTTCTTTTTACATACATATATGAAACCGTATAATTATTTCTAAATATAAAAATGATGTGGACTAATGTTTCTCGGAAAACTTAAAGACTTTACTCTAAAAGTAATTTTGAATACACATAATTTATAAAGTACCTTAATATTGATACTTATTCCTCAAACTGCTTGCAAAAGGGAGGGTAATTATTTCTCAGGGAATAACAGGAGATTTAACGATCAAAAATTTTTTTTTACGAAATTGACTGTGGTTATTACTAAGGGTTGTTAGCAGAGGCCAACACCTCCAACAACCCTGGCCCAGGATTTCCTCCTGCCCTATTGCTGGAGACCATGTGGGCGCCCCAGAGACTGCCCAGGCTGAGGGATGCAGCTTTTCCTATCACAGGTTCTTTGAGTAGGGAAGCTGTGCGTGTGTTCCCAAATGCACAGGACACACACGCAGAGGACATGGACATGCAGTGAGGGTGCTGCCTTTGCCATCACTGATATATAGGGCTCATCAGAGATAAGCACAGAGTGCCCTACACCCTCCTGCCCTTGGGCTGGCGGAGAATGGGGGTCACTAGTGCGGGCACATACTCGCCACTCTCTAGGATGACACACACAGATCCCTCAAGTACCATCATGGCCCTCCTGTCCATTTGCCACCCCTGCCAGGAACCCAGAGCCTCTTATCCAGCTGAAATGTCTTTGATTTGCCAGCTGGTCTAGTTCAGTGGTTGCTCCAAAAGGACGTGAGTGCTCACGTGCCGGTTGCACAGGCATCTCACACTCACCTGTCCCCACGGACTCTCTACTTACCTGATATCTTTGCTATAGCACGGGGCCGCAAATCCAGCTTGGAGTCTGATGTTGAATGACGGATGCATACCCCACCCATACCTGTTTGGGGGTGATACAGACATGGCTTCACCGACCCCCCTTCATCATCTTCCACCCTCAGTTCTGCAAAGTCTGTGTTTGCTTGCAGCTTCTTGATAGCCCACTAACTACTGTGACTAATCGCGTTTGTTTCTTGGCTTTGTCTCCCTTATGTGTGTCTGTCAGACTTGTGTCTATGTATGTTCTTCTTTATGGCTTCCTTCTTATTATCTTCTTTTTGTACTGAAAAGGTCCTTTACCACACACCCTTAGAGGAGCAGATGCTCTCTCTTTCCATGTTACCTTGGAGTTTATTCCATGGGTTGGTGAAACCACATGTCTATTCTTCATAGACTTCAAAAGGAAAGAGCCCAGAACATTGAGTCAGAGTTTAACTCTTCCAAGGGGTGTGATATTAATTATAAAAGCTAAATACTTATTATAAATAGAAAGTAATTAGAAAAAAAGTCTTACTTCATTGAAGTAGGATTATTCTTTCTGGAGACATCCTACCCTCAATGAATGAAAAAGTGCCTCCAGAAGGCTATTCAGACTTACTCTTAATATCCCTCAAGAAAATCCTTTCTCTTTCTGGAGAAGCATCCTCCTGAGATTAACCTTGTAAGAGACGTTGTCAGCACTATCAGCCGGCATTAGTTAACATTGGCCAAAATTGCTCTGTTTATTCTTCCTCTATACTCTCCATTTTTATGCCATCCCACATTTGCCATGTCATACCCTGAGTGGAGGGCTGCTGGTCTGGATATGAAGGGGCGAACAATGCACCAAATAAAGGTGAGAAAGAGGAAAACTGTGAGACAAGAAATGAAATTAAAAGGTAGTGAGACAGACTTTAGCGAGTAGTATTAAACATCAGAACTGAACAGTACCAGGGACTTAAGCTTGGTGCTGGAAGGGCCTGCGTAGACTGATCTTGGTATTTGCATCATCCTATAACCCCAGGTAGAGCTTTCATCAGCAGATACTTCCACACCACGGCCTGGTTTCTCTCCTAAGGGAGGCAGGATTAGAGCACATTGGCACATGCAAAGACTTGAAAATAATCTCAGGTTTCCCCATTTACCCATACCCTGACTTAGAGGCAACCTCCATCTTCACTAAGGAGGAAATTAATGTGACTAATCATCTAACATATTTGCCGAAACCACAGTCATACAACATAAAAGTTGCCCTTCATTAAAAGTTGCCTAGTTAAAAATACATTTTCTATTTGACGCTTCTTGAAGCAGACGACGTGTTGTGATTATGTGTTCACATTCAACATACTGACAGTTCTGCATTATTTGCTCACAGTCAGTCCCAGAGTCTTGAAACAGTTCATGCCCTTGATGACAGTTCTTGGATTTAAACCACAGGTTAAGGTGAACTGCTGGCTGAGCTACAGAAGTTATGCCTGACTACATCTTTTGCTGTTAGGGGATCTTGATAAAATCAATTGTACCTCCCTGCTATATTTGACAACAGAAATTCTAATATCAAGCAAAGAAAATTACTTGTTGTAGATTAATACTTCATTTTTCATACTAGTCATTCATTCTCACAGGGGATAACTGTTGTACATTTAAACTACACACTTTTTTCCAGAAGTGGAATTTAGATACGTGTGTCTACAGTCAAAATTAGAGTCCAGACCATTGCTCGTAGCACCCAAACCTGAAAGTCCATGATGGTCTAGACTCTGAGACTCCTCCTCAGAAGAAGGATAAATCTACATTGGTGCTCTCACTCATACTGCGAACACACTTGGCAAGAAAATTTCTTTGTTGACTGTGCTTTCACATCATGCACACAAAAACTGAGTTTATTTTGGGTAGGAGTGAACTGTAAGATATGTTCCTGATATGCTTCGGGCACTTGAGAGCATTCAGTCAGAGGGATATAGACATCCTACTCCTAAGAAATGTCCCCTGACACATTTATATTGTGAATGTCAGATCCTTAGCAACAACTGTTTTCCTTGATGAGTCTGGGTCTTCCCTAATTGCTAATGTAGACAGATCCAAAGCAATTTCCGGGTTGATGGTCAAAATTCCAAAAGGGTTAGGTTTTAAGACCTTTTCATTTCCACCAGTTCCTTCTTGGGTAGTTTTAGGCACCTTCTCAATTTCAGTGAGGGTTTTTTTTTTACCAGGTATCCTGGGGCACTTGTATGGGGGTACAAGAGATACTGTATTGAGTTTTAGTTTTCATGTGATGGGCTTAACTTGTAAGAGCTTTAGTTGACAAGGGAACCTTGGATAAAAATTGGTCCAAGACCTCAGTTCATACTCCATGGAATGTATTTCTCCATTTTCTAAATAGATATGCATTTATAGTTTTGTTTTTCTGGGGTTTTTTATGGGCTTTTTTTTGCACTCAGTAGCACTGGAGGACATTCTTAACTGCAATTCTAAATAATTTCTAAATATGATGCGTGCATACAAAAAAAACCTGTAAATTTTAATCTATGATTTAATATGCTAATAGGTAAGACAAATCAGTTGACAGGAGATTTTAACAACTCGTCATAAAATTCAACCTCTTACTTTGGATTTCTTTGAATTAGCACATTTTGAAGAAAAGTTCATACAAACAACAAAAGACTCAGGTTTTGATTGAATGTCAGAGTGAGGTCAGTGTATTTTTATCAGAGCTTCTGTGATGATTCATCCACCTGCTGGCTCATTGCTTTCTTCATATATGCTTTCAGAAATGTTTTTCCCTCGTATTTATTTTTATATTAAACGAAAAGCAGTGATCAAAGCATCCATTTCTTTAATTTTCCCATTCTGCTAATGCAGGATGACTTCAGTAAAACCGATTCCTAAATATTCAGAATTTAGCATAGATTTCTATTAATATTGGTTAAATATTTGCAGCAAAAGCACAAAATTTTTCCATGTCAATTTCCATTCATTGGTAATTTGTAGATTTTGAGTGAAAATTTAGAAGTTACCTTTTATTGTCTTTTTGTCACATAAACCTGATCTGTAAAACTCACAAATGAAGTTCTTCCTTTCTTCTCCTGTCTGCTAGTACTTTAGATTAATACTCCTTCATGAAATAAGAGTTAATATACCTTCATAAAATAAGACTTGTCCCCTTAAAAATATTTTTCCTAGGAAGTAAATTCTTTCTATACATGGGTTCCTTCTCTGCTTTAATTATAAATTTCTGTCACCACACCAGGAAATCTCCTCCTAGCTGCATCTATCTATGGCTATGGCTACATCTCTCTGTGTGTATAAATATATATAAAACCAATCTGTATATGGTGTGTCACCTACATATGCTGCACAATAATTTGTTTAATTATCAAGAATCTAAAATGTGGTGTCATTTCACCAATTCAGACACAAATTCTAATGTTGTGTAGAACGTAATCTCCTTAATGTATACAAAACTTTGTAATTATTCTGGATATACAATTTTGTGGAATTAATATCTGAAGAGTAAGATTTAACTAACAGTTTCCAAGGTTTGGTAGCTGTGATGGAACGTATTTTTCCTGTTCAAACAAGAGCCAGACATGGGCTGGAATGAGACTTAAAGAATTTAGCAGTGAATATTTCTGAGATCTGCTGCCTCCTTTAAGCCATTATTAACTATCAGATAATTCTTAATGATGTTGCAAACTCTACCTGCAAATAATAGGTTGATCCTTATCCCTTAGAAACTCATTCCTTAGAGGTTTCACTGGCTAAAAGTACCTCAAGCCTGTGTTAATCAACTTTTCTGATGTATACTTTAGTCTAGCTTAGTCTAGTCTAGTCTAGTAAAGTAAAATAAAGTATAGTACTATAAATACTTCTTAAAATTTTCCGGAGATTTGTAGTTTTTAATATTGATTTTTTTCCTTATGGATATTGCAGCAGTAAATCTAATATATTTGAAGAATACTAAGTATTTGTCATTGATTTTTATATTAAATCAGAGAATTGTTCAGAGTTAAGCAGTTACAAAGTTTGTTGACAGGTAAGAATGTGGTAGTCATTTTCAACTGTGAAATATTATACTGTATTTTTTATCTACAATCATAGAATTCATTAATCTACTCAGCAATGTGATCGATCTGAATAATCCAATATTTTATTTGACAAATGCGTGCTTTGATTACTCACCATTAAAAATTGAACGGCTACAGTTCTTTAATATGGATACAAAATAGGAAAAGCACTATGTTGCTGATGGAATTTCCACAAATTAAGGCAAATTTCCTACAATTTGTACAAAGTCAACAATTATCTTTTGTAGAAAAACTGTATCACCTATTCATTAGCATGTAACAGCTACTCTTTAAATTGTTACCCATAACAGTAACAAAAATAGCTGTGTTGTCTGTAATGAAAGAAAAAGTCCCAAAGTATTAGCCCACAATAATGGAATAAAATAAAATTATTCAAACACTATAATGACAAATGTTCCTAAGAATGTAATTTAAAAAAATCATACTATTAAGCTATTCAAAGTGGTGTGCGAAAAGTTGCAATTATTAAAGAAGGAAAGTAGACAAATACCTTGCAGTTAAACTAAATTTTGAAGTGAGATACATTTTAAAGATCTAATAAATTCTATTTGATAACATTAGTTGAAAGACATGAGGAAAATTAAACTATACACTCTGGTACAGCCAGTAAGCTTTTACAATATAGCACCTTTTTCAGGTCTGCCAAGAAACCTGTTACAATGAATTTACAGAAATTTAGGAGCCACCTGGATAGAGGCTTAGCAAATCACTAAGTCACATAAGACAATGAAAACAACTCGTGCCTGCAGGATTTGGAACAAACGCACCAATAGGAGCTCCTCATGTAATTTGCTTTCAGCAAGGACAGACAGCAAAAGTGATTCTACAGGGCCAGAACTAGATTAAGTCAGCTCAACTGCTTCTTGTTTATTTTACCTCCTGCCCAAGGATAATTGCTAAAATAAAAGAAGATACTGCACAAAGGAAAATGTGGAGGGTCACCTTCTCCCAGTTCAATAACAGTCTATACTCAGATAAACCACTTAGGAGTCAGAATGTCTTCAATGGAAGTTGCCTGTGAATACAGGACAAGAAGATCAGCTACCGATGCCTTGCAGTCATGAGAATTAAAGTAGGTCTTTATATATATACGTTTTCTTCAGTGTACATTCACGCTAGTCTCTCAAACTGCCTTCTTATTTGCCAAGAGAAAATATGATAGAGCATGTCAAGGGGTAATATGAGTCTCAATTATTCTAATCAAGTCTTGAAGTAGAGTACCTTGAAAAAGTAGATATGAACTTGCCTTTGTTGAAATATTAGCTCTAAAACTGTTCTTAAAAGGAAGATAACCTTGTACGAAAGGAAGGAAAGAGAAAGGTACATGGAAGAAAGTCATGTACTTTCTCTGCAGTTTTGTCAGTTAAGTTACATTGGATCTTTGAACTTGACTTCCTGCAATGGAAATGCACCTCTTATTCTTGGTCAGTTAAAAAGACTGAAAATTCCACACTGCATTTGTTTTCTTTGTCTTACCTCATATTTTTTGTTATGAAACTGGATGAGAGGGAATTGGTTTTTGTTCAGTCAAATTAAACCAAGCTTCCCAGAATGCTATTTACATGGACTGTGATCCTAACAGTGACCTGAATTTCTGCAGATTTAGAATTGCAGTATGTAGGTGGGAGCACAGGCAAATGCTATGCAAGTGTCCCGCCACTAAATAAATTTTGTTGTCGGATGGGATACTTTATTGTTGGGGCTTCAATAAAATTCATCTAATTCATAAAATTTTTTGTACAGAAAAGGACATAAAGTAGGGCTGTATGGGATCTTGAGAGTTTGTTTAGTCCACCAACACCTTTGATCAGTTATCCCTCACTCTGCTTAGATAAGATTATTAATCTAATCTAATCTTTTTATAAGCATTGAGAGATGGAGATTTCATACCCTAATAAAAAAAACTATTCCAATATTCCTTCCAATATTCCTCTAGCTTTACTGTAACAACAATTTCTCTAACATTTAACATTCCCTTGCTGTAGCTTAAAGCCGTTGTTTCTTGTTCTACGCAGAGTATGAAGAACAGGAAGATTAGACGTGTCTCTTCTTTTCTTTGTAGTAGCTTTCTGTGTACTTGAATGCTGTTATAAAGTCTTCTGTAATCTGTTTTTCTTCAGCCAAAATAACATAGTCAATCTTCCTTCAGAGGCCACTTTTTCTAGACCTTTGAATTGTTGCATGGTTCTTTTGTGACTCTTCCCAATGTCATCCACAGTTTCTTAAACAATATTGCTCAAGTCTGGGTGCACTTCTCCAGATGGTGTTTTTCCAGTAATGAGAACAGGTGGATTATTTTGCATGTCAATTGCATTTCTAAAACCAGGCTAAACCACTGACTTTTCTCACATTAAGGATGGGACATTCTTTTATGTGTTTTTTTTTTGTTCGTAAATTCTAGGCTCTCTTTTGAAGAACTGAGGCCTGGTCAGCGTGCTGTTTATTATTCCTTTCTAAGTAAATGGTTTCATTGGATTGCCTCCTGTTTACTTGTATTATTTATTTACTGTGTTCAGATTATTTTGAATTTTCATCCTCATCACCAAAGCACCGGTCCAGTTTGATATGACCCACAACACTGACTGCCACGGGTTTATAGGGACTCACAGCTTATCCCCAAATAGTCCACAGGAGCAACAGTTACCAGATCAAATTGCTTATGTCGAACAATCTCCACCTCCTTGGAAAGGTTTCAGAAGCTCACTAGTTGGTTGAAAACTCTTAGAATAGACATGGGATATAGTCGCATCACACAAATCAGCCTAATGTAGTATTTTAAATAGTAGGTGTTGAAAGCAACAAATAGATTACGTCTATTAAACTCTGTGTTCAGAAAACCTCTCTGCTCAAAAAACTGGTGGTAGGCCTACAAATTTAATAGGTTCAAAACCCAATAGGGGTAGTTATCCTGAAGAATGGCTATAATAGTAAGAATAAACATACAACTAAAGAGGCATGAATATATGTAGATTTTTCAGCTCTATTCAAATGGAAGACTTTGCAGTTCATCTACATGATCATGAGGTCTGCTGTGCATATGAAGAGGCCACCAATAACAAAAACATTTTCTAAAGACAATCAGTAACTTATATACACTAAACTACCCAAGACTATAATGAATTTTAGTAATTTTAAAACTTATATCTCACACAGATATGCAGGAGGTTCCATTGTACTTGTTTTGTACATTTGGGCTATACATGTTGGAAAAAGATGGGTTGGGTTTTTTTCTTAGCACACGTAAGAACAATGTATTTATCCAGCTCTGACAACAGCGACAAGGAGGGTTCAACCACCTGTAAAACAGATTGTGGGATGAGTGATTTCCAGTGTTGCTGGAATCTGAAAGTGAGTCTTGGAGGTGAGATGGTAGCTTGGCCCACAGCTAAACATTGTATGCAATAACACGCTGCTGTAACAAACACTTGCACAAGTAGATACACAAGTCCAGGCTTACTCTTGCTTTATTAATTTCTTCAGCCATTGCCATTGCCATTGCCATTGCCATCAATGATGGATCAAAGATGGGATAAGGGAAATTAAACTCTTAACCAGATGGAAACCTCCTTTGCTCTTTTCAGTTTGTCACAGGGAAATGCTGGAGAGATTGAAATACTAGCAAGGACTGTAAACACATGTTAACATTAACCTGAAGCAATCCAACACCACAGCAGTAAAGTCTCATATCTTCATATGCATACAATCATGAAATATGTTGCAAACAACCATTCGGAAAAAAAACAACAAACCACAGAAATAAAACAAAAGAAGATATTGTAAAACTGCATTAGTAATTTGATAAACTGTAAAGGAATAAAAATAATGAAATTCAAAAAGTAGAATCTGTTTTTATCAAAAGCAGTCTAGAAAAGAAATGCACATCTTACGGGGAAATGCTTGGAATCTATTATGTTACATTTCAAGTGAAAATATAATAAAAGACTCCACAGCCTTGTAAAAGAGGTATACCTGTAGTCTTTTGTACTCTTGATAGGATTTGTACTTTTATAAGATTTCATAGGATCAGTGATTCATGATGTGACCAGGTACTCATGAGAATGGATCCTCTTTCAGACTCAGCAGTGAAGCTTCAGTGAAGATTTGATGATACACACTGAACTTTACTTGAGTAATCACAAGCTGATTCAAGTGAATGGAAAATAAATAATCGGAGTGCTAAAGCTTTTTTTTTTTTCCCAACAAGGATTCTGTGACTAAATATTTGAGTCCATGTTATGAGCTTTTAAGAACTGACAAAGTGCCTTAAGTTCCATCCTTTCATTGCCTCCCATCTCTGCAGGTTCCTATCTCTTGTCTCTTCAGGTCTTCATAAAAGTTGGAGATACCATTACTTGTGCCTTTTAAGCTGGAAATTTACTTTGCTCTAAACTGGATTTGTAAAATGATATGATTAGGCAACGAATTATCATTTTTTTGTTGTTAGAAGACTCATTGGGGTCAGATGGGGTCAGATTGCTCAGAGGCTTAGCTATAACATGGCATGTGGAATTTCTTTTAAGCTGTATACAAAATTTTGTGATGCTTGCAGCTCACATCAAGATGAAAACACATTGAGGCTCCATGTCTCCCCAAACGAAAAGCCATTTCACACAGAATATTAGAAATAAATAAGAGACTAAGAGAACTAAGGAGAAAATGCAGAGTAGTGAAGAAAGATGAGCTACACTGCAATGAGCAAACTGCAATGAACTACAAAAAGTTCATTTTGAAGACATAAAACCCAAATGAAACAGGAAAGAAGTAGAACTGGCCCTACACCAAGAATGAGGATGCCCAAACAAAGAAATATCATACCTTGTTTTTCAGCAATACTGTTTTTTTAAAAATTTTGGACTGTTACTGGGAATAAGGCTACAGAAATAGAAATATTTAATTTAAGGAACATGCACGAGAGAACTGAGTTCTGTAATCTCTCAACCCTGAATGAAGTAGCAAGTGAAATTAGTACTCTGATAGTTATGATTTTTAGTACTTGTCTCAGTCTGGAATTTATACTGCATGACCACAATATAACAACCATTCATCTAATGTCAAGTTTTCAGAAGAGTGTTTAAGGGAAAAGGCAGTCTTTAGTGGATATGATTAAAGTTAAGTCCCTAAGCCAGAAACCTGAATGCAGTCTAAACTTTGCCTAACCAAAACCCTAATCAGAATTCTAGTCACGAACCCATTTGTAACTGAAATTGATCACAAAAAGAATTTAAGAAGGAAGGGGGCAAGTAAGGCCAGTGTGGTCAATTAGGAAGTATGAAGTAATAAATCAATAAGCATAAAATGCTCACAAGCCTAAAACTACTCAGTAGAGAAAGTAGGGAGTACGACCGCAGAGAAGACATAGAAGTGAAAAAGAATCTTTTAAATGGGTACAGCTAAACAGTATTTCAAAGCTTAAAAGTGTGTTGGCTATGATTAGTGACCTCAAGACAATAGTTTACAGCCCATTATCTGGAATTGAAGTCATAAACCACCTAATAAAAAGTTCTGCGATTTTTTGTTTATGTCTGTTTATTAGGGTTTTTTTATATTTTAGAGTTTATGTGAGGTTCCCAGAGCTATTAGGCTTTTTTTATTGAACACTCTTCAACCAGGTCACAGAAGAGGTTAAAGATGAGATTAATAACTAGCTTGCCATACCACTGTACTTCTGAACATGTACATTGCCTGACTTGGAACATGCAGCAAACTCTCCAACTGACTGGGAACACGCCTAGTGACTTGCAGCTGTGAAGCGCTGAACTGTGAGATTTCTAGGTTGATTTTTTGGATATAAAATTCTATATTCTATAATACATTAAAGTTACACAGCAAGGATATAAAATGACATTTGTAGCGATAAACGTATAATTTGATTTTAAAATAGCAAGCATCAAAAGTTCACTGTGAGCCAATCAGGATATGTAGCAAAGACCACAGCACTAGCAAATGGATTGAGATAAGCAAAATAATGAGTAATAGCAATGCTTTCAGACATTGAATAAATTTCCCTCTCTTTGTTCAAAATTTAAACTGCCCAGGAACTCCTATAATCCCTCAGACCATTCATTTCAGCCTAGTTTGGCAAATCTTAGATGTCTGAAACAGGCTTTGAAGCAGTTCGTATATCAACTTCTTTTTATCTAATGACAGCTGACCATATTACGTGTTTCCCACCACAATTCAAAGCAGGTCCCCAGCAATAATGATAGTCTAAGGGTGTGCTAAACTGTAATGATTTCTGTCTAATATTGTGCCAGCACTGAACAGTCCAAAGTTCAATGGACCCCTGACTGCTCTTTCTCTCTGGCTGTGCTTTCTTGTTAAAGTAAGGAAAAAGCCTGATACAGAGTATTCTAGTTTAACAAATTTAAAAGTTATACTATAAAATATATTTGCTCGTGAAATTTTCATTTTTATCTCCTGCATATGACAGTTACACGGATCTTCCATTACCTTCTTTTCTAAAAAAAGAGAATCTTTTTAAAACTAAAGGCTAGTACACTCTATACCAGAAATGGCAACTTTTCCATTTCATTAAGAAAAAGCATGGTTTAAAAACATCCTATCACTGTCTAATGCACAGACTACTTCTTTGCTGTTTCTCATTACTATTTTCATGTTAACTCCACTAATTTACTCCAGTAAGAGGATGTGAGAAAATTATTAAAGAAATGAGTAGAAATTACCCAGACAATACTCTTCCACTTATTCTCAATGTTTATCCAATGTCATCCTTTAGCTACAGCTATTTGTAATAGGAGAGATCATATCACCTTTGGCAGCCACACTGTATTTCTTCTATAAGGAAATACTGACAGGAACTTTCAGAGACACAGCTTCTCTATTCCCGCCCACATCTCTCCACACACATGCAGACACCTGATAGTTGCAAATAGGACATAAATAAAAGATTTACACACAACTGTTCTTAGATTAGTTTCAAAATTTTTCTAGTTATATGGAAGGCTCATTCTACCATTCCCCTGACAGAGGCAGAGCAGGATCTTTCAGTCGAAGGGATTGCTCTCTTTTCACACTGAGTTTGTATGGTTTGGAAGTCCACTCTTTAAATCAAGATGGTCTTCTGTCTAGGATACTCATTCTTCCCAGTTTTGTAATTCAGGTTCATTTAGAACCTTTTACTGACTAAGAAATGCAACTGAATGTAATCCGCTTCGCTGGTCTGGAAGAACTCTTCTGGTTAGAGATGTATTCCCCTTTTTATACTAAATACCTAAACAGCCGAAATCAATTTAATTTATTTTTATACATATTGCTATGACACACAAACACAGTTATGTCATGATGTCATTACTCAGTGAACCACAAAGTATGTATTTTCTTTTTCACATTATTATAACGGCCAGGTGGCAACTGCAGAATTAAATCCAGTCTTTCATTCATTAACTGTCCTCAAGACAAACCTAAACTGACCAAACAAACAACAGTATAATTTCACAAATTCATTTTTTTTATGTAATTCTCAGAGCAGGCTGTGCATGTTGAAAATACAGATAGGACTAAATGACAACATCATGGAACAAAACCTAACATGCTATTGAATACAAATACTCTAGCTCAAGAACCACTGGGATCTGGGAACTTATTTGTGGAAAGTAGCATTATATGCTTGCTGTATCCTTATTTTTTTCCTGGACATCTGCCACTAGCAGCTGATGAAGAATACCACATCTGAAGGACTTTTATTTTGCCTCAGCACTGCTGTTTTGCTTCCACTGTACTCTAGAGACTCTCGATGTGGCATTTAACTACATGTACATAATGTTACGGCATGTGATGTAAGCAACTCATTGTTGAAATCACTGTCTAAATCAAGAACACTTACTAATTATAGCCGTGCATACAGCTATGCTCTTGTGAGAGTGGACACATGACTACCCTTTTCAAGTTGTACAGGAAAGCCGGTGGTATGTTGCGTATATGTCTAGTCATATACAGCTAGAGTAGAAACACTTACCTAAAGACAGAGGTGCCTGCACCTTGCTGTGGTAATGGGATGTAACTTGTGTAATATCCATTATTGCCATTATTGTCTCCCACTTCATTAAAGGCAAGTCAGTGCTATGGTAGCTACAGGGGTCACCTCCAGAACTTCACAAAACTCATGAGCCTCTGTCGACTGAGTTAGATGATCCTTCCATGTTAGCTGTACCCAAGGAAGAATCATCTGAAATCCAGCGACGTAAGAATGCCATCGTAAAATGCCTCTGATAAAATTTGCTTTCACTCATAAAATTCACTCTGTTGCCTTCCCTGGGGTGTCCTGGATGTAGTGAAAACAGAATTTGATTCTTGCTTTAATTTTGAGAGTCAAGTTCCGCATCTGTGCTCTTTAAGATATTATGCCTTAAAAGACAAGCACAAGGGCCAAGATCCACACACTGCAGAGCTATTTCAAATCACAGAAATAGATTTTACCATAAGGAGGTCTGATGCATTACTAACATCGACAAGACTTGCCAAGCTATAGACAAATAAAATAGAAAATTTTGCATAACAAACGCATTTAAAAAATGAAAAAGGTCAGGAAAACAGAAAGAAAGAGACTGATAACCTTTCTCTTCGGTGTCATAAAACCTACATTTGGCTACTTTGCCAATTTAAAAGATTCAAATAGCATAATATGTCAGAAAGCATTGATTAGTTCTCAGTAAAGGTCAGATATTTACTAACTTTAAATTATATACCATGCTTCTGAAAATATCAAAGGAGGCAAATATATATAAATATGTTGTTGATATTGCTTTTGTTTGGTTGTTTGATTGGGGTTTTTTTCCATTATGGGCATAATTCCCTGCCAGTTACCCATCAGTGTCACCTTTAACCCACTGCACTAATGAAACATTTTTGGGAAGTACACTCTGAAACAAACATTGCAGTTGGCACAGAACAGCTTATTTTTTCCTCCGGTACTTCATCTGAACAGCAGCTGCTTCTCAATATGAGAATCTCTATAGTTAAGCACGAAGCATTGACTCTGTTGGTAAGCCAAGCAGGAACTTAAAAAATAAAAATAATCAAAGGTCTGCAGGCATATGGGCCATATTTCTAATTTTTTCCCAACTGTCCATCTTGTAATTATTTTATTTTTTCTTCCTTGCACTTCATTTTTTTTAAGAAAGCATTTTTCATTGTAGGTAGTGCTTTACCTTCAAGGAACTGGCAGACGACAGATCCTTCCACATGCATTATCAGACATAGGTAGCTTTAGATTTGTGCAAAGCATTAAAATTATTGACCATTTTCTCCACCTGCTTATGGTAAAAAGGATTTAATGATTCATGAATATTGCAAGTTGGCTACAGCTAGCAATAAGAATTATGAAAACCTCTCAGACATGTGGATACCCGCTTCTGTTCTCTTATGTATTTGTTCTGAGTAATACTGCACTTAGTTTTGCTCAACTGTCTTGTCTTCTCTACCGATTAAATTTGTTGTCAGAAATATTTGCTTAATAAAACCTAGATGAAATATTGAGAAGAACAGATTCCAAATTCTAATCTCAATAATAAAAATAGCAGGAAACAAATCAGGAAGTAAGAACATGTAGCATTTTATAATCTATCAAAAGAATTTTTAGCCTCCGTGCATTGGAAATATAAAGCCAAGGAATAAGTTACCAGCTAGGAGTATGCAGAATACATTATTTTACATTTTAAAGTATTAATGTATGTAAAATTATTGCAGTCAATTTGGTTGGTTTGTTAAAGATAAGACATGCATTTACCTTGTATAGTATTTCATCTTGTCTGTTAATTGAAATTGTCCGAAGGAGTAGGCATCACTAGGATATGCTGCAATAAACAAATATGTCTAATGCAATATTGTCAGCTGCAACTGGCCAGTTTCAAAACGTGAATAGCTGTAGAATGAAAAAGTTAGAAGAAAAAGATGTTTTCCTGTAGTAGTTTAGAATCTTATTTTGAAAACATGAAAGTAGAATAATACTTTAACATAGGTGTAAAGAGTTAACAGAAGAAAAAGGAAAATCTTACATTGGTACTTGTGGATCAAACTAAAGCGAATACAGCCCTCATGCACAGGATGGAAAACCAGAAATTTGTAGAGTAGATTCAGAAGTGCATTCTCTTCTGTGCTTTGATAGAAAATCTATTAGTTTAATAAACTTCCCTTAACAAAGAACTGGTTTGGTCACACCAGAAACTTCCACCTTTATTTTTAAGATGTATCTGATTTATGTGTGCTTGGTCCAGGTTGGGAATTAGTGATTAAAGTTCACAAAGTTCAATAAACCAGGCACACAACAATCCTTTATGTTTACTAGGTACCCATTCAAGTCTCATGCTAGGGCATAACCTTCTTTCTGCCTATCTTTAAGCAATTAATACAGCCACTTTAGTTCAAAACACAGGTTCTTTGAGTTGGATCTATGGTCAGGAAAGGTTTCCAGACAAGTCAGTCTAAGATTTTCGCTCTCTGGAGACATTTCTGCCTTGTTCACTCCACTGTGATACTGGGAGGATGACAATCCTATCTTAGATGTCTTCGCTCAGCATTTAAATTATTTTGGATAAATTTAACCTATATGCTATTTATAATAATGCATATGCCAAAAGGAGACCATCTGTTAAATACACCTGTATTCTACCTTTAGAGGCACGTAGGATAAATAATTCTGCCACACATCCGATGCCATTCTGCAGGTATCCTGCATTCAGTGGGATGCTAAAGGACTTACTGACTGACTTGCCTAGAGGATCTCTTGCTAATCCTTACAAAGCTGGGACCACGTAAGCAATGAGCCAGCTTTTGTTTTGCATTCACTTTCTGATTACCGAGAATGCTTGTATTATTAAATTTTAAGACAGACACAAGTAGGAGAGTTTCATGATAACGAACTCTTCCTAATCCTCATGCATGCTTCAGACATTGTTCTTACTCTCCCATTGGCAGATGCCTACACAGCCTTCAGGGTCAGGCAGATTTCCCAGGATTTGTCTTCTGACAGCTGGTTCATAGCCGATGTGGCTACCGTGTGAATGACACAATTAGACATACTCCTCGTGTCTTAGGCTCCCAGGGAGAAGTCCAGTTTAGCAGATGGTTTTTCATTTGATATCACTTGTGGATTCAACTCTTGTTGAGTTACTGAGGGTATAATTCGAGCTGTCTAGAGTTGGGTCATCATGTCATCATTAGGTCCTTTAAAAATGCTAATTGCTGATCCACAAGAAAAACATCACTCCTCAGATGAATCTCTCAAACAGTGAAAAATTGATTGAATTTACCTATCTTCAAAATTTCTGTGGCTTTCATCATGACTAACCATAGGAAATAATGAGAAGCATATAGATATTTCTTGACCTAGAAGGTGTCATTTGTTGCTGTGAATAGGCCTTTGATCAACAGACAGTAACAGAGTCAGTTTAAACAAAACAATTTCTAGTTCAGCCTTCTATCTTAAACGCATGCTGCAAGCAAAATTCATTCACAGATTGGCAGCTATAAAAATTAAGAAGACACCTCCTAAAGAACTTACCCAAATATCAGAACCAGTGCAGAGATGACTTGCGCTTTGCGAGAGGCTTCCCTTTCACTGGTTGCAACTGAAGGGACTTATAGACTGTTTGGATGAATATATACTCACAAGGAGAAGAAGACAGGATGAAAAGCATTCATGCACCTGGTTCTAAGAAGAGAGCTTTGTGTGTGTGCAAAACTGCCTGAAAATCTGACCGGAGCAAACTCAAAGCAAGGTCTTGTTCCTCTTGTGCTCAGAGAAAATAGGCTTTGTGTGTAGGATGAAGAAGAATCTCACTTTTACCATTCATTTCTTCTAAAAATGGAGACAGTCATGGGAGTTCCTGTCTGCTGACTAACAGCTCAAAAAAGTAATGAGTAATAGAAATCACAGAACTCTCACTAGGCTGTCTAGGAAATCATTTCTGTGAATTTATGTGATTGTCAGTCAGTGGGGAAAGCAAATTATTTAACATATACTAGCAGATGTGCTACTGCTTGATTTTCCTTTGCAAAATACAATTCTGCTACAGGTGGGAGGATTGTAAATGTTGGTTTTTATCATACTTAACTGCCACTAGCTTAACAACAAAGTTAGATCTCCTGAGATCAGGAGATTGCTTTTTCTCCCAACACCAGCATCTTAACTGTCAGCTACCTTGACTACTATTTTCAGATGCTGTTTCAATATTCACAGGGTATCTGAAAGCTAATTTTTCTGTATGTCAGTGCAAATGGAAGATAAGGCCAGTTTCTAGACAGAATACTTAAATCTATATGCTCTAAATGTTGTCAGGCTACATCTATGTTAATAAAGTAATAATACTCAGGTTTGTTTGCCAGTCCTGAGGAGAAATGGCCCAGTTTGGCTACATCCACCTGTCT
The DNA here is from genome assembly GCF_017976375.1 of Cuculus canorus. NCBI lineage: Eukaryota > Metazoa > Chordata > Aves > Cuculiformes > Cuculidae > Cuculus > Cuculus canorus. The sequence goes on from NC_071403.1 coordinate 9,363,142, forward strand.
CCAAGACAGGTTTCATTATTCATAGACTCCATTGGGAATATTCCCTTGTCCATGCTACCTCCAGAACTATTCCCAGGAACTCTTTGGAAAAGAAATTATTTAATATGGTTGAAAAGCAGATCAAGAACAATTTTCACAACTTTGTATTGGACTCATCATGCATTGGCACTGATGACAGTTTGAATGGTTTTTGTCATGAAGACTTTAGGTGAGATCTTTCACCAATAGTTTCCCATTATGAGCCCGTATCCTAATGTATAGAAGAGCTTTTATATTCAGATTAAATGGAGTAGTGCTGTGTCTGGAACGTGTCTGCCATCAGCATGTTGGAAATCTTTCAAATTCTTCTCAAATAGAAACACTTTGTAAGCCTCACACGAGTTGATGGTACTTTCTTAAGTTTTGTCTGTACTCTGTCTAAGTATCTATAATATGAAGAGAGAAAACACAGAACCGCTGTGGGTTGTGAATTTTTGCTGTCAGCCTAAAATATGATCACTTTGGCTTCCTTTCCTGTTTTTTTTTTAACCTCTGTTGTCTCTTCCATAAATAATCATTCGTAAAATAAAAAGATAAATAGATGACCTCTTTTATTATTCATTCCACATAACACAAGTCTGTTGCTTGCACCCATGCAAGCATGCTCATTTTTCAGGCTCCGTAGGCTGTTGCTTGAGGGAAAGTGAAGTGAGAGGGAGTAAATCTCAATGTGCTTAATGTAGTATGTATACCCATCTAGTGCCTGGAGCCATCCTTTTTATGTTGAATGTTAACAGAACTCTGGTGCCTTTCTGGAAATGAAGAATTTGGGTGGGAGGATGGCAGAAATATTTATTTTAACAGTTTAAATAACTGTTATTTTTTTGCTGATTCTTTTTTTTCTTTTTTTTTTTCTTTTTTCCCACTAAAGATATCCCCTAGCGATGTCTTTACTTGAAGAAGTTTTACAGCCCAGAAGCATCTACCTTAAATCAGCACCATCTCCAGCTGGGCGAGTGCTTGATAAAGTGAGAGTAGCCATGATGGGTTTATTTAGTTCATGTCTTTGTAAGAGGTAAACGAGAATTCTTCAAATAATTTGATAACAGTCCTACATTTCCTGAGAGCAATTCAAATACAAGAAATATGTGGATTATAGCGCAGATTATAGTAATCCTTCCCTACAGTTGAAACTACCACCAAACTATTTTTTTCAAGTGGCTCCCTAGAAAATTCTTCTCTTATGTCACCTAAGAAAAAATTCAGGAGTACTTGGATAGGATCCAAACCCAAATGGCTTTAAGTGAAGACATTTAGGAGGTTTCCTGATTTTTTTGTTTTGGAAGTATTTTATGGCCACTGCTGGGAGAAAAGGCAATTCCTTGTACTTACCTAGACCCACTGGCACATTTATGCAGTTCTAGTTCCTGGCTTTGAATAAGCCTTGAGGCTGTGAGCAAGTGGAATAATTATGAATGGCCCTAAGCTATCTCTTGCTCGAAGAACATCACTAAACTACTCTGTAAGAGAAATCTTTGACTTATGGTAGTCAATCTGTCTAATCATGTTCCGGTAGCGAAGGATATGTTCACGTGAAGCTGTACCACATGCACTTCTTCTTGTAGTCCCATTAAGAAAGACATCAAACTTACAGGAACCACTAATTGACTTAAGCTGTACACATTCAGACTACGCCTAGGTTTATATTAGGGAATCGAAATACAGCTTGTATATGGGTGCCCTGATTTGAAGACTGAGAGAGTTAAGTAGTATTGATGCAACTGCTAGCGAATTGTGTCTGGAATACTAATTTATTAGTATAGACATCGCCTCACTTTCATGATAAATACCACTTATTTACTCAGATGGAAGCTCCCATGAGGGGCTGGGAGCTGTTGGCAATGGTAGTTGGCTGCCTGCCTCGAAGAACAGTGGGTTTCTGTACCAGCACTCCTGGCGTGTTACATTTAAACATCATCCCTGTCAGCACCTGACCTAAATAGATAGCTAAGTGACTCCCCCATGTTCCAAGGAGCCAAACTGAGCTTGGGAGAAGCCTTAATAGGTGCTGATTAAGTGCAATGCCTGTTCAAGCCTTTCCAGCAGCCTCCCAGATGTTTAACTCTCAATAGATATCCAGTACAGGGAACAGAGGCTTTGATTAAGAGCTGAAATAACAGGGGACATAGTCATAGCTCTGCTGTGATCCACTGCTTCAAGGGAAGAATATATTTTCATATGTAAAGAATATATTAAAATGCTCAGGCTTGTAAATGCCTCTTATTTTTAACTGGTCACATTGTCACAATAGTCATAGTCTTGTTTTTCTGAGAAGTAAATGTCTAGTTTGTAAGATACAAGGTTTGGAGTCAGGAGACATGAATTTGATTTCTAACAGCATGGATCATTTTCTTTGGGTCATTAGGAAGGTCTGTATATGTCTATTCTCCTGTTTGCCCTCTCACTTTTTTCTTTCTTGTGTGTTCCCACAATAATCTCTTCAAAGATGACCAGTACTTTTACCTCTGTCCTTTTATATAATCTAGGTTACAGCGGTTTTCTTTCAAACACCACATTTTGTAATAAGAAAAAGGCAGTTTGTTCTGCCTTTCACAGGCTTTTATTGATTTATAACTGCTATGATTTATTACCTGCACTGCCTGATTTCATTTAACTAAAAACTCAGTCCAAACATAATGCGTATAGCACTTGTCACATAAAACATCAAAGGCGTTTCTCTTCTTTCCAGGAAAATCCATCCTAACTAAGTAAACAAAGTGTGTTCCAATGGGAAATAAATATTTAACACCGTGGTATTAGCTGAGGACCTGAAGCTGGAATCCACAGGAGAGGTAATAGACAGCTCCCTGATTACTTTTTGGCTCCACAAGGAAGACGCAGCACAGTTCAACCATCATCAACTCTAGATCTTGGTGTTACTGGGTCACCTCGCACTACCACCTTCACTCAGAAGAAAAACAAGGACATGAATGTAGTTTTGATGATTCAAAAAAAAAAAACCCTAGAATGGGTTATTTATCAAAGATTTAGGTTAACTGTGAAGAACTCATGATTCCTGACCTAGCTTAAAAACTCTTCAAATAATTATGAACACATTTGTACTAGCAGTGTTTGTACTAGTTAAGCCTTTCACATCAGGTTACCATGATCATTTTTATCTTGTCCAGTCCTGAAAGCAGATTTGCCATCATATCGAGCCAAATGAGATGGAAATACAGAGAAAGTGGAAATGGGGATGGGTTTCTAGGGAGTATATATAGCTACTGTCTAATCATGTAGTGACAGAGTTAAGAAAGACAGAGGTTAGCTGGAGCTGAAACTAATGAGATCCATGAACAAAAATGAGTTTCTTAATGTACAGTAGCAGCAGAAGGAAAACTAAGGAAAACGCCAGCTTACTGCACAATGTCCTCACCTAGAGACAAAAAACATTGAAAAGGCAAGAGCATTCAATAACGTTTTTCTCTTAGTCTTTACCAGCGAGATTGGCTCCCAGGGCTCTTGGGTCTAATAGCAGAGAGTGTGAGAGTGAACACTACTTACAGCAGAATAAGGTAGAGTCAAGGGTACCCTTAAGCTCTGTGGGATGGGAAGAATTCAGTGATTCAGAAGGAAATGGCTAATTTAATTGAGAGGCCTCTCTCTGTAATCTCTAAAAAGCCACGACAGTCAGGGAATATTTCTGCCAACAAAAAATGAAAATATGACATCTGTCCTCTTGAAGGGCAAGAAGGAGAATCCAGGGGCAAACAAACAAGCCAGGAACTTTCCTCTCATGACACCCATTGACAAAGCACAGCTCAGGTCAGTGCAGATGAAGTGTCTACTTAAACAAAGGTGGTATCCTAAAAACTGTGTTGGAAATGGCTTCTGCCCTATTCCAACCTCCAAACCATACTCAAGTATTGCTTAGATTTTGTTTCGTTTACTGTACAGATACAGCCAATACCAGTAGGAACGTAGCCAAGGAGACCCAAAGCCGAGTGCAAAGTAGTTTTGATGTAACTATCCTGTGATTCATTAGCTCAGGACCAGAAAGCCGGCCCTGGCCCTGTTTAATTAAAATTTCAGATGTATTCATTACTCCACTTATTAGTTAACCGCCCAGATAGGCACTCTGGGCACAAGCACATAGACAAGCAGATGACACATCTTTTGCTCATCCCAAGTTAACTTCCACTCTAAAGAGCACAACTTTTCTGAAACTGGTCAAAGATTATTTAACAGAATAGAGCAGAAGTAAATGACTGAAAGGGCGCTACCTATTGCTCTGCATTACACCCCTGCATGGGTGATATACTTTCTATCCTGTTCAGACAGTAATTTATTCTAAAATATTAGAATCATAGAATGGTTTGAGTTGGAAGGGACCTTAAAGATCATCTACTTCCAACCTCCGTGCCGTGGGCAGGGACACCTCCCACCAGATCAGGCTGCTCAAATTATTTTGTTTGAGTACTTCAGTGTTGACTGTTTTGTTAATCTTTAATAACTAGGTTTGTCTGTTTATTTATTTTATTTATTACCATTATTTAATAACATTTTGTTTTACAATAAAAATACACACAGAATTCAGTAGGGATAATTGTAAGTTTCCAAAAATAATACAAATTCTCATACAAAGTGAAAATTCCTCAGCATTAAAGTTCAGTATTCTGGCTTTAATAGGAATAATTTCATTATTCTTTTTTTTTAAAAAAAAAGACCAAACCAAACAACAAACTACCTATGAATGAATATTCAGCAGAACAATATTCACAGAGAAAATAAAAAATATAGGTTCAAAACATGGTCACTTAGAGAGTCTTAGTTTAATGATTTAATACATATATCAGCTTAAAACGCTACAGCATATAGAGTAGAAAAGAAGGTGTGCTTCTTTGGGCATGGGGAATGGCAATATTTGAAGAAAATAATTTATTAATATAAAATTTATGTGGGAAATGCATATCTTGTCATTCAGGCTGAAAGAAAAATTACTGAAACTCACAAGATAATACAGTAGAGTGTTAAGGCAATACAGAGCAACGCAATTCAAGGTATTATAAACACTGCACCATAATGCTGCTTACAATGGTATTAATAATAAAAGCTGGCATTTGGCTGCTAGGTAAAGCGTATTCCTTAACAGTTCTCCTCCTCACAGAGTGAAAAAATATGACCTGACTAAATTGTCCCCAGTAAAGTGAGGAAATAGTTTTTGGATAATGAATTAAACACTGGTTTCCTAGGAGACAGATTGATGCAGAGGAGGCCGTGTCCGTTCTCTTCTCTGGAGCATTGCTTGCTATCCAGTGTGCTATCAACCTACAATATTAAGCTCTCTTAATGGGTCTGAGAATAAGAAACCTGTTGCTGCGTAATGTCTTGAGTTACTGAAGAGTAATTTAGGACAGTTTCCAGTTTACTTATGATAGCTTCTCATATTCTCTGTAGAAGGAGAGCTGAGTAAGACCCAAGTACAGACTTTCAGAATGTCTGTATCAGTAGATGTCCGTAAGGTTGTCTTGCCTGCATACACCACACAATTTTAAGGGGGCTCATCTGCATATCACAGTTGGAATTTTTATGTCCAGAGATGAACACTTATGCAGCTTTTGCACTGGTGCTTCAAAGAATAAGAAATCTGTTTTCTTAATTATCCACAGAGGTTATAATGTCAAATTCAAGAAAGACTATATTTTTCTTAATTTTTTTTTAATTTATTTGCAACTGAAAATGAAACTTGGAAAATATTCAAATTAATTGTAACTGTCCATCTTTGCTGCTATTTTATGACAAAAATATATGTGTTTTATCTGGGGACAATGTGTTTACTTCCAGTAAGTTGAATTTGCAGAGAAAAAAATTTAACTGATTTTAAGGTGCAACAGATCTCGTAGCATGAGCAACCATGAGCAACAGGATACCCAGTAGTTTAATTTTCGTGAGAAACTTCAGAAATCTTATCTAATTTCTAACAACAGAAAGCAAAGCCAAACCTTTTGTTATAATTAACAGTGACAAGCCTGGATATTCTTGTTATCTGTATGAATGATGACACCTTCTAAAAGGCAGCTAAATTTTTCACTTTAATGATTTCTACAGTCTATTTTTACCTTGTTGGAAGAAAAGCTGTTGGATCAATTCTGTATTTCCCACTACTAATTTCATGTGGTGACTCCTTCTTGTGCCATGAACTGGAGAGAACAGAGATACGTAGGTTTTTTTCCTGCTGCTGTTCAATATTTTTGGCATGTTTTTACTCATATCTTTTCTGATTTGCTTCCTGTAGTAAATAATACCTTTTTTCAACTCCTTTCCAAAGATGTTCTCATTGCCTTTATCATTTTCAACATACTTTTATAAAGATTTTCAAAACATGTCATGTGCTCTTTGCATAACAGATTGACTAAAACATCCAGCAGTATTACTGAGATATCATTGATCTATTTAATGAAAACTGCCAGAAACTGCCCTTTCTCCCTGTGCATATGTATTAATGAGAGACCTTCAATGAACTTTAACAACAATGTAACTAATTATTTGGGGTGCAATTATAACAGCTTTTTATCTAGTGTACATTCTCCATCTCATGGTGCATCCTACTCTTATTCTCTGGCAAGGAGAAGGAAGGACGGGATGTCTACACTGGAAGGATGAGATGTCATTCAAAGGGACCTGGACAAGCTGGAGAAGTGGGTCTTTGTGAGTGTTATGAGGTTCAACAAGGCCAAGTGCAACGTCCTGCACCTGGGTTGGGGCAATCCTTGATTTCAATACAGGATGGAGGATGATGTGCTTGAGAGCAGCCCTGCAGAGAAGGACTTGGGGGTACTGATGGTGAGAAGCTCAACATGAGCCGGCAATGTGAGCTCACAGCCGTGAAGGACAGCTGTATCCTGGGCTGCATCAAAAGCAGCGCGGCCAGCAGGGCGAGGGAAGGGATTCTGCCTCTCTATTCTTCTCTTGTGAGATCTTACCTGGAGTGCCGTGTCCAGTTCTGGAATCCTCAATATAAGAAGGAGATGGAGCTGTTGGAACGGGTCCAGAGGAGGATACAAAGATGATCAGAGGGCTGGAGCACCTTCCCTATGAGGACAGGCTGAGAGACAGGCTGATTTCGGCACTGGTGAGACCGCACCTCGAATACTGTGTTCAGTTCTGGGCCCCTCACCACAAGAAGGATGTTGAGGCTCTGGAGCGTATCCAGAGAAGAGCAACGAAGCTGGTGAAGGGGCTGGAGAACAAGTCTTATGAGGAGCGGCTGAGAGAGCTGGGGTTGTTTAGCCTGGAGAAGAGGAGGCTGAGGGGAGACCTTATTACTCTCTACAACTACCTAAAAGGAGGTTGTGGAGAGGAGGGAGCTGGGCTCTTCTCCCAAGTGACAGGGGACAGGACAAGAGGGAATGGCCTGAAGCTCCGCCAGGGGAGGTTCAGGTTGGATATCAGAAAAATTCTTCACAGAAAGAGTCATTGGGCACCGGCAGAGACTGCCCAGGGAGGTGGTTGAGTCGCCTTCCCTGGAGGTGTTTAAGGAACGGGTGGATGAAGTGCTGAGGGACATGGTTTAGGGAGTGTTAGGAATGGTTGGACTCGATGATCCAGCAGGTCCTTTCCAACCTGGTGATTCTATGATTCTGTGATTTGGGTTTGTTCAGCCTGGAGAAGAAAAGGCTCTGAGGAGACCTTAGAGTAACGTTCCAGTACCTGAAGGGACTGCAGGAAAGCTGAGGAGGGACTTTTTATAAAGGCATGGAGTAATAGGAATAATCACATAAGAAATTATTTGTGGTTATTTTTATACAAAATGAGTGGTGAAGCAAGTTTATGAAAAGGGGATAAAACAGCTAAAGGAAAGGAGAGACTTTTCAATCTCTGACATTTAGTTTGGTCTTAGTGGACTTCAGTCAGTGCACCGGTGCCATGATTTATGCAGCTTATAAATTTAGATTCTCAATTTGTCATCCTTCACCTCTTTCACTTATTGCACCTTAAACTTATGTTTTTTACAGACAAGCATAGTAAGGAAGTTCTGTGAACTCATCTTGCAGATGGATAGTAGAAGCTGGGGTTAAATGGTGACAGAGTTTTCCATAACTGGTTGCAAGCAACTTGCTATGCGTATAAAAATACAGACTACTCATGAAGTTAATTAAACATAATCCTGTTTGCAGTGAAAATGCTAAGAGTTGAACTGTGCTTCACAAGAAATGGCTTTTACACCTAGAGTTTTGAAATCCAGAAGGAAAAGCTGCTGGAGAAAGAGTGAAGAACATCTGAGGAGGCTTAAGCATTTAAAGAGGCAGGCAAGTTGGAAGGAAAAAAGTGAATAATGTTTTTAAAATAACATAATACTTTCCTAAGACCTACCTGTGCTTTACCATGAGATCTTCAGATCCTCAGTTGAAGATCTTGGCTAATTATGATCCAGCTGAACATAAGATGAGACAAGGCTGCCTTGGATGCAAGCTGGTTTGTAACAGTAAATGAAAAATGTGCAGCAAATATAAATATATTTTAGAAGAAGAAAGAATTAACAGTGTCAGAGAGTGAAAGCCTGGTTTATAGCCTGAGATCCTAAAAAAAAAAAAAGGATTATTTTTCTTCACAAATCACTGAAAGAATTACACAGACTTAGACATCCCCCGAAAAGTGTTACTGGCAGAGGCCTAAGGATGCATATCTCTTATGGTCTCCAGGTTTATATTCACCACTTTATGCATACTAAGCATTGCCTTGCACTTTCAGCTTCACAAAAAAATAAGTAACCATTTCAGTGCTGGTGCCCCGAAATGTGACGGTAATATGAGAGATGATAATAATTTGTTTACACATATGACTGACAACTTGCAAATTGCTCATAAACACTCAAAAAGACAAAGAAGGTCCCTGTGCTGATGGATCAAATCAACGGTTATGTCTCCACTGGCACACGTCTGAACTCACACAGGGTCCTGCCAACCCCACTCGTCACTGCACAGTAGGTGGATAAGTTTGCATATGCCTGGTCACAGGACTGATCCTTTCACAATTGCCTTTATCAGTAGCAGAGATAGTCCTTAAATGACTGCCTACCTTGACTTCAGCAAGGTTTTTGACGCTGTCTCCCACAACATCCTCAAAGGAAAGCTTAAGAAGCGTGGGTTAACTGAGTGGACAGTGAGGTGGAATGAGAACTGGATGGATGGCGGAGCTCAGAGGGTTGTTGTGGTCATTGGAGAGTCCAGTTGGGAGGCTGTGAACAGCAGTGTTCTCCAAGGGTCAGTACTGGACCCAGTTTTGTTCTTCACATTCATCAGTGACCTGGATGAGGGAACAGAGTGTATTCTCAGCAACTGCTGATAACACAAAACTGGGAATGTGGCTGATACACCGGAAGGCTCTGCTGCCATTCAGGGAGACCTGGACAGGATGGAGAGTTGGGTGGAGAGGAACCTAATGAAGTTCAGCAAAGGTAAGTGTAGGGTTCTGCATTTCAGGAGGAATAAACCCATGCACCAGTACAGGTTAGATATTGACCTGCTGGAAAGCAGCTTTGTGGAGACGGACCTGGGAGTCCTGGTGGACAAGTTAACCAAGAGCCAGCAATGTGCCCCAGTGGCCAAGAAGGCAAGTGGAATCCTGGGGTGCATTAAAAATGTGGATAGCAGGTCAAGGGAGGTTATCCTGTCCCTCTGCTCTGCCCTAGAAGGCGACATCTGGAGTATTGTGTCCAGTTCTGGGCTCTCTGGCTCAAGAAAGACCAGGAACTACTGGAGAGAGTCCGGCAGATAGTCACAAAGATGATGAGGGGATTGGACCATTTCTGTTATGAGCAAAGGCTGAGGGATCTGGGTCTCTTTCATCTGCTGAAGAGAAGAGAGAGAGAGAGGATTTATCAACACTTACAAATATCTAAAGGGTGGGTGTCAAGAGGATGGGCCCAGACTCTTTTTAGCAGTAGGCAGTGGCAGAACAAGGGTCAATGGGCACAAATTGGAATACAGGAAGTTCCACTTGAGAGTGAGGAAAAACTTCTCTACTTTGAGGGTGACAGAGCACTGGAACAGACTGCTCAGGGAGACTGTGGAATCTCCTTCTCTGGAGATATTCAAAACCCACCTGAACACATTCCCGTGCGACCTGCTGTAGGTGAACCTGCTTTAGCAGGAGAGGTTGTGTAGATGACCTCCAGAGATCCCTTCCAATCCCTACTACTCTGTGACTCTGTGGTTCTTCCTTATCCCCTCCACAGATAACGGGCTCATCCTGCAAATGACACACACATCTTTATTCGAAATCATTGACACAAAAAGATTTTAATAGCAGACAGAAATATAATTATCTGAAGCTCAAAAGCTGTCAGGTGGCAAAGGGGAGAGAAAAGTCTGTCCTTAATTATAAGGACTGGTATTCTCAGGCATGAGAACTGAAGCTGAATTTGTCTCATAAAATGCAAGACGACTAGACACAGATACAAAAATATGGGTCTAATTCAGTAAAAGACTCATCTGGTATTCAGGCTCGGGTAGTTTCTGCAGTACAAGGCTGGTCTGCATCTGGGTTTTTTAACATATCCTTTCCTTTTGGGCATTATTTCCTTTTTTGTTGTTTGTTTTTTTTCCGTTTTACTAACTTGTCTTCTTTTTGCAAGTTGAATTATTGGTTTACAGGGTTTGACAGAGTAAATAACTGTGCCAGTCACTGTCTAATAGGACACTGGGTAATTAATAGCACTGACAGTATCTTTTGATGCATAGCCAGGCAAAACTTATTGAAATATGGAATGGACAGTAAGAGATGAACCCAGAAGGCAATATTCAATACTTGGGGAGCTGGAGAAACCACTAAAGGTCCTGGCTGTAGGCATTCTGTGGAAGAGACAATTACTGTTATTTATTTATTTATGGCCTGGCTTCATCTTAGAGCCTAAACAATCAAGCTATTCACAGAAATTGTGTTCAGTTTCAGACTTCTTGCTAACAATCTCTTTAGTAAATAAGCATTTTATAGATGCAGTAGCAACCTGCAGAATAAAAACAAATCAGTGCAGTTTATGCTGGCAGAAAAGTGCACTTTCATTCCGTAAACTGGAAGATTAGCATCCTGTCCAAGAGGAGTCAGAGCAAAAGGTGAAAATAATTCTTTGTTGCCTTTGGAAATTGTATACCAATGTATCTTCAGTTTCTGATATAAAAAAACATGTTTTTATACCACAAGAAACCTTAGAACAATTAGGGAAATTGCTGCAAAGTTCTGCATGTTGCAGTGAAAAGTAGTGTATAGCCACTTAAAAGCTCTTGTTAGCATTTCATTGAATAATTAAGATAAATATTCATGCAGCAGTTCATTAAAAACAGGAGGAAAGCAAGATCTTCTCATTTACCTAACTGAAATGCTTTATTAATCTAGAAAAAAAATAAAGTAGGTATGAAATAAACTACCTACGCAGCAGAAAGTTTTTAAATGCCATCTAAAAGTATAAGTACATGAACAGAATAGGAAATCACACTTTAAGAAACAAAATAGCTGAGAGTGGACAAAGGCATGGATACAAATGATTTTGATGCTTTCTCAAGACAAAATAATTTTGTCTTGTTCTTGATGACTTACTGTAAAAATGGAAATCTTAAGAGGTCTTATTATTGAGGAGTAGCAACAGGTAATATAAAATCTCTGTGAAAAGATATAATGAGAAATGTTGTCAGTAGCATACAAAGGGATAGAGAGAGAGCGCAGTGTCAATATGGTCTGAGAAACAGCATAAAGAAGAGCAGAGTCGGTTAATTAGGAACAGGAGAAACTTGAAGGAAAAAATGGAACTGACACAAGAAACGTAGTCCATCCAAGGAAAATCAAATTGACTGATGAAATTTAAAATAAGAATAGTCAAGGGGAAGTTTTTAAAATAATGAACTGAAATCCAGTGTGCTGGAAAGTACAGCATTTGAGATGATTCATCTGATAGTGAATTTACAGAACGTTGTACTCAAATGAAGTATAGTATATAGGGCAAAACCCAAACAAAATTCAAACAAGTGACAGAAAAATATAAAGACTGAATGAATATGATCTGATTTAAACAGGTCACCAAACCTAGCAAAATGAGGCTGTATGTATGAATGCTTCTATGCAAAGTTTTGAAACCTGAAATGGAAGACAGATAACCTGAAATGGTGGTTTTACATGAGGATGTGATAGGCAGTTTTTTTCAAGGAATGAAGATATTCAGTAGGATGTACAAGTTATGTTTATGTTATATTGGACAACGGCACAGGCTTCAACTCTCTTTCAACTGTTCTCTGAAGGAGTTCAGGGGCTTGGAAAAACTGGGAATCACTTTAGCAGAGAGCACATGACCATGATATTCTAAATCTTCCCCCTTCCAATTTAAAGCCATTTCCCCTTGTCTTGTCACTACAGGCCCTTGTAAAAAGTCCCTCCCCCGCTTTCTTGTAGCCCCTTCAGGTACTGGAAGGCTGCTCTAAGGTCTCCCTGGAGCCTTCTCTTCTCCAGGCTGAACAACGCCAACTCTCTCAGCCTGTCCTCAGAGCAGAGGTGCTCCAGCCCTCAGATCACCTTCATGGCCCTCCTCTGGACCCATTCCAACAGTTCCATGTCTTTCTTATGTTGGGGATTCCAGAACTGGACACAGGGCTCCAGGTTGGGTCTCATGAGAGTGGACTAGAGGGGCAGAATCCCTTCCCTCTCCCTGCTGGCCACGCTGCTTTGGATGCAGCCCAGGACACGGTCGGCCACCTGGGCTGTGAGCACAAATTGCTGGCTGATGTTGAGCTTCTCATCAATCAGCGCCTCAAGTCCTTTTCCACAGTGCTGCTCTCAATCACGTCATCCTCCGACCCAGATACAGGATCTTACACTTGGCCTTGTTGAACCTCATGAGATTCACACAGGCCCACTTTTCCAGCTTGTCTGTATCCCTCTGGATGATATCCCATCCCTTTGGTGTGACAACTGCACACCAGAACATATATATATATATATAAACCAAACCAAATAAAATTATCCACTGGCAGTTTTAAAGGTAGCAAAGGAGGAACATGGTAACAAACCACAGAAATTGTTGCTTTTAGTTACAGTGGAAGCCACTCAGATGGGTTCAGAAAATGATTAAGCAAAATTGTTGGGAAAAAAATGTAAAGACCCATTTATTAACCAGACATAATGGTCTGTCTAAAGAAGCCATTAACTTGGAGATTGGTCAAAGGTGGGAAGTGGCAGTGATGGAAAATATCATTGCAAACTTGCCTTACCTTTATGTTCTCCTCTACGCATTTATTTGTGGCCACTGCCAGAGATGTAATACTCATTAGACGGATCTTTGACCTTAGACAATATAACCTACTTTTTTTGAGGGATTAGAGAACAAAGTAAGCAACAATGTGACTAAAGCAATAGGACAATATAGTACTTCTGGTTTGATCTTATGTCAGTAGGTCAGCGAACCTGAATACAGAAAATACAGGTCATAGGTCTGTGTTGTTTAGTTTTCATATACTGAAAGTGACACATCACTTAAAACCATCTTTGTCATTGTTTTGTTTCCCACTCTTAATCTATCTTCTCTACTTAAAACATGTATTCTCCAGAGTAGAGATTGTTCCTTGCTGCATCTTATAAAGGGTAGACCCAGAGATCTAATTGTCATGAGAACCTTTACTACAAATAATATGATGCTTTCTAGAGCACTGGATGTTTGTTCGTCTAAAAGGCCTTTAAAATAACATAATCCTTTCTTTTAAAAAAAAAAAAAAACCTGTGTGCCTCTTCTTTCTTTCTTCAAAATACTTATTATGAAAGCATCCATCTTGTCTCTGATCACACCAAAGATCATGTGCTGTTTCCAGATGGATCAGGGTGCTAGGGAAATTAATTTTAAGAAACTGTTTATATTTGGAGTTACATTTTATATCGCTTCAGGGTTGCATCCAAACTGCTTTGTCTAAGAGCTTTAATGGACTTGTAATACATTTGCCTTAGCTTCTACAACGAGTTCCAGTATTCATATAAACATGAATTTAAGAAGAACTTTTTCTTTTTTACTTATTTAAACTTGCAGATTGAAATTATCATTGGATGTTCCTTGTCTTAATAATAAAAAAAAATAGAGTAAACAGGAAGTCCCCTTTCAGCCTTCGTATACAGCTCAGAGACCTCTTCAGGAAAGGTGGACTATAAATTGTTGTCTTGAGGTTGAATTTATGCCCTAATCATTAAATGTGTTTGCTTTTAAATATTTGTAAACTTGGTGGAGATGTGAACACTGCAGATGGAACACATTCATTTTTCCTAATCAAAGCCAATTTTTTTTCTTAACTCCTTTCAGTACTTGGCTGTCAATAGGCAAATTACTCTAGAAAAGCATGGAGAAACATGGTCCTTTTTATTTATATATATGAAATGTACCACCTTGTAAATTATACCTAGGCAATTCTGTTCCAGTTTCCACAAAAGAATTTTCACTGAAACTCAGAGTCATATTCCTTTCAGTTCACGTGAATTTGCACAACTATGCAGCACTTAATTTTAATTTTTATTACAGCAGCATAACTCTAATGACATGAACAAAGTAATTTCTAATTTATAGTAGTATGATTGAGACTAGAATAAGACTTTTTTAAACTCCAAATATGTTCTGCATTGATGGATATTAATAATGAAGATGGCATGACATAACCAAGTGCTGATCCTTCTTATCTGATCACTGGTAGAAAAAACTTTGCCACATTTTAATGATGCCATTGAGCTAATAAATCAATAAAACATAGCTGATGTTCTTGCTATGTTTGGATGAGGGTACCTTAGCAAACTCTTGGATTGTTTAAAACAAGATTCCTGCTGAATAGAATCCTGCTTTCTACATGCAAAACCAAAAATGCCTGAAATTGGATAAACAAGTCTAATTGCTGGATGTTTCTCATATCACCAGTGGTTCCAAAAATTCAACAGCAGATATGAGTAACATCTCACATGTTAAAGCTAGTTTTGCCTCTTTAATCTACAATTTACTACCTAATTAATGCTAAGACAAGAAGGGGCATATAGGAAATACGGTGCTATATTGTGTGATGGAGTGTTGTTCTGTTCATGGCTGATTAATTAATTCTTTTAACAAAAAATACAGTCTTTGTTTTTCTTTTGTAGCTTTTTACACCCTACTGCCTCACAGTTAGTATCCTTATTACCCCACTGAATTTTACCCCACTGAAATGCTGTTTCCTCAGCAGCAGTATGAGAGCAATGAAAGGAAGATGGGAAGGAAAGATGTAGTCACACAGTTGGTCTCTGCTGCCAATACAGCAGTTGATTTCTCTTCAGCAGCCGTGGTTGTGTGGTTTGCTTCACAAAAATGGAAGTACTTATTAAAATGTACAGCAAAGGCTGAACAGAAATCCTCCAACTCAGCTGTCTCTTATCCCAAGTTTGCAAACAGTTTAAAATTCATTCTGCTTTGATAAAATGCTCCTAATTTAACGTGTTATTAGACTAGTGTGGAGCTAATCTTTTGAATCAAATAGATTTTACAGTGAAAGGGCTAATCTGTAAGATATGAAAAAATGCTGCTTATTTATGTCATTAATAAGAATGTAAGTCTGCAATAGAATTATTATTATGGAGGGGGGAAACGTGTTTGACAAAGCAATAAACTTGGATGCTGAAGTAGGGTTGGCTTGTTCTCTATGAATGTCAGTTCCTGTGAGCTATCAGATGCAATAAAGCATAAAATTGTGTTTGATTTATATTCACATGGTCTAATATCACATAGTAAGTGGCATTGAAAGCCACAAGACATATCTTCTAGGGCCGGTGATTTCATTTCAGTATTTTTGGATTAGTGATGGAAAGTTATAGATTAGAAAAGATATCAATGTATGTGACCCTTTTAGCTAAATAAAGTACTAGGCAGTACCCTCCTGAGGTAAGAAGGTTAATAGATATAACCTTGAATTTATGCTTCTTTTAAGTGCTGGCTAGCCAGCATGTTCTTTGTTTGCAGAAGTTCGTAAAAGTACTTGTTAAACAGGTTTTGAACTGAAAAAACGGTAACAAGATAATAATTGCATATTTCTGAGCATTTTCTGTTCGCTTGCATATGAAAGGAACAAATTTAAACTGTTGCACTAGTCCTGATGCAAATAATATAATTAAAAGAAAAGATAAATCAACACTAAAATTCATCAGGTGAATTTATTTTGCTAATGCACCTTCACAAATTAGAGGGGACTACTGTAGTCATCTACCTTGACCTCTTGCATACTAGAGGTCATGAGACTTTCCTGGATTAATTCCCATTTCAGCTAGTATTTATCTTCCATGAAGGCATTTGATCTTGATATATACAGTTAAAATGACTCAATTTGAAAAGAATGTCTTCAGTAGCACAGTTTTGTACACTGAGAATATTTTTGCTTAGTCAAGCTTCACTCATACTTCCATTTACATTAGTCAGTTTTCACATGTATATTTATTTATAGGACCACATGAAGCTTTCTGGGTACAGATTCGTGAGAGTGTGTGTTTAGCTGATTACCTCTCATCTTTGGATCACCTGTCAGCTTCTTCAAGGTCATTGAACGATGAATGTAACAGAACCGAGAACTGACAGCAGAAATGCACAGGCTCAGTGATGATTCTTCATCTGTCATTTCATGCCGAGATCTGTTAATTAGCCCGTTTTCAATCCTTATAATATGTGCCATATTGATTTTTTACCATCCTGTCTTACTAATCAGAATGTGCTGTATCAATCAAAGCAAATGTCTTACAGTACTCTAGGAATACCAAATTTATGTAGTTTATCAACCTGTATGATCAATTATTTATGTCTTTATCAATCAAGCTTGCAATCTTGTTGAAAAAATAATGAGGCCTTAGATGTGTTTTTCATAAAGACATGTTGTTTCTTAATATTTATACCCTTATACTGTAATTCCTTACTATTGGTCAGGGACGAAGGGAAAAAGCACTCTGTGTCAGAAAAGGCATTACTTATTTCAGACTTTATGGCAAGTTGGAAGCCAACATTGGAAATAGGAACAAACATTTTAACACATGAAACAAGCTGAAGCATGTGTGATTTTCTGTTACTAATCAACAAATGGTCACACTCCAGGTCATTTCACCACCAGTGAAGGCCATAAAAGCCTCCTTAAATGTATCTCTTCTTGTGCACCAAGTAGACATTCATTCCCGAGTTCTCAGGAGAGTTAAAATCACTTCCCAAAACTCATACCTTGACTAATTATAACCTTAGATGTTTTCATTAGTTACAGAATGTCTAATCTTTATTTATGATGCTTGCAAAGTCTGCCTTTCTAGTTTATGTAAGATAGATGCTGATCCTACCTTTAGGTATCTAAGTGCATAACACATTTTGCCTAAACAGTCCACTCAACTTCCCTGTGTAAACGGAAAGGGATTTTTTCTTTCTTTTACAGGGAACTAAAGCAAAGAGACCACGTCTATATAAACAGGTGCTCAAAGGCAACCCTGAGAGTAGGTATGCTGTATTGGACTTCGGAGGCGTAGAGAAGGCTGCATACCTATAAAGAGCAGTTCAGGAAGCGGAAGTACCACCTAGAGCAAAGCACTACAGAGTTTATGAGTATCTACCTCTCTGTTACACTCATGTGTTGGAAGCAGAATCCCAACATAATACTTCCTCCATTCCTATGGTGGTGCAGGCTCTGCACAGAAATCCTTAACTGAGATTTGTGTCATTTCACAATGGAAGTGGTGCATGTATCAGACTCATTATTTAGCTAGAAATTGAACGGATTACCTGAATAAGAAGGGGTTTTTTTCAGTCAGGGAGGGACAAGGCTAGACATACCCCTTTCCTTTTGGGAAATGTCCACTGGGAAACTGTTAACTGTGAAACTGTACACTGGGAACTGTAGAATCATGGAATCATAGACTAGTTTGGGTTGGAAGGGACCTTAAAGATCATGTAGTTCCAAGCCCCCTGCAACCAGAATCAGGCTGCCCAAGGCCCCATCCAACCTGGCCTTGAACACCTCCACGGCATCCACAACTTCCCTTGGCAACCTGTGCCAGTGCGTCACCACTCTCATTGTAAAGAAATTCCTCCTTATGTCTAGTCTAAATCTACCCCTCTCCAGTGAATATCCATTGCCCCTCGTCCTATCATTACAAGCCTTTATGAACAGCCTCTCTCCAGCTTTCTTGTAGCCCCTTCAGGTATTGGAAGGTCACTATAATGTCTCCTCGGAGCCTTCTCTTCTCCAGGCTGAACAACCCCAACTCTCTCAGCCTGTGAGATGAGGTCTCACAAGAGAGGAATAGCTCCCTTAAACCAAGAAAAGTATGAAAATAATTCGAGGAGCAATGCCCAGAAACCAAGAATCCTATCATGCTGTTTAACTAGCACTCCTGAGCTCTCTTGAAATGCTTTCTGCCAGCTCAGCTCAATTTGGAATAGCTAAGGGGCAGTTGCCATCTTGAAATCCCAAGCTGGATGTCTGAAACAACTTCAGCAGAGGGAGTTTGCACGGTAGACTCAATCCTACAGTGAGAACTCAGTGATCTTCAAATCTAATGAAACCCCAAGCTTGCCTGATCAGTACTCCTAAGGCTTTTCCCATGGAAGTTAATTCCTCTGTTTTAGACCAATACCCAGCGCAGCGTTAAAAGGAACACAGATAAGAGACAGCCTCATTAGCCACTCGTTTTTAATGGTCCATTTCACCCTGTTCTTCCTTCCTCAGCAGCCTTCCTCTGCCGTTCATCTCAAGTATGCCCAATACATATGATATTTAAAGTAGAAAGGTCTGTGCGAGAGGGGGTGAGAAGCTGAGGACAAGCGGAGGGGTGAATGGGCCGGGAAGGGGGTCCGGGATGTGGGGGTGGAGGGGGTGGGGGGTGGCAGTGCAGAGATGCAGAGGTTGGGGGGGTTGGGGGGGGCGGTGCGTGTGCAGGTCTGAGGAAGGAAAATCGGTGTCGTTGGAAATGGACATGACTTTTCCAGCGAGGGTAGAGGCAGTTCGGCACCCGAGACCCGCCCCCCGCCCTGAACAGCCTTTTCCCCGGGCGGGCGGGGGGCGCATCCTCCGCCTTGGCTCTGCCCGTCCGGGGAAAAGGCTGTTCAGGGTGGGCTGGGGACCGACGCGGATCCCCATCCTGCTCCCGCATTGGCTCCCGTAAGTTCCCGCGTCATTTTTCTCCCCACACCCCACTTTTAGCACTGACAAGCCTCGATGGACGGGCGGGAGAAAGCTCGGATGCTCTGAAAGGGTTCGGTGGTGGGGAATTTCTTTTTTCCCGCCCCCAGCCCCCGGACCAGCCACCAGGGATGTCCGGGATTCAACCCGAGGATGCTTCTCCTCCTCCGCGCAGGAACTGGACGGCCGGGTCGGAGCTAAACGAAACGCCGGAGGCTCTTTTAACCCCTTCCTCCGATTACGACGACGAAGAGTTCCTGAGGTACCTCTGGAAGGAGTATTTGCATCCCAAGGAGTACGAATGGGCTCTGATTGCCGGCTACATCGTGGTTTTCATCGTGGCTCTCGTCGGGAACGTCCTGGGTGAGTTGCACCCCCCCCCCCCCCAAACTTCTCCTTCTTTGCCGCCGTGGGGGTTGTATCGAGGGTGACTGGGAACCGGGGGTGGGCTTCTCTTCCCCCGCCGGGAAGGCAGGTATCCCTAGCGGCACGGGGGGAGTCAGGGCTGCCAGGAAGGGGCGGGGGGAGCGGCGGCGGGACCGACTCCCTCCGCTCTCGCGGCGCTGCCCCGTGGCACGGGGAGCTGTCCGCCCCGCCGTGGTGCTGAACCCCCGTCCCGTCCCGGCGGCTCCGCCTCTGAGTGGCAAAGCGAGGGGCGTTGTGTGATGGGCAGAGATCATCGAATCATAGGTTGGAGATCATCGAGCCCGACCGTACCTGTCCATTACTAAACCAGATCACTGAGAACTCCATCTACCTGTCTTTCAAATACCTCCAGACATGGGGACTCCACCACCTCCCTCTGCCAATACCCGAGAATTCTTTCTGTGAAGCATTTTTCCTAAAGGCTAACGTGAGCAACTTGAGGCCATTCCCTCTCTTCCTATTGCCGGTCACCTGGGAGAAGAGAACAGCGCTCAGCTCTCCACAACCTCCTTTCCGTGATGAGATCTCCCCTCACCCTCCTTTTCTCCGGTCTGAACAGCCCCCGCCGCCCCTCCTCGGGGGATGGGGGCGAGGGATGACGGATCGCTCCCCCGGCTCTCATGGGGGCGAGGCGGCGCCTCGGAGCCCGCCTCCTCCCCTTCTCCCATTCATCCGTGAAGGATGCTGCTGGCAGGGGGACCGTGAATGGGAGCCGGGGGCGGGGGGAGGGAGTGCTCGGGGGTGCTGGGGAGGGATGCGGGAGCGTTTAGGGGAGCAGGGAGGGGGTCTGGCAGAGGGACCCCCTCCCCCAATCCGCCTCTGCGCTCCCTCTCCTCTGCCGAGCAGTGTCCTCACCCCCAGCGCTGCTCCTGCCACCCGCTGAGATGACAAGGGGTTGCTCTCCATCATTTCTGCGTTCAGGAATGAGGATGAATGCGGGGAGCCGGTAAGAACCCGCTCCGCTGGGGAGTCACGGCCACCTGCGCTTCCAGTTTGCATCAGTGACATTTTCATGAACGGAGCGGCGCTCTAGCCCTGCTACGCGCCTTCCATTCATGTTTTTCATGTCGTCTGTAAGCTCTCTCGGCTTCCCGAAGCGAGACACAAACAAGATTGCAGCCAAAGAGAAGATTTTGCAAGGCTTCTTTATTTTTTTTTATTTATTTTTTCTTGGAATGAACTGATGATACTGTTGGGTTTTTATTGTTGATTTTGTTCTGGTTTTCTGGCGTGGTGTGCTGGCCGCGTGTAAACATTCAGTGTGCACCTTGGCAAAACCAATGAATTTTCAAACACAGGGGTTGCGTTAAAGCTATTCAGAAGCCTGAGCATGTTTGCTCAGCCCATTGCTCAGCAGCCAGCTTGGCAGGCGGTGTAAAATCAGAACCCTCACAGAGAGGCAGTAGTTTATACTCAGAGGAAAGGTATCCTTCATTCTGATCTTGAACAAAGATGGTTTTAGGAGAAAAAACTGTGTTTAGCTACTCGCTGCCACCCATTCTGTACACAGGCTGTCCTCTCGTCTTTAAAGATTCAAGGTCAAATCTTCAGCTATAGGAACTCCCACTCTTTCTATACTTTTTTTCCCCTGAAGCCACGATGAGAAAAGCATTCCTTTTGCAAATAGAGACCATATTGGTGCTGATATAGAACTGCTCTTCCCTGACATTTGTGTACATTGTCTTTTCACTTGAGAAGGAAGCTGGCATTTGGCTGTCCACCCACCTTTTCTTTTACTTTGCTGCTGTCCAAGCTGTTTGCTCTTTAAACTTGCCTTTGTGCATTACACAGACCTCATCTATCCAAGCTGCTGCTTCTGTTTACGGGCAAGTTGTTTGTGGGATCTGCAGGTGCAGGTGCTCATTAGCTGAACACTGCCTCATCTTTATGCAAGAAAGCTCATACTGCACTGATTGCCGACTCACGTTATTTTGAGGATAGAGAAATGGATGTGGTCTAATGCTATTTCCAAAGATATTTTTGTGCAACTTTATATGACTACCACTAAAAAGATCTAGTACGAAACAGTACACATTTTGAAGTCTCTAAGAATCTATTTTTTCCTGCTTGAAAAATACATATTCAAGGTTAATCGAGGATTTAGTCATGGACCTTCTGGAAGCAGAGTAGAAGTAGTTCTCATGAAAGTTTTAGTGGCTAATAGTGCTTTATGCTGTCCTCCTTAATGATGCAGTGTATTCCTCTGCTTATTTTTAACCAATGCTGCTGGACTAGCGTGACACGTAAAGTCAATGCTATGATTCTATTTTGTTCATGCCCTATTTAGACAGCACTTAGGTAACTAGGAAAGACCCTTCACCTCCCCGTGCTATACTGGAAAAAATATTTTTTTGCCTCTCATTTTGATTTGTATATTCACGTGGGATGAAGAGACTTATTGTGTACCAGCAATAACATCTGTGCAAGTGGAAGGCACAGCACATCCCTCGGATATTAGTAATAAACTAGACTGAAGCATTCGGACAGGTAATTAACAACCAAGGGTAGAATCAGAAGCTTGAACTTTGATTGACATCTACTGGGCTCTTGAGTGAGCTGCACTGCAGGAATTCTACTTATAGTAACATATAACAAGATCTGCATTGCTATTTAGCTTTCAGCTTAATTAGGAGAATTGACAGACACTGTCCAAGCTGCTGCACAAACCAGCTAAATTAGCAAATCTCTGCATTTGAATGCAAGTTTCATTATGGCGTTGCAGTGCTTCATGTCAGCCATTCTCATGTGTGCCCACATTGGCTGCTCGACAGACATTTCAGTGCAAGACACTGAGAAGAAACAGAAGACATTTTTAGGACATATTTACATGAACATTCAGAGAATCTGAAATCCAGATGATAACATCAGTATGCTCTGCCCTATTTTCTTCTTCACTCAATCACTATTTATCACTAGAAGCAGAATAGGTGTTCAGTTTAAGGACTTTCTGTTTTTCCAATAAGACCAAAAGATTCCTTTATGACTGCACAGCAATGAAACTCTTGGAGCTTCTTTTCACAGCTGGTGCAAAACACAGGATTTCTGAATGAATGTATGTTGACTGTAGAGTAAATACTTGTTTCTTCTTTATTTAAAAACATTGCACTAAGAAAATTGCTTCAAAATAGAAAACTAGATAAATAAATAAGCAAAGATATATTTAGGATGTATGGAGGTCCCTGATTACCGACGTGCTCATTCCACAATAACCAGCTGCAGAAGTTAAAAACAGGAATAAGTCTACAAGGGACTGATAAGTAATGTACAACTCTAGATGTTTAACTCCATTTATACAGGTAAAGAACGGGAATGGTTCTCTAAGCTATTCATTCGCATGAGTCAGAACTTTTGTAATTAAATGGTTGCCCTCAGGGAACATGCCTCTATCAAAATCAAAATGTACAGCAAAGAGCACTTGATTTGATCAAAGACAGAATGCAGAAGAAGCAGCCTTCTGGTGCCCCACCAGCTGGGTTGATGGACCTCTTGGCAGCCTTCCCCACAGCTGGCAGGAGCTGAGATACTGAGCACACACAACCCGCCAGCACCCAGCTTGAAAGTCCTCAGCACTGATGGCTTCTAAGGCTAACTGACCATGCAGGACATCGTTGGGAGAGTTTAGAAACCTTCTTTGCTCACACAGTCAGGTAACACTTGTTTTTCTTTCCAACTCAGAATGAAACCCCATTTAATTGATAGAGAATTGCTCTTCTCTGGATAGCTCTATTATTTATTGTCTATTTAATAGTAATGCATATTTATGCTGAGATCTGTACAGAACCCGAATTTGGATCTTTCCTCAAAGAGTTTGTAGTCATAAAGCTCAACAGCATTCACTTGATTTTTACTCATTGTAGTTTAATTTTTTTTTAGTACTGGAGGAGACTAGTTGGTGTATAGTTCTAGCACCAGAGTCCTAGTCAATGCCCATCAATAGACAACTGTCCCAAGTATCATTTTAAAGATATATATACTGAGGTCTATTCATACATGCATGTGTTGGTAGAATTAGATGAGTCATGTATTCTCTTAAACAGTATCATTATCTTTATGAATCCTATTTGATTGCCATAGATGAGACATATTTCATTTCATCACATATTAAGTTACTACATTTAATTTTGTCCAGATGACTCGGGGAATCTGGCATTGAAAGGGCTTTACTTTTGCAATATCAGCATGAGAGTCACCTTTATCTGTTGGATAAATAATAAATACAGTCACTTTATCATCTTACAAAAAGATACTACATAGGAAATGATATGATGTTTATACCTACCTAAGATATATAATGTATGACCTCAGTTTATGTAAGAGTTTGAGTATCAACTGAAGTATGATACATTGGTGTTTGCATAATACTGGGATTATGCACATCCTTGTGGAATATGCAAAAAGGAGAAAAAGCATTAAAAGATGAAGCTGTTTTGAAATGATATCCTTTTCTTTTTAGATATATAACTAGTTCCACTCTATATGCTTTCCAACCAGAGAGTCCAGAGTGTGGACAGCTTGACTTTCCTTTATCATTGACTGTGTTGAAAGACAACTCTGCCTATTGTGAATAGTGATGTCCTATTGAACCCAGCTCTGAAAAAGGGCTATCATAGAATCATAGAATCACTAGGTTGGAAAGGATCTACTGGGTCATCGAGCCCAACAATTCCTATCAATCCCTAAACTGTGCCTCTCAGAGCCTTATTCACCCATCCCTTAAACACCTCCAGGGAAGGGGACTCAACCACCTCCCTGGGCAGCCTCTGCCAGTGCCCAATGACCCTTTCTGTGAAAAATTTTTTCCTGATGTCCAGCCTCAACCTCCCCTGGCAGAGCTTGAGGCCATTCCTTCTTGTCCTGTCCTCTGTCACTTGGGAGAAGAGGCCAGCTCCCTCCTCTCTACAACCTCATTTCAGGTAGTTGTAGAGAGCAATAAGATCTCCCCTCAGCCTCCTCTTCTCCAGGCTAAACCACCCCAGTTCCCTCAGTCGCTTTTCATAAGAAAAGCGTTTGTTCTCCAGCCCCTTCACCAGCTTCATTGCTCTTCTCTGGACACACTCCAGAGCCTCAACATCTTTCTTGTGGTGAGGGGTCCAGAACTGAACGCAGGATTCGAGGTGTGGTCTCACCAGTGCCGAGTACAGAGGGAGAATCACCTCCCTGGACCTGCTGGTCACACCGTTTCTGATCCAAGCCAAGATGCCATTGGCCTTCTTGG
The DNA here is from genome assembly GCF_017976375.1 of Cuculus canorus. Taxonomy (NCBI): domain Eukaryota; kingdom Metazoa; phylum Chordata; class Aves; order Cuculiformes; family Cuculidae; genus Cuculus; species Cuculus canorus. The sequence goes on from NC_071403.1 coordinate 9,387,946, forward strand.
CCACCTGGGCACACTGCTGGCTCATGTTCAGTCGGCTGTCAACCAACACCCCCAATGGCCAAGACTGAAGGAAGGTTACCTGCAAGAAATGCTTGATGTCTTGAAGGCTTTTGGTTTTGTTTCATTTTACTTTCAAGATGTAGTCCTGGTAAACTTGTGAAACCTCTAATGAACTCATCCCATTTAATTTTACTCACTCTGAAAGCTATTGGAGTGAAAAAGCAGATCTGCTGTTTAAACCCAAAACAGATGCACTCTTGATGGTGGCAGTATATGCTGCCTATTAATTTTATGTTGTGAGTGGTGCTTGGAAAGAATAATCTATCTATAGAAGAAGGAAAGTAACTCAGCAGAGCTATTCAGCAACTGTACAACTCCAAGACCACTTAAAACAGTAAAGTCCTGTCTGAGAGGAGCTAAACAGAGAGTAACACATCTTTGCCTCAAATCTGTGACGCTCTATTCTGACAGCAATGCCTTTGGGACACTACCAAATGAAATGAAAGCTGTTGTCACTTTCTGCTTTAACTGTCTTTCCAAAAGTTTTGGAATGCTGATTTTTTTTAAGCTTTGTTTACTTTCTATGTTGCATATCAAGTGAAATGTTTTTTTTTCAGCTGTATATCTCAAAAAAGGAATTTGTCAGAGAAGAGCTAGAATTGATTGTTCCCCAGGAGCAGGAGAGCTGGGAGCTGAGGGCAGCAGGACAGTATATTCACCAACACAGTCCTACAGTATCTAAGTTCATGGTATGTCTGGTGATGTTTACCAGGGTTCAGTCATCCCCCAGCAGTGGCCAGACAAATCCAGAGTGATGAAGTGATGAAGCAGGCCTGAGATTAAGCTGGAAGGTCAAGTCAGTGGGTGAGAGCTATAATCAAAATCAACAAGGCACATGCACACTTGCAACGTAGTCTTTGTCTGAGCTGAGTTGAGAACCTGAGCTTAAATGCAACTCTCAGTCAAAGAGGCAACTCCCAAAAGAGGTGTGTCACTACTGTCTCTGAAAACCCTGTTCCCAGCAGCCTGGGACCAGCTTACGTACTGCCCTGTAATGCCTGGGAAGGGGACAGAGGTTGCAGAGCCTGAGGGTGCAAGCAACCCTGACTGAACTGTACTCAGTTTCACATTTCTCAGCAAGGATTTTAGCCCAGTTTGGGGAATACTATATTGGCAATGTGGGTATGGTTTCAGAAGTTGTACACCACACAAGATATTTGCTCTAGCATTTCACTAGCATAGTGAATTGTCTTTTCTTATTTAAAAAAGGCATTCCTACATCTCCATTAAGAAGAAAAATGGACGTAGAAGGGTTTTTCCTGGTGTAACTCCATTTTACAATGACTGACAGATGCATTTTGATGCCTATGGTTTCAAAGTTGCACAGCATTTCAGGAGCATGCCTTGATTTTAATGAAACACGCAGGTTTAAGTTGAATCACGCTAAAGAGTGAAATCTTTTTATTGAGGTGTCATGTGCAGTATGACGGCTATATTTATGTTCCTTCCATCTCTAACATGAAGTGTGTGTGAGGATTTTGTAGGCTTTTTATTGTACTATGTAGAGAGAAATCAGTATATCAGATATGAGTATGTAAAGTCTGGTCATTCACTGTAGCCGTGGCTGCAGATATCACCGGGGTTACCAATTAATACCTGTAACGATTTGTGTGTGTATGGTGGGACAATTTAAAACCAATGTCTGTGTTAATCAGTACTGCTAGCTCAGGGAACTCTGTGATAGTACCTTTCACTTCCTCCAGAGCTCACCAAACACTATTTTTGTTACTCGTTTTTTATGGCATAGCTGATCTTCTGGTAATAATGCAAAGATTGTCAGTTGTCTGACATTATGTAATGAGCCTGAGTTAGAAAATGAATCTGGTGCCATTTAGATGCTTGTGCTGCTACTCCCAATTCTAATCTGTAGAGGTAAGTTTCCAGCAAGTAGAAGTTAGTTCTTATATTTTAATCTAGTGCCATAATAATGAAAAATACAGAAAATATAGAAGTGGGTTGGAAAACATGAGTAACCCCCAGCCCTCAATTCAGTCCCTTTAAAAGCCTGAGCACAAAAGAGCACTTAGTACCTAGAAAACATCTCAGAAAATATATTGCTGCAAGCAAACTAATTGCTGTGTATCTGGTTTAGTTACGTGGGCACTCACTGTCTTTTACTGGAGACAGTTCCCCATTAGTAAATTTCAGTGAAGCTGTTATTCAAAAACGTACTTAAAGATTTCATATGTTCAATGTTATGCAGTTACATTTCTTACAGTTTCAGTATTTTTCCCAGAGGTTCACTGGGAAAAAAAAAAAAAATGAAGGAACTCACACTTATATATCTGTTTGTGTGTGATACGTGGGGAGCATGACCTAAACGCCTACTCATTTTGTGACGCTCCCATGATTTGATCAAGTTTGTTGACACCTCTAGTGTGTCCTGTTCATGAGGAGCTATCACCTTACTGGTAGGCTATTTAATTCCTTTGTGTGTGCAGCCCAGAGTACTGCCCATCTTTTCATCACGTATTCAAGGACAGTTCTTATCTGCTGGGCATTATTACTGGCTGTAGGATTTCCTTCAATATATCCTTTATAATAAATCTTGAATAAAAAGGGTCTTTTCTTTCTCTCATTCTATTATTTTTCAACAAATATCTTGTCTTATGTTGTACTTGTTTTGGTTTTTTTCAGATAAGATTGGTTATGTAAAAATAAAGTAATGTGTGAGTTTAGAGCCTAATAGTGGACAGCATAGGAAGTAGATATCATCTCCCTATTCACAGAGATATCGCTTTTTTTAGATCTTTTGTTCTCACTGCTGGTTTCAAAACCCTCTAATTAAATATACTCTTCAATTTAGTTAGAGTGCTTCTCAACCCTTAATCAAGATCATCAATAGAGTTATTGAAAGACTCATGGAAAACCTTCCTAAACCAAATAAAATAAGCTTAGTCTTACACACCTAATTTTTAGACTCTTAACTTAAATCAGAAGAACCCCCAATCAGGAATTGTTCGTAATGAAAGTAGTTTCAGTGAGAGCATTTTTCCTTACAGCAGTATGCATTGATTCAGTATTTCAACAGGGGCTATGGCTCTCTAGAATCCCATTTGATAGCCTATCTATTCAGCCTTCCTGTCAACTTAATTGTGTTGCTCAACACCCCACCACCCAAACCTTGATGTGCAGTAGATAATGGCATGACTAAAAAGCCCAAGGTGGAGAATGCCATATGAAGAATCAAGTAATGCTAGGTTTTTTGTGGGGATAGGAGGTAGAGAATAAACAATGTGAAATTCAAATCTGTTTAATGCAGTTTTTATCACCATTTGACTGCAAAATACGGTTAAGCAGTAAAGTTTTTTAGGAGCCTTCTGCCCCATGCATTTGGAGATGTTGAAGACCAGTGCTTGCAATTACAGCGTTACCTCCAAATGATTGTTGGGTGGCCATATTATGATATTTTAGTCAAAATCTTGTGGTACTGAATTGTCAAAACCAAATAAAATCATTGAAGTTTAGTACGAAATAAAATTATAACGCTTTGCTTACATCCATCTGGGATTTATTATTCCTGAAAAATGAGATAAGAAGTAGTGTCATTCATTTACATAAGGAAATGTCAGGTGTTGCTGCTTATGGAAATTCAGTTTCTGTTTTGGCCAAGAAGTCACACTGGATGATGACCGATTGAATAAGAGACTGACAAGATTTCTGGAGTGTTGGGGAAATGATTTAGGGTTGACATGCAAAAAATAAATTGACAGCTGAACAAGCAGTCCAACAGTGGAAGGACTGTAGCACATTTAGTGTGCTCAAGACAGCGAAAATCTTCCAGGAGGCAACCAGCTGCATTTTATACCAGCTGGAGAATTTGTATTGTTTTCATATTCAGTTTGAGAATCAATGAGCTATGCTAATTGAATAGATGGCATTACAGCCTGTAATTAAAATGCCCTGGGACGCTAAACCAACAGGGATTAAATTTCTACATGAAAAATACCAGTCTTGTTGCACCATTGGATGTGAGAGGGTTTTTTCCTTCAGGAATATAATGAGGTATATGAAGTTTTCTTGATGGAATTCTGGTGACATCTGTCTTAAAATTTTGACTTTGATTTGAATTTGTTATGCTTAGTCCTTTCTGGAACTTGCCTGTGAGATTTGGAGGGGGTGGGAGATCGTGAATATTTGGATGAGGTCTGAAATAATAAGTATCGTTATTACAGAACTGTCCTAACTTGGTGAACGTGTCCATAAGTTTTTATTTGTGGGAAGTTAGTTCCTGAGCCTTCACTGACACTGTGTGGCAGAGATAGGAATAACACTCGTGTTGCTTAAAACTTTTCCCTTGATTCTGGCAGAAGAAAATAAAAGCATCAGCAGTGAGATGAAGGAGGTGTGAGAGCTGGATTATTTAATAACCATTAGAAAAAAAGCTGCTCTTTGTGAAAGCTGGTATGCATGTTTTCATTTGCAGCGAAGTTATTAGCTGTAACTTTGAGATTTTTTATTAAAAAAACCCTAAAATAGAGAAAATAATAAAATACACTGGAGGTAATTAGGTTCCAGCAGAGTTCTGGCAGTCGTGCACAGTAGGAGCACATTTCTCGCATTTCTCTCGCATTTCTCTACCACTTTTTAAAAAAATTCTGATCCTCTTTTCTTGAATGCCTGTATTAATAGCATTTTCCTCACTTTCTTCCTCACTCCTATTTATAGCTGGGAACATCAAAGGTTGCATGATAGATTTGCATATAATTTTAAATTGAGGTTTTAGATAGAGCTATTTTTGCAATTTCATAGGTTTTCCGTAGAGGTCTGAAGAGCTCAGCTGGGCCACTACATTGTGCCCTAACTAAGCAGGCAACCTTTTAACTCTGTGGTGTCTCCCAAGGTTTTTAGGAAGCCTTGTGCTGGACTCATCTCCTCTTTTATGATTTTGGAGTACTTTCTGGTAAGATATACTCTCCGTTGAGATCCTTTACTAACCTTTCTCATCCTTGCTTCTCTTCTCCAAGCTGAGTGGAAAGCCACAGCTCTCTGCCCTTTCACTCTGGGTAGGCAGATGGCATTTCCCACTCCATGGCTCTTCCTTTCTCAATCGTATCTCTTTAGGGTTTATGAAGGAGCTCAGTGTCTCCACTTCTCTGTAGAACCACCTGAGATAAAAATGCATATTTAAAAGAGTGAGAATGGAGAGTATACCAAATTCTCTTGTCTGTAAAATAAAATTTTTTTTTCAATGCAGTCTACAGCATCTTTCTTGATGACCTGGTAGATCACTGGTGTATCAATGAAGCTGTTGTCCAGCACTACCAAATAACCTTGTACTGTAGTAGACTCAGAAAGACACCATGTCTGGAAACGTGATGCAAATTATACCTTTCTGTCTTATTCAAATAATTTGTAACAAAACCTCACAGCTCTGTTTGGTCTTGCTCTGAAAGAAAGCATTACCAATGCTTGTGCAGGTTGACAACAATGCTGCAGCCAGCAGAGGGCAACTAGGGGAAAGCTGGCTTGGTTTTACAGGACTTTCTCTTCAGAAGCTTTTTTACATAAACTCATTTCTTTATACATTCATGGAATAGTTTTCTGGTATATTTCATTATTATGGTAATATTTAAGTGTACTAAAAGATGCTTCTGTGCTATGTGCAGTGCAAAGAATAGAAAATTGTGTTGCAAAGAACAGATTAAGTCTAAAGGGGAAACACAAGTATAAACTGAGAAATCTAAAGCGATAAATTACACTGCATTTCTGTGTTTGTAAATTATTTTTTCCCACCTTTCAGGTTTGTCTTTCCTCCATAGATTAGAATTCAAAGGAATTCAGAGCTACTTTCTGTATATTGGCTTTTCTGCATATTGCTACTTCCTGAGCAGCAAGGGGCATAGTCTTTTATATTTCTCTGAGGAATAGCATGTACTGGAGTTCATCTAAATTCTGTCCATGTTAAGCTAGTGTGATCTGGAAGGCTTAGTACAGAGGTGGGAATTAGAGGTCCAGGTTTCTTATTCTGAGTCTGATTTACTGTATGGCCTTCTGTGACTTCTGTTCTGCATTGCACTTGCTTTGCATCAAGGATGAAAATGACAATATTTTCTTAGCTCTCCGAGGTATCATGAGGTTTCATTTGCTTACGCTGATAGAAAGCTTTGAACACAAAATGCAAAATGCTACGAATTGATTTCTGAAACCATTTGCTGCCAATGAGATTGACCTCATATTTGTTAACTTAATGGATTTGCTTTAGTAGAAATAACGTTGATGTTCAGGTGTTTTCCCCAAACAGGTCAGCACAGGAATGAGAACACGCTTTGTCAAAGAGCTTACATATGTACTTAAATGTTGCACCTTTAGGCACTGACATCCTTGGCTGAAAATCATGCCGCTGTTTTAACGGGGTAATGTAGGACTGTTGAAACCACAGCTAAAGAACAAAGTACCCAGACTCTGAACTTTTAAAACAACATTTTATTTTACTTTCGCCTATTGATAAAAGAAATCAAAAGTACAGAAAAACATTGCCACTTAGTATTAACTGTTGCTCAAGTGCATGACAGGACCATACTTCCAATACGAATTGCACTCGAGACAAAGATCAAGCCTTAAGTAGAAGCCAAAATATTAAAATTTTTACTGTTAAATGTTGAAATTATTGAAAGTGAAATAACATTTGAAACTTTCTGCAGCATTGCATTTCCAGCTGTGGACAACATTCCAGAGGGATGCAGTGTATCATCTTCCCTTTAGGTACTGCAACTGCATTGTCATATTGCAAGTTATAACTGTAGTGATCCCATGAACCCAGTGGCTATGATAAAACTCTGCCAGTTATGTCATAATTATCATGCAATGCTATAGAATTAATTACTTTACTAGTAATATAAGTAGTGGGAAGTAAATGCAATTAATATGTTTCCTTCTTTGATTTATAAGCCTTGCCTTTCAGATATCTGAGGCTGTAAGTAAAGGAACATGAAATTCTGTTTTTAGGAAGAAAACAATAGAAGAAATAGATATTGGGAGAGATTTTCCCCAAAAACAATCCAAGAAGAGTGAAGAGATTTGCAGAGGGGTTTTGACTTGCATTTACAAGAGCATGATAGAAGTATATCAAAGATTAAATTTACACAAGCTATAGAATTTGGAACCCTGTCTGCAACACATTAAAATATATGAAGAACATCTGTTGTAGCACAACAGGGGTTTTGGATGAAACTTGGAAGCCTATATCCTAAAGGCAGTTGATAAAAATCACCTTCTCTTTGAGAAACTGTAGGCCACCTAGACTTTCCTTTTGTCCTAAATTAATAGTAGATGTCTAAACAGAGCCCTCACAAAGAAGTGCTCTAAACTCAGCTCCTGCTAAAGCTCTAGTAAGGTCTTCAATGAGCGTTCTGGTTTTGGTCACTGCACTCTGGCCACGATACAGTCTGAAGAGCGCACAGAGAACAACAAGAAGTATGGTCGCAGAGGTTCTAAACATGACTGGGAGTAAAAGATTAAGAATTCTGAAGTTGTACAGTCTAAAAAGAAAACTGAGGAAGGATTAAACTGCAACCTTTACATATTTGAAGCATTGCTGAAGGGAAAAACTCTTCATTCCTTCCTGCGAATGAACTAATGAAAAGTAGATTAGACATTAGAAGATTTTTTTTTAATAGAGAAGATAGTTAAACACTGCACCGTAATTGAGAGAGGCATGATAGCTTCAAATGTAACAGAGTTTAAAATGTAAACTTGGCAGCAATGACTTAGTGGTCGTCTTTCTGTAGCTGTGTTGGTCTACAGACCTAAACAAGACAAGTTTTGTGGAATGAAGTAATATATTTTATTAGATCAACTGATGCAGCTGGGAGACAGACACAACCTTTCAGGAACACCATCCTCCTTATGATCTGAAAAAGCAACTGATCTCAGGAGCTTATGTGCCTTAAAGTCTGCGTATCTTTAATTTTTTTTTTTCCCAGCTGTGTTAGCTAGTTTAATAAGATAATGACTTAACTACATGATTCTGGTTTAGATTTGGACAACTTCTTGAGGACCCTTCTTACTCTTCTGTAGCATTCGGTGATCTGTTTGATATATCTGAATTAAGCACAGTGGTATATCCTGAAAGATTAGGGAAACTTTGAAACCTCATCCAGATTTGCATGATGGATGAATTATTGTTTACAAGAGAAGAACCTTTGATGTACAATGGGTTGCACTATTTTCTTGTAAGAGGTATTGTGATATTTTCAGAAAATTTGGTGGATCAGTTTTTAAAGAACTTCTGGTGTCTGAATGTAAAGCATTCAAAAGCCATTGATTGCTACAATCTCTCTGGATTTTATTTCAAAAGTTATTAAGAAATTTTTAGGCTAGTTTCTCAGATTTGGTATTTTTAATGTATTAGCTTATGAATTTAATACAACTATGTTAGAGGGATGATTTGTCTCCTTCTGAAAGACTTTCAGATTGAAAAAAGGTGAAAAGAAAAGCTATAAAACAACCTTTAAAGGCACATCTTGTATGGTGTCTGCTACACGCCGCTTTTGATCACAGTATTCCTCATCAAAAATACCACACATTTAAAATGGTTACCACTTAATACTGCAAAAATCACCTTTATTTACTTATCTCAAATCACAGTTACCCAGACAACTGTTACAGGTTCTCTGCAGAGGCAATAGATATATTATGCCTAGCAAAATGTTTTGGAAAGTGAATTGTTGTCTTGATGCAGTTTACAAGATTCCATGTGGTAGCAATTTGAATTAAGCATCACACTATCATAAGAAAAAGAAAAGTTCCTACAAAGGTATATCTCTTTTGCTGTAGATTAGAGCCAATTCATTAAAACAGACAAGAAAAACGTTAAGTGAATAGTTAGAGAAGATAATACTGGCAGGAAAATTATCTGCTTTATGTATCGGGTTATTTCCCACGGTGTGGTCTGTGAAAAACTACTCTTTGTGTATGAAGTTTCTCTCCATATGTAGCCTCTTGTTTCCTCTCTGGAAGAAAACACATGGTTCCTACACTGAACTGCATATTTAAATGCCATATGTTAAACAAAGGACACAAATAGTCTCTTAATTCTGCAAAGCCAAGTGTTTTCCTGTTGAAACATTCCTTCGGTCAGTTCCATCTACCTAACTTGCCTTTCCAAATTCAGTTTGCATTGCAGTGTGGAAGAATCATCACATGCGGACGGTTACCAACTATTTCATAGTGAATCTCTCTCTGGCTGACATTCTGGTCACAATTACTTGTCTTCCAGCAACTTTAGTAGTTGACATCACAGAAACGTGGTTCTTTGGGCAGCCCCTCTGCAAAGTGATCCCCTACTTACAGGTATTATTTTACTGTGTTTATGTATACATTACCCATGTTATGAAAAAAAAGAAAGAGCAATAGCTTCTTCCTAATAGTGATAATCTGGTGGAAGTCTATCCCTGCTACTGAAGTTGGTATCTCAGGGTCCCTGCTGAGGATTAAAAGACTGCTTGACTTGTGAATATATTTATGCTTAATAAATATTTTCCTTAATCTGTCTGATTGTTAGACTTGAGTACTGCACTTTCTGAGACATCTGTCTGGTGCTTTTCACTTTTTTTTTGATCTTTTTAATAATCCAGTAGGGATATAAAAGCAATAAAAATAGCTGTAAATATAAATACAATAATTTACACTCTGCGTGTGTGGACCTTAGGAGCTACATAAGTGTCTAGGACAGGCAATTCAAACTTCCGAAGGGAGTCTGGGCTGATATGCGTTTAGCAACTTACTTTGCATTCTTTAGAAGTAGTCTAAGTATCCAGATTCACTGGGAGTTGATCTTAAGCAATAATTGCCACCACTGATTTACCAGTGGACTTACATCAAAATGATAGATAAATACCTTTTCTGAGGATAGATAGGTAGACTGGACATACTAGAATGACAAGCGCTTGGCCTTTCAATCATAAACCAAAAGAATTACGTAGAACTCTGAGTATATGCAGGTGATCAGCTCTGTACCTCCAGCACAATTTATGTTTTAAGCAGATAACTGTAGCCACATTGTCAAGGACAACAGTTCTCCAGCATGTCCTCTACTTGATACAATCAAAATCACAATTTTTTTTTCAGAGCCTCCATTCTAGTAGAAGAAAATCTGAAGAGAAAGTGAAATGATCAACCAGTGCACAAAGTGAAAGAGTAAAACTAAAGTGACGGGTCATTTCCTTTAGTGGATAGAAGGGAAAATGACTGAGCCTGCCTTAAGTTGATTGTTGTTGTTTTTATGAGACCATGAATGTCAATTGTTCCAGCGAAAACTGAAAAGGCAAAATGTTGGTGCTGGTATTTGAATATAGCATAGAAAACAAAAAAATCAAAATTGTTCTACAAAGAAAAAAGATCTATTCAGTTGTCTAATGTTTTAATAGTAGTTGTTCAGATAAGTTTTGCAAATTCTAACTTGTATAAGTTTGCTGTTTCAGAATCTGACCCTCCTATACCTGCTTAGTTTGGGTAGCACCCTATTCTGTGGATTGTCATGTAGGTTCTAGGGAGACTACAGCAGATGAGGATATCTGTTCTAATCCTGTATGAAGTGATTTTAAAATTAGTCTTTTTCCGTGAATAATTTCTATTTCATTATTGCAGATAAAGAGGTAACTATGTTGAAAAAATAAATAATTTTTTAAACTAGGAAAAAATATAATAAATTTTTAAAGCTCTGAAAAAAATACATTTACATAATATTTCCTTTTCTTTAGACAGTTTCAGTCTCTGTGTCTGTACTAACACTCAGCTGCATTGCTTTGGATCGATGGTATGCAATTTGTCACCCTTTGATGTTTAAAAGCACAGCCAAGCGAGCAAGGAACAGCATTATAATTATCTGGATTGTGTCCTGCATCATAATGATTCCTCAGGCTATTGTTATGGAGTGCAGCAGTGTGTTCCCAGGATTAGCCAATAAAACCACCTTGTTCACAGTGTGTGATGAGCACTGGGGAGGTGAGTGTGTCATTGACCATAAAGACTGAATTTGTACTGCTGTTAAGTAATTAAAATATCAAGATATATTAATGTGCAGTCAAGTTGCATAAACATATCACAAAATGTTCTTAATTATATAAGCTTTCTGAGAACCACCTTTTTTCAAATACTGTGAAATCCTATTTTCTTTTGTATAGCTAAGACATAAAGTACATTTGAAACCAAGTTTAAATGAATGAGGCTGGTTTGTGTCTTGACCATGTTAATGTTTCCCAGAGGGCAGAAACGTTCCCACCCTTAAATGCTTATGCTTATATAATTCTGTGATCGATGGACACTGCAGGTTTACAAAGACTTTAGTATTTGGCCTTAATAACCACATGAGAACAGAATTTCTGTTTACCTGATATATTGCTTTTGGTCATTGCTGATATTTGACTAGTCTTTGTAGATATCTCCTGGGTCTTCGACACAAATTGCATGTCATTACAGAATTTACAGAGATGTCATTGATACAGGGTAGCGAGTTAGTCTACAATTTGAAATTTGTCATGGACAAGATCATTTAAATAACTTTTTAAAATGTGATCACTTACAAATTATTCTACCCAAGAAGTATAATTCTGCCTTTCCAGATTAACTTTGAGTCTAACTTATTCTATATTTGAATTCGACTCTAAGAAGCCTTAAGGGCTGCCAGCGAGTAACTACTCCTATTTCGTGTCCGTTCACAGCAAGTGGTGTTAGCCAGCCACCCACCCGAATGGTTAAGGCTCAACTCTGGTGGGCCTTGGCATGACTCCATCGCTAATAGAGCGTGTGAACTGCACGCTGAGACTCTGACACTGGATGTATTGACCATCAGCAATACCATTATTCACACATGGGAAAATAAAGCCAAGTTTGCAAAAACGTATAACTAAAAGTTGCCTGTTTAGTAGCCTTGATTCATACTAAAACACAACCAGACTCTCTACCAGAACTGTCTCTGTAGAAGAAGATTCCAGTCCTGTGAACAATTAAGATAAAATACAACTGGATCACCTGTACTTAATTATCATGATAAATTAGTTGAAGCATCTTGAACTGCTGAGGGCTCTTCCATGTGCTGTTTTGGAAGTTCCTCGCCTGCTAACGGCCCCTGCAGGGCCACTGGGGGATTAGTGAGAAGATGTTGGCTATCACATTCCCTGTTCTTTATCTTCTTCATCCCAGTTACTCCTCTGTGACAAGGTAACAGGGTAGAGACGGCCCTTAGCTACCTGGCACTCATTGCTGACAAAGATGTGCTGAAAGTGCTTGAGCTATGAATATTGTAGTTGCTGTTTCACTGGAGAAGATATATCAGCTCTTTATTTCTAGCCTTCTTTCTTCATCTGAGAGCAATTTTGTACCTCAGTCTGCTGCTTGATGCTGCAGTATTTATATGACTATTTTCTTTCACAGCATTCAATCCGAGTACAGTTTGTGTCCACCCATTTGGCTGCAGAACTAACTATCCATGCCTCCACCGCTTCGTCAGGTCTGCAGCAAAGATTCTTTCAATCAGCCTAAAAAGTGAAAATTATGTAGTTGATTAATTGGGAAGTCAGGAGATCATTTCATCATACAACACAGTCTCAAAATTTCCAATTCTGCAGTGGCTACTTTTTGATTCCCAACAGGAAAGTGTCACTTTCAAACTATAGAGTCCATAGTTCGGACTTGGAACTATTTTAAAGAGCACCTCTGCTTCAGTACTGCGCTGAAATAGCTGCAGCCCACAAATACGCCTGAGATGAAGCACCCATTATACAATAGAAAATAAAGCCCAAACTCCTACATGTTTGCAAGACTCTGCTCATGCTGGTCCAACATGAAATCCATTGACCTTCAGGTTATGCTGTGAGCCTTCACTTGGATGTTTGGAGAGGTAGAAAGGAGTGTAACAAAGGCAAGCACTTGTGCATAGAATTAGGTTCTTTTTGAGTGTGGCTTCAGAAATGAAATGTAAATACACCAAAATTACTGGGGGGGGAGTTTAAATGTATGTTGAGCATGAAATGACAATAATTTTGCATTAAAAGTACATTACAGTTTTCTGAAATGGGAAGCTTTTCATTCCACTGAAAAATAGCAATCCTATTTTTATCCCGCTGCCTTTTTAATGAATTATTCTTCTAATGATAATGCACTATCATTGCTAATTATTCTGCTGGTGCATTTCAGCTATCCACAAAATAATAATCGTATCCACTTTCTTATAGTAGCTTATCATAGTAACTTGAGAGAAGAACCTTTCTGTGCTTTACAAGTAGTTCCTCAAACAATGATTACTTCGTAAACATAGAGGTAACCATACATTATCAATGGGGATAAAATAAAGATATATAGATGTCAACATCCCTTTCAGACTATGGAGAGTAGAGTGTCATTAGCTACAAATAATTTCTATTCAATAGAAAATGTCTAAGGACAATGAGTTGAGCCAAAGCATAGAAGATGCAGTTTTTCTGCTGAAAACTAGGGTTTGAGATCGCAAAGGCCCTCAAACATAAGAACGAAAGGACATGGATAACAGGGCAGTAGTTTGAAAAGACTGGTGAGCCTTGAGAACAGAAGAAGCAATAGAAAGCTAATATTTTCAAAGAAAGTAGTTGCATTTCTGTTGGATTTTGGTTTGCCTTTTTTTTCTACTGGAATATTGAGGGTCAAACAAAGCTAAATTGTAGGAAGTTGAAGGAGAAAAAAATTCATGTTCCTACAAATAGGCTATATTTGCAAAGAGGAAGTGGACAAGTAGATACTCCACACGCTCAGGAAATCCTGAGCAAATCCTATAGGAGAGTCAATTTAAAGGAAATGGATTATATCTGAGTGTTTACTGCTTTGTTTAGAACTGCATATATTTGATACTGTCTAAAATTAAGGTACATCCGATAAAATCTTTGCAGAGAGTTATGTACACCGTATATCTCAAGGATGTTAAACTGTTAATTGTCAGGCTTGGGACTGCAAAAAGGGCATGCTTAATGACACTTTACAAAGTGTTTTGGAAGTCTATTCTAATTCAGGGTGAAATGAAACTTGAGGTGCTATGGAGGACTAAAGGGAAGCTATGTCCAGGAAATTGCTGGACATGCCAAAGCAGGAGATATTACTGCACTCTGCCGAGACTTAGGTCCAGCTGCTGAAATCCATACAAGTCTGATGAGCGTCTGCAAGGAAGGTCTGGTCAGCACTGTGATGCTTGGGCTCCTTAATGGTGAATGAGTAGTGGCCACCCTAACTAATAAGATTTCAGGCATGCTGCTGGAGAGCTGCCAGTGAGTGCAAATGGAGCAATAGTTCAGCCTAAAACAGGGCTCAATTTCTTTTTAATTGCTTCTGGCATTCCTGAATATAAAATACATTGCCAATTCTAAGTTGAGGGCTTTTCATTTTGAGTACTGTCTAATAACAATATTTTATTTGGGAAAGCAGAAGGATCCAACATGTGACCCATTCTGACTCACTTAAGGAGCCAGTGTTGGCCACAGTTCTATAATAGTCTGTAATTGCTATGTGCCGAATTTGATGATAAAGTGCCAAAATAAAAGAAACATATATTAAAATGAATTCACTATGAGTCCAAGTCAGCTAAATACATTCTCTCAGAGCTGTCCACAAATACAGTGTTAGCCAAAGTGCATTAGCCAACCCCTTTGCAAATGATAAAGAGAATACAGAGATAACCCTTTCCAAAAACCACATGGTTGAATGGAAACAAAGAGAAGACTTTGTTGAGTACAAAACAACTTTTTACTTTAATTTTGGAAAACAAATAGCTGGAAAATGCATTATTACATGAAGGTTTGTGCATCCTGTTTATCAAAGTGTTCAGAATTTAAGGAAAAAATTGTGGAATGTTTTAGTGCAGAAGGAAGTCAGAATATGTCTAATACTAAAATTATGCTTGGTGTTATCATGAATTGATAACTCAGGCAGAACAGATCAGGTTTGAAAATGTAATTTTAGAATTAGCTAACTGTAGGCACTCTGACATAAAGATATAGTTTGGAAAAGACCGTGTTGTGTGGTTGAATTTTCTGTACTATGGGCACTCACTTCTTAACATCTGTATTTATTAAGCTTTATTCTAAAGCTATGCTCTTTTAGCTGCTTTGCTTCTTCATGTTGGTAACTCCAAAGCCTCACAAGTGAAACTAGAGAACCTGGGGAGACTCTGCTGATGCTCAACAAACTCGACAGTCTTGTTGTTTATCCATATTCTTAGGGAAGCTGTCAAGAGCAGCAATTTCATCATGCACCTATGCCTTAAAGGAGTACTTCACTCACTAGACATATCAAAGACACTAGAGTCTGGGTTGTTTTCAGGTTGCATACATATATATACTTGTATGTATATATGTATTTACACAAATACAGTAAAATTTTGGCAAAAATGCAGAAGCTGTAATTTAAATCTTCTGCCTCCTTGCTTTATTGAACAAGAGTCTGGGACTGGAATAGACCACCAAGAAGGGAGCTTTTTCTAAAGCTTAAAATCTGTTAAAGCTTAAATTTTTTTAAAGTTTAAAATTTAGGAATCCCTGCAGCAGGCAGAGGAAAAGTTGTTTTAGCATACTGATCCTTTATTATGTGGAGTAATCATACTGAATGACTGGTGCTGAGAAGGAACACCAATCTCACCCCATTCAATTCCCCATAAACACCTGTTTGCTTTTTGTCCCCTTCCCATTTCAGTAAAACAGCCGTCAGTGATGTGAGAATCGTTAATTTATTCTTAAAGAGAAAGTTACACCAGCTGAGAATAATCTTCACCTGTCCCAAAGATTGTTAAGTGACCACAGAAGGCAAAGAACTTCTTCTCAGCAGTAAGAAGTTCAGCAGTCCCAGTCAGGCAGCTGATATATCACTGGTACCACAGACTGATTGATGTTCTCATCCTAGGAGCCTGGAACTCACCCGCTTGATAAATGAACAGTATCCCAAACCAGCCCTTCCTCCTTCTTGCTGCTGTGATTCTCAAACAGCTTTGAAGCTTTTCTTTGGCTTGAGAAGCTAAACAGAGTCGTGCTTCCTAGGGAAAATTTCGACAAAGGGCTTTGCCCTGGGTGGAGGAGGGACAGGTTTCCTTTGATGTTTAGCAGCTGGCACTTTCCAGGTGGCTGAACTTCAAAGGCAAATGTTAGGATCTTCTTCCAACCTGGTCCATCAGTTCTTTGTAGATAGCTAGGCTCATTTAATGTTTCACTTTACTTGGAATGCTAAATTGGAAGCAATAAACTCCAGATGGCCTTTTAAATATGTACCGTCCTTCCACCTGAAAGGGGCCTGGCTGCCTGCAGAGCATTGATGAGACAGGTGGCATCTCCTTTTGAGCAGAAAGAATGTACTTTCGGCTCTGACCTCCCATGATCCCAGTAAGTCACATTACTCTAGTTTCTCCTTAATCTCTCCACCTGTGAAGCATGCATGCATTTCCCTGTCTGACAGGACTGCTGTGAGGCTGCATTTTCTGAAACGCAAAACCAAGTTTGAGATCATTAGTCAATATACAAACCCAGGTTACCACCAATTATAAAAAAACCTGCCCCGAATGATCTGCCTCCCTCAGGGGCATTAACAAGAGTTAGAAGCTGCAGCTGCTGGTTAAGAATTGGTAAGTTGATTTGCTACAGGATCTTAGAGTAAGTAAGGAGCCAAATGCTCTTTATCTGAATTTTTTGAACTTTCGTCCTTCAAAGCTGTCAAATTTCAATGGCAACATCTCTGTTACCTTTGCTAGCAATGAACATTGGCTGGATTTTGATATAACAAGTTTCTCTTTCCCTGATACTAAAGCTTTTCTGACTGGTGAGCCAGCTGGCACTTTCAGGCCCAACACTGAGAGTGATATTATTCAAGTCGAGGTGAGCATATTATTCAAGAGGGTGAGCCTGGAGTTAATGTCATAGTGTACCATTCACTGCTAAGAGAGTTGTAGCCCAAGTCTTTGAATCTTCTTATCTAATCAAACTCTCAGGGATTCTTCTGGCACGCAAAAAGTCTTCTTGTTTGATAGGATCCACAATCTCAATCATATTAAGTGTGAGAAGATGCTTGTTTCACCAGAGTTTTGACCTTGTGCAACTCTTGTTTTCTTTATTTAGTTTTTATTAGAACTCCAATCAATATAGAGTTTCAGTTGCAGATCTTATCATCCTGAAACATTTGGGAGTTCTGGATATTAACACAAACACTCCTCCTTACTCTAGCCAAAATGCAGTTCTTAGGATTACTACACGTTCTCACTGACCATGGAGTGCCCAGTTTCACTTCTGTTATCCATTGTCACACTCCATAAGGTTCATTCCTTTTCTAAGGCCATCCTTAAGTGTTATGTTGCAATCAATATCAGTGTTTGGTAATACCAAGCTGCATTTGATGTTAAAAACACGAAAGCAAGTTTTCCAAGCACCCAGTGCACATTTTGCTATAATCTAGTGATGAAGTTTATGATACGGCATTTTGAAAAGCACAATACACTCACAACACTTGTAAGATGTTTGTTACTAAGCAAATAACATTCACAACTTGTCTTTCAAAAAGAGATACACAGGAAACCAGAACACAAGGGGAGCAACCTCATTATTTTTAAAGCAGAGTCAAAAACAAATTGGAAATTTCTGAAGTTTAGAACACTTGACTGAATTAAATATGTTTCTTTAAATGTAGTGATATTAATTAACAACTGAGTCTTAATCACATTTATTCTGCCACCAAAAAGTGATTTAAGAAATGTCTCCCTCTCCTTCGATCAGCATCCTCTGTGCTGTAGTCTACATTCTCAACTCATAGGTAAGAGACTACAGTTTACTCAGGGATACATACTAGCCTTTGCACAATTAAAACTAAAGAGAGTTGCACAAGTTGTTAAATGCATCAAATATAAGTTAGGTCAGATAATTAGTTAGTTGCTGTTAGGTAATGACATTTTCTATATTCAGTGATTTTAAAAAAAGACTTCTTAAGACTGGATGTCTAAATAAGAATGTGAAATTAAAGCAATAATGTGATATTAAAGATGCTTGAGATAAAAGCAGGTTTATCATAGAAATAGAATGTGTATAGAAGTGATTAAAAAATAAATCCTGACCATAATACTATTGGATATATCTTCCATTATAACCTATGATGTCTGAATAACATGCGTATGTATGTGAATGATTTGTCTTAAAGTGATTTTGAAATGTACATATATTTAAATGCACTTTCCCTATTTGATCTTTCTTTTTCAGCTGAGGTTTACCCCAAAATGTATCACACGTGCTTTTTTCTGGTGACATACATGGCACCACTGTGTCTTATGGTGTTGGCCTATTTGCAAATATTCCGAAAACTCTGGTGTCGCCAGGTAAGTCACTTACGCCAGCTCTGTTTGCTTGCCGCTGTGACTAGGTACAGATTCCTATGTACAACCCTGTTCTCTATATTGGCTATATCAGGAATTGGATTTTTACATCCAACACTGTCACCAAGTTCAGTGACATCGCTGGCTTACAGCCACCTTGGATAGGCAGGTGTGCATTAAAAAAGGAAGACAATCATAATGAAAGTCTATGAAAGGTTTAGAGGGAAAGAAAGAGAGGAAAAGCCAAGAGGAAGGCTGATTATAGGCAGAAGAAAGATCTGTCCCATCATATTGGGAATATGCTTACTGAAATGTCTTGGGTGACCTTATTTATACAGTTAAAATCTCCTGTAGCAGTCAAAAGTTATGCCTGACTTTCTCATTTTTTTAAGCAGCCTGTACACTTTTTTCATACTACAAAGCCTCAGGTTCATAGCAAGTCCAACCTAAACAAAAGTTCAACTAGAAAGTCCGGCTACCTGAACTGTGCGACTGGAATTGACTGATGTGAACCTGACTGTTATGATGTGAACTAGTGACAAATAATTGGCATGATTTCCTTTATGAACATCTGTTTTTCCAAGCTTCAAATTAAAAATACACAAACGAAAACAAAAATGCTAAACAAAACAAAAAAAAAAAAAAAAAACAACCCAGAAACAAAACAAAACAAAAAAAGAAGCCAAGCAAGCACACAAAGAACATTTGAATTGAAGTGGTAGAAGTCATGTGACTTTTTTTGAGAACATTTTTTCCTCTCAAACAAATCAAACTGGTGTCAGTTTGAGATTCATTTCCTGGGTGTGAACCGTTATCTGCCATGCATCAGTCTATGCTCCTTTCTGCTGTCTTCTGCTTTGCTCTGGATTTATCTATAGCTGTAGCCCTTCTCCATCCCCTGCCCTGTCATGCTCTGAAGGACAATAAAGTCATCCCATTTAAGACATGATGCAAGATATTCCTTCTCCTGTCCTCTCAAATGCCTCTAACAATGGCTAACATTTCCCATCAAAGTATGGGCATGTATCATTTCTCTCTCACCATTATGACTGAGAGCATCCAAACTTGAGGCTGCTCTGGTCAGGACATAATCCTGCCACATTAGGAGTATTTTTCATGCAGTTTGAATTCATCCATCAGAGAAATCACAAGTAGATTTTAGATTTCTAAATATAAATATGTTAAAAGTAAAAATAAAAGTCTTATGCTGTCAGAACAAATCTCTGTTGAATAATTAAAACATAGGAAAAAACAAATCCACTTTAAGGCATTGTGTTACCATTCATACATCATCGTAACCATTATTCTCATTTATAATCGGATTAGGTTAAACCAGAGCTGCTCGTTATTTTGCTGTTTATCTTCAAATTATTATTTTTGCTTTTAATTACTTACATCTGTAAGATCAAATAACAAGATAACTTGAAGGTAAAATTTAACCTCTAAAATTTGAAGTGACTCTTCACCAGAACAAAGGCCCCTCTTGATTAGTTTTGAAATTAAGTTCAGTCCAACGTAGCTCTAAGTTCCTCTGCATAGCTGAATAATTATCTGTCCAGTGACACCCAATGACCTTATCGCCTTGTCCCTTCTTAACCTTCTCTTCTGTACTTTCTTTACAGTGTACCTATTCTCCCAAACTGTCTATTGATCAAGTTAATGCAAAGCAATTGCTCTTAACCTGAACATAGCTCGAAAATGCTGGTTCAGATTCAGAGAAGAAGTTAAATGCCTGGAGCCCAACCCGTTTTGTCATTTTTTTTCCACTGTAAATGCATTTCTTCTTTACAATATTTCTTCTCCCTATACATCTCGCAAGCCAACAATTTTAAGATAATCATGGAATCAATAGTGTTGGAAAAAATCTCTAAAATCATCAAGTCCAACTGTCAGCCCAACACCACCATGCCTACTAAACCTTATCACAAAGTGCCATGTATAGAAGTTTTTTTAACACCTTCAGGGAAGGACACTCCACCACTTCCCTGGGCAGCCTGTTCCAGTGCTTCGCCACTCTTTCAGTTAAGAATTTTTTCCTGCTATCCGACCTAAGCCTCCCTTGTTGTCACTTGAGGTCATTTCCTTTTGTCCTATCTCTAGTTACTTGAGAGAAGAGACCAACACCCACCACACTACAACCTCTTTTCAGGTAGTTGTAGAGGTTGATTAGGTCTCCCCTCAACCCTCTCTTCTGCAGACTAAACAATCCTAGTTGCCTCAGACACTCCTGATAAGACTTGCTCTCCAGACCCTTCACCAGCTTCATCGCTCTTCTCTGGACACGCTCCAGCAGCTCAGTATCTTTCTTGCAATGAGGGGCCCAAAACCGAGCACAGTTTTTGAGATGCAGCTTCACCAGTGACAAGTACAAGAGGACAATCCCTTCTCTAGTCCTGCTGGCCCCACTATTTCTAATATAAGCCAGGATGCTATTGGCCTTCTTGGCCACCTGGCACTGCTGCTTTCAACCAGCATCCTCAGGTCCTTCTCTGCCAGGCAGCTTTCCAGCCACACTTCCTCAAGCCTTTAGAGCTGCATGGAATTGTTGTGACTGAAGTGCAAAACCCAGCCCCTAGCCTCATTAAATCTCATACAATTCACCTCAGCCCTGTTTAGATCCCTCTGCAGAGCCTTCCTACCCTCAAGCAGATTGAACCTCCCACCAAATTTGATGCCATCTGCAAACTTACTGAGAGTACACTTGATCCTTTTGTCCAGGTCATTGGTAAAGTTATTAAACAAGATGGACCTAAACATTGAGCCTTGGGAACACCACTTGTGACTGGCTACCAACTGGATATAGTTCCTTTCACTACATCGCTCTGGGCTCAGCCAGTTGGTTTTTTACCCAGTGAAGAGTACACCTGTCCAAGCCATGAGCTGCCACCTTCTCTAGGAGAATGCTGTGGGAAACAGTGTCAAAGGCTTTACTGAAGTCCAGGTAGATAACATGCACAGCCTTTTCTTCAACCACTACGCAGGTCACCTTGTCGTATAAGGAGATCAAGTTGGTCAAGCAGGACCTACCTCTCATGAACCCATGAACCCAAAACTGGGGGCTTTTTTTCAGTGGCAAAAAGACAAATACTACTATAGGCTTAGTGCTATCGATGCAAAGTTACAGATGTCTCTTTTCCTAACATAGGTGATAGCACTATGTATAAGAGTTTTTACTAAGGTGAATTAAAACCACTGCACATCTATTATCAGCTGTGACTTGTCTGCAGACATGAGGCGTTTTTCTAAGTGCAACAAGCATACCATAGTCAGTGACAGATAGCAAATGAATGCAGTGGTCGAAAAAAAATTGTTGGACAAAAGTTTCAATCAAGAAATCATTCTTTTTACCACAACTTCGGTTAAACAGTTATCTTATTGCAAGGTACAATAAGGCTTCTCAGATGTTCATGCTAGAAAAAACACAGCAAAGAGTATATGCTTTCTATGCCTTACATCTTTCTAAAAGTTCTGTTTTAAAAGGGAATGTATCTGCATGCACATCTTCAGATGACTAAGAGCAAGATAGATATACAAGCTATCCTTAATGTATTCTGCGCAATACTCTTAAAATTACCCATGTGTCTTTCAAGCAGATCTTTGTATACAATCTTTACAGTCTTTGAATTAATGATTCCTCTTCGTAAACACAACAATAATCATGCCACAAAGACCAGGGATTTTGAGTAGTTTGTTTTAATTATTAGTAAGGAAGCAGTGACTTAGAAGGCTATGTCCTCTTTTGGATTTTGAGTTGATTAAAAGTAACTTTTGAACAAATAAATAGAGCTGAATGGACTTAGAATGAAATGTTGATTCATAATTTGTATTATGAAGTTCCACACAGTATGCTTCGATTTACTGATGTCCACATGCATTGAGAGTAAAGCCTACTCATTTTCATAACTAGAACCTTGCCCAATTTAATTTTGTCAGCTGAAAGATACCCTTCCAATCTTTGCAAGTGGTTACTTGCATTTAGAGAGATTTGCTATGGTTATAAAAGCCTTGATAATAATTTGAGAGGTTAGAGGAAAGCTATTGCACAAAATCCTCAAAATTATCTCTATAACTGATTCATTATTGAAAAGCAAATGTATGTATGATTCCAGCATGTGTATACTTGTACTTACATAATCATGGACTCATAAAGACATTTAGGTTGAAAGGACCCTTAAAGATCACCGAGTCCTACCCTTAATATAACACTGCCATGTTCACCACTAAACCACGTCCCTAGGCACAGCATTTACACATCTTTTAAAAGCCTCCAGGGATGACGACTCCACCACTTTCCTGGGCAGCCTGTTCAAGTGCTTGATAACCCTTTCAGTGAAGAAATTTTTCCTAATATACAGTCTGAACCTCCCCTGCACAACTTGAGGCCATTTCCTCTTGTCCTATCACTTGTAATATATATGCATGCATGAATGCGTATTTGTGAATGGTTCTGTATACACACACACACATGCACATAGACTTTTAAAGTGCTATGTACTGGGTCCAGCCCTGTTCAATGTCTTTATCAATGACCTGGATGAAGGCACTGGTGAGACAGCACCTTGAGTATTGTGTTCAGTTCTGGACCCCTCACCACAAGAAGGACATTGAGGCTCTGGAGCGTATGCAGAGAAGAGCAACGAAGCTGTTGAGGGGGCTGGAGAACAAGTCTTATAAGGAGCGGCTGAGAGAGCTGGGGTGGTTTAGCCTGGAGAGGAGGAGGCTGAGGGGAGACCTTATTGCTCTCTAAAACTACCTGAAAGGAGGTTGTGGAGAGGAGGGAGCTGGGCTCTTCTCCCAAGTGACAGGGGACAGGACAGGGGGGAATGGCCTGAAACTCTGCCAGGGGAGGTTCAGGCTGGATATCAGAAAAAAATTCTTCACGGAAAGAGTTATCGGGCACTGGCAGAGGCTGCCCAGGGAGGTGGTCGAGTCACCTTCCCTGGAGGTGTTTAAGGAACGGGTGGATGAAGTGCTTAGGGACATGGTTTAAGGGAGTGTTAGGAATGGTTGACTCAATGATCCAGTGGGTCCTTTCCATCCTGGTGATTCTATGATTCTATGCTCATTAGATGGTACTGTCTCAGCCCTGCATCTGTGGATATATAGTTCTTTTTTATTTTGGTTTTTTTTCCTGATAACATTCTTGCTGTGTTATTACGGCCCGTTGTAACAGCAGCAAAGCCTACGTGTATGCCACATAAAGACAGAGGAAAATAGGTCTCTTTACAAAGGTTCTCAATATCAGCTCCTGAAGATTTATCAATTTAATATATAATACAGTGAGACTGTACATTGTATGCAGTCCTACCTTTCATCACCTCTTGATATTAAAATCTGCTTCAATACCATAAAAGACCTTTCTACCTACACACTTAGGTACAAGCCATGTACACAGTCATGTCTATCATTTCCATAGAAATAGCCATTCACAATTTTGAACAGAGAGAATGTTTTTCTTCATCTAAATTGCATCTAGCTACTGTGGAAGCTGGTCACTGATTTCTTCAAGTGCATCTCTGGCATAATCAGGAGGGAGAGATTTGGTTGAACTTCTCTGCTTCCATCTCCAGTTTTTGCCACGATATTGTAACTTGGTAGGAGTGAAAAGGAAAGAGAAGATTCTGCTTCGAAGTTAGAACAAAATATCAAAGGTTATTTGGCTTATCTCTAATAGGTCAGAATGGGGATCTTAGACAACATATGATCTCAGTAGTGCATAGCAAAGGTATATTGTAGTACTACACCCACAACTAAATAGGGTAAATCCCTTTCAAGAAGACAGTCATGTCCAGGTATGAGACTTACACTGCTGATTTCAGGTGAATAAGTGGAAACCCACAGCAGAAGAAAGTGCAAGGGGTTTTATTTGCTTTATGTCCATAGACTCATTAGTAAATAATAACTGTTATAACATATCCCCCATTCTGCTTCATTGGTTTCCTGTTCATTACAACACAACTTCGCCAAAATATTCAAATAGTTGTAAATCAGGTTTGATGGTGCACGTAAATGCTGAATTAAGAGCTTGTCTGTGCAAGGAATCCATCCAGAAAAAAAACCCAAACAAAACCAAAACAAATAAGCTATTCCTGAATGATTCTCAATATGCATGCTTTTATTTTAGAACAATTATTCCCTTATTACCTTACTTTTTTTTTTTTTTTCTGAAATAAATATCCAAAAAGTCATTCTTTCTGGGTCAGTTTGTTCGGATAAACTCTAATTTTTAAAATGATAAAATAGAAAATTTGAATTTTGCAGATGTTTTTAAACATAAGTTATTTTACACTCAGGAGACTAGTCACCCCACAGACCATTACACTGCGCATGAATGAAACTTTACTTCTACTCAAAAGGTTTTCACAAGGTATAACATTGAAAACGTTATAAATGTCATTGTAATAAATTTCACTACGTCCCTGCCATCTGCAGTCTTTTGCATTTGGCTGCAAGCAGGAAATAATTTTGAAGAACTGAAGCAAAATTTCTTTATTTGATTGGGCTTATGTGAGGGCACAGAAAACAAAAACTGAGATGTTTTATTTTTTTAATAGCATGGTGCTGTTATACATCTACCCATTGCAAGGTGTCTTTTGCTAGCCTGACTCTTCCTGTGTTTTGGCACTCTTCCACAATTCCCCTCTATTTATCACTGTATGTACATTCAGTTTTGAAGGGCTCTGCAGGGAGATCCACACTTCAGCTGTGATTTCTTTGGGTGTTTCATTGTCATCTAGATTGCATGTTTGTAAGGTTTATGGCACTTAAAACTACGTAGGCTTTAAAACCTTATTTTCCAATGCTGAAAAGCTGCTTAGTATTTTAGATTAGCAGCATATTAGTGGGATAAGCTACTCTGAAACACATCAAAGCATTTGATATGACTTTATAGCAACATAATTGCAGCAATAGGGTCGGTAAGTGTGATAGTCTGAAAACACAAGCAAGGCAAGGTATGTGGGAAGTAAAGAAGATTTTAATATATCATTTGATATATTTGGATTAAACACAAAGTTTTATGTAGTCTTTCAACTGTGTCTGAAATTGAATTTGTTTCTGTCGCAGCTACATAAATTAATTTAATAATAAAACTCTCTGCAAGCTTACATTACGAACGTCAACATATCTGTTTTTCTTGTTACAGCTACCCACAGTGCTAGTTTTTCCAAGTGCCCCTTACTTTGTCTTTCTTAGATCCCAGGAACTTCTTCTGTTGTTCAGAAGAAATGGAAGCCTCTGCAGTCCTCAGCACAGCCCCGAGGGCTGGGACAATCAACAAAGTCAAAGATTAGTGCTGTGGCAGCTGAAATAAAACAGATTCGTGCAAGAAGAAAAACAGCACGTATGCTAATGGTTGTCCTCCTGGTTTTTGCACTTTGCTATCTACCAATTAGCATCCTCAATGTCTTGAAAAGGTAAAGTTTATCCCAGAAGGTAAACACTTGGTAAAACTTTCTGTCTAAAAACGATCCTCTGTTACACAATTTCTCTTTTTTCTGGCAGATACTTTTGAGGGTTAACTTACTTATTCCACAATAGACACCTGGAAATTAAGTATACAGTTGCAAGGAACAAATATACCTAAGCTATTCACAGTATTTAAACTAAAGGCCGGATTGTGGAACCCTTATTAGCAAACTCTTCCTTATGAAATAGTCTAGCCTGTCTTCTCATTAAAGCCTGTCACTTATATGGGATTACAGTTTGTTTGCTGCAAATGCACATATGGAAGTGAGAAACATTTCATTTTTAAGGAATAGTTTTAAGTAGAATATGGAGGTTTAAATACATCCCATTCAATTCTGGCACTTTCTTGAGGTCTAATTTAAGTACTTTTCATCCTCAGGTCCCATGGTGGGCAATGCAAAGAGGTAGAAGTATTTCCAGAGGCAATGCAGAGGAATTACAGAGGTTGCCTCTACTACAGTAGCAGTGTACGCCTGTAGTTAGATTCTCACTTAAATGGCAAAAAATTAGATGTAAGGAATCTGGGCAAATCAGCTTTCTCTGGGGCACAGAAGCTGGTGCTGCGGCCTCAGGTTTTGGGCCAGTTCAGTGCCTTTCTAACTCCAGAGTTGCTTTTTATTGGAGAACGGGCCTAGAGCCAGGAACCTCAATGACTTGAACAGGACAAAGCGTCTTTTCCTGTCATTTTTTGGCTTATCTAATACCCATTGACTTTGGTATTTAACAGAAAAGCCTTGCATCTCTCCTATTGCAAATTAAAGTACTTGTGGTCTCTGTTGTGCTAACCCACCAAAAACGGAGGCTGAGGGATGGAGAGAGAACTTTATTGGCTCAAAAAGCAAGCAGTGTTGAATCAGATTTTCTGTGATACTGCAAATAGATCATCAGAGATAAAATTCGGCTGGAAATTGACAAATCTTTTTCTATGATTTCTAATTTTGCCATCTTTCAGGTTTGCTTTTCTTTTTCTATAGGGTCTTCGGGATGTTTAATCATGCTGATGACAGAGAAACTGTATACGCCTGGTTCACATTCTCACACTGGCTTGTATATGCAAACAGTGCAGCCAATCCTATTATTTATAACTTCCTCAGTGGTAAGTTACCATCACCTAGAATTTGAATTTAATGTATAGTTTGAAGGTAATGAGCCATAGCAAATAAGATTAATGACTGTGTAACACCAGCCCAGCTCCTCCAGTGGGAACTAGATCCTCTTCTTGGAACGAGTTGCCTGGTGTATCTCATTACCTTTAGGCTGTCTACCTATAACTAAACTAAACAGTGCTAGGGCCTGAGTCCAAGTGCTGGGATTTGACTGTCCATGCTATTGATTTGGTAGAGAAGTCCCTGGCATGACTTTGGTCTGAAACAATTACCATCCCCCTAAACACTCCCCAAATATTGTCTGGGAGGCAGCACAGGCTACCAAACGGCCCTAGTTGGCATTTTATATGCAGATAGTGGGTTTTGAAGGCTGCGAGTCTTTAATAGTACTTCCATGACCAGACTGTGCCAACTATGTTCAAGGCCAACAAACCAGACAGGATGCTGTTTGATTATTAGTATAGATTTGTCTTACTTTGTATTTGTCTTATTTGGCCGTGGAGAGCAGAATCAGGACTTCAACTCATACCACTGAAGCCAAATACAGGGGCAAAAAAATCTGTTGATCTTCACTACACATTTGCCCATTGTAGGTTTTTTTGTGGTGTGTAGTGTGAGGATGATCTGAAACATTTCCTCAGAGACCTGAGACCCAGCAGCAGATTAATGGACTGTTGAATGCTTTGAATCTTCTTTAAAATATATTCAAGATGAAATACAAATTAGCCATGCCATCTTCTTTCACATGTCAAGTAATGATTCAGTCGTTTAAGCCTACGATTACTCAATTACTTGTTTTTGTTAGATAAGTTATTAATCAACATGACATGATTTCATAAATCATTCTAGTTTGCCCACTCTATCTAGCCAAGAATAATGTAGGTTTCATACCATAGCTCACATATCTTCTTACAAAGGTTATATTTTTTCTGTCTTTCTCCAATATACTGAAATTGTGATTTCCTACTTCTACATTAGAAGAGCAGATTTAGATTGCTGGTTTTTTTTTTCTAATCTATAAAGTTTGTTGAAATTGTGTTTCAATTGTAAGTGTGTTGAAATTGTGTTTATAGCACAATTCTTTCACGAGTCTTTTTTTTTTTTGTGATTGACAGGGAAATTTAGAGAAGAATTTAAAGCAGCATTTTCTTGTTGCATCTTTGGCATTCGTGGGCACCATGACGAACGGCTCACCAGAGGTCGTGCCAGTACAGAGAGCCGGAAATCCTTGACAACCCAGATCAGCAACTTTGATAACATTTCAAAACTTTCAGAACACGTTATATTGACCAACATAAACACACTTCCAGCAAATGGTACTGCACCTATTACCCACTGGTAGTACACTTGTCCCTACGTCTTTTGATGCTGTGTGTACAACAATTCTTGAAGCTGCACACAATGCAGTTGAAAGAATGTTGTATACAATTAAGAACTGATTGTAAGAAAAGTAATTTCAATAAATATTTTATAGAATATGCTACAATTTGGATGATACATTGATGAAACAATATTTAACCTCACTTATTTCAAAAATTTAGTTGCATTTTTTATATAAATATTTTCTTTGGATCTCTGTTTCCTTTAGCCTCCTATGTAAATAAAGAACAGGTACAACTGCAAGTATGAAAATCATTTTCCCTGGAATCATAGAATCATTAAGGTTAGAAAAGGCCTCTAAGATCACCAAGTCCAACCAAGTGTTTATAAACAGCTGTATTCTACTCAGAAATAATTATCTACACTTGTGGTCTATTTTATAACAAATATTATTACCAAAATTGGGATACAGATTGAACTACCCGAATGTCCTTGACTATTTCAAATTATCTGTTTACCATGCAATCTGGTGTGGATTGGGCTGATCAAATAAGAAATTAACACAAATCTGTTTTCTCACATTTTCTGTTCTTTTTCCTGTTGGGTGGGTTATTGTGTCTATTCAGGAAAAGTCAGGAAGCCACTCTTGATTTTTCTCAATCACAAGTTGATGAGCAAATGAAAACAGTCTGAAATGAAAGGCAGAAGTTGTTCAAGCTTTTCCAATCTGGGTAATTACTGAAAAAAATGTGCAGTTCCCTGGCTTTGTGAATAGATGGAAAATGGCATATGTTTTATTATTTGACATATGGGATTATATTATATGTTATAACCTAGTAAGACTTTGCAAGGGACTGCAAGTAGAGGATTCATCCCTCTTCTAGGCATGTGAATGTTTATTGTCTAGAGGTTTTCTCAGACACTATAGGCTAGGACACTATGAGAAACTATACATTTATAGCAGAGAAACTGGTGTCTCCTAACACAGCTAATCTGTTTCTAAAATATATATCTGAAAAGAATTAAGTAAAGTATATCTGAAGGAGTACTATAGAAGAAATGTGGCTTTTTTCCCTGAATTCAGCTTGGTCTTCTCCTCAGTAGTGTTGCCATTCCTATATGTATGGTATAAGTAAGATTACAGCCATGAAACTCAGATGACAATGTGGCTGTAGATGGTGTTTTATTCTGTATCTATTTTTTGTCATCACTCCCTTGTCTGTGCCTGTCCCGTGCTCATGGCAGGGAGGCTGAACTAGATGATCTTTCAAGGTCACTTCCAAACCAAGTCATTCTACGATTCCATGACTGACTTGTACACAGGGAGCTGTAGTGCTCTGCTGGCCACAATGGCATCTGGATAAGGAACCACAGGGCAATTTACCAAACGGTGAACATTAAATAAGCAGTAAAACATAGTAAAAATATTTAAAACTAAGAAAACTCAAGGTTTGTGCATCAATCACTCAGCGAGCCAGTCAGTTACCGGCTACAAACAGTAAAATCACCTTAAAATCTTTATTTTATCTTGCAGGTATCCCAACTACACTCAGCCCATTGAAATCAGGAGAACTGCATCTCCACATACCAGGGATGAACATGACTTCAAATTTAGATGAAGCTGTAAGTGTTTCTGTAGAAGACACTGGCAACACACGGAATGCAGAGTGGGACAAATTCGTCCCTAGCGTAACTAAACTTACCTCGATGGAGTTACAACAAGGATGACTTTGGCTCAATACAGGTGATACAACCAGAGAATGGCACAAGCTTTTAGCCGTGTTACAGACTACAACTGGACCAAGGAATTCCTGCAAAATGACTGCCTCTCCTATTTTTTCTCAGTTTTACAGAAACCTATTTACCTCAGTATGAGCTAAAGAACATGTCTTTACAAGTCTTTTTAAAGATTCGATTGTATCATACTTTGTAAATACTGTAGATATTTATTTTTATATATTTTAGATGCCGTGGAATGTTCTAAAATGTATCATATAAAGGACTCTACGTATTTGAAAGAAGTCTCAAACATCATTTATTTATATCTTATTTCTATGAATGAGTGACTTAACAAGGAATGCTTACTTATGCACTAGTGATATTTTGGAATTACTTTGCACTTCTTTTTCTGCTAATTCACTTCTAGTAAATTATTCTTTCATTATGGAAATTTCTCATCAGATTGCTTTTGGGAGATTCCAGGCTGCCTTTTCTAAGCACATACATGCTTCTATGATGTGAAACCAAAGTTCTGCAAGTCGTAAGGGATTT
The DNA here is from genome assembly GCF_017976375.1 of Cuculus canorus. NCBI lineage: Eukaryota > Metazoa > Chordata > Aves > Cuculiformes > Cuculidae > Cuculus > Cuculus canorus. The sequence continues at coordinate 9,418,474 of NC_071403.1, forward strand.
CATAAGGTTACATGAAATAGCTAATTTCTTTTTCTTCAGACTCGAGTGCCTCAAAAGTAACTACTTAAATAAAACTTACATGATGCTTAAAGGTGCTATAATCTCTACATTCCTACTCAGGCCAATAGGAATAAAAAGTGTCGGCACCTCTGAAGGACAGGACATTTTAATTTTGGTAGCTCATCTTAGTCTATAATAACTACCAAGTGTTGTTCCAGAAGATCTCTGAGAATCTTTAAAATAGAAAACATTGGTTATCTTACTTGCTTAGATGATTTCTTTCTCAGCTGCCATTTAACAATAATGATACAAGCAATTAAGAGATTTATATACCAAGAAAATGTTGACTTTTCAACAAATAAAATAAAATGTTTCTCTCTTGGTATTATAGAAGTTCTATCTCTTTGGACCAGCGGATCAAGTACTTACTTGTCTGTTTTCCATCCATGAAAAAAGCTCTCTGGCCTGGGGCTTCCTAACATTCTTTGTAATTCTTCTTAAAGAAGGAAGATGATGCATCACTGGAGACTTAATCTAGTAAGGGAATGTGGCCTAGAGAGAGGCTAATCTATAAGAACCCAAGCTACAATCTCCCTGGGGCACTATTCTTGCATTTCAGTTAAGATTTTTCTAAGGGAAAGGTAAGCTGGGAGGGAGGACTTGTTATTCAGTAAAGAGCAGTTGACATCGTAGAAAGAAGACATTCTCACAAATTCAGATGTTTCTGAAAAGCCAATTATTCATAGTCAAGGTGTTATTTGATTAACTCATGTAAATATTTTTCTAGGTTTTGTTTTGACCTAATGTCATGTGATGTACTGTCTATCATGACCGCTACAGTTTTATGAAATGATTAATCACTTTAGGCTTTAGCCTTTCCCAACAGCTGTTTTACTTAACATTGTTGCCATTACTCCAAGTTTACGTAGGTGTAAAGCGAGAAGGAAAAAAATGCATTTGCTTGGATATTAAAGTTTTCTATTTCTATTAAAAGAGAAAAAGTTAAATATTCTTTTTCTATTAAAAAAGAATAAGTAGAAATACCTAAATGGAGAAAATGTTTAAGCATCAAGTAAAACCATAGGAATTCCTATATCCCTATGTGTAAACTTAATTCTTGGGTGTAGCTGTTATGCCATTGTTATTTCAAGAAACTATTTTACTTTGACTCTTCTAAGAAAAAAAAAGACAAATAACTGTGAAAAGTACAGCAGGATTTTTTTTTTCATAGCTGTGGCAATTCCTGTGCCATTAGAAAGTTGCTTTTCAGCCACAGGAAAAGATAGTAGTATTAAACTGTGTGAAACAAGATATAACTTTTCTATATCATTTGAAAGGATTGGACAAACAGCTGCTGAATGAAAACATTACAGAAATGGGAGAATGGAATTTGAAAACCCTAATTTTTTTCTTTTGTTTTGATATAAGTGAATTAAAATTAAAAGAATTGCTAACTCCTATAGTAATCTAGATGCAAAATAATTATCAGTAATCATTTAATTATGCCATACTCAAGCCACTGCTGAATTAATTATTTCAAAATTTTGCAAACCTATATTTCATTTCATAAAATGCACTTCTATCAATGCTTAAGGAAAAACATAAGCAGCATCTTTCTAGGGGGGCAGATAGTACCTGCCAACTCAAATTATCTTCTTTTTGCTGCTACCTGAATGCCAGTGGGATAAATTGTGTTAGTTAATCTGAGGTGAGGACACCACTAAAGGTCATGGGCAGTGTTGGACTCCTGCAGGTCTCCTGTGACATGTTAAAAATTGAGGTTCTGGCCTTAATTTTCTCTTTTGTAAGAGAAAAATGTCTCCTTTGTTCTCTTTTCTTATTTTCACTGAAATCTCAAAAATTTTAATATTCCAGCATTCCTAGGAATTTTTTTTAGCTATAACTTTCATTTAACAGTACTTTTTGTGTGGAGAATATAAATAAAAGATGAGACATTCATTGACAAATGATCCTATGTTTTTCTCTGGCCACAATTTTGTTGAGTAAATACCATATCTTTCAAATACAACTGATGTGATCAGAACTCTATGTAAAATTTGAAATTCTAAGGATAGGTAGAAAGTGCTATCAAATTCTTTACAGATAATATGGTTATCAAGCTTAAGATTTGATTATTCTGAGGAAAAGATTTTTTATTCAAAAATTTGAATTTTTTTAAAATAAATATTTTTTATGCAAATAATCACATGTATTTATTTAGTTTCTTTTACGACATTCAAGAAATACCTAGACATTTTCTTCTTTAGCTCAGATACGTCAGATGCCATTTCACCTGAAAAACTTCATAGGTACTTAAAAATCTGTTGTCTACCTGTGTGAGTTAGTGGAGGATTTTTTTTGCCAGTTCTAAGGTTTTGCTCCAGAAAGATCCAAATATTTGGGTACAGTTAATATATTATCTGAATGGTTGATGTTTTTTAAATGAAAATAATCACTGCAAGTTTTCAATTAAGATACACCCAATAGTGCACAATTAACAGCTCTGGAACATAGAAATGGAGTTCTCATGCCATTGTTCCTCTTTGGTCATAGCATCATTAGACACAGAGTTTAAATCAAAGCATATTTGTTCCTGTAGACAAAAATTGTAGTGCCACCATCACTCTGGTACTTTGTCTCTCAACATACTTCACAGTCTTGGAGGTCTGATATTCTGACCTCCTCCTTCTTCCCTTTTGTGATAAGCTTGTGCCCTGCAGTCACAATGACTGCAAGATAATTTCTCTATCTCCAAAAAAGAGATTTTTTTTTCCTTTTATTCTGGACTACATAGAGGGCACCATCTCATTCTCTGATATCAGACAAAATCGATGCACACCATTAACCTGGAGTGTGCATTATAGGAAGAAGAGTACAATAAACATTAACTTAACTCAACCCTTGCTGTAAGACGCATCAGAACCTACTGCTACATGTTACAATGGACTAAGGCCAAGGCAAATTTAGCCTTCCAACCTAAAAATTGCTTAGAGCTGAAATTATATTCATCTCTCAGGATACGAATCTTACCCATCAATAAGATTTTTCTGAAGGTTGGATATATTGGATGAAATAGGATTTTGTTTTATTAAACATGCTTTCCAAAAAAGAGACGTATTTGGCACTGTTGACATTATGAGATCAAGGAAGGAATGTTATAAATTAACTAGGTGAAAATCTGAGTTAAAAAAATTAAGAAATTATGTGTAATATTGAATTTTCCTGAGCTAAACAAAAAAAAAAGAAGCAAAACTGGATTTTTCTCAAGTTCTACTTTGCCAATAGAGACAGAATTTCATCTACTGTATCCTTATCTATGCTAGCTAAGCTAGAATTTTTATGATGTCTTTCTATTTTAAGCATTAGAAGGACCAAATCCAATTAAAAATGTACTGTATGGGATAAGAAATCTGTGAAAACAAGACTCACATGTAGCGTGGAGAAATTGATAGGAATATTTTGTTTACTCCTCCTTCCAGTGCAAAAGCAAAGGGCATCCAATGAAGATCACAGGTGTAAGCTTGTATGATTTACAGTTGATTTAATTTTAATGAAGTACCCAAGTCAGCTGCTGACTTTTGCATGGCAAAGAATTTTTTTTTTTATTGTGTTTTAATGAAACTCCTGAAGATAAACCCACAGTCCAGTATGGGTCTAGTCTATAGGCTAGTTATTTTTTAATCTGATTTTCTGTCCAACATGCTCCATGGCTTCTCTCTGCTCTTGATCCTATTCCACATCTGAGATGAAAACAAACAAATTCATTTCTAAAAAGGCATTCCAAAGTGCTTACAGAAGGTGATCAGACATAGCAATGGACATTTTCCAGAGAGGTTACAGGCAACAGCCAAAGACTTGCTCTGCTTTTGTCTCTGGAAAATAAGTGGGAAGTGAATATAGAGGGAATCACAGAATCACAGAATCACAGAATCACAAGGTTGGAAAGGACCCATTGGATCATCGAGTCCAACCGTTCCTAACACTCCCTAAACCATGTCCCTAAGTACTTCATCCACCCGTTCCTTAAACACCTCCAGGGAAGGCGACTCGACCACCTCCCTGGGCAGCCTGTTCCAGTACCCAATGACTCTTACTGTGAAGAATTTTTTTCTGATATCCAACCTGAACCTCCCCTGACGGAGCTTCAGGCCATTCCCTCTTGTCCTGTCCCCTGTCACTTGGGAGAAGAGGCCATCTCCCTCCTCTCCACAACCTCCTTTCAGGTAGTTGTAGAGAGTAATAAGGTCTCCCCTCAGCCTCCTCTTCTCAAGGCTAAACAACCCCAGCTCTCTCAGCCGCTCCTCGTAAGACTTGTTCTCCAGCCCCCTCACCAGCTTTGTTGCTCTTCTCTGGACACACTCCAGAGCCTCAACATCCTTCTTGTGGTGAGGGGCCCAGAACTGAACACAGTACTCGAGATGCGGTCTCACCAGTGCTGAGTACAGAGGGAGAATAACCTCCCTGGACCTGCTGGTGACCCCATTTCTGATACAAGCCAAGATGCCATTGGCCTTCTTGGCCACCTGGGCACACTGCTGGCTCATGTTCAGTCGGCTGTCAACCAGCACCCCCAGGTCCTTCTCTTCTGTGCAGCTCTCCAGCCATTCTTCCCCCAGTCTGTAGCGCTGCATAGGGTTGTTGTGCCCCAAGTGCAGGACCCGGCATTTGGTCATGTTAAACCTCATCCCATTGGTCTCGGCCCAGCAGTCCAGCCTGTTCAGATCCCTTTGCAGAGCCTCCCTACCCTCCAGCAGGTCGACACTTCCTCCCAGCTTAGTGTCATCTGCAAACTTGCTAAGGGTGCACTCGATGCCTTCATCCAGGTCATTGATAAAGACATTGAACAGAGCTGGACCCAGTACTGAGCCCTGAGGAACTCCACTTGTGACTGGCCTCCAGCTGGAGTTAACTCCATTGACCACCACTCTCTGGGCCCGGCCATCCAACCAGTTTTCAACCCAGGAGAGTGTGCGCCTGTCCAGGCCAGAGGCAGACAGTTTCTGAAGCAGAATGCTGTGAGAAACTGTGTCAAAGGCTTTACTGAAGTCCAAGAAGACTACATCCACAGCCTTTCCCCCATCCAGTAGTTGAGTGATTTTGTCATAGAAGGCCATCAGGTTAGTTTGGCAAGATCTGCCTTTTGTAAAGCCATGTTGGCTGGGCCTGATCACCCGGTTCTCTTGCATGTGCTTCATGATAGCACTCAAGATTACCTGTTCCATGACTTTCCCCGGCACTGAGGTGAGACTGACAGGCCTGTAGTTCCCCGCATCCTCTCTGCAACCCTTCTTGTATATGGGCACAACATCAGCCAGCCTCCAGTCTAGTGGAACTTCCCCAGTCAGCCAGGACCTCTGGAAGATGATGGATAGGGGTTTGGAAAGGACATCCGCCAGTTCCTTCAATACTCTTGAGTGGATCCCATCCGGCCCCATAGACTTGTGGACGTCTAGCTGGGCAAGCAAGTCTCTAACCGCCTCCTCTTGGATCACGGGAGCCTCAATCTGCCCCTCTAACTCTTGGATTTGTAAACAGAAGGAATGCCCACATCTTGTCCAGACATAATCCAGTCTAACGATTATGGATCAAAAGCCTTTGAAACTGCTTCCCACAGCATTGTCCTAGAGAATCTGGCAGGTCGTGTTTTGGACAGCTGTACTCTCCACTAGGTCAAAAGCTGGTTGGCTGGTCGAGCCCAGAGAGATATGGTGAATGGAGTTAAATCCAACCAGTGGCTGGTCACAAGTGGTGTTCCCCAGGGCTCAGTATTGGGGCCAGACTCGTTTAATATTTTTATCAATTATCTGGAGAGGGGATTGAGCACACTCTCAATAAATTTGCAGGTGACACCAAGTTGCGCAGGAGCGTTGATCTGCTTGAAGGCAGGAAGGGTCTGCAGAGGGATCGAAACAGGCTGGATTGATGGACCGAGGTCAGTTGTATGAAGCTTAACAAGGCAAAGGGCTGAGCCCTGCACTTCAGCCACAACTCCACGCGATGCCTGAGGAAGAGTGACTGGAAAGATGCCTGGTGGAAAGGGACCTGAGGGTGCTGGTTGACATCTGGCTGAACATGAGCCAGCAGTGTGCCCAGGTGGCCAAGAAGGCCAGGAGCATCCTGACTTGTATCAGAAAAAGTGTGACCAGCAGGAATAGAGAAGTGATCATCCCTCTGTACTTGGCACTGGTGGAGCTGCATCTCAAAAACTGTATTCAGTTTTGGGCCACTCACTACAAGAAAGCACATGCAAAGAAGAGCAAAGAAGCTTGTGAAGGGTCTGGAGGACGAGTCTTATGAGGAGTGTCTGAGGCAATTGGGGTTATTTACCCTGGAGAAAAGGAGGCTGAAGGGAGACCTTATCGTCCTTTAGAACTACCTGAAAGAGGTGGCTCTATCGCCTGTCACTTGGGAGAAGAGACCAACACCCACATCGCTACAACCTCCTTTCAGGCAGTTGTAGACAGTGATGAGGTCAATAAGATACAGTATTTACAATTTTTATATTCCTGGCGTTGTAACTTTGCATTATCTCCTACATACAGTCAGTTTTACCTATAAAGTGTATGACAAACACTTTTTTCTCTGTCATTTGAGTAAATAGTGAGTAATTTCACAACTAGAAGGAATTGGGTGGAGGGGGAGCAGTCCCAGGACTCAAATGTTGTTGTAACAAGCCAAAATTGCCAGAAAATGTTCCCTACAGCAGAACTACTGTATCACAGGCAAGCATGGACACCAAAAATGCTGAAAAATAAAACACTCTTAAGACTCATTTTGGGGTTTTGGAAAGCAAGCACCTTTATCAGGCCTGGGCAACACGAGGCATTGATCTCCATCAATCATGTGTAGTAATACCAGAGCTGTTACAGAATATATTTCCCACTTATGCATATTCTATTAATTTCCAAGGTCTAATTTTAATGTTATTATGAAACTTCACAACAGTCAAAACTCTTGTTAATTTGGAGCTGGCTCCAGCTCTGTTTGACCTTGTCTTTAATAAAGGAAATACTGTAAACAGAGGTGATTACAGAAGAAGAGATGTGTGCTCAGCACAGATGATATTGAACCCAAGATATTATCATTTTCAAAGAATGAACAGTATCTATAAAATAGTGTTTTAAAGAAAACATGCTATCAGAGGGACATTCTGTCTAACTTTCAAAGAACGCGATTATTTAGATTAAGCTTAACTCTACTTTAGCTTAAATAAAAAATATTCCTCTTTTTATGATAGCAACTACTTGTATCAGCACTGTTTGGTGGATAAGAAACTGGATGGATGATCATATTCAGAGAGTAGTAGTCAATGGCTCGAAGTCTAGATGGAGATCTGTGACAAGTGGTGTCCCTCAGGGGTCCGTACTGGGACCAGTGCTGTTTAATATCTCCATCAGTAATATTGACAGTGAGATTGAGTGCACACTCAGCAAGTTTGCAGATGACACCAAGCTGAGTGGTGCAGTTGCCACAGTGGAAATATGGGATGTCATCCAAAGGCTTATGGACAGGCTGGAGAAGTGAGCCTGTGAGAGCCTCATGAGGTTCAACAAGGCCAAGTGTAAGGTCCTACACTGGGTCGGGGCAATCTCTGGTTTCAGTACATGATGGGGGATGACGTGCTTCAGAGCAGCCCTGCAGAGAAGGACTTGAGGGTACTGATTGATGGGAAGCTCAACATGAGCTGGCAATATGAGCTTACAGCCCTGAAGGACAACTGTATCCTGGGCTGCATCAAAAGAAGTGTGGCCAGCAGGGCGAGGGAGGGGATTCTGCCCCTCTATTCCTCTCTTGTGAGACCTCATATGGAGTATTGTGTCCAGTTCTGGAATGCTCAACGTATGAAGGATATGGAGCTGTTGGAACGGGTCCAGAGGAGGCTACAAAGATGATTGGAGGGCTGGAGCACCTCCCATACAAGGACAGGCTGAGACACTTGGGATTGTTCAGCCTGGAGAAGACAAGGCTCAGAGGAGATCTTATAGTGACATTCCAGTACCTGAAAGGGTCCTACAAGAAACCTGGAGAGGGGCTATTCGCAAAGACTTGTGGGGATAGGACGAGGGGGAACAAGTATTAACTGGAGAGGGGCAGATTTAAATTTGATACAAGGTAGAATTTCTTCACAATGAGTGGTGAGACACTGGAACAGATTGCCAAGGGAAGCTGTGGCTGCCCCATCCCTGGAGGTGTTCAAGGCCAGGTTGGATGGGTCTTGGGCATCTCGATTTAATGGGATGTCCCTGCCCATGGCAGGGTGGTTGGAACTAGATGATCTTTAAGTTCCCTTCCAACCCAAATGATTCTATGATTCTATGAGTCTATGAGTCTATGATTCTATGATTTCTAGAAGGGATGGCATCACCATCCGTGGCTGTTAAAGATTATTAAAAGAGGTATTTGATATATCATTTGTATTTTCTCAGCTCTATACGGGCAGGGTGACAGACGTGCCCTCTGCTGCCCTTTCTCACGAGCAGAGTACGACACCCCCTCCTCCCCCCCCCCCCCCCCCCCCCCCCGCCCTCCCCATGCTCCAACAGCGCGGGCTGGGGCGGGCGGGGCGCTGTCCAGGCGGCGGGTGCTGAAGGGGCGGTGCCGGCCCGGCACCTGCTCGTCGCGGAGCTGCAGCCGCCTGCGGGGCCGGCCATGGCCGTGCTGCTCTGCCTCGGTAAGTGAAGGCGGGAGGCAGCCCCCAGCCTCTCCGAGACCTCCGCTTCAGCCCCGCAGATCCTGTCCTCTCCGCGGGTTCCCTCTTGCAGCTCCATCCCTCGCGCCTCTTTCTCTTGGGGAGGCTCAAAGTGACGGGAGCAGGTGTGGGGTTTGCACCGGTGTGCGATGTCCTGGTCCTGCGACTTCTTCAGCTGTGTAGGGTATCTGATGCGAGAGGCAAAGGCAGGGGAGCAGGGGTCGCACTGATAAGAAGTTGAACGAGCGAGGAGACTTGCAAATGGGATGCCTTGTCTAAATGCAGCCACTTGTTTGCAAAGTGGAAAGCAGTTAGTGCTACGGAGAGGGCTATTGACAGTTCCCTCTGGGTTTAGATGGAGAAGAAGGGGAAAATCAACAAATCTTGTAGAGAAGGAGCTGGAAGAAGAGAATACAATGAGTATTCTTAAAGTTACAACTACATCTTATATCCTTGTGTATACTTGTATATGTATATCTACAAGTATGTGCAAATATATCTTGTACACTTGTATACATTTGTATACTTATATCTACAATTATATGCAAGTATATCTTGTATCCTTCTATATACTTGTGTATACTTGTACATACTTGTATACTTATATCTACAAGTATATCTTAATTTCTTTTATTCTCCTTTCCCCCTCTCTTCCCACATACTGTATATGTGCTGCTTCTCTCTTTAACATCCCACTACTCTAAACTCATATTCCAGCGTTAAAAACATTGTGTAGATAGTTCTGCCCTGGGTTGTGTTAGAATAAAGTTGTCCTTTATCACTTTTCAGCTATATTCAAACTATATTCAACTACAGTTTGCCTTGTCTAAATGCAGCCACTTGTTTGTGAAGTGGAAAGTGGTTAGTGGTGGCAGTGCTACGAAGAGGACTATTGATAGCCCCTTTGGGTTTCAATGGAGAAAAAAGGGAAAATCAACAAAGCCCATACAGAGGGAATTGGAAGAAGAGAATACAATGAGCATTCTTAAAGTTACAACTGTATCTTGTATCCTTGTATATACTTCTATACTTATATCTACTTGTATACACTTGTATATACTTGTATACTCATATCTACAAGTATATCTTAATCTCTTTTATTCTCCTTTTCCCCTCTCTACATACTGTATACGTGCTGCTTCTCTCTTTAATGTCCCACTACTCTGAATTCACATTCCACTCTTAAAAACATTTTGTAGGTAGTTCTGCCCCAGGTTTTGTTAGAATAAAGTTGTCCTTTATCACTTGTCAGCTATATTAAAACTATATTCCACTACAACTTGCCTTTCTTTTTTGAAGCTAGCAATCTGATAGGAATGGTTGGCCTCAATGATCTAAGAGGTCTTTTCCAACCTAGTGATTCTATGATTCTGTGATCTTGCTGCACTTGCAGTTGGTTAGAAACCACAGCTTTGTTTCACATTATTCATTATTATCTGCAAGGTAATAATCACGTAGTCTTGGGAGAAAAACTGTAGTTCCTCCATTCCTCAGTTCCCAATTTGTGAAATGAAGGTGCTAAAATGTCCTTTCCACCCCCTCCTCTCCTTTTCATTTTAGACATCAAATCCTTCAGAACAGGGAATTTTAGACTTAAACGGTGAATTCATAGACACCATTACAGAAATAAAGACACATGTAGAAATCTAAATTTAAGTATCTTTCTATCAAAATGGATCCCTCTAAAAGTTTTGGCTACAAACTACCTCTTAGATGCCCTGAACCCTTCTATGTAGAAAACAGTCACCGAATACTCCAAACACTAGAACAAATAGCTAAAGCGAATTACTAGATTAATAGCTGCCAACTTAAAAAGCTCCATAAGCTACAGTGCACTGGATTCTAAAATCATATAGGCCACTTTCTTACCTGTAGGCTTGCCACACTATACTCCCTGAGTACTGCTGAGGCAAAAAAAACCCCATCCGTAGAATGTCATTCGATCTACTCCAGATCTAAGTCCTCTCTTACACTGAATTAGTTTTAATCATAGATTATGTGACTCAGTCCTTTATTTTACAAAAGCACCTCCTCCCTTTTATGGGCACAGCTTCCAGGTGGGTTTGAAATAAACACACTCTGAAATAATCCTTACAAAGGAGCAGGAGCTGCTAATTAGCTGTTTAATCAGTCCTGCTTTGAATATTCATTTTCAGCCACTGGTTCTGAAAAGTCGTCTTAACAGAAGAAAGACAGTGCAGAGTCTTTATGCTGCAGATCTTAATTAGATGCATAAACCTTCTGTCACGTTAGTATCTACAAAACAGGTAAATGGTCACCCAGCAAAATACTCTTTCTTAAAAAGTTCCTGGGTTTGTAACTTTGCATTATCTCCTGTATACAATTGTTTTCACCTATAAGGTGTATGACAACCCTTTTTTTTTCGATGTCATCTGTATGAATAGTGACTAATTCCACAATTAGAAGGAATTTTGGGGGCAGTCCACAATGTTATGTTAACAAGCCAAAATTGTCCCTTTGGATGAATAAGCTGCACATTCCTCAATGTCAAGTGGCAGAAGCTGTTTCTATTGCTCAGTCTCCCAGGCTGACTGATAGAAACGCTTAAAGAGTGTTTCAGGCTGGAAATCACTAATCTCACAACCAGCCCTGCACTGGCCTGAGAACTGGCAGGAATACGCACAGATCGGAAAGGATTAGCACCAGCTTCATTCACCCTTTTATGGTAAGAACACGTGGCCTCTTCTGTGTCTCTGAGGCACACTAGATGTTGTTGTACCTGTCAGTTATAGAGTATTAAATGTTGCTTCATCTTTATCAACATGCATCCAGAAAGTGTTCCCTACAGCAGAACTATTGTATCACAGGTAAGTCATTTCCAGAAGGGATGGCATCACCTCTGAACAGTCATCACTCTTAAAGATCACTAAAAGCCTTATTCGATGTTTCGTATTTCTCAAATACCTTACTGGAAACCCTTCATTTTTCTGAAGAGGGTCTGGACAACTCCTGAAGAAATATTTCATGCCTTTTGCAAATTATTAAGGCATTAAGCAGTGCTGGAAATTCCTCAAATTTCATATTGCCAGAACATAAGGAAGAAAAGGAGACTTGATCTAGGAGATGCTGTGCCCTTCAATACCTAAGGAAAACACTCCCATCAGGTGTTCAGCGGCTAGTTCGATAAGGCCTGAAATCCAAAACTTAATTTTGTAGAAAATTAAGACACATGGTTACAAATTAGAGGTTGTATTACCATGGGAATGCTGATGAAAGAGCTAAACCCCAAATGATTTTTCTTTCTTAGCAAGGCAATTGAATTTTCTACCGATAAGCTGATGGTGGTGCTGATTTAAAATACTTTACCTTGAAACCTCCATTTCAGTCTTCAGTTTCAGAATTTTCTCATGCCTTTTCACAGCCTTTAAGTTCAGTGCACTCAGGGAAACAGATAAAGACATAATATGGGGGTTGCTTTCAAAGAATGATGCGTTTGTGAAGTAAAACCAAAGAGACTGAAGAGCACTCTATTATGAAATAAAACATAATTTATTATCCAACAATTGTGTAGCTGTCAAATCTAATTGATGTATCAAATCATAGGAATTCCCATATAGTCTCAGTCAAAATAAAATGCTGGTTCCTCTGAATTTAAATGGTCTTCTGTTCCAGAATCTATTATGGATCTTAGACAGCAGTCATTTCTATATATCTATGGACACATGTCTTATAGATCTATGGTTAATATTATAAACTGGGGTAAAAAATACAAGATATGCCACACTGTAACTTTGAAAACATAAAATTTGAATTTATATTTACTTTTCCAGTTGTGAAACTGAGGAAAAGGTTTATTCTTTTAGAAAATTTCTGGTAGAAAATTTGAATCTAACTACAGTAAATTATATTGCTATAATCTAAGTGTAAATGAAAAAGGTCATTTCAATATCTGTGGTATGAAATAGTCGTTATATTCTGTTTTTACAGTGTTGCTCGTGTACTTCACAAGTATATCTACTGCCCAGACTACTGACTGTCTGCATTTGAGGGAGCAATGTATAAATGCTGCAAATGGGTGTGAGAGTTTCTGGAATGTCATTGAGCATGTCTGCAATATTTCAGGTAATTCTTTAGGGTGTACAGAGCTTTATTTTGAATGGCTGAATTATTGCATATTCATAGTTTATCATAGTGTTGGTGAGATTTCAAAGAGTAAATGATGGCAGAAGACAGTCAACTTCAGAAATCCTTGACTACAGCCAAAAATATTTTCAAGAATAGTCGTACTGTCTCTTCAGTAAGGTGACAAATGAAATTTCTGGGCTATGAAAAAAATCAGAGTCTGAAACAAGAAGTCTAATTTCAGCAAAAATGATGCTCTTATATGATCCTGTTAAACAAGTCGAGCATGCAGCTAGAAAAAAGTTCCAGCCCAGCTTACTGTCATTTTAAGGAGGAATTTCTTCACCATGAGAGTGGTGAGACACTGGCACAGGTTGCCCAGGGAGTTTGTGGGTGCCCCATCCCTGAAGGTGTTCAAGGCCAGGTTGGATGGGGCCTTGGGCAGCCTGATCCAGTGGGATGTCCCTGCCCATGGCAGGAGGGTTGGAACTGGATGATCTTTAAGGTCCCTTCCTACCCGAACAATTCTATGATTCTGTGATCTCACACAATATCTAAAACAATGCAGTAGTTACTTAGAGTAATTTTCAAATATTATATCAGAATGAGAAGCCAAGCGAATAAAGCACACCTCAGGTAATGGTGTGTTGTAGGAAGGCACATTGTATTTATTCAGTGAATAGTACACATCGGAGTGTTTCACTTGCAGGGAGTGCAGATTACAATGTGACTAAACCTCCTTGAACTGTTAAACAGATTCTAACGTAATTGAAAGTAAAAAGTCAATCTCTGTGTCTATTTATTGTGTATTCAATGCTTAGTCAAGAAAAGTATGTTTTCAGTGGAGGAAGACCAGGTATTATGTTTGACCTGAAACGTGTCATAATCTCTGTTGTTCAGATGAAAATGTTCCTTTCTCTGAAGGCCTACTATCATCTTGAACAAATCATGGGTATTAGTCACCATGTCTCTTTTTCTTTAAATCCCTCCAAGACCGTGCTCTTAAATGTTGAGTATTCAGTTGTCAGGTGCTGTGAGTATGGAAGGGGGAAGAAGAGTGATAATGTCATTGGATGAAGCTATTGCTGACACTGTTGCTGACTGATAAATATCAAGGGCCTTGATCTGCTAAGGCTACATCAGTACTAGCAAATATAGTGGCCCAGGGACTATTTTCTGTCCCTGAGCTCAATTGTCATGGGGTAGCATATATCCATACAACTAAACTGTTTTACTCTCACTCCGGCTGCACAAAACTTCCTTTTGTGCTCACATTGTCTTCACAGTGTGGTTGGCTCGGTTGAGACCAGGTGCCATGCAAATGCACAGCACTATAGACACAGTCACTTGCCATTAGTTTAGCCGAGGCCTTAGTCCTGTTCTTAAATGCAGCCAAGGGTACTTAGGTATGTAACTGTGTCAAGCTCTGGAGTCCTCAAGGCAGGAAAAACATGAATCTTTTGGAGCAAGTCCAGAGGAGGGCCACAAAAATGATCAGAGAGATTGAACGCCTCTCCTGTGAAGAAAGGCTGAGAGAGTTCAGGTTGTTCCACCTGGAGAAGAGAATGCTCTGGAGAGACCTTATTGCGGCCTTTCAGTACTTAAAGGAGGATTAGAAGAATGATGGAGACAAACCTTTTAGTAGGGCCTAGCTCTTCCCGTAAGACAAAGGGTAATGGTTTACAATTAAAAGAGAATAGATTTAGACTAGATATAAGGAAGAAATTTTTTACAATGAGGCTGATGAAACATAGGAACAGGTTGCCTGGAGAGCTGGGAGATTCTCCATCCCTGGAAACACTAAAAGTCAGGTGGGATGCGGCTCTAAGCAACCTGATCTTGTTGAACATGTCTCCCCTCATTGCAGGGGAGTTGGACAAGATGACCTTTCAAGGTCCCTTCCAATCCAAATCATTCTACGATTCTGTGATAACTGCAATTTTGAGCAACTTAAATACGTAAGGCAGGTTTTCTGTCACTGAGAATCAGAGGTAACTATATCTCCATGGAAACCTCCCTTCTCCTTATATTGAGATTATTTGAAATGAACCAGCCATGTCCTCATGCCATAATGCGTTCTGAGCCTCAGCTGCAGCAGAGTTAGTAAAGTGAATGTCCCTCTGTCTGTCTTGATGTCAGTACCCAGTCTCATGTCTGGACTGTTTGGGAAGCCAGGCAGCAGGAGGTGCTGCCTTACTTCATCCTCAATAGCAAATTGCTAGAACATTCACCTGCAATGCGAGATACCTGAATATCTCTGAATATCTCAACTGATTTGTTGCAGAGATTTGAACCCAAGTGTCTCAAGTCACAGGGCAGTATTCAAAATAATTAGAGCAGAAAATTCTCCAAGGGGTCTTTCTTAATGTGTCGTGTTTCAGACACATATCTTCTTTGCATAGAAAGGCTGAGTACTTTTAAGAACAGACAGAGTAAATGAAAAATACATGATAACCTAATGGTTAGAACAGTCCCCAAAGGAAATGGGTTTCAGCTCATGTTCTACTGAGATTTTTAAATATTTTATGTGAAGTGGAACAATTTCAAAAGATATGGCTGCTGTTAGGAAAAAAAAGTATTGGAATATGCAGTACTTTCAGGCTGAAGTTAATGACCTAAAGATGAGCTCTCTAGAATCAAATCTCTTCCCCAAATAGGAAGTTACTTCTCTCACATCATTCACAAAGGCATTAGCACCAAGACTACTTGTCATAAAGATCAGGATTTGTATTGTAGCCTGTTCTTCATAAAATCATAGAAACATAGATTCATAGAACCATTTAGGTTGGAAGGGACATTAAAGATCATCCAGTTCCAACCCCCCTGCCATGGGCAGGGACACCTCCCACTGGCTCAGGCTGCCCAAGGCCCATCCAACCTGGCCTTGAACACCTCCAGGGATGGGGCATCCACAAACTCCCTGGGCAACCTGTGCCAGTGTCTCACCACTCTCATGGTGAAGAAATTCTTCCTAATGTCCAGTCTAAATCTGCCCCTCTCTGGTTTATACTCATTGCCCTGAGTCCTATCACCACAAGCCTTTATGAATAGCCCCTCCCCAGCTTTCCTGTAGCCTCTTCAGGTACTGGAAGGTCGCTTCATCATACCCTGCAACTAGATGAAGCAGGCCAGCATGATGACTTCTGTGGTCTCCTCTTTGGATTTGTTGCATTGTCTCATAATATGTGATTTCCCTCACTTATTGCCTTATTTGATTATTCACTGATATTAATGGTATTTGTAATTGGGTCAGGGAAATCTGCTGCCAATAAATAGTTGTGATGGCTTGTTTTTTTTCCCATCTCTATATTTCCTTAGGATAACAATCTTTAACAAGGTCTCTTCAGCATGGCAGGGCACTCAAATATTGTGTTGGGTCTAGGACAAATTATTTTAAGTGTGGTTATTAGGTTCCATGACCCCAGAAGATATAAACCTGCAGTCGCTGATGGTACCTCTCAGAGAGCCCACAGAAACAATGACAGAAAACCTAATAGCAGCATTATTAGTAAGAATAACATTATACTATGTGACAGAAGTAATGTATTTGCACAAGACTAAATACTTAATTGATGAGCTGTATGAATGGGAAAGGCTGAGCAGCAGTATGTTAGTTGAAGGCAGCATGAAATGGAACAAATATTCCTTTTACTAGCTTCATTATAAATTATAGGGGGCACTCTCCAGATGACTGCCTAAGTCCCTTCTTTCTCTGTCAAACTGTCCAACACTGCTCCCCTACTACTACAGTAGCATTTTCAGAGTCTCAGTTTATAGTCCTCTTAGTCCAATCCTTCTCCCACTTCCTTTTCTGTTGCAAGATGCTTTGAAAAAGAAAAAGAGGGTGAGAATAAAGTCACCTTCCAGATCTGGATGGAAAAGACTGAAATATTTACTTTTGATGGAACCCACAGTTTTTGCTTTGAAAAATGTCAGAAATATTTCATCACTGCAGAATGAAGATTTTAAGGTTTGGATTTTGTTATTTCACTGATATAAAATACAAATTTCTGATCTTTGGTTTAACCATGAATATACATTTTCTTAATTTTTCAGAACTGGAAACATTTGGATTCAAAACAAAAAGAAATCTCAGATTGCTCAAATATTAAGAAATCGCATTTTGAATTAGCTTTGAAAGTAAGAGTTTATTTTCCTTAGATAAACATGATCTAAGGTTTCTCTGGAAACCTTTTTACAGCTTTAAATTGGAGAGGGGAAGATTTAAACTAGACATAAGGAGGAAATTCTTCACAATAAGAGTGGTGAGGCACTGGCACAGGTTGCCCAGGGAAGCTGTGGCTGCCCCATCCCTGGAGGTGTTGAAGACCAGGTTGGATGGGGCCTTGGGCAGCCTGAGCCAGTGGGATGTCCCTGCCCATGGCAGGGGGGTGGGAATTAGATGATCTTTAAGTTCCCTTCCTTCTCAAATCTTTCTATGATTCTGTGATTCTATGATCTAACTCAGGCAGGATCAACTGCAGGATCTCTTCCAGGACTCTGTCCAGTTGGATTTTTAATATCTTCAATGATGGAGGCACCAAAACCCCTCTGGGTAACCTCTTCCATTGTTAGATGACCTTCATAGTAAAAAAGTTTTTTTCTGACTTGAGATGGAATTTCTTGTAGTTCAGTTTATACCTCTTGTCCTGTCACTGGATAACAGTGAGAGGTCTGCCCCTGCTTTATTCAATGCTCTCCCTAAGGTATTTCTACGCACAGATAGATGGATCAGTACCCTCCTCAGCCTTCTCTCCTTCAGGCTGAGCAATCCCACCTCTCAGTGTCTCCTTGTAAGACAGATGATCTAGTCCATTAATCACATTGGTGGTGCTTTGCAGGACCCAATCCATTATGTCCATGTCCCCCAGCACTGGACACAGCACTCCAGGTGTGGTCTCACCAGTGCGAGAGAGGAAAACTCAGTGCTCTTCTCTGCAGTCCTCAAATGTGATACCCACTGAGATTACTTAAGAGCTGACCATGCAAGAACAGAGATTATCACCCAGGAAATGTCACTTTTTACTCTTGTGCTTCTGTCTGTGGTCCCACATAAAGGTATATATAAATTTAAAAAAATATAAATAACGGCTCCCAAGCATTATCTCAGAGAGAATTTTTTGTGAATGCCTTGGAAGCATATGTATGAGCTAAGATATATTACCTAGAAATAATCAATGATAAAGCAACAATAATTGAAAACCAGCAATAAAATATTTTCTGCTGTTCATCACAGCTGAATCAACACAGTGCACAAACAGACAAATACTGATAGTAGGTTATTTCTACACAGCTTTCAAGAGCCCAGGCAAGTGAACCCCATAAATCCGACAGGCTTCCTGATTCTGTCTATGCCCTTTGTGTGTTCATAACCCCACAACCTACCTCTCACCCCCTGGTTGTCAGCTGCCGTGATTCAGCACGGTGTGTTCACAGCACACAAGGCTGCTCTGAATGTAGCCCCTGTGCCTGACTCCTAACCACAGCTTGTTAGTGTCACGAAGACAGATGTGCTAAGGGAGGCTGAGATGCTGCATAAAATATTGTGGGGTTTGTATTTCTTATTTTCCTATCTCTACTACCTTCACCCCTGATGTGTCCTCAGGGCCTTGAAGAAAGCAGTCATAAATTTTGTAAATTAGCTAATTTTTGCACAAGCAACTCCTGATCTTCTTTGCTCTTTTTCTGCACCTGGAATTTGTCCTCCTGAAACTGTCTCCTGAAATACCTTTCTTATCCATTACTCACTTGATAAAAGGTAGAGCAGAATATCTACTGACCTCCATGGGTCTCCGTAATTCCCATGTTACTACATACTTTCCATCTTATCTTTACGATCAGGGAGTGTCCTATGTCTATGACTTCCAGTAGCTCCTATTTGGATCTCCTGAGCTCCTGGGCTATTAGAAAGAGAAAGAAATGTGAGGGCTAAAGGTCAGGGTCATGCTTTACTTCTAAAATGCAGAAGACAAGTTGGAGATGGGGTTGGAGAGATACAGCCTGGGCACCATGACCTCCTCCTTTGCTGATACAAGAGGAGAAGAGGGCACAGAAGTTTAGAGCTATATCTCTTCCTAGACTGTGACAACTCCCTGCAGTGTGCACATGCTAGTACATCGCCAAGGCCTCCTTATCAACAGCAACTGGAGAAAGGATAATGCAGACACTGTTTGAAAAAGGATTTTGTGGTGGCAGAATGGGGATGTGCACTCTGGAACAGCTAATATTCATTCCTGCAGGCAGAGGCAAAATGCACTGTTTCCCCTTGCAGGCCTTTGCCTAGACTATCATCCTCTGCTATTTGTGTCAACAATATATGTGACATTAAAGCTATAATCACATTAAATCTTGACCATGGTGGCAGTGACACGTGGCTGCTAACTTTACAGTTCTACTAGGGCGCACAGTCTCTTTACGCTAATCACCTGGCAAAGCAGAAAACGAGACATCACCATTGACAGGGCAGAGACGATAGCATGTGTGCTCAGTAGATTAAAACCAAACCTCATGTTGCCCTGTGACCAGACTGGATCTTGTGAGCCACATATTCCTGTTATGCTACGTATTGTGAGATGCTTAATATCCACTAATCAAAGAGAGTAAATGTGCTGGTTTGAGGACCCGCATACCTGGTTTGACAAGGTAGACCATGGCTTTCACAAAACAAAACATTTTTAAATGGAATTAAATTGCTTCTTATGTAACTTTCTTAACTCTTAACTAAGGAAGTAATCTCTAACTTCCTTAAGCAATAGTAGGTAACAAAATATTTTTGAAATCATGAGTCTGGATAGTAGGCAGTTGATTAATTTGTCTTTGTAGCACAACCTAGTACGTGCTCTTTATTTTAGCTACTCATACAAGGAAAATATGATCTGACAGCCTTTGTGAATGTCTTTGTCGTTGACTCCAAGTGCACATGGAAGCAAAGAACTTGAAACTGGATTGGCGAACTAAGGTTTCTGCATTCTTTATGTTAACTTCTCTGTTATTTTTATTATAAAAAATACTCTTGGACTACTTTAAATTTGTTTTCATTGCCAAATTCACTCAGTGAAGTTGTATAGGATGGCAGTCCAAGGGCATATCCAAATAACCAGGCACTTGTAGGCTCATGCCATTCTCATGAGAATGAGGTATCTGAACCAGCAACAACATCCCTCAACATGGGATTAGCGTCATCATTATCACAGGGTTGAGCCTGCCCTACTACATCCCCCCTCTCGCTCCATTACGTGGCAGTACCTTAGCCTGCACTGTGAGTTCCTGTCTCTGTACCAGGCACCTGATTTCTATACAGGATCAAGATTTGCCTCAGTTCAGGATGTGCCCTTTGATTCCTGTGTACATTTTTAGTTTCGTCTCTGTTATCACATCTAACTAGAATAAAAGATATGAGTTTCAGGTTTTAGGTACTTTGGACAAGAGAACAGAAAGAGGTGTTCTGACAATGGGTCAGATGAATAAAAGAAGACAATACCACAACTTTATGACATCCCTCTGAATAGTATTTAAAATTTGTAAATTATGACAGGTTTTCTTCAAACTCTCTTCTCTTGGCAAAACGTTATGTTTGTGCTTCAGTTGAAGTGTTTTATGCAATCATATCCCTTAAGCATTCATAAACATTAACAACGTTATAATTTTTATGGTAAGTTCTAGGTAATAGATGCAAGGCGGAAGACACTATTGGATGTAATAGAATCATCCAGGTCCTGGCTGACGAATATCCAGAATTTAAAAACTGTGTCTGCACTACAGATGATTTCTGTAGCATCACGAATTTCCTTGGGAAACAGTGCAGCATTGATAAAGGTAACTAAACATAAAGATTTAATTATAAAGAAGAAAACAAAATATATAATTTTGTAAGCTTCATTTTAACTGGGTTCAAGTTTCTTTGCATATTTCCCAAATCTGATTATTCCCCCAAAAACTAGTTTTGTCCTTCATATGATATTGACTCGGCAACATACATATGAAAACAATGTCATATCTGCTTTAACATAAATAAAACCAATTAAAGGCATGTAAGAAGCTGAAATGTTTTTTGAAAGCTCTTGCTTAATCTGGTGGAAAGCAAGAATGAAAATACTATGTGTGTTGAGGGCTACTTGACGCCCAAGAAGGCTTGAGTGCCACTGGATTTATGTTATGTATAGAGTACCAACCTTATCCAGTCACCCTGTGAACAGGAGTGTGGGTGAATGGGGATGCACAGCTCTGCAGTTGTGTCACACTGTGTTACTGGAACATCTTCACGACATCTAGAAGATGTTACTGGATGTGGAGGACAGTAAATGCCTTCATAAAGCTGTAATTGTATATGAACTGCATCATTTCTAAGATTCCATTGTAATTAATAGGCCCATCCTTCAAAGCTATTTTTCATTATCCTGAGAGCTCTTTCCCTGCAGAAAACCGATTTCTATAATTGAAAATTACTTGGTGCATGAAAGGCTTGCAGTTTCTGGTCCAACATCTCCTAGATTAATGATTAGCAAAATTGACATAAAATAGGTAAGATCAGTCAGTGAATGAGAGTCTGTAAAGTGAATCCCAAGGCTGAGTCTCAGCTCTGATCCTTCACCCCCTGCTGGTATCAATCAGCATACAACATATAGTAGTAGAATACACGGCTTTATTGCAGAAGAAATAATAATATACCAACCCATCACTCCTTGCCCAAACAAGTAGAGTGGGAATCTAAAAACTGATGTTGATGTCATTGGAACAGTTCCTTTTAAAGTTAAGCAATTTTATAATTTTTTTTTCTGATTGAGTTTACATTTCTCATCAGTACAGCAAAAAGTTTAGATGGAGTGGCACTAGTTTCACCTACATAGAATAGATATTGGTCTTGGTAGATCTTTTCAGGAGTAATTCTCCCTGTCTGCCTTAAATGACTCTTTTAGGTAATGAATCAACCATCTTCTGGAAATTATATTCTCTCTTCACAAATTCAGGGCTCAGTGCTGGGTCCAGCTCTGTTCAATGTCTTTATCAATGACCTGGATGAAGGCATTGAGTGCACCCTCAGGAGTGTTAGGAATGGTTGGACTCGATGATCCAATGGGTCCTTTCCAGCCTTGTGATTCTGTGATTCTGTGATTAGGCATTGCCTAATATCATAAGATGATAATCCATAATATAGCCAGTCTGTAGGTGGTTAAAATTATGGGAGATTATTCCCTTCATGTAGCAATTTCAGTGAGGGTTTCTTGTATTACTATTCGCAGCTGAATTGTTGAAGTAGACTCTATTATACGGGCAGCAGGACACAGTTAAACATGAGGAAGATCATTAATGTTCAAGACACTGAAATTATTGCATTTTTACATGCAGCTCAGAATACAGCTAGGGCTGTTCCATTCATTACATTGCACTAAGACTCTTCTCCTTTTCCTGAGTTTGTTTTGAGCTCACCAATGATGATGGTCCATCTTCCCTTTGATTTATATGTCTGTTTGTACTATTTGTACAGAATATTTGGAAACTGCCTCAAGATCAGATACTAGACTGAGTTTTAGGCAAGACAAATACCCCAAATACCAAAGACACCTAGAAGAATTAGAAAACGACTGCAGTATTGCAAAACAACGCTGCCAAGAAGACCCTTACTGTTTTTTAGTGTATAAGAGCTTCCAGCGAGCGTGCCGGGCAGACGCAGCCAAATGCAGGCTCTCAGTGGTGAACCGAGAGTGTTTGTCGGCGTGGAAAGAACTGGGGAAAACAGTACTGGGAAAGTGCAAGTGCTCAGATCCGCTTCAGATGAGATGTGTTAAAATATGGAAGGGAATATTTAACAACCCTTGTTTGCAAATCTCAGAAGAGAGTCAAGCTTCAGCAGCTACTGAAAATGATGATGATGACGACGATGATGATGATGACTATGGTGATGATCGTGTTGATGATGAGAAAAATCAGGACATTGACAAAGGTTGGTGGTATTCCAGCAGTCTGAATGCTTTCACACATAGAACACTGTGTATATGTCTGTGCAAAAGGTTTTCTTAATAATTTGCAGTTTAACATTGGAAACAGGATGGTTTTAAGCGGCTTATTTAAATGCAAATTAATAATCCAATCACAAAATTATAGCCTGAGTGAAAATATTATCATCCTTCAATGTGTTAATTTGATACAATCGGATACAAATCAGTGCCTTTTAGTATTACACTATAAAAAGAAACAATATAAGTCCAATAACAACGATTTTCTAATAGCAAGAATTGCCTGCCTGCCTTGACTTTACACCATCACAAGCACTTGAGCTTGAAAACCAGGTGCGTTGATGAACACATTGATGCCTCTGGCCTTTATTTATTCACAGGAAACCTGACTTTATACTGCATTGAGCAGTTCTAAAAACTCTTCTTGAGATCACAGGATCTACAATTATGTAGGGAATGTTATCAGCAGCCATTGATAAACTGCGCTTTCACCCCAAAACTAATGAATATATCTGATGCTTTTAGACTTTGTTAAAAAGCTGGCACATCCTGTATTATCAAGCTAATTTGTTTCATTCTTGTTTATTTTTACTGCTGGCACTATGCAAACAACACAGCCAATACTTTAAAGTCAAGGACTAAGCTAAGACATGATTTATGACTTATGCCTGTAATCCTCTCTCTTTTTTGTTCTAGACAACATTAGTGTGGAAACAAAATTACAATGGAGTTTATCTGCTCTCTCCAAACAAAGTAAGTCTTTTTACTTATGAATCCTAATAGCTGTTCTTAGCTGTTTTCAGATAATGTACAATGTATCTTGAGATTAAAATGAATAATTTACATTTAAATTACTGAAGAGCAGGGAGCCAATGGATCCAACATACTTTTAGTTGAGCTACTGAATAGATAAGAATCCAAAAATGTCAGGTAACAGTCTTGATCCTGTTGAATTTACAGAGGCAAATCCTACCACATAAGCACTTTAGGATCAGAATTATCTAGGTCTTTTTGGAAGGTTTATAGAATAAGCTAGAAATACTTGAACTAGTTTTTAGCATGGAAATCACAGATTCTTAGAATGACCTGAGTTGGATGGGACCCACCAGGATCATCGAGTCTAACTCCTGTCCCTGCGTAAGACAACCCCAAAATTCACACCATGCGTCTTAGGGCATTGTCCAAATGCTTCTTGAATATTGTCAGTCTTGGCGCCATGACTGCTTCCCTGGGGAGATGTTCCAGTTCTACACGACCCTCCTCATGAAGAATTTTTTCCTAATATTCAACCTAAGCCTCCCCTGGCTCATCTTCCTGACATTTCCTCGGGTCCTAAGAAGAGACTACCACCTGCTCCTTCTCCTTCCCTTGTGGAAGTAAACTGTGATGAGTTCTCCCCTCCATCTCCTCCAAGTTGAACAGACCAAGTGGCTTTGGCCGCTTCTCACATGGCTTCCCCCCCTAAACCCTGCACCAAGTTTGTGGCCTCCTCTGGACACTCTCCAGTACCTCGATAACCTTTTTATACCGCAGCACCCAAAACTGCACACAGTGCTTGAGGTGGGGCCACACCTGTGCATAGTAGAACAGGACAACAACCTCCCCTGACAGCAATGCTGTGCCTGATGCAGCCCGGTACACTGTTGCCCTCTTGGCTGCCAGGGCACGCTGTTGGCCCATGTTCAACATGCCATCGACCAGAACCCCCAGATCCCTTTCCACAGGGCTGCTCTCCAGCCTCTCACCCCTGAGTCTGTATATCCAGGGTTGCCGTGTCAGGTGCAAAATCAGCCACTTGCCTCTGTTAAACTTCATGTGTCTGGCGACTGCCCAGCTCTCCAATTTGTCTAGATCCTTCTGCAGGGCCTCTTCACAGTTCCACCCACATCATGTTTGAATGTAATACACATGTGTGAAGAGAATGAATTGTGCAGGTGAGTAGAAATAATGTAATTTGTATTCTCTTCTCCATTTTTTATTATGTGGTCTAGCATAAGACTGCGTGCTGGAGATGTCACCAGCTTCAGGTATTCACTAGCCACTAACTCCCAGAAACTGTCACATACTATGAAGAAAATTCCATCTTGCCAGTTTTCACTTTCTTCTCCCTCATTTACCCGGCAGTGGCAGAAACTTGCAGGAGGGTTGCTTATGAGGGTCAAGCAGTGGAATAGAAATGTGAATATCACACAATGGGCTTAAAAGAGGTAATGCTGGGACAGCTGGATCAAGCTTGGTTTTAATGGGAATGTCACAGGCAGGATGACTACCAGTCATCACTTGAGAAGGGCTTTATTGTGATTTCAATTAAACCTTGTTATTCTTTTTAGCATACAGAGCAAACAGAACCTGTTTGGATGTGAACAAGGAGTGTGTTGAAGATGAAGTATGTAACAAACAGTTGTCCCTGTACCTTAAAGTTTGCTCAGTAAATAAGTGCAACATGGAAGAATGTCAAGCAGCCATAAGGTTCTTCTATCAAAACATGCCTTTTGAAGTTGCCCAGATGATGACTTTTTGTGATTGTACTCAGTCCGATGAATCCTGCCACAGAGCCAAAGAACTTCTCCACGGCAAGCCCTGTGCAGTTACTGCAGTTCCACCCCCATCATGTCTGAATGTAATACAGAAGTGTGAAGAGAATGAATTGTGCAGGTGAGTAGAAAAAAGATTTTGCTCAGTAATGTGCCTGTGAATAAGGACTTGATCAAATAATTTACATATATATGACATATATTTCATCTACTGCATTTTTTTCTGCATTGTATCAATTTTATATTATCATAGAATCATAGAATCACCAGGTTGGAAAGGACCCACTGGATCATCGAGTCCAACCATTCCTAACACTCCCTTAAACCATGTCCCTAAGCACTTCATCAACACGTTCCTTAAACACCTCCAGGGAAGGTGACTCGACCACCTCCCTGGGCAGCCTCTGCCAGTGCCCGATGACTCCTTCTGTGAAGAATTTTTTTCTGATATCCAGCCTGAACCTCCCCTGGCAGAGCTTGAGGCCATTTCCCCTTGTCCTGTCCTCAGTCACTTGGGAGAAGAGGCCAGCTCCCTCCTCTCCACAACCTCCTTTCAGGTAGTTGTAGAGAGCAATAAGGTCTCCCCTCAGCCTCCTCTTCTCCAGGCTAAACACCCCCAGCTCTCTCAGCTGCTCCTCGTAAGACTTGTTCTCCAGCCCCTTCACCAGCTTTGTTGCTCTTCTCTGGACACGCTCCAGAGCCTCAACATCCTTCTTGTGGTGAGGGGCCCAGAACTGAACACAGTACTCAAGGTGCAGTCTCACCAGTTCTTAGTACAGAGGGAGAATAACCTCCCTGGACCTGCTGGTCACTCCGTTTCTGATACAAGCCAAGATGCTGTTGGCCTTCTTGGCCACCTGGGCACACTGCTGGCTCATGTTCAGTCGGCTGTCAACCATTACCCCAGGTCCTTCTCCTCCGTGCAGCTCTCCAGCCACTCTTCCCCCAGTCTGTAGCACTGCATAGGGTTGTTGTGCCCCAAGGGCAGGACCCGGAATTTGGCCTTGTTGAACCTCATGCCATTGGTCTCGGCCCAGCAGTCCAGCCTGTTCAGATCCCTTTGCAGAGCCTCCCTACCCTCCAGCAGATCCACACTTCCACCCAGCTTAGTGTCATCTGCAAACTTGCTGAGGGTGCACTCAATGCCTTCATCCAGGTCATTGATAAAGACATTGAACAGGGCTGGACCCAGTACCGAGCCCTGAGGAACTCCACTTGTGACTGGCCTCCAGCTGGAGTTAACTCCATTGACCACCACTCTCTGGGCCCGGCCATCCAACCAGTTTTCAACACAGGAGAGTGTGCACCCATCCAGGCCAGAGGCAGACAGTTTCTGAAGCAGAATGCTGTGAGAAACTGTGTCAAAGGCTTTACTGAAGCCCAAGAAGACTACATCCACAGCCTTTCCCCCATCCAGTAGTCGAGTGATTTTGTCATAGAAGGCCATCAGGTTAGTTTGGCAAGATCTGCCTTTTGTAAACCCATGTTGGCTGGGCCTGATCACCCGGTTCTCTTGCATGTGCTTCATGATAGCACTCAAGATTACCTGTTCCATGACTTTCCCCGGCACTGAGGTCAGACTGAGAGGCCTGTAGTTCCCTGGATCCTCCCTGCAACCCTTCTTGTATATGGGCACAACATCAGCCAGCCTCCAGTCTAGTAGAACTTCCCCAGTCAGCCAGGACCGCTGGAAGATGATGGAAAGGGGTTTGGAAAGGACATCCGCCAGCTCCTTCAATACTATTGGGTGGATCCCATCCAGCCCCATAGACTTGTGGGAGTCTAGATGGGCAAGCAAGTCTCTAACCTCCTCCTCTTGGATCATGGGAGCCTCATTCTGCTCCTCTAACTCCTGGGTTTAATCATTTATTTTTAGTTTATCGTTTGTGTCTGACATCTTCACAGATGTCTGCATCAGCTGTGGCAGTACTACAAGTAATTCCACAAGTAAACTGAAAAGGTTCGTTTTCAGAAAGGTCTAGAATCTAGTGTGGACTTTGCTTCCACCTCTTTCATAACTCTTAACACTGTTTATACTGGACAAACTATGCCATTGTGTATTATCATTACCACTTTCTTCAGATAAAGCCTGCCAATCTGCACCTTTGCCCTCTAGCAGTTTGCACAAATTGTGCAGCAGACCAGACAATGTTTGTTTGGTTAAAGTAATTACCTTTTCCACCGTAGAGTCCAACCCTTTGTACCCAACAACCCTACAGCCAACTTGGCCTGTTCAGAAAGCTTGTCTTATGTTATTAATCTCAACCGTATTGGTACTTGAAAAAAAAGCTGCCCTGAAACATGCACAAAGCACTAAACTCATGAAGAACAATGTACTTTACAGATTTTATTAGCCCATATTCTTAGTTCTGCTTAATTGCCACAATTTATGGATTGTCAACTGGCCCACTTTGGTTTTCAGTGTAGTCACTGATGCCCCTGTGGGTTAGACCTGAATTTTACCTCAAATCTGTGCTCAAATTAACCTGCAGTCAACAAACCAGGAGGCCAAGAGACACTTTCAGTTCTATGCAGTCTATTCAGATTGACGTCAGCAGGAATTGCTCCTTTTTATGTCAAGAAGAACTGGACTACAAATGTATGTCTTCGCATGTGTATGTGTACACATGTAATATCATAATGGAGACTTGCTGAATTACCCATTAATTTGGGAGCATTGATGTTTCCTGGCTCTGACAATAAATGGATATAATTAGCAAAATTAGTCTGTAAATTATGGCTGGCCATATCTATAAATCAGGAGGTGAGTAAAAAAATCCATTAGCACAGAGGTGGCATCTGCTTTGAAACTCTTGCTTGTGTAATGAAAATATTTACAATAATGTCCTAGCTGGTATCATAGCAGTCCATGCTTTTCCATCTGTCTTGCTTGTAACAGCTACACAATATCAACAGTAAATTAATAAGTTAATTTTACAGTTAAAGGAAAAATGTTTTACTATATTAATGCACAATATAGAAGAGTTTACTTTTATTGCTCCTAGCATTTAATGTAAGTGCTAATTTGGTTTCTAATTAATGTCTACAGATTTCTTAGCTAACTTTTAATACTCGTTTTCTATTGTCATACATAATGAATCAAGGGCCAACTTTATTCTACACTAAGAACAAATAAACTGAAATTACTTGAGGTTATTGAGCTGTGAAACAAGTTAATTCTCCTAACTTATCCCCACTATCAATTAATCTTTAAGGTCAACTGAATTACTTCTAATTTCTCCTGAGCATTAGACATTTTATATTTTGTTAGTGTGCAGGGGAAAGAAGAGTTGGCATTGGATGTAGATTATTTTTGGTAAAATAAATTGAACATTCATTTTTCTTTCACACTGCCAAACAAACTGACCAACTGGAACAGCGCCTGGTTTGGTTTCATGGTGATGTCTGGTCTTATGCCTTTGTCTGTATTTCATCTCTGAGGATCTGAGCCTGTTGGTATTCATGCTGATTTTTGATGGACCCTAGGAAAATCTCCACAGGTGCTGATTAGAAGTGCACTTGCTTGTGTCAAAAACTTTTTTCAGTAAAACCAGGTTTCTCCTCAAATTACAGTTTTGCAGATTTCACTCAAACCAGTTAGGTACAAATCAGAGCAGAATTTAGGACAGCTATCACTGGTTATTGTGATGTATAGGGCTTAAGTGTTATCTTGGGAATATACTATCTTTTCATGAAGATAATTTTTCATAATTTTTTTCATAATTTTTACTATCATTTTTTTTCCTTTTTCTTTCTTTTCCCACTAGAAAAAAATACACAACTTTTCAGTCAAAGTGTTGGAGACAGGTGACAAAAAAATGCTATGATGATGAAGCTTGTCTTGAGACTTTAATCAAGGGTGACATGCCGTGTTCTGCAAACACTGATTGCAAAGCAGCCTACATTAGCAACTGGGGCACAATCCTGCGCATGGAGTGCACCTGCCAGAATTTACTTCCCACAGAGCAGTCTTTGTGCAAGCTCTTCCATCACATGCTTCACAGCAAATCCTGCTTCAGGGAGTTACGTGAGTAACACGTAAAACTTTAAAGAATAGTTGTTTTTAAATAGTATTTAAATGCTGACTTACAGCAAATCTTTGCTACCACTGATTTCAGCAAGATTTATATCTGCATGTTTTTAAATCCAAATAAATACTAATTGCATGTACATGTTTTTCCTCTGGTTTTGGGAAATATTTTATTAGTAGTAAATCAATAAAATTGCAGATTAGGAAAGTCCAAAGCCTTCCTGCAATTGGCTTAATGTTGTACTTTGGTACACTGTTTTTATAGATAATATGACTTATTATGTTGGATTTTCTTTCTTTTCTTCATGGATCCTGAGTATTAGTACAGCTTACACACATTTAGCAACAGACTTCATTCTACAGCAAATAACTTCACTGATTTTAATAGGACCTCACAAAGTAAAAGCTGCTGTGAATGGAGTCTTCAGGATTTGACTTTCAGTAAAAACACTGGGGTTAACTCAGGTGAAATGTATGCACTTTCTCAGAATCAGTAAAGCCTTTCATGTGCTAATTTAGCTCTTTATTTTAGTTAAATATAAAAGTCCTTGCCAAGTCTTTGTTTGAGAGAGAATTATTAGTGCAATGAATGGCAATATGGGAGCAAATATTAATGTTTTAGTCTGAATCAGGAGTGTGCCTTCGAGGCAAATCCCCTGTTCGCCCCCATTTGTACTGTGCGTCACATCACAGTGGTTCCATATCACAGGGTGGTTCCTGGCCTCCTTTAGCCTAAAACTGAACCTAAAGTTTCATCTGCCTGCCTCTGCAATGCTCCAGCTAAACCCAGGCATCCAGCCCATGAACCAGATTGAAGACAAAAGTACTCTTTTCTCCTCAAATCTCTGATCTGTCACACCAGCTATTTTGCTATATAAACCCTCTCAGGACAAGCTATTTGCTAGTGCATCACACCCCATGCCAGTAAGCTTCTATATGCAATTATAGATCTTCTCAGCCTAGCTTGGCAGAGGTAGCTATATCTAAAGATTTCAATGAAAAGCATTGAAATGTCTTTTAAAAACATGTATTAATTGCATGCATGCATTTCATTCAATGAATTAGCCTTTATTTTTTCTTTTTTGTTTAGTGGCCAAAACGCTGCCACTAATCAGGGTGTAATGTATTTCTTGTCATTCAAAGTCTACCCAGAAATTAAAACCAAGTTGCTAAAACACTGCCCTTGAGCTTAGTTAATCACTACTACAATTCAGACTCTGAGAAAAGTTAAAAAAAAACCCACATAACAACTCCTCTGGAAAAGTGATACCATAACACACTTAGATTAGAAACTACTGGTGGTGATTTTGCTGATGAATGTTATTTATTTGTTTACGTACTTTAGAGCTGCATTTAATGGTCCAAATGAGTGATCACATCATTGCGTTAGTTATTCTTTACTTACGAAGAAAAAAGATGACCCTCATGTCATAATAATCAAATAATTGCTCCTGAGCTTTTGCCGTTCCCTGAAGCAGTCTCAGGATAAAATGGCTTTTTTTTTTTTTTTTATGATGGAAACTTCTCTAACATAATTGGGAATGAAGAACAGAAGCTTACTTGCTCTTGTAGTGCAATGAATTCCTACTATTAACAGTCAAACAAAAATAAATTTGGGGATCCAGGGCCTATGTCTGAGCACAGGATTGGCACCTACTCTACAGAACTTTTACAGAGTCTTTTGAATTTTACTTTTGTCTTCTTTTCTAGATATCTATTTTTAATGCAGCTAAACGGAATAGAAAGATGATTATGGGTTTGCTTGTAAATCACAGTGTGAAATGCCATTATCTGAATGGCAGTTCAGAGACTGAATGCTGCACCGAAGACCGATCTCTTCAGCAAACCATTTATCTGGCCTAGGTGTGAACTTTGGATAACTTTCACTCTTACAGTGGTGATGATTTTTAACATTGAAGTCTTTCTGAACAGGCAAATACCCAGAGCTATCAGAAAGGATCTTTGTCTCTCTAACTGGAGTGAACACCCCCACAAGTGGTGTTTACATCGTCGCATCTTCCTGCTCTTGTATGGTACTGCCTTGCTACGAGTGTTTGCTCTTGGGGCTGTGCTTATAGGGTTAAAGCTTGCTGCAGACTCAGGAAAAGGCAAGAACTATGAGTAACTGTCTGCTCTACGAGACAGAAGCACAGTGTGGATCAATGCCAATGTAGGATCAGTGTCACAGCAGGAATAAGCAAAAAATACTAGTGACAGAAAGTAAAAAGTCAAGTTTCTGAAATATTTTCACTCCGAGTTGTACTTTTGGATCTCACAGAAAAAATACATTACAAGGATATTTAGTCCATTGCTATTTAGACAACGTTCCAGGCTGCAAACATGAGCCTTTTTCATGTTGTTTTCATTCCTCCAGAGAATAAGAATTTCTCAGCTTATACTTTATGTGAGTGACCATCCACAGTCTTCTATGGTTTATCCTCTTACTTTGTAAACTATTCTACTTAGGTAAACCTTTCATTTTCCATTTCAACAGAAAATACGTATTTTCAGGTACATTAATGAAATTATGGCAACTAACAGGACAGGTCTTTTGAAAGAGTTGACTGAGATCTAGCAACCCATTTGGAGAATAAGCTGTGCCTTTTGGAAATGACTGTCCAGCTACTACCCATTTCTCATCAGTTCCATATTGGCTTGAGGAGCCCAATGCTTTTGGTGGGCCTATTGCTAAAATAGTTTATTTGAAAAGAGAATTTAAGCTGTTTAGAGGCAGTGAGTATTTTCAAAGCACACTTGTCCCCCAGAAGAAAAAGTGCAAGGGAGGTTTATCTGAGATGTCAATAAAAGAACTTTCAATTCACTCATTCACTTTGGTCATTGAGTATCAGTAAACAATACTTTTAATTAGGTGCCTTTGTAAATTCTGTGACTCTTATCAAAGCACTTAACAGCAATATTTACTTAAATTATAATTTTAGAGAAAAATTTTGAATGGATATTTTCTTTCCAACATCCAGGTCAAATTTCCATTAAGAAGAGTGTTTTTCATTGGGTAAATACAGAAATGCCAGGAGAAAAGCTTTCCAGAGCACAACTCCACTCTCCTTCAATTAATGGTGAGTTTGGGCAAACCACTTCATGATGGTAATAGAAGTACTCTTGAAATTTCCCTCATGTAGGTTAGAGAAGACTAAAGATTGAGTCCCTTGGGTGGGTTCAGGATAGTGAGCTCCACCTGTTGCTCTGCCATTCAACGTGATGTGGAAAAATCTATCTGTTTGACTTAGCTTATATAACCACAAAATAAAGGTAGTAAGACTGAACCAATTTCTCTGATAAGTGGTTTTGAAATAGATGTCTCACAATCACTGTATTATAATTGTGGGAAATTAAGCTATTAAGCTCACCAGAGCCTCTCTCTCCGTACAGTCATTAGAGAGTAGTAGTTGTGTAATATAAATTGTTAGCTTTGATGTCACACCTACTTCTGTTCCATCTCTCTTGACTTTTTGTGCCATAGTAGTTACAACAACAAAACTAGTAAGCCACAGTAAATGGGCTGAGAAGGGGCTTGTGTTACACTCCATCAGATTTTACCTTCTCACACAACAGAAGGGCACACAATTGCAGATCGTGCTATTCTATGGGCTTGAAGAGCTGCATCTTATTTCCATGCATATACAGTAAGCAATTAAGTGACGTAAAGTTAGAGGATATTGACTTAGTATACAAATTTTCTCATGGTTGAAATAATATCAATCTTATAATTACTTTTCCAGGACCCAGTTACAGAGTGACAGTGCTAAAGGGCTTAATGCACAAATATCGACTATGATGAGAATGACCTGTTCTACCTGGTGTGGTGCAGATTACAATACTCCAGATATTACTATGAATTAGTTCCTAGAACTGTTCACTCTGAACACCTTTAAAATTCAACAATACAAAATGAAGGGACTTCCTTCATCTCCATCCTTCAACTATTGCTGACGTGGGCAATCTAGGCAGTATAAAAAAAAGATTCATGAGAATAAGATTAAGTATTCAGCTGTAATTTTAGCATGTCATCCGAGTGCTCTGTGTAGCCAGAAAAGAAATTCAGGGACCCTCAGAGGAAGATTAATCCCCCTTTTGCAGCCTGTTTTTGCTGGAAGTGTTGTTTTCTCTTCGGCAACTACAGGGGGAGCCTGAATTTCTATCTGGAATGATACTCTAGTGATTAAATAATGTAAGTTACAGTGCAAGAAATCCTGCTCAAAGTAAGAAAATGTAAAATGTGAGATATTTTACCCCTGTGACTAGTTCTTACTTCAGACCCTTCCAGTGGGTAAAATGTGTTATACATTTCTTCAGAGATTCAGATAAGCATTTGCAAAAAGCAGCCTGCACCCAGTTAATTCTTTTCCCATTGAAGTTTGAATACTTTCCAAAAACCTGTCCTTGAACTCTTAACAGAATTTTGGATGGCCTTAGAAAAATAAAAAGAATGCTGACCAGCCTAAAACATACAATAAAATATTTGTTATATTGGAGCTGTCAGGTACGCTAGCTGGGAACCCTCTAAGTCATAAATATCTCATAGGAAGCCAGGTCAAGGAGAAGAATATGATTCAGGATATCTACCTGATGATAAAAACCATATTGCAAATTGTAACATAAATCCCACTGCCAAAAATCTAACCTGGTATCTTAGATTCATCTGTTAGTAAATGTGCATTACTCAGGCTGCAAAGGGAGTTATCATCTTTACGAAATATTTATCTTTACTAATATCAAATCCCAAGAAGAATTCCAGGGTGCAGAGGCAAAATGGTTAAGTTGTCAAATATAGCTTTTTGTGTGTGAAGATATTTGAAGACATTTGCTTCTTGGAGATTTTTGCTTGGAAAGCAGGATATGCAATTTGCCAATGTCTCATCCCTGCATCAAAAAATCCTTTAGTTATCTTTTCATTGAAAGCTGCAAAGATGTATTTCACCAATTCAAACTAATGACCTTCTACAGATGAACATGCTCAGAAGAAACTGGTTTTCTTCAACTGTTTCTTAATTTTATGATTCAAAAAACCACTTACTGTTCAAAAACCAGCAGATTTCTCCATTCTGTTCAGTGGCATTGGATAAGATTAGGTTTATTAGAAAGGAGTCTTCCATAATGAATAATAAATTTAAACATGTACACATATTTGTAAATAAATATAACCCTGTTGAGTTGGAAAAATATTATTCCAGCACACAATCATCAGATATACATACGTATTTTAACATAACATTATACAATAGGTGTTTTCTTTGAAAACTCCTTGGTGTTTTCCTCCTCTGCCTTGTTTCCGTTCCCCCTCAGAAGTAATGCTTCAACAGGTCATGTTCTTTCTCCAGTCATAACAGTCACTTACCTTCTCTCTTGAGACGCACCTATTCACCTTTAAACTTCAAAGAAAAAAATCATGTTCTTCCAGACTTATACCTATACCTAATCTATGCCTGTACTCAAAAATAGGTGACCTTTTAATCATCAACCAGCCATGGAAGGGGCTGTACATGGGGCAACTGAGCCGTGTTCTTGTAGTTGTCATAAAGATTAATTTCTAACACCTGTTCTTATTATATTCTTAATGAAATACTCTATTTATTGCAATCGACTATCGATAATATGTAAGTCCTTCATGGATATATTTATCATATCTCCTCATTTCCCTTAACAGGGGTGTAGGACAACCCAGTTGTCTGTGGGCTGATAAAACCCTCTTAAGAGGATGTGATGTGGGCAGAGTCCTAACCATATAAAAGTTAATGAGACTTGCTGTAATTTTATGCAGAATTTTATGTAAATATCAAAAAGTGATAAATTAGACAAAAATTCTCCAAACTTCAAAAATGCTGTTATTGCCTACCTGGTTATACACTTTCAGTCTGGTTTTGACTTTATCTTATGAAAGTCATCTCCATGATTTTACAGATAAACATAATTTAAAAGATTGCTTCCCACACTTTAATTTGAGAAATGATTCATGTGTGAAGATAAGCATTTACTTTCATCAGCACAGAGATTCAGAGCTAAAGCATTTTTTGGCTGGAAGACAAAGCTAGAAATACAGAACTCTTATCCTGTTCTTGTGAGATACAATAAAATTGGGCTTGACCCAAAACTGTTGAAATTAATCTTATTTCGTCTTAAAATGCAGAGTTATAAATTTCCTAGTGAGGAGTGTTGCTGTGCTGAGAATCTAGATAAACAAGTAATTGGCAGGGTTTATCTATAATTATACCTGCTGCTGTGGGAACTGAGATTAGTTCAGCTCCAGCAACTTTAATTTGTGAGGTATGAAATATTGTCAATCTGATTGTTTCATAAATGTAGAAAAAAAGCCTTTGACAAGCTGTGGGTAGCCAAGAAACCTCTCAGCACCAGCCGGAATTAATCTGTGTGATGAATATTCACAGCCATTTCACTAGGTATACATAAACAAGTCGATTTACATAAGAGGGTAATCCCTTGTGTTGATTCACCCTCTGCAGGACCAAGCTGGAAACATGTCATATTTTAGCCACTTCCTATTATAAGTCTTTAGACACAATGTGTGTCCTTCTCACTATATGCAGATATTTGTATCACTTTCTCCATCTAATCAGAGAACCCAAACTAGATTTGTTCTTCTGCACCTCAGTCAGTTAAAGAGAAGTACTGAAATAGGAACATATGTTTCTTAGAAGAGTGATGACATGGGCACGTACACTACATTTTTTGACATTTCTTCTAAGAATAAGAAAGTATTCTAACTTTTAATCATCTTTTTAACTCTTGTAATGGATCTGTCTGCTCTCCAGTGAACTATGAATGGGGACAAAGCATAAGCGCTAAGGTTGTTTACAGACCTAAACCCACTATTTTTCTTTTAGGGCACTGTTTTTTAAGCCTTGTTGTTTAGATCATGGTAAGATGATGGATACTATGTATACGGAGATCAAAATGGAATAATACAACCTGGTATGTCATAAAGGAATTTAAATGTGGATTCTGGTAGACAGGATTTGGGATGAACAGAGCCAAAATTTCATACCCATATTTCTTAGCTTCCCTCGTGCTATTTAACATTTCAAGAACTGTTTGGATACAGATCAACAACGAAAATTTATATGAAATATTCCTTCAGATTTTTAGAGAAAAGTAGAGTGTCTATATAGAAAGACACACCCCAACAATATTTTTAAGGGAAGATAAGTAAGGGCAATCAAGTAGTTAAACCACAAAGAATATATAAATTGGAGAATTAGGTCTTCAGCCATGAAATTTCACCCTCTCTTAGCCTTACAAATTCCCTTTCTTCTCAGAAAGTAGGAAAAAATATACAGCTTCTAGCATGATCTCATCTTTAACACCTTTCGTGTGTTCCCCATAGAACTGAAAATATTTTAATCAACTTCTCTTTTATCAGCAATTACTTCAACAAAAACAAAGCATTTTATTAGATTTCAAAAAAAGTAGAGCATTTTTATTTCATTGACCATTTCAGTGTGTTTTTGTTAAAGTGAAACATATTTTCCAACTTTTTAAAGAAAAATATTATAATATTTTTGTGAGATTATAGTAGCCCATTTTTAACCACCTATTTTGTTGCTCCTAATAATTTTCCCAGTCTTGTGGTAAGTGATGTACTTTAAAAACTTGTATTTGCCTTTAATATCGGTAAACTTCACTTTCCATTTCAAAGGAGTAGGAAACTTTTGCCCCTGCAGTTGCAGAAAGTTTAAAAAAATGACTGGGTGTATAGTTAAGATTCAGAAACCGCAAAAAAAAAAAAGCTTAAAAATTATTCTTTTCCTAAAACTCATCATCTTAAAGAAATGCTGTAACTTGAGAGGAGAGGCAACCGCTGATCTGTATTTTAATGTATGATGGTATTAGCACCTCATGTCGAGCTTCTCATCAACCAGCACCCCCAAGTCCTTCTCCGCAGGGCTGCTCTCCATCCTGTTGAACCTGTGGATTGTCCCTACCATGGTGTAGGACTTTGCTCTGAAACTAAGATAGACCTTGCCCCTTTTCAAAAATTCACCACATTAAATATTTTCCAGTTGCTTGCCGTATTTTTATATTCATTCTGTGCAGCTTGTGATGGTTCGATTATTGCTTTCATTGTTCTTCTGTTGGAAAACTTGACTTTCAGATAGGTTTTTGAGAAAAAGTGAGCATCATCCTGCAATAAAAACCAGGCAGGTCCAATGTCCTTCTCATCTCCTGCCCATTGTTTGCCCCATTGTAGAACATATATCCACTCTCTCTTACTGGAGCTGCACCAGTATCTGTAATGCCTGTGTTTGTGTTACACTATACACCACATCCATTGAATATATGTAGTATATACAGGAATGTCTCATTTAGAGTCTGTATGTGCACATGCACAAATGTACAACCACACACAACATGTAAGAACTGTTAACTGATTCAGAGAGCAGAATTTTAACTTCTCACATCCCAGGTAAGTGGCCCAGTGATGGGGCCAGGACTCCATCGCTTCCTTGGTGAATGTTTCACCAAGGTGAAGCAGCTTGGGAACATCTGAGGTCCCCTTCATTTGAATTCCTATATAAACAAAATGTATTTTGTTGTATAAATATGACAGATTCAGTGCAAGAGGAAAGTAACAGAAATCATAGAATCATAGAATCACAGAATCATAGAATCATAAAATCACAGAACAGTTTGAGTTGGAAGGGACCTTAAAGATCATCCAGTTCCAACCCCCCCTTCCATGGGCAGGGACATCCCACTGGCTCAGGCTGCCCAAGGCCCCATCCAACCTGGTCTTCAACACCTCCAGGGATGGGGCAGCCACAACTTCCCTGGACAACCTGTTCCAGTGCCTCATCACTCTCATGGTGAAGTGTGTTTTATGCTTGTGTGTCTTGAGTCCCATTGTCAAGTCGTCTCACCTGTCCATCCAGGTTCAGGGCTAATGTTACATCCTCGACTGAACCTTTTCCTTCAGAATATTTGACCAAAATGGATG
Source organism: Cuculus canorus (assembly GCF_017976375.1). Taxonomy (NCBI): domain Eukaryota; kingdom Metazoa; phylum Chordata; class Aves; order Cuculiformes; family Cuculidae; genus Cuculus; species Cuculus canorus. Next base: position 9,456,734 of record NC_071403.1, read on the forward strand.
GATTCACTTCTTCAGAATAAATATAGTTTCATCATTTGTAAAACAGGGGTTGAAACAACCTCCAGTTTTTCAACAGTTGGAATATTTAGCACATAAGCAGCCAAAATGACTTTTTGGTGAGAAACCTAAGAGAAAGAGGAAACTCCTTGGGCACAGGGCCCAGAGACATGGTGTTACATCCCATTTTACATTAATTTACTTCTAGATCAAGTCTTGCTGCGCACTGCAGTTATGGTAATGTGTGAAAAAGGAAAAGAGATCTATCAGGTAAGTAAGAGCCAGGTCTCATCTGATACACAGACTAAAAATAAGACCTTAAAATCAACAGGGAGAATATCCCAAAACACAAATCAGAGTAACAAGCTGCTCCCCTGGAGTAGCATATAAAAGGTAATGCTATATGTATAAAGTGCTATTGGAGCTGGTACTCATTAAAAGGAGTCTGAAAATTATTTTGCACCACCTGGTGAAGGAAGAATAATTCCTACCATTGGCATACCACCGTCTTTATTTACTGATGTCAGAATTGATAGCTAATTTAGCTGACATATCTATGCATTCCAATTCAGAACTCAACTGAAGAAGTAAATGTTTCATGTCTGCTTTCTGTTTTTTACTTACAGGTGAAACAGTCTACATTATTGCCTATTCCTCCTGCATAGTTCTCATCCTAGGAATAGTCTCATTGACTCTCCTAAAGATCAGGTAATTTGACAGGATATTAATCACTGGTTCTAGGAAATTAGAAAAGCAGAAAATAAAATGTTTTGACTTAGTTAAGAGGTTGGCACTGCAATTGTCTTTAAAAACAGTCCAGCGTGCCCCAGTGATGGAAAGAACTGACATAGCAGTAGTCAGCAGGAAGGAATGAAATACGATGCCTATCTACAATGCCCTCCATTCATGCAGAGATCCCAGGCTTCAGGAGGTTTCATTTCCTGTCCCATAGCAGGGGAAGGTGAAATCTGAATTCAAAAATTCTGCGAGGCTACCTTCCTAGCCCTAGCAGGCAGAGGTAATGCAAAAAGGAAATGAGAATATTCGGCTTTATAACAGATTTAGAAACCGAACCGTGAATGCTGCTATTGTAGTTAATATTCTTGCCAAATGGCATTTTTGTTGATAGGATTCTGTAAACATTCCCACACACACAGTATGAGAAACTGCCCAGTGCTTGGTAGGAAAACAGAAATGTGCATTCACTTAGTCAAATGAACTTGGCCTTTTCTGAAATGATGCATTTTCTTAGACCAAATTAAATGGCCAGATTTCAAGAATTACACTGTCAGATGATAGGTAACAGAACATGATGTAGCAGGAGCTATATATAGTGTGAGGGATACTGAGTCAAATTTCATTATTAAATTCAGGGGCAGATCAAAGAAGAATCATGCAGAAAAATGCGAAAGGCAAGTCAAGGATATATGGGAACAGAGGCTTTCTCTTTAGGTTTGCAGTTACAGGAATATCAGCATATAAATAAAACTCAGATTTAAAGAATACAGGGGATGGAAGAAAGAACAGTACATTAATAACGGAGAAGGGAATTATTTTATACCACAGTGTTTATCATAAAAAGCGGGGAATTTTGCCACTGATTTCAATTAAGCCAAAGTTCAAACCAAAAGCTGTGTAGTTTATTGCTAAATACATGCACATTCTTTGTTTTCAGAGCCTGCAGAACAAAACATGAGTCAAGACGTCCCTCGCCAGACCATTCTTCTGAAACATTTATGGTCCATTATAAAAGTCGCAGATGAACTGCTCTGTTGCTTGTGCTTTTTAAGGCTATTCTTGAAAGTCAGCCTGTGGTGCATATGCGATAATAAAATACATATATTAGAAAACCTACTATAAATTATGGAATTTTGTAGCTGAACATAAAAAAAAAATTATATTTATTAACACATATTAAAACTTTCATGGGCTAAAAAATAAGTAGAACCGTACTCTCTTTCACTTGCATAGGTTAACAGATCTGTCCTGAGCTGCACATTTCCTACATCTTTAGATAGAAGTTTCAATGGTATAAATGCTGTATCAGCATGAATTTGCGTAGCAGTAGCAATCTTTGCATCTGATCTGAACTAATCTAGCAAAATGAAAAAAAAAAATCCACTTGGAAATACTTTAAAGAGTTGTTAAAAAGTACGTATGTGGTGGTTTTGTACATAAGATTCCCAAGCACCTCATGCCACATCGGTACGGCAGCACCCGCAGGTGGGCTGCCTGTGGTTTGATAGTGGAGCACTTGGAAGGGGTAGGAAGAGATCAGGGTTACAGCCATTTTCAGCATGAAAATGAATTAAACTCTGACTGTCTGAGCTAATGCTTTGACTCCAGTATGTCATTGCTGAAAATGATTATTCTCTCTTCTCTTTCAAGAAGACATGAGTGATCCTTGCCAATTCAAATACACCAATTTTAGAAAGCATTTTGTGGCTTGAATGCCCTAGGAGAGAGCCATTTGTTTGGGGCTGAAGAGAAGTGCCTACTTCTCAAGAGAGAACTTAAGAACCATCTCATCATCTGTGTTTCCTATTCATTGTCTCTAGGCAACATCCAAAGTGCCTAATTCTCCCTGTGCACTGTACTGGGAGTCACGGTCCTTAACACACCACTCTGGATCCCACTTTCTGGCTATGAATTCTGGATTTCTCCCCGTAGCTGAGTCATTTTGCTAGATTTATACATCTGTTTACAAGCAATTGGTTTTCTTTGTTATATCTGTGTAATGATCTGGTTCTGGTTAGCACAAGAAAATGGACTGGCATTTCTTATACAACTGTCACCATGAGTATGGTACGTATTGTCTCCTTACGCTAGCATCTGATGAATTGATTTTATTTTGAATTTGATTAATTTGAATTTTGTCTGAATTCCCCCTAAATGTAACTCAGATAATGAACAGTATCAAGAATTAAATACTCATTCCACTGAATTCAGCTCCAGTTTTGACCATGAGTGATTTACATCTAGGGCTAGAAATGTATGATGTGACAAGAAGAGCAGGAATCTGTACTCTTTAATGTGACTTTCGCTTCTGGCTTTAGTAGATAGTGAAATGATTTAAGTGTGCAATTCTATTGGGGAGAGTTGTAGAAAATTTTGACAATTATTACAACATGCATTTTCTCTTTCTTTAGGATCTGCATAAACCCAAATATTCCTTCTCATTTTGCAATCAAGTGCTATCTCATCACTAAATCAGCCTTTGGACTAAAATGCAACAGAAAAATTGAAAGCTAGTTAGTTTGTTAATTAAAGCCATCTCCTTTATCAATCCAGCCATTTGGATTGTTTAGTTTACCTCCCACTATGTAGGTGTTATGTTAATAGTCCTCATCTTAAAACTGAAGAGGAAAAAGGTCAAACTGAAAATACTCTTTGAGAATATATTCTCAACGATGTTGGATAAAACCATTTTTTTATATAAGTAATATACCTATGATGTGAATCCTGTGTTGGTTTTCAGTCTGACTTCAAAAAACAATGATGCAATGCTGAACCCTCTGTGTCACCAAATTGAAGACATCCGTTTACATTCAGATTTAACTAAGTCTCAATCATAAAAACATCTCTTGTAACCTTCTGTCCTATAAACTTTTCATTTTCATGTTATATCTAGATGTTAGGAAGTCTCAGATGTGTGCTTGGACACGCACTGATGCACACACACAAGTATATAAAATGTATTTGAAGCGAAGGGTAAGTATATGAGTTATTCTAACAGACTGCAAGATATTCAGTGGCTATTGTGTTGCTTCTGTAATTTTAGAGGCTCTATTCATACACGTAAAATGCGCTCTTTTGATTTGTATTCCCTAGTGACGCTGTATTTTGTCAATTGTATCTAGTTGTTGATTATTAAATAAAGGAATTTCTGCTGGGACTATCTATGTTCAGGTCACCATGATTTGACTGTAATTGCTTCATGACAGTTTTGTGATGGAAGAAGCAGTAGTAGCTTTGTAATGGCCTCATCATTAACGTCTTCTCCTCTGAAGTGAGACATCGGCAGCTAATTCCCAGCTGAGGAAAATTAAGCCTCATTGATGACTTAGTATTCCCAGGATGCAGGTAATTTTGGGTAGGGTTTACCTCCCCTCCATTGGAAGTAGGACATTGCAGAGTGAAGAAACGACTGATTGGGCCAGAGGGAGAAAGCATAAACTTTAGCCTTATAGCACTCTCATCTGAAAGGGCACATACCAGATTCCCCAATTTCTTTTCTTACAAGATTTTTTATGAGGTTTATCTAAAGATTGTTTCATATTAAATATGTAAAGAGTTTTTAAGAAAAGTACACAAGACCACCTGTCCCTTGTGAAGTACTGAAGCTACGTGGCTCTGAAGTCCAAGTCTCCACTTCTCCCTTCTTGCTGCAGTAAGTCTTGAATCCTTCAAAAGAACGATTTTACTCAAGCATCTCACAGAATGGGAGACACAGGCATGGATGCAACCTTTTCAGGCTGTTGTGGGAATTGCCTGCTGCTACTCTGAGCTAGAAGTCCGATCAAGATGAAGACGAATGGAAACAGCACCAACATCATCTCCGAGATGGTGCCTTAAAAGGGTGAACACCAATTCTTTCAAAAAAAATTACTCTTGGTGTCTTTCCACCAGGGAAAATACTAACTGTTGGATTCAAGCTAGTCAAGATAACTAACTGTAGCCTACGTTGAGGCACTTCAATGGTAGCATGGGATAGGGAATTTTACAGTTGACTTTTCCAAGAAAGCTCCCTGCTCAACATGCTGATGTTTCAGACCACATACTGAAGTCATTCATTCTCCCATGAAGTGTGTAGGGAGTCTTAGACATCATGTAGAGGGCACAGATTTCTACTCTGCAGTGGAACATCGGAAGTCAGACAATGCCTCATTGAATTTTTCGACTCCTACCTCCGTTCCTGGCTGTAGCTTTTAATGTTTAGTTAATGGAGGGAAGAAATGTTTCCCTAGTAACTTAGAAGAGATTTGTCAGCTATAAAAGCACACAGGAACAACTGATAAAAAAGGTAATCCCAAGAAAATGCACTCCAAATGGATTACGAGGTAACAAAGTCAACACAGGCTACATGTCAGAGTGACAGCTCATATTTGCTAATGCTGTATGTGTGAGCTAGTTAGTCAGAGCTGCTGAATCTGCCATAATACATGAGCATATCAGTTTCAATAAACACTGAGACAGATTTTATTTCAGCTTTAACACCACATATTGCAAAATCACAAATGCATTTAACCAAGAGGGTACATGACAATTCCTTAACAAACATATCATCTCTTTGACATTGGTTTTAATGGACTAAGTTGACTTTGGCTGTAGTCCTTCTGCCTGCTGTGTTATTGCAGCAATGAAAATCAACACTGTGTTAGAGCAGAACCATAGAGAAAAATAATCTTAAAAAATACAACATAACATAAGAAAGGCATTGATCAGCAAGTCAAGAACCGGAAAGCAAATGTCATTCGTTCACTTCTCCAGACTGATTCCTCTGTTTAGTCAGTTCGCTAGACATTTCACAATCAACAAAGAGAACATAAGGCAATCTGAGAAATCACACAAAAATTCAGTGGCAGACAAAACTCATTTTCAGGTATCACAGTAACTAAACAATATTTCTACTCCTTAAAAAGAACTCTGTGAAAAAAATAGGCAGATCTTATACATTTACACTAACTCTTTGGACAAGTATTATTTCATTTCAACAGCACGGATCCCAAGCATAGGAATTTTTCCTCGCAGACTCGCAGTCTTCATTTTGCGACTCCTTATTACAATAATAAAAGTTTTATGAACTCAAATGACGCTATTAAGAAAGGAAAATTAGCCAAAGCCTCTCTGGACTTATTCACAAGACCAGAATATTCACTTCTTATTTCCATAAACTCTGGTTATACATGAAAATGAAACATTAAAGTGCTGGTCCAGAGCCAAGTTGCCCTAATACATAAAAGTTTAAACTACAAAGCAAGCTGCTGCTGGAAGACATTAGCATAATCCAAGTACGGGATCCATGTCATTGCTGTCTTGCGAAAGGCACTGAAGAACACTTATGCCCACTACTAATGGAACTGATCAACTTCTCAAAAAAAGCACGCCAACTATGCCTTTAGAACAATATAATATCTTGACCAGTTAAAAAAGCCAGTACCTGATTTTCTAGCTGTTGCCGACATAGGAAAAACTGCTGTGAAAGCATTAAAGAAAATTCCAGCAGTACAGAATTGGCCAACTGTTGAACCTTCACAGGTTTGGACCAAGGTACAGACCAAAGACTGCAGTGGGAACTCCAATTTCCACAATCCATGGCTCTGGCACAAGTAAGACGATCTCCATGTTGTTCTCCGAGATCTTCGCAGTGACATTGAGAAAGTGAGCTACAGAAGAATTTCTCCAAAGCATAGAATTAAATATCTCTGTATATCTAATTTATCTCTGATAAGACTCAGAGAAGACAGTCAATAAATACTCCTTCACTCCTTCTGCGGCCTCTTAGAGTTTATGCTGCCCCCTTTTCAGAATTTACAGAGGACCATCAGAAAAACAGATAAGGACATAAAACGTGCCCAGATTCCAACAGTCTTTGCTGGGCTCCTGATACTCAGCACTCTCTTGCTTTTTCTTGATACATTTTAATAAATAAATATATATATGTATATATACACACAATTTTTACAATGGCATAGTAATAGGAATACTTGCTTATGTAAGCCAAACACTTGGATGTAAGTTTGTGCAGCCAGATGGTTAATTCAGATGGTGAAGTGAGAACATACTTAGTGGGAGACACTGATAGGGACTGAAAGAGCAGGTACGTCAAGCAGTGGGTCCCTCAATATACGCGTAAAGATTTACAAGTTCAGAATTGCTGGAGAGCAGAAGCACAATCATATCACTTACAGTTCTTGCCATGTTTTTGAAGGGAAGCAATCTCAACTGTTTTATTATGTGCTGAACTCAAAGCTGCCTATTTCAGTGATGCATGCTCATCACATAACTACTGGCTTAGACCTTGATCTTAAGGGCAGTATATGCCTATTATGTGAAGCCAAAGATCAGGTGTTAAAATGTGCTGCACAGTCAAAATGATGCCAGACCATGAAAGCAGAGCAGCAGCACTTTACATGGCTAAGAAATTTTAGAGGCAAGAACATGAGATGTCTCAGGATTTTCAGCCACATACAAGTAAAGAAGGATTTTATGGAGACTGCTCACCTGGACCCACGGGCCTAAAGTCATCCCAGGTGGCACTTTGGCACATAAACATTGGGTTTTTTTTATTTTTTTTAATACGTCTCTGTATTTCTTCCTCCTTTGTAACAATCCTGACAAACTATTTGTCTGTGACCTCCACCCTGGTTTACCATAACTCACTATGTGGGTAAAGCATGGGCTCCAGATGTGACTGCTCATCTTTCCCAGTGTACATATCAATACAGAATAACGGACCCATATCTAAGGCTTTCTGCGAGTAGTTTCTAAAATAGACCAAATAAAGAAAAAGGCATTGTTCATCTCTGTGATCAGAATCTCCTGTTTCAGTGCACAGTGATAGCCTCAGAATTGCAAATTGGACAGCCCTGATGCTGAGAAGCATAGGATGCGCTACACACAAAGGCATATCTGAAAACTTCAAGCGTAAGGGTCTCCTAGTGCCAAAGTTAGCGGTCCTTCATGGTAGTAGGAATATAGATATCTAGAAATCTCAAAGACCTGAGCAGATCTAGCTCTTTTATTCTATAGTCTCTGTTCTCCATAGGTATTTTATTTAATGCAAAAGTTGTGTTAGCAGTGAAACCACTCACTTTTATCTAAGATGCTGTAGTTAGCATACTTACAAAACAAAAAAGGGGATTGCATCAGTTCAGTTCTTAACTTGGCCTATAGTTGAAGCCCTCACCACCATCCTCAAATTAAAAAAGAACCCTTACCTGTTGCAGAGACTTTTTTTTTTTTCTTGTGATCCTTCTTGTCTCAGGAATTTTGAATTCCATCCTACACAGTGGCACAATTTCATCTAGATTTACTACAAATTGCATTCTTTTTCATTTCTGCAGTTTTAGATCCATTGATTAGAATGCCAAAACAAAGTGCATTTGAATCTCCTCAGGCTAAATTGCAAGTGAATCTCAGATCAATTGCTTAGTCCAACATTCAGCCTAGTCTTTAAAACGTGGTTTGCATCAGAACTACTTTCTTTCCAAGGAGTGACTCCACTTTCATTCTGCCAGAAGTTCAGTCTGGCTCATGTCAGTGAAACACGGTCACAGGATCTTGGATGGAGGAATGCACACCAGGCCCTACATGAGAACTGCACACTTTAGCTCAAAATGGAAACGGATGGAAATGCAATTTTATTGCTAAATGGGGAAGTATTACAGTGTGGTTAGTCCCCTTCAGGGGTATATGGCATCTGAATTAGGGAGCCTTTAGGATGTTAGTTCTGGCACCTCTTTTAGGCTTAACTACTTGTTATTAGACTAAGTGCAGCCTAAGTACTGCCGCAGATTCCTCATTTCTTCATTAGATTTAATACATTACAGAATCTTTAAATCTGTGAATGGTTCAAGACCTGGTTTGATTAAACTTCTTGTTTTGATATATGAGCCATAGTGGCTGCTAAATAACAAAAGCCCAGCTGAAACATGGGATAATGAGGCCAGAGCATTTTCTGTAGTGATCAATTGTGCATCCAGAGCAGGTCAAGCAAACCAAAATGTTCATGCCTTTAAGAGTTCTTGAAAGTCTTCTCACTAAATACCACGGGAAGGAGTGACATTTTATACCTTGGAGTGATAGGTAAGATATTTCTTGCCTCACTTGAAGATATTTCTTTGCTTATTCTTAGACTCCTACCATGAGAGGGGTGAAACAACATAGTTTATAGTAGTTTAGACTATCACTATGGCATAAATAACACAGAGGTTTTATATCAAACTTATAGGTTTGAGTTACCTGGCATGCAAAGTTTGACTTTCTTAAGCTGTGCTGATTATAAATTGCAATATTGGCTAAGATATCTCAGAAAATGTTCACTTCAGAATTTCAAAGGCAAGTTGAGACTCAGCTGGAACTTGGCAGAGCTGAGTTCCAGACAAAAATGATTCAGCCTTTTCCTTCTTCACATGTTATCTTTCACTATCTTTCATCTTGTCTTTTCCCAACCTTTCATATTCTGGAGGAAAATGAAGAATATGAAAAAAGATGATACTCCAGGGTTTTGGACTTTCACGGTAATGGTCTGTTTTCAGAAAAAAATCAAGATTAAGTACACAGAGAATTACAGAAGGATTCAATACAAACAAGTGATAACGGTACTAATCTTTCAGACTGAAAAAAATGACAATATTTTCATAGTGCATTTGAACAGTTTATAGATAGGATAAGGTTCTTCTTGAATTTGTCAGTTATTGATCTAAAAATGACAATGCAATTCACTGGCATCTTGTCGAACTAAGACATTGAAAAGTACAGTATCAGTAAAGCACAAATAAAAATTGCAAGTTGGTTGCCTTCCTGTAATCTAGTCCAGCAGAACATTATTATCCTCAAATATTCATGACTTACAAGTGAGAATGCCAATTTATAGACTATAGAATAAAAAATCAAATTGTTCTAAGAGGTCTTAGGCAAAAATTTAGCTGCTTCTACACTACCACTACCTTGAATGACGGTTGAAAACCTTGTCAATCTTTAATTGCTTCATATAATTAGTTTTTAATACAATTGATGGAAAAAAGCAACTACAACAAATTTAACACATGTAAAAAATAAGTAAATTTGCATCAGATTTGAAGGATCTGGCACACTGCCATTCAACACAAAGTCTTGGAACAAGATAAAGTCATCCATATACTTAACAGATGTTAAACAAAACAAAAACTAAAAAGTGCTATTGCTAAAAAATTCTTACGGTGAATTCAGATTTGGCTTCATGTTCATAACACAACTGACTTGACAAATGAAAAGTAAAGATTCAGATAAATAAAACACATAATAGAATGGCCACACACAGTGGATGGATCTCATAAACTACTGCAAATATTTGTACTGTTCTAAAAGTCATCGTGATTAAAATTTAACTATGTTTTTGCTGCTTCTATCCAGTTTTACTGAAAAGACCCAAAATTCAGTTTCAAATATGTTAAAATAACTTGGTGTTTTCACATTTTTCTCATCTGTAGAAGTACCAAACACAGGGTTCAGCACTATAGACATTTATTTCTTACTTACAAATCAGGCAATCCTTGACAAGACAGTACAGTACAATAACTCTTCCCATAATAACTTATATATGAGTTCTATTTTGGTTCTTTGCTGAAATGGTTTTCTTACATTTATTTTCACAATATAAATGTCCTTTGTCAAGATAGATGACAAATGTAATTAAGCTGCCAAGAAAATCCGTTTAATTGATAGTTCCAGTATTGAAGGAAGCCTGTGCAACCTTTGAGTTTGTTTTCTTGTTCAATGCTGTGCAGATGAAGTTTCCAGCTTCCATGACTGCATAAAGATCTACTCCCTAAAAAAAAGAGGTGAAAAATGTTAAGAATAATAATAAATGCATATGTTGAAAATGCTTAAACTACACAGTTTTTATGCTCCTGGGTCTAATTTTTGCAGTCAAAGGTCCTGAATCATGTCATAGGTTGGTAATGGAGATGAGAAGAACCACAGTGATGTACATAACAGTCGCTGCTTGTTTGGAAGGCTTTATCACTTCAAGGGTGATTTCTTATTTTAATAGTAGTAGACCAAATATTCTAGTAATATCTTTCAAACTCAAAATAATATGGAACAAAGAACTGGAATAACAACTAGAAGATCTTGGGGAAAAAAAAAAACCAGTGTCTACATATGTGCTGTACTTATTTACCACTCAACACTAAGAAATGCCATGCTTATAATTATCCCATTTACAGCTCAGGAAAATGGAGGAAACACACTTGTACTGGCAGATGAGTTCAGTGACAAACAGGATTTGCATTCTCATGAATAAATATAATCTTCTTAAAGAAGTTCCTTTCAATGCAAAATTACAGTTTACATTTCTAGCATAACTGAGCAAAATTTGAAGCTGCTTGTTCTGTTCATGCTAAAAAGATGTTAATTGAGAAACCAAATGGCTTTTAACTAACATAAGATATATATCAGTACTGTTATCACTACAATGGTAGTCACTGCATGTCACTGATTAAAGAGGAAAAAAATACTTCATTATTAGTCTCATGGATTATTCATGTACAGCAAAAAAATTAGCATTAGATCACATAAGTGCTGTAAGTATTATATTTGTTCCAAAGATTGGATTTAAAAGCCATAAAGTTCCTGTAGAAGGGATGCAAAGGCAGACTTTGAACTACCAATACACTGAGCAGTCACATAAAACCAGTAGAAGGGTATCATTCAACACTAGAGAGCACAAGATGTATTGCCCCAGAAATACACCTTCATAACACTTATGGATTTATGCGGTGAAGTTTAGATCAAGACCTGATTTGTATGCTTAATCCTCGAATTGAATCTAGCACTTATTTCCATCTTCTACAGTAAACTTTTGGTTTTTTCATTCTTGGAATTGGCTAAAAATGCTAATGAGAACAGAAATTACTTCACAGAAATGTAATAAAAAACATTTTTAATTTGAAAAAAAAATGCTTCAAAGTTTCCATTCAGGTCTCATATATAGCACCATCTAAAACATATTGTTCAAAGATATCCTTTTATAACTCTCTCCTTTTAATACAGTTATAACAAGGGTGATTTCAGCTCATTTTGTTTATCCTTTATTGGTCATTACTTAGATTTAGTTTGTAGGGTGCCGTTGCACATAACAAAATTCTTACAGCATCTGTACTTTTTTTACTAGGAAGAAATAAGAACCATACTACCATAGGCGTACTTGGTAAAAGAGGATTACCGTGGGAGCACAAACCTCAGCATTCACAAGCATGACTCACAGATGGGGATGGGAAAAGAGTAGTGACATGGGTTTGTAAGGTTGTTGAGGCAAAATAAGATGTCTTCAGATGTATACTCAGAAATGTACTTAAGTGTACTTAGTAACCACTCCATGTATCCAGAATTATTCCTTGACAGCAAGGAATGAAATCATGAACATAAAGGCAAGTACCTCCAATAGTATCTATGAACTTGGGTAAGAGCCTTAAGTTAGAAAATCTTCTGCCAGAAGGTAAAGTCCTTTAACTACCATTGACTTCAATTAATTAGTTCTTATGTAGCCTTCATAAATATCAAGTCTATTATCTCTCTGAATTTTGGTTTCGGTGTCAGTAATGTGAGGCTAACAGTACTTAGTTGCTTCTCAGAAAGGCTTATTATTTGCCAGGCACTTTGAAGTCATTATAAGCACAGGTACTATTACTGTAATTACATAGGAACCATATAGAAACTGTTTTTATAGAAAGTACATGCCTCTAAAAAGTTTCATAAGCATTAATGATCTATAACATAATTATCTATCCATTAGCATGGTACAAGCAATAAATCTCTTTGCAGATGTACTCTGCTAGAAAATCATTTCACATTTAGGCTGCGATCAATTCATTTCACATGTCACTTCTTGGTTACATGTTCTGAAGAACAGTATAGAGCAACCATCAATTTTAATGTATCTGGTCAATCTGGACTCAATAACGTACACCTAAACACTGTCCACCCTTTGGCTGACATTTTAAGTGACTTCAGTCAACAAAATGAAAGCCTTAGCGCATAGCTGAGAGGAACAGGAGGAAGCACTCCTTGCAAATGGATAATATTAGTAATTATACTTTCATTTGGTGCCATTACCAACAGATCAAAAGATTTTTGCAATAATGATTTTACAGAAATGGCCGTGGTACCAAAAAAAACCCCAACACTGCAAACACCAAAGCTCATATATTAAGGTAGTAATTTTGAGGCTGTGTCTCTCATCCAGTAAACCACTCCTCTCTTAATGGGCCAGAAGAGGGTCAAGGAGCAAAGCTGTGTGTTTTTTGAGTGCACAATTTAAAATAATAAAAACAAACAAACAAAAAAAACATAAAACCCCTCGAGAACTAAATATTAAATGTTTGATGATGAGATTGTTATCTCCGTGGGACTTGGTATCAACCTTTAGGACAAGGTGGATTTCTGCTTGGACACCAGATCATTAACAGATTAATAAACACTATCAACAAGCCTGAAACAAGGTATATTTCATTTAATCAGGTAATTTTTATCTAATTGATTCCTTTTGCTATGAGTCAATTGGAAAACTCAATGGGAATTTTGCCCAAGGAAAGAACATACTGAAAGCCTACGTCTAAGGCACAATGTAAAGTGAAATGCATGATTTCTCTTTCTTAGTGCAAATAACTGTATTGTTGCAAAAGAATAAACACCTTCTTCATGAAATAAGCTACCCCGAAGCACATATGAACAGCTCAAAACAGAGTTCACTTGTACGATGGACGCTGGTGTTTAAATCTTTTCTAAACAGGTATCTGACTACTCTCCAGAACACCTTAAGAAGCAGATGAAAGCTGATAAACATCACAGTGAGCTCTGTAAGGTATTGAATATGACATAATAGTACAATTCCAAAACAAGTCCTTTTATGTCAACGAACTCTGTCGTCATGCGTGCCACGCTGAACTGCAACCGACAGAAAAGAACTAAGCTCCCCAATAACTCAGAGTGTTGTATTTCAGACATCAGACTTTTCAGTTTCTTTCTGCAGTAGTTCAAATACAAACCACACATGTTGTAATTTTGGCAGCTCTTCATAGGTTCTTCTTTGAGCTTGACTCTCAAAGTCTATGTCTAAGTTAAAGGTAAAGTCATATCGCCTGAGTTAGTACAAACTCCTTAAGCCACACTTCCAGAACATTGATAACCAACAGGAAGACCAAAGAGCACATTCTTTAGAGAAGGCAGCATTACTTGGTTTCCAGGAATATAGAACAACTAACATGCCAACCAAGCCAGGGTTACTTTCTGGTAAGGTTCACTAAAGCACAGGTCAGTGGAGATAAGTTGCTTTGCCCTCTCCTCCAACAACAGGGCTGGAAATAAAAATGACTATGATTTTGTACAATTTTGAAATATATTAAGTGGACACCAGAGAAACAGCAATATTCTGTGCTTGGGCTCCAAACACCACATTTTTTTTTCTACTTTTAAGCCAGAAAAAGAAATAACAAGTTAGTAAGCATTCCGAACCAAATCTGTGAAAAAAAATGAGATCTGCTTGGTCTTGCCACTGTAGCGCTGATCAGCCTTCTGGGACAATGCCTGCAGTAGTGATCTTTTTGTGGGTACTGAGGCAAATCAATGGCTGAAAACAGTTGCTACTGAGCTCCTCATATGTTCAGGTAGGGACAGGGGAATTATTCAAATTCCCGTCAAATACACAAACCAGTTCTATCCTAAAGTGCTAGTGAAGACAACATCATTCATGTTATGTGTCAAGCCATGCTAAAGCACCGAGTATGCAAAAACTATTTGCTCCCAATTTTTTATTGTACTGCAGAAGTAATTGTCAGACATGTATCGTGTGTTTTCTAGAAAAATATTTGTGTTTTCCTTAAAGCCTTAATTAGAAAGTAAAAATATCTTACTGTATTGATCCCCAGTCCATTAAGCATGTATATCACATCCTCTGTGGCTACATTTCCAGTAGCACCTTTTGCATAGGGACAACCACCCAGTCCTGCAACCGATGAATCCACTACAGCAACTCCCATCTGGAAAATAAAAACACAAAACATGCAACATCAGTACAGAGTATTATTTATAATTATTCATAAATAGTAGGATATACCTATCAGTTATCCTGGATAAGATGCACATTTCTCCACAAATGAATGTGTTTCTTGGAGGAAATTCCTCACAGCAGCATTGGTCCTGACATCTTTATAAAGTAAGACTCTTCAAACACAGGATATAGAACAGAGAACTAACGGTCAATTATACGTGATATTGGCAGATAAAATGATGGCTGTTTGAGAGCCAAACAGAGTTTTGTGTCTTATTTCTCTTCATCTCTCTAGATGGTTTTATGGAGCCTGCATCTACTCTTGCAAAGGCTTGCACGAAAACAAATACAATCAATGCATTTATTCAAATGTGTAATTTTAAGCATATGTATAAGTCTTTCCAAGTTGTAAGTCTTAATATTAGTATCTGATTTATGTGTCATCCAACAGGTTTTGGGACATCTACCCTCTAAAATGTGTTTTGTATTAATGGTATTTTTCCACAAAGAACGCCCCCTCAGCCTTTTCTCTCTTCTCGTTTTCTTTTCTTTCCTCTTTATTAGAGATCATGAAACCACTATGTAAATAAGTCTTTGTTCTTGTTTTAGTGGAGGACTACAAGGTATTTTCACCCAAATTGGACACCACATTGTAAGGAAGAATTGAATTTTGGCAGATTAGTTAGAGTTCATGAATTGAAATCAACTGGAAATAAAAGCTTAAAGAACTTCACCCTGGTGAGTTTGACCCATTGTTCATTGTATTCACCAGTCTAGAAGAAAACACAACCCCCAAAACATCAAATTTCATATCCCAGCACAGTCCTGGAGCAGCACACAAAAGTCTGTCTTTTAAGATACTTGGAACAACTGAATAGCTTGGATATCATGGAAGTTCTCCGGAGATGAAGGTTCCAATCTTTGAATATTTTTAAAGGGAGTACCTGATGCAAAGTGTTAAGCTTTTGTATTTAAATTAAGAATTGAAAACCAACCAGCTGTCATAAATTCATACTTCTCTGATTTTTATTTTCTTCTTACTACATCCAAGCTTCCTCTCTTTCCTAGTCCTTTCTCAGTATATTCATGACAAACAATAGTAAATCAGCTACCAACTCTGCCCAACAGATAATATTACATTTGCTATGGGATAAAGCCCTTCCTGGGAGATTGGTCAGGGATGGAAAGGAACCGGGCCTGTGATTTCCACTGACTTGTTTAGTGGTCTCTTGCAAGATCTTCTTTCTGTCATTAGATTTTAAATTAAAGCTGAAATTTGGAAGCGTTTCTGTCTGTTTCAACATGTTAGGTATGTCATCCAGGACATCGGTTCTCCCTTGCTACAGAAAGCTTTTCACACTTCCCCTTGAAGAAGATTAGCTGCCTTTGGAGGCATTCAGGCTCTAGAGATAATCAGTGGCAGGCAATGATATTAGGCAGAGAGGTCATCAGATCTTCAAAGACACCAGCTTCTCTCAACCTTACGCACCCTAGAGTGTCATCCTCCCTCTTGGGCTAATTTAGGTAGACATATACTGGAAGTTCAGAGGAAGTCAAGCAGACTGACTCAGGGTGCAATCACAGCTCAAATTCAGGACAGGAGTCCCTGTGCAGAGATGAGTTTTCAATACTCCAACTTTGACTTTGGGTCCAGAGAGATTCAGAGGTTAAACCACGCCTGTTACTCACATTTGCAAGTCAGTAAGATCAGATTAGAGGCTTGACAGCATGGGGCGATTTCTGATGTGATATGCTCCTTCTGAGGGACTTACCTGTCCCCAAAGGCTTTGCTGGGAACCTGAGCTTCTCCTTCACAGCCATGAATAGAAATAGATGGCAAGACAGGCAAATGATGATGCCCTGCACATTGTAGTTGCTAAATCTCCTTTCTGAATATACCCATCAGTGGCGGTTTTTTTAGTTGTGGAATATATTTCCTAATGTTTTGTTGAACTTTCTTCTAGTTTTAACAGTGCTTTCCATTGTTTTATCACTGGCATTACAGGCTCTTTGAACTTGCAACATTTCTGGAAGGCAATAATAAAGAGTAATCCAATAAAGCGTTGTCCCAGCTCCTGTTCTCCATCAGGGAACATTATCTTGAGCTAGGTAGCTGCTCAAAGCCTGTAATAAAGACCTCAAAGGAGCCTAGGTGCATAACTGTGACAGGCAAGACAGTACTGTTTAATATTGCTCACACAATGAGGCTTTTTAAGAAGGGATATGGTACTTTAAAGTACACTAATCTGTGAATTATGGAGTGAATCACCAAAGTACATGTTTCACATTTCAGTCACTTGTCACACACTTTGTTTGTGTAACCCACCGGTCAGAAAATGTGTTATACAACACATCTGTGTCTAATACACAGAGGGTATGTGTTTATGGTAGCTTTCAACTGGAAATTCTGTCTCTTTTTGCACTAGCTGCTAAGATTCATACATCTACTCTGGAAGTCATTGCTTCAAACTCCACAGTGGCAGCTGTTGGGCTTGGAAGTGTCCCTGCAGAAACACACCTAAGTAGAAAGATACAGGGTGTGGTGAAGGCCTGGGGAAGAGAAAACAGAGACTAACACGTAGAAATGCTGATATGATACAAGCACGCGTCCCACTATCACGACTGCTCTTTCAGGCTGATTTTAAGATTTCCACCAAAAATCACAGTTTTGAGGATAAAGAGGTAGAAGAAAGTGTCCTCCATGGAGTTTCCCACCAACTGTCAGGTTATACCATAACTGCTAGAGCATTCTTCTAGCTGTACTTATTTTCAGTACCTTGTGCGTGGGTTAAAAGCTATAGGCAAATAAATTGCTGAGGTACATCATGGCTGTTAAAACTCCCAAGGATGATCAACAGACTTAGAAATGGCTTTAGTGGCATTTCAGCAGTCACTTTCTAACCCCAGTGAATTATCTCATGAAACACTGTCATTGTGCAGAAATGGAAAAAAATGGCAACTAACTTGCATTTGGTGACAATGAAAGTGGAATCTGAAAACAGACAGAAAAGTTTGTAGTTTCAAAGCTGGGAGAAACTCCTCCTGTGGGTGTCACCTATACTACTATCAGTACCCTGTTCATATGCTTTGCTGTGAGAAAAAAACCAAGAAATAATATATTGCCACCATTAAAAGGATAACTTCTAAAGACACTGTATTTTAATTTCTTTATATGCTTGTACAAACACTTGTGATGTCACCATAATTCTGCATTTGCAGAACAAGTCTCATAACACCAGGGTACATGTTGTTTGCAATTGTTTGTTGAAAGGGTTTGTGAATACACACCTGGTTTAGGGAGTGTTAGGAATGGTTGGACTCGATGACCCAGTGGGTCCCTTCCAACCTAGTGATTCTATGATTCTACACGGAGGGGTATGGGATACCACATCAACATGACGGTAATATGAAATACACATCTTTGTCTATGCACATCTTAGTACTCAGGCAGCTTCATCCAAGTTAATGCAACCTACTTCCTCTGAAAACTGAAGTGAGCTCAGTAATTTTAGTTTGACATACATGTAAAAGCATAAAAAATTACGTCTTCTGATGGCTAAGAAGTGAGAGCAGTAACCTCCACATGATGGACAGTCATAATTGCTTTGTCTTTCAAGCCATCAACTATTGTGGCTAAACAGAAAAAAAGAGAAAGTCTATTTACAGCTACACATTAGTAACATCCTTGGTATGGTGACTTTCATCCTACTACATGACATTAAAATCATTACTTCCTAGAAGTAGCGTATAAACATGTTCATGTCTCTGTAATTGTATCTGCAGCAGGATGGACTTGCCATTTTAACACTCAGTGAGTTGTAGACAAGATCTTGACAGAGTGTGTAAAATACAGGAGCACTGACTGACCTCCAGATCTGACATGTCTTCAAATCAGTGCTTTTCATACGCAATGAGCAGAGTTCTCTGCCTTTACGATATTGTTGTTCAAAGTTCTCTTCACAAGACTTCTGATAAGACGTATACTACAACATGCTGTTATATCAGCAGCAGGCTCAGCTGCATTCATCTGCTCCTGCATGTGGTACAGGCAAATATAACGTGTTTTCTGATTTGTGTGCAGAATCACTCCAGTTCACCTTCAGTGTGGCCCCATTCGAAAAGTCCTTAAAGAATCCATACTCCAAGCTCCATTCTAATAGTGCTAAAAACAGACGTTGGAAAACATCCTTCAGCAGCACTACTAACTAATTTGGAGGTTAATATTACAGCCCAGCCTGTCCAAGCACAGAGTCTGAAATAGCACCTAATAAATAACTTCTCTGCAAGTTGAGCAGCTACGAAGCTGTTTTGGTTTTGCAGCCATTAAAAGCATAAGGGGCTCTAGAAGAAAAGCTAAAAATTGACATAATGTGTAAAACAAGGCCTCTTCCTTCATGTCAAGCCCTGTATTTGTCAAGCTTTGAAAGGAGATAACAAGTTTCAAGCCTTTCAGCAATCTGGGCTTGCAAAACATTCACTGTCAATATGAGATCTTTAAAAAGCCCATCGTCTCGTTGTCACTTCCTGACAGGCACTAAATTGTGCTGAAATTCAAGAGAAATTGCACTGCAGCTATTTTGTAGGATGTGTCCTAGATGAGCACCGAGCTGCTTACGTGTGGACATGTGTGTGGGTGAACAATGGCTTCGCTTCCAGGACAATTTAAGTGCTCCAATCTTTTTTGACACTTGTACAATTCTGATATTCACTAAATTCCTGACAGTGGTTCCTGAACACCTTCCAAACTTTAGCTTTGGCTAGCTTTAGCTTACTCTCTAGAGAAGGCTGAAGACTTTTTGCTCCTGTCCCATGCTAACTTCCTAACCCTCCAATGAAAAGAGCAAAGAATTAAATTCATCACCTTTGTCAAATAGCCAGTTTTAACAGGAAACCATTATTGCCAGTGAATAATAAATGTTTCATGTTTCTCATTTTGCTTTACTACCTCCTCATAACTTCTTGTTGGGACAATCAGTCTCCTTCCTTACTGATCTTTAAACCTGACCTCGTCTGAAGAAAATTAACTTTGTCCCTCTCTTAAAAACGGCAAGATCAGCATCAGTAACTCCAAGATGCATGAGGTATAAACCAGGAACTATAAACCAGGTCTCTCATAAACTGGCATTTTTTAAAACTATGAGATCTCGAAACCATGTTATTGAGGATCCCAAGTATGCATAAAATACAGATTAAACAGGAAAAGATTTGTTGCCTTAGAAATTTTAGTAGCCACAGCATTATAAAGTTCCATACCACAACGCCTTAAAGATAGGTGCACAAACATGACAAAATATGAGTACATTATATCAGTATTTGTTGAAGGAAGGAAGAAGGAAGTGAGGAAGGACAAGGAGGACCTATACACATTGGGTCAAAGACTGTCCACACAGAAAGCAGCACATGTCCCCAGAGGGACCTTGAAAAGCTGGAGAAGTGGGCTTGTGAAAACTTCATGAGTTCCAACAAGGAAAAGTGCAAGGTCCTGCACCTTGGTCAGGGGAACTCTGAGGATCGATACAGGCTGGAGGATGAAGAGATTGAGAGTAGAGGAGAAGGACCTGGGGGGAGGTCATGGGGGATGAGTAGCTGAACATGAGCTGGCAATGTGTGCCTGCAGCTCAGGCCAACCGTATCCTGGGCTGCATCACAGGAAATGTGGCCAGCAGGCTGAGGGAGGCGATTCTGTCCCTCTACTCTGCTCTGGTGAGACCCCACCTGGAATACTTGTCCAGTGCTGGAGCCCTAAGCACAGGAGAGACATGGACCTGTTGGAGCAGGTCCAGAGGAGCGCCACAAAAATGATCAAAGGCCTGGGACACCTCCACTATGAAGAGAGGCTGAGAGAATTGAGGTTGTTCAGCCTGGAGAAGAGAAGACTCTAAGGAGACCTTATCGTGGCCTTTCCATACTTAAAGGGGGCTTATAGGAATGATAGGGAAACCTTTTTAGCAGGGCCTGTAGCAATAGGACAAGGGGTAATGGTTTTAAAAGTTTAGACTACATATCAGGAAGAAAGTTTCCATGCTGAGGGTGGTGGAACACTGGAACAGGCTGCCCAGAGAGGTCCCATCCCTGGAAACATTCAAGGTCAGGTGGCATGGGGCTCCGAGCAACCTAACCTAGTTGAAGATGTCTCTGCTTACTGCAGAGGGGTTGGACTAGATGACCTGTAAATGTCTCTTCCCACCCAAATCATTCTATGATTCTATGCTTAATCCTTCCAAGTGTTTAATCCTGCAGCCCTGTCAGTGCCTAGCTGGCACTCTTGGCATGGTGTGGTACTGTCCCATTATTGTGTCTCTTTGGTAGCCCTCTGCTACTTTGTGTGTCTTCAGAGAAAACTTCTCCTGTACTAATACAGAAAACTATAGAAGCGTAAATAACTATGCCAGCAATGCTTTGTAAAGTGGCTGCGAACGCAGAGAGCTTTCTGTGAGTTCTATTATCAACTTGTCTGAAAACAAAGCTTGCCACCCACTTTATTTCAGTGAAACAAATGCATGTAAATAAATATTGGTTTAGTATTTGAGCAACTAGAAGAACATATTTCTACATATAAGGAAAGAAAATGCGACAACATCTTTCTGTGGAAAACCCTGAAAATTAACTACATTTCCTTCCTGTTTCTTTATCGCTTCTCTTTTGCTAAGAATTAATGCATCACAAAAGAAAACAGTACTTCTCAGAGTTAACGCCATCACTACTGACCACAGGGTGTCAGTGTTACATTAAAATCCATAATTTACCAGTTCATTTAGTTAGAAA
Source organism: Cuculus canorus (assembly GCF_017976375.1). Classification (NCBI taxonomy): domain Eukaryota; kingdom Metazoa; phylum Chordata; class Aves; order Cuculiformes; family Cuculidae; genus Cuculus; species Cuculus canorus. The sequence continues at coordinate 9,478,248 of NC_071403.1, forward strand.
ATTAATACATTCAGCCAAGAAAAACCCTAAATTTCTTTTCACCCTAAACATATGGAGATGCAAGCAATTTGTGGGCAGATGTACTGCATAAAATAGGTTAATAAAGCATTCCTTTAACTTATTGCACACATCTTTTCATATTGCTACTGACACATTTATTGTAAGCAAAGCTGGCAATGATATCTAGAGCTAAAGTTCCCTAACACTTTCCATCATAAGGCCCTACTTTTGGTTGTTTATTACTTTGTCAGCCTTTAACTGCTGGATCTTATATTTTCCGTGCCTCTTCTCTGCCTCAGGCCGGATTGTTTTGGAAAGATTTAGTGAAAAGTGGGGTTGGCCACTTCCAAGAACAAGTTTTGGGGAAGAAAAATGCTGTGTTGTGATGACGTTCAATTATTATAACACAAGTTTCTTGGAAATATTCATGTAGCTTTGCACTCTCTAATTTGGCACAGGAGGAATATTGATTTTAAAAGATCACACAGTCTGAACTCAGTTATGAGCTTAGGAGAGCTCCACCTTATTGTAAGGAACTGGTCAGCCTGGTAGCTAAAATGCCCAAGAGAGCAGCAACTGACCACGCTCTTTCCCTTGACCTCAACAAAAAGATTTGACGAAGTTTCTCTGAAACTGAATTGGAAAATCTGTCTCTGGTTGACAGTGCATCACCTGCACTGAAAGCTTCTCACTGGCTGGCTCAAGCAGCTGAGATCTGTGTTGGGGAACCAGGTCTTCAGAGAAGGTTCATGGATGTTTAGGAGGAAACTGATGCCATTAAATTCGAGACTGGTTTTGAGATTTTGGAGAGCTTAGAAAGGCTTAATCAAAATCCTATGCCATAACAAAATTAATCTTGCAAAGAGGTGTTCACAAATCAATATTTTGCACACAGGCATATTTTACTCCCTTTTCGAATAGGTTCACCCATTTTTATTTACAAGACAATAGGGGTTTGCTAATTTGGGTTTGTAAACGGTTCGAGCTGTTCCCTTGCTAAGGAATACAAAACCTGCAGGGGGAGCAGAAGACACATTTCAAGGTCTTATCGAAAGCCAAGAAGACACGATGATCATCAGAGCACTGAGTGACTTCCCAGTCTCCCTTTCTTCCCACCCCAGGCAACCCAGGCATTGCCAGATTTCCCAGGTCAGCTGCTGCTTATGTGAAGTAAGTGCTTATTGCCCCAGGTGCTCTTCAGCAGAAGTTGTTGCTCTCAAGTATACTTCTGGAGGTTTAACGGTTTGCTTGCTGTGTTGTGAAATAATCTGATTGTAAATTGTGGGATATTCATTTTAGGGATTTAAATCTGGACACTGTTAGAAGACTTGTTAAAGAGGTAAAGCAGAGAAGATAATAATCTTGGGATCTCAAGGGAAAGGGGAAACCAGAGAGGAAAGGCAAAGGGCATCTTTGGGGTAGGAGAGAACTGTCTAGTCCAGAAATGCAACAACTGAGCCAGGTTATCTGTGCAGGCAGGTGACAGCCAGGTTTTCATTACATGTTACATGCCATTGTAAATGAATAAAAATAAACTGAGAGACCTGAAGGGACAGGGAAGACAAAAAGATCACTCAGCTTGATGGTAAAGTCACTGAGGGTTCCTCTGAGAGAGGAAAATTTAGCTGGGACTGGAGTAAGCATGTTTGGAACTGCTGATAATGAAGGTCCAATGAAGAAAAAGGAATCCATCAGCTTTGCAAGGGATGGCTCGCAGAGGACATACAGAGTAGAGACGTAGCCACTAAAATAAAATGTCTGAATTATCATAATGTCTGAATTATCATAACGGCTCAATTAGGGGACATAGCTGAAAATTTGGTTGAATAAAGGGTGGAACTACAGCTGTGAATCAATGTTTGAGATGCAGGCTGCAAAGACTTTGCTGTGAGTTACAATATTGATGAAGGACAGAGTGCTACTATGGAGAATCAGGGAAAGGCACTGATCTGCTATTTAAAGTACACATGGTAAATGTGGAACTTGTGAATCTATCAATGAAAATGGCAAATCTGACTCAAGCATCACAACATCTGAACAGACTCATTGTTCCTACGTTCAGGGAACATATTAACCTAGTTCATCTATCTTAGTTATCCCTATTATCGGTATCTATACCTTATAAAGAAACCACAAATTCTTTAGATCTTGCTGATTAGTCCTGGTTAGCTTCTGCCAACTCCAGTGTCTTCTAGTTACTGTAAGACCAGTTTCTGTTGATTCACTCTGTGACTTAAGCTGCTGACTAAAACTGTTCCTGGAGGTCTAATTTGCCTGACTTTGTATAAACAGAACACTTTCAGCATGATGCACCAAGTAGCAGAGGACACTACCTTGTATCACTGTGAGCAAACAAAATAGGTGTTTGGCAGAAAACATTTGCTTTTACAAAATAAATATGTAGAAATGATGACATTTATAAGAAAGCTGGAAAAGCAGAACAGAACCATTTTCATTTCACAATGGTATTATGGCACGTCAGTGTCAGGTTATCTAAAAGAAGAAAATGGTAACAGCATTTAAAAAACACTTCTGACTCCAATTCAGCCAGAGCCCTCACACAGCAGCACTCCCCTAGAGCCAGGAACATCACCCACCCACAAAACACACTTTGTTTAGACTTTCATTCCCCATATTATCTCTGAAATCACACCCACTTGCTGCTCAGCAAAAAACGGTGCATCCCTGGGGCGCATCTCCAGATGTGCTTTGGAGTCCTATAAAAGTATCAGTTCCTTGTCTGGGGATGATCACCCATACAACATGTGTGGTTTCCAAAGTCTGAAAACGACTGCTAGCTCCTTGGTGTGGAAGCTGGAGAAGCTCAATGGACCAGCATGAGTGGAGTGACCCTAACATGACATCAGGAATTCTAACGGGTTCTTTGGTCGCCTGAAAATGTATGCTGAGGTCAGTCTCTTATCTGTCTTCCACTGTGCAGCTTCCCCCAGGGAACGTTAAAGCGCACTAAAAGTGAGACCCCAGTTTAAGTTGTGGACACTAAGGACTGTTAGTTCCAGTACAAGGACATTTTCTTCCACATTTAATTCAGGTTCCAATCTCAACTGCATAAAGAGCTTCCATATTTAGAGTGAAAAGACCTTTTCAGATATTGGTGACTTTTAGTATTGTTCCCACTCACAGCGTGACAACCAGACCTAGACTTGTTTCTCTTGGATGTGATGATATACAAAGTGAGGGAGCAGTTGGTAGAAGTCCTTCAGTCCAAGCCTCCCCTTTCTCTGCCACACACTAGAACGTCTGCTGAAGGTTTTGGCCACTACTCCAAATAGGATGGCAGTAATGACATATCAAATGATCCGTGGCAGACTGCAATTTAAAGTAGATGACTACTTATTTCATGCTTCCCATGCTTTTCCTCTGATGTTACTATCTATGCTTTCTGAAAGTTGCTCAGGTGACTGTTGTAACTACTATAACATCTTCCTTTCCATTTCACCTATTTAACAGGCATCAGGCTAGGCTGGAGTCAACTTTCCTCACCATCCATCCCAATAACAATCCATAAGAGATTTAGCTGACTTAGAGCACATTCAGCAGTGCAGCTAAAAGACCCCCCACACGCATCCAAACACAAATACATCCAGTAGTCAAGCAGTGGCACTATTCTACCTGGGGTTCAGGCTTTTTCTTCACCTTCCTTCTAAATAAATGTGCAATGCGGAACACCAAGGAAATGAACCACAAAACTCCTTCCTATGGCTTTTTTTCTCATTTGAGACCCAACCTGTGCTGTGCTTCACAAACACAAAGGAATATCTAAATGCTGAAGTTTAAATTTTCAGCTAATTTAGAAACCCTAGGACGTTAACCTGAGAAGTCTAGTCCTCTAATTTCCTCTTTGATCTTCACTTTTCAATCAGATTTTGCTGCACTTTCAGTCTCCTAACGCAATATCAAGATATAAAGCCCTAGCAACACAGTTCAGCTTCTTAGGAGAGTCTGGCATTTTATACAGACCCAGATCTCTTGAAATTTCTGAGTTATATAACAGTGGACTGGACTAATTCTTACTTTACTGAAATTATTATTCACTGTGAGCTTGCTTGAGCAAGGGCACGGCCTTAAAGACTGTATCATTATTACTATTAGTTCTAACCTGCAGTTGGAGTTCATACATTTGATTCATCTTGCAGATCTCAACAACCATCAATGGAATATTCAGAACTTATTAATAAGCAGGCAGAAACAAAAGGATCTGATTGCATCAGAGAACAAAAGACTCTTTTTATCTTTCTAAAAAGCAACAGCTCTGTTAATTCCTGAGGCTACTTATTTTGCAAAAGAAGATACTTGAAGTTTTCTAAACACAGTCACACATTTCCAATAGAGTATATATTTTATAATAATACAATTTGCTATTTAGAAGTAGGAAATTACTTTAACTTTCATCAAGTGTACAGAAGTGTTATCCTTATGCATTGCTTTAGTTGTTCAAATTAATTTAAAATGTACTATAAGGATTTGCATAATTTTGAATTCTAGTTTAGATTTTCCATAAACCATGGTATCTTTTGCATTTTATATTAATGTATACAATACATGCTTCATACTTACTATAAATTGTATACGCTCATAGCAGTTATTTTCTAATGTGAGAGATCCCTCTTCTCATTTCTGAAGATATATCTCACAACAGAAATGAACTGTGCATCCTTTCTCAAGCTGAATAGATGTATAGCCCCATCATTCACTACCACTCCATATTAGATTTAAGGTCCGGGCTAAAAATAATATGTACAATTAATGCTGTTAAATAGAACCTGCACCTTTTATTCAGACATAACTACTGTTTTGAATCTCTCTTAATTCTATTTTTACAGTCCCTTGAGTGAAACAATACTTTATTCTATTTTAGTATGTAGGATGTAAGGAAGTTCAGAGATTCTGCTCCCTGAAATTCATTAACAAAACATACTCAGCATAAAGAAAAGTGGATTGCCAAGATGTATGGTAAACTACTCTTAGAAAAAACCTCATGGCATTTATTACATCACCTAGACTACACAGGTGCATATCCATCTTTTCCTATATTTGGAAAATAAGACCTGCATTCTCCATTCAAACGCTTTTAACTTATTTACAGCTAGATCTGGAGACTTAATATTTATCATCACAAAGCATAAAGCCAAATGTCCTTTTTCTTCAGGAGCACCAAAGATTAACAGATTAGAATGTTTTCCACATGTCCATTTTACTGTCAAGAGAATATTAAAGAAGTTTTCCAGCTTCCGCAGCTCAGCCAGATGTCAATGGATCCCACAGTGAAGCAAAATTGGCAGAGTAGCCTTCTCATGACCCCAGCATTGTTTTATCAAGGATCAGTTTAAAAGTATAAAGGGCCATTTCTTGCTGAGATCTGTAATGTTTTTCAGCCCTTTTCCCCTGCAATTACACAAAAGTGCTGACTTTGTTGAACTACTGATATGCAGTAGTATTTCTTATGACTTCTCTCACACTGTGCTGTAATTGCTGTTTGTGTTGGCACAAGAAAAGTACCACGTCTTGTTTCCACTGTACATTTCCGGACTCTGGTTTCAGTAACATCAGTGTAGGATATTGTACTGGGCATATGTTTTGTTGTGTAAACATTAACTGGTAATTCACCCTGTCAATCTCCACAGTATGGCCTCTAATTACCAGAGGTTGAGGGGCTTCAGATGGACGTTCTATAAAATATTTACAGTACTAATACTATTTCTTTTTTTACTTCACTGGTGTCTGTGTTCTGAAAATCACTGCAAGAGAAAAAATACAACATCAAAAGCCATAAAAACCCCCCAAAACAAAAACAAATGTATTCATTCTCAAACACCTCATTCTCTAGAGGAGCTAAAGACCAGATTCCCTTAGTTAAGTAAAGGTTATGGCAATATTGCAGTAGCTATTACGGTATAATAAAGTATAAGATATTTCTGTTTTCTTTCAGTTTGATTATTCCCTTTTACATACTTTGTAACAAAAAAAAAAAAAAGCATATTATTTCTATCAGTCTTTTTTTCTTAAAATTCATTCTCACTAAATAGCCCCTGAACTTGCAAACAGCTATGCTAATGCTTAATTTGACTCAGACAAATGTATTTAACAAATGGGACCACTAAGGACTTGTTGGAAAATGTAGCATCTACTGCAAAGATTCAGAACCAAGGAGCAGCCTCCCTTTAAGAGCTCTGGAATATATGTTTTAGTCATTCATCTATATAATTTCAAGGAAATAGAATTTTCCATTTTGTGCTAAAATATAATGTCCTGAGTAGAATTCCAGAATGGAATTAAACAGTTAATAATTACAGTAATGTGACCAAAGCAGATGCAATCAAGTTGGGCATCTTTCTGGACACCGTACACTGAGGGAATCTTTATTTCAAATAAAGTTCTCACCACAATTTTCATAATGCTGCAGAAAACTAAAAACAAGTGTGATAGTTTCTCAGCTTCTACTATGCCATGATAACTGGGTCAGTTTTGTAATTTTCATCACATTATATAATACGTTATCACATTACAATACCTCCAAAAGAATTTTAGCTTCCAATACATTGACTGATTAAGTGGTAGCATTAAGGTGGGGAACCACAAAATGTAATGTCTTGCGAATTTTTTCCCTTATTCTAAATACAGTTCCTTTTCTAAAAGACACAGCTGCAAATAGCTTATCCAATATATCGGCTAACAATAAAGCCAGAACACTTCTTTTGTTTAAAAAGACACTCAACTCAGCATCTTATCTCTTGCTATAGATGCATATTATATTGCCTTGTTAAGTCTACTTTTATTTTTATCGCACAGTTAATTTTTAGAGGAAAAGATACTACATCAAATTAAAAATTCTTACTTATTGTTGTAACTCTCAGTGCAAGAAAAATCTTACTGTTACGAACACAGATCAGAGAAAAGCCTTTCTTTCTGTAATTGTTTACTTTATGCATTTGAAAGGACTCTGTTAAGCAAATCATATCATCTGCTTCCGACAATTCTGTCACCACATAGCACTTGCACCAAGCAACAAAGCAGAAACAAAATAAACAACAAAATAGGCGAGCTGGCAAAAATTATGGAGTATATAAAACTATCATCCATTTATCTTTAAAAATGATCAAAACCTTTTTATTTCTGAATGCTTGGCTGTCTCAGTTTGTACTGTAATGTTTCAAAAGAAGTGGCAAATGATTTGACGTGCTAAACCGCTTCAGTGTTGCTTCCGCACAGAATGGAAAGAAAAGATTATTGTCATACGTTAAGCACTGCATCAGCTTTGGTTTCCAACTTAATTGAAAAGTCATCTCTGACTTATTCCACTTATGCAAATTGTCAGTGGTCCTCATAAGGCTACAAAGATCCACCCAACACACTCCTTTAGAGTGAGTTCAGGAACTTCAGTCTGTCTGAACACAGCATCTCTGGATTCTCTGCAGTTTAATCTACCTAAGGAAACACCCTGAGAGCTTGTTTAAAGCCACCTGATGTATCTCAACAATAGGAAGTAACTCTCCCTCCTTCATTTTTTGCTGTATGATAACAAAATTGGTTCTGATGACTGATAAATGTGCAAGAATGGCCAGAGGTTTAGTTCCACCCCCTCAGCACAGCTGTCTGTAGAGCTGCCCAAAAAGGAAGGAAGCATCGTCGTGTAAACACTATGCTTCCCTACTGGAAACACTGGGATTTGTGATTTCCTAGGACTTACGCAGCCATGGAGAACTCCTCTGACCCTTGCTTGGGTCTGAAAGCCAGGTTCCATGCAATAACACCCTCTTTTACAATCAGCAACTAGAACAGACACACTCCAAAATAATGAAAGGTAATGAAAAGAAACAATCATTTCTAAGTGGGAAGGACTGTAGTGATTCTTTCCTTACACTCGCTGTTAAACTTTAAGAAAAACTACTTCAAGGTAAAAAGGGAGGGGGAGTCATTTCCACTGAGTAGAAAAATACACATATCTAAAAGCCATTTATCTTCTTCTAGCTGATGCATACAGAGTCACAGCCTGATTGAAGTGCAATATGATTATAGGGAGAATTTCTAAAAACAAGTCAAGCACCTCTTATAGAAATAATTTATTTTCAAAATACCATGAAAATTGAATGAGGAATTAAATCCTGAATAAAATCCTGGTTTTAAAGGCACTTAAAATAAATGTATCCTCCCTAAACTTCTGAAATTTCTTTCACAAGTGTTTTTAAAATTATGTCGAAATACTGTATGTTATTTCTGTCACTACATCACATACCTTTTCAGTGTGCGATGCAGGCTCAAAACAAAGAGAAAGTGAAAAGAATAAGACTCTACCACAATCAATCAAGAAGGAAACCAGCTGACAACACAAAGCCAGACACACAGCTACTGGCATACTCATATGTTCTAGATTAGAAAGTATCTAAAACTATATATCCTAGAGTCATCCTCGTAAGTACATCTTAATCACAGGAATGAAGTGGTGGTCTAATGAATATAAAACTGATATTAGTCTAGAACATGTTTAGATTACTATTTTTAAAATAAAGACATTGTTTTTTGTTGTGTAATTAAAATAGAAATTTAGTTTAAATTGGTTAGCCATCTCAGTTACAAACACTGACCAATACAACCATATTCAGATCCTATGGTTAACTGCTTAGAGCTTTGCCAATCTTTTACTAATGAAGCTGATGTCCTGTGGGATAGATATCTGCCCTGAACTACAGCACTCCGGAAAAACTTAGCCAGAACAGTTCAGCTTCTCACAACTTACACGCACACTTAGATGTGTCATGCTAGTAAGTAGTGATGGATGCCTCAAGTTCTTATGTCCCCATGCCTTGAATCAAAGATGTCATGTGGGGAGTCCCACCTTATCTGTAGAGATGGATGCAGTCTACAGAGGCTTCAGGAAGACCTGTAACAGCTGTGCAGTGAAGTCTCCAGGGATGCTCACAGCACATTCAAAGCTGACCGGAACCTCTGAAATCTCAGTTCTGGAGAGACATCCTCGAACAGCCACTAGGAATGACAGCAAAGATCTCTCTTCTGTGCTGTTGACACATAGGAACTCCTACTCTTTTATGGCTATATATATGTACATATGACCAATAAACTAACTGGGAGTCAGAACTGGAACTCAATTGTTCACTGTGTGTTAAGTCTGGAAGTGCTGACCTTGTTTTGGAGGGTGAGAATTTGATTTTATGGATGCAAGCTTTTCATACCAATTAGCCTTAGTGCCAGAGAGGCCGGGAGGTACTGAGACTGGTAACACTTTAAAGGAGCGATATAGCGACTGCAGGAGTGCAAAGTCCATTCAGCCATGCAGTCCCGTACCTAAATTTAATGTGAGAGCTGATGAGATAGAAATTGGTGAAGAAATGCATGCTGTGGGAAAGGTGCTGAGAAGGAAGAATGGGAAGGGCTTGCAAGAATGGAGCAGTTCTGAGATAAATCAGTTGTGTAGGATACTTACCTGTGCAAATCCCATTTCATTTGTTGTGAAAGTTGAAAGGTGAGAGACAAGCAAGATACCATAAAACCAAAAGGGACAGGTAACAGTTGTGGAGAACTAGCTTGAATTTCTGTGAATGAGGGAGTGCCTACGTGATGCTGCATAAAGCACAAAAAAACTCACCAAACCCTCACACCAATGGAAACACTTCACTTTCCAGTCATCTTGATAATCTAGACTCTGATTTTCAGGAATTAAATCAAAACCTGTTGTAAAATAACAGTTATCAGTTCAGTTTCTGATTGCTAGAGGCAGTTATCTCATCAAACCTACAGCCAGCCATGCAGTCTCGTGTAAAAAAAAATCCAAAAATACTACCTTTTTTATGTATGCAATCTAGTTGAGGCACAACAGAAATATGCACAGGGAATTTGACACCAATGTGCCCTCACCATATTTTTTATACATGCTACAGATCAGTGACTTCAGTTTTCTAGTGCTATATTTTCACAACTCCTAAAAGTACTAAATATTTGTTTTAAATTGGGCTTAGTATTTTTGAAAACTGTTTTATACTAATTTGTTCTATAAACACCTGAAAAACTTTTTTGAAAAGCCTTCTTACATTTCCAGCATTTGGAAGTAATTTGTTTCTAGTCCAAAAAAATGAACGTCTGTCTCTAACAGAAAGAGCTGGATTACTGCCCAGTCCACTTCAGAACTGGATGATGCTGACTCTTAGCCATTTAAATAGTCAAGTTAAACAAGACACAGTTGGGATGATAAAAGGAGGTCTGTAAAAAGACTATTGCTCTGGCCATGTGGACTTACAACTAGCAAACAATGACTAGGAAAACAGTGAAAGAGAGGAAAAAAATGAACATAAGTGCAAGGGAAAATATTAGGATTAGGTGACTGTAGAAGCACAATATCTGTTCACATCATTCTCCCTTCTTGCCAGTGAGCTGCCAGCAGGGTATTCAACCTGCTTAAGCACTGACAGAGGCAAAGAGTGGCAAAAAGGCATTACAAAGGAGAACAAACAGGAGGAGAGGTAGACATTAACAGTTGTATGGAGTATTATCTTCAAATGCGCCTATAATCTGCTGGATTTGTACCTAAATTTTAGTCTGCTGTTTTGTGTGAGCCTTGTTTGCAAGCACCACTTTGCAAGTCTCTTATTAGCTGGCAAAAGGTGAAATGAGACAGAATTGTCTTCTCTCATTCTAATAATACTGATTCTTTTCCCTTTTACAAACTATAGCTCCAGATATGAACAATAACAAATGATGCAGCAGAACAGAATCTGATGAAGACCAAAGAATCATTTAATGATTCTGTTCATGGAAAGAACTGCATTCACAAGAGAAGAAAGATGAACAGTGATGAAAGCAATATTGGAATGCCTTTTAGGTGTTAGTCAATCAAATCAGTACAGCCTAATGCTTCTAGATCTAATGAATCTGAAAATGATCAGTGAAGCTGAAATTGGAATGTACCACTGACACTGAAGAATTAAATGTGCAAATGGATGCTCCTTACAGGATGGGCAACTCAGAAACAGAAGTATGCAATGAGGGTGGAAGTGCAGAAAAAGAGAAAAGAGCATAGAATGTTTGGGCTAAATTCCTCCTTTCTATAAATCCACAGCTTTAGTACTATTAGTACAGAAATTATCTTTGGCTTTAAGATAGTAAAACCACTTCAGATTTTATTTCTCTGGTTGCCGCAATGATTTCTCCATTCATATTCTATTAGACCTCGAGCAATAAATCTATATGAATTTGCAGAGATATAAAGGGGGATGTGCATGATAAAGTGGATTTGCATGAGAAATTCAACATTAAAAATGTTTTAAAAGACAGTTGAGGTTTGATTGTAAGCCAAAGGGAAGTTGTGTGTACTGCTCCAAGTCAACTCTAGTGAGGGAATTTGGAGATGAGAATAAACTATAGCTGATGAAGGATCTCTTGGTCTGATTATTATCCTGAAAAAGACTTAGACTTGAGGTTTGTTGGTTCAGTAACTTGGGCTGAAAGCTTCTGTAATTAAATCATCATATTAGAGGCAGCTAGAAAAATGCAGATTTATATTATTTGCTAATCATTTACAATATCCTAAGATTCATTTAAAATAAAAAGTAAAATTTATGAAAACATACAGCCTACCTATCGGTATGTGCACGTAAATACACCTTAGCCTCAGGGACTCTAGCTATTTCTGTATATAGTAACCAATATATTCCCTCTCCTATCCTAAAAAAGTTCCAAAAATAAAAACCTTGAAACAAAGTCTGCTGTTTAAACTTTTTTTTTCTAGTAATGTTGTAACAGTTGTAATAATAGCAATGACAACTTTCTTTGTGAACTAACAGGCTATCATTTTTTTCTGAAGCATTGGAAGACATGTCAAAAATCTTTCAGTTCCTCAGAAATTGCATATTATGCACATAAAAAAATAAAAATAGGTTTGCTACTCCTTTTGTTCTCATCTGAGAAAAGAGCAGGAGTGTTACTGCCTGTACATTTGCTTGCGTTCTTATTTTGCTGAAATTACAGGCAACAATGTAAAACCAGTGACTACAAAAAGGTCCCCCCAAAAAGAAAGAACAGAAAATACTGGAAAATATCTTTCAGATTTCCAGTATGAATGCCTGTTTTCATTTTTTTCCCATATGTGTGTCTGATTTATTAATTTGTGCAGTATGTTTTTTCACTTATAAAAGTAACTATCTGACCGCTCATAGTAGCAATATCATTTGATAAAAAGGAAGTATTTTTCTACTTTGCTTAAAGCATACACCCTCTTTTTAAGTTTTCTTCACAAAAATCTTGCAGTCAAGATTCACCTGACAAGATTCACCTCTCACAATTCACCTGACCTTTTCCGCCTAACTTATCTGCTTTCAAATACTCAGGCTTATTCACTTCTGTCCTGTTAACTTGCAATCTTAAACCTTTCTAATAATTTTTAGTTTCCTAATTCATACAATTATTCGGTTCAAACATCTGATTCTTTTAATTGCTAGCTCTACCCAAGTGCTACGTTGTTTCATGTGAGGAAAGGGAGTGAAGGGAAACAGAAACAAAAAAAATCAAACTGTTGTTTTCTGAAGAATTTTGAGTTATTGCTAACAGCGCTTTCTGTTTGCTGACAAATAATTTGTAAGTATTGTTCACACTTTCAAACCCAGAAAATACCTGGTAAGTGGCTAAGATAAATTCGTTCCTAGATAAATCCACTTATTTAAAAGGACAGGCATGTTGTAACAAATAATCTCTTGGTTTACCTATAACTAGGTGTATTCCTATACTCTTACTTTTGATCCCCAACTTTTTCTTTTGCATGTTTTAGAATATTACACAGATTTACACTTATAAATTGTGCTAGACATCTTGTTTCTCACAACGGAAACAAAAAGTTTGAAAAGTTTAATTTCTACAAGTTAGAACAATCACCCTTAACATGAGCATTATGATATTGCAAATTATTCATTTAAGCAGGAAAACCTGGGACCCACAGGCCACTACTTCCACAACCTTGCTGGTGGGTGCTTTCCAGCATGAAGAATTTCCGTTTCATAACTCCACTTGTTTCCTGCCATTTAGCCAACTTTCCACTTACCACACCTTAACGTCCAGTGCAGAACCCTGTAAATTGTTTTCTGAAAAATCAAAGCATATGATGGCCACTGTATATCCTTTGTCTTCTTTGGCAGTGACTGCTTCAAAGAATTCCAGTGAAATACTGAAGCATGACCAGCCCTTCCTGAATCCCGAACAGCTATTCTCAGTGAAGCTGTGTTTGCTGTTTCCCTATCTGAACCTTGAAATTAGTTTCTGAAGATCTCTGTTAACTCTTCTGCATTTTCCTAGCATATCTTTGTAAGCAGTAGAGGAAAGCAAACTGTGATGTCTGATGAAACCTTTCAATTTCTACATGTTTCGCAAAATAAGAATTAAAAAAATAAGAAATAAATGCATGTTGCATACAACAAGTCTTTCCTACCCTTACATTATGCCACATAAATTCTTCAGAGTGCCAGGCTGTGCAGGGGAAAGGAAATGGAGTGTTACAGAACTCAGATAATTTGTTTGGGTGTCTATGTATTTTGATCACTTGCTCACTCATACAACTTAGCTTTCTTAATTTCAAAATTACATTATATACCAACCTAAAAATTATTCCATTTCTAAACTTCAACAATAAATTTGAAATCTAGCCTTCATGAAAAGAATTTTTACTTGTGCAATACTCTTCTTCTGTAGATATTTTTAGCATTTCACAAACTGAAAGAGATGAGCCTTATTCCTGTTTTACAAATAAAAAATGAAGAAAAGTGATGTGCACAGTGACATGTCAAATCAGGAAAAGACAAGCCAAGATGTTACAGTTCCTGCCTCCTGTACGTCATTAATTTCATACAATACCTCCCTATCGGCTTGAAAAAACCCGTCTGCACTACATTGTTGAAATTTTAACTAAACTATTATGACTGGTTTTGCTCTGCTAAAAATTAGACTGCTTTCCTCATCCAGAAAGTGCATATTCACTGTTATACGAGAAATTCCTAGCTCAAGTCTAGCACAATGGGTATATGCAAGGCTTCACCCATTTTCATGGTTGCTTATCTATCTTCTCTACCTTGTAATAGAAGTGACAATTTATTCTGCTACACTACAGCTCTGAATGATTGTGCTTTGCAGGGAATTAAAATCATAGCTTTTCTTATAGATACAGACTGGTGTCTTTTTTTCTTTCTTGATACCTTCTTGAACACTCAATTTTAAGTTGCTAATGAGTTCGACAGGAGTTGAGAGAGAAGTACAAGCAAATTTATAATTTACCAGTGCTCATTAGGAAAAAGTTGTTGAACCACCAATGATGAACGTAATGCACAGGAGTCAATGGTAGATAAAGCTGCGAGACAATACAGAAGATTTTAAATTTCTATTCAATGCCTGTGCATACACTTCATTTTCTCTTTCAGAGAGAGAAAGTGAAGAAATTCAGATGTTGGTTAAACCTAAGCTGTAGGCAGAAGACCTCCTGGATCACTGAGTCCAACCATTCCTGTCAACCACTAAACCATACCCCTGAGTATCTCATCCACCCATCTTTTAAATACCTCCAGGGATGGTGACAAATTGAATTAATCTTGCTTTCTTCATTCTTTTAAATTTTTTTTTTTTTGTTACTCAGCATGCTGTGGATTTTTTATTGCTGTTGCATCAAGGAAAATCAGGGAACCAAGAGTTTTTAGTTCTACTGTTTAATTTTTACTTTCATCATGTCCTCATTGTTCTCTTCTAATATAGCATTTTGCAACAAAGCTCACCTAGTTTTAAAATCTCTCTTAATTTTGTGGCCCTGTCCAAACAACCATCCTAAAGATCACAGCCCAGCTACGGTTTTCCATTAAGATTATAAAAAAGGAGAAAATGTAATATAAATCCAGGAGAAACCTGCTGGTTTAAACTTCATAACTCTTCATAAAAGTATTTCAAAGAAGAAATCAGGACATAAAGTTCATTAAAACTAAACAAAAATGTGCTTATGAGTTTTTAAAACATTAAGTGTTGTAAAATTGTAATTAAAAAATTATTCTGTGGTTTCTTTTTAAATCAAGAGATTTAACTGTGACTGTATACATATGTATGTATAACTCAATTAAAAGTTAACAAATCACCAGTAGAAACCCTAGAGCGATTTATATATGCAGAATATATATTCTGCAGAATACAAATACTAAGTGAATCTTCTAGTACAGAAATATTCTTATGGCTTCTGTATTTATTTGGAAATTCAGCATTATGGATACATTCTTTTAGGTCAGTTAGTCACAGAAATATAGCTCTAAAAACTGAAGAGGATAATGGTAGCGAAAGTAGTCTGACACCTAAAAGTGAGATGTTTAACTTCTATCAAACACAGACACCAATTCCTCAGACTGATTTCTGAAAGCTTTCACTGACCCAATAGAGCTCTCTGTGCAGAACCGTTAGGGCTTTGCATATTCCCAGACACCAAGAAACACTTTCTGGATTTAACTGAGCAGCAATATCTTGCCTCTCTGCAGGGAAAAGTCTTCAGCTGAGCTCCAAACTCAAAGCGTGTGAGATCCACAAACTCTCACAGCTGCTTTACCTTCCAGCTCAGCACGCTGCCATTCAGAGCAATCCTTACGGCTCAAGATCGTGGTTTATAGTCCCTCCTCTATGGTCTCAACTGTCTCGAGCAGCAGCAAGGACAGATTGCTTCATACGGGAAGGCAAGCAAGGATTCAAGTGTCACACTAGGCACGCAGTGGTGGCAACCTCATCAGAAAAAGAGCCAGGAAGTCAAGTTAGAGATTGAAGGTTAGGATCAGGTCTGGGGAAGTAATCGGGACCAGTCACACATCAGCCAAGTCTGAGGCTAAGCCAGGAGCCAGTGGGCGAGGACGAGGGTGAGAATCAGGGGGGTACAGGACTGGAAGCAAGTGCAATTGTAACACTGCTGCAGAATAGCTCACATGATGCCCAAGCACAAGGGCTTGGAGGAGAGCCCCTTAGCATCGAGCAACTCCTGGACAAGAGATCTTAGTAGCAAGCTGGCCTCTAATCAGCAGCTGAAAGGGGTTTTGACAGCGTGTTACTACAGGCAACCTCAACAGCACAAACAGCAAATCCTCTATTTGAAAAGAAAGGACAGGATATGTACTTACCTTTAGGAGCTGGTTTTGGGTGGAAAATTCATCTCACCTAAGGCTTCACATGTAAGCTTACATGAATCATGGAGGAGGGAATTTTAGACACAGTCTTTTTTCAGTTGCTTAACTTAGGGTCTACCATTTCAGGCTCCTGGCCATGGTGACCTCTATTCCTGTAACGCTATGATCCTTGTGAATTAATAAATCATGAATTTCAGCATCTACATTAAGATTCCTCTCCTTGTTCTGGCACTTAAAACTTAGCCATATCAACAATGAGTGCCTTTGTGTGAGCCTAGTCCTTACTGTATAAGTAAACTGGATTCACAAGAATGTGAAAGTTGCTTAGTCTCTCCAGCATGCAACAAAGGGGCTAAAATACATTTAGTTAAGTGATGAAGGGAAGACAGCAGCAGCCAGTCATTTCTATTTGGATTTAAAAAAAAAATAAAAGGTTAATTTAATCTTTAAAACTCAAGGATCTTAAAGACATTAATTAAATATTATTAAATATTCTAAACTCTCTGTAAGGGGATATATAATAATGTTTGTAATGAAAACCTGTATTTACAAATCTGGATTCTGTGGTCTGAACCTTGAAAGTTTAAATATAGGCTTGCTAAATTCTGTTTATGGTACTAAAGTGTGGATTGTATTTCAAAATTCCTGTTTTCTGGAAAAAGAAAGCACTAATAAAAAGGGATTTCATTTGGCAAATCATCAAACTCATTCTTCTCATTTTGTCTAATAAGGCAGAAATTATTACACAGGGTGGTAAAAACTCCTTGGTCCCTGTAAGTCATTAGAGTTTTATGCTTGTTTTCTCTAAGTAAAATTTCATCCCAGTAGTGTAGGGATCCGTTTATATTAATGAATTATAATATGCATTTGAATTTGATGAAGTTCTATAGGATTCCCATTTGATCGTTTCATTTGTTGAGGTATTACTGCCAGCCAAAACTCCTCTTTGCTTCTTCACATATTCTTTCTCAGGTTCAGATATGTGCTATGAAAACAGACAAAGCTATTTCTGGCAACTACACCAACTATGCATAAAAAAGCATTCTGTATCACTTCCATTAAAAAGCTTTCCTTTTCTCACCCATTCCGTACAGGCTACAGGAGTCAATTGTCAGGGTTACTCAAACCTCCTCAGATCAATGGTTTACCTAACCGGGGCCTCTCCAGCACAGAAGTCTCCTGACCCATCTTTTTACCCTTCTTTGGAGGTCTGTAACAATTTCCTGTAAATTTTTTATTACTTCTTTTAGCTACATTTTGTGTTTGTCACATTAGCTAACCCACATATGTAATTTTACTCAAAATACCACAACCTCTAACTAGAACACCACATCACTTCCCATCTTCTGAATCTGTCTCTTTGGTAAGTTGTATACTCTGATATTTTAATATTAAAACATCGAACATGAGACAGTCATGTTTCTACTTTTAATGTTTACTGTTTTGTTCTGAAGCATCCTTTTGTATTCCTTGCATTTTTACACAGATTCTCTTCATGTAAACTTCTCCAGGCAATGCTTTCTATCTATATTGTTTATTTCAATAACTTAAAAAATTACTTATCCTTTAAAAGTTGGCTAATCTCTCTCCTATCTTTCACTACCTATCTTTTTGCTAAAACAACACCCATAAAACTGAATACTAAAATTACAAGACTACTTCCCCGCTAATTTCTTATACAGATACGGCCCGTCAGTTCTAGATGACCTTGGATCAGCCCCAAACAAAAGAAAATATTCTGGGTAGCATAATCCTGCATGGAACAATGTGATCTGTATAAAAAATCACTTAGTGAATCACCAGCACCTCTTTCCACTCCTAGGAGATCTCCCATGGAAGCAATGCCTGAATTAGTGTGGAGTGATTTGTGGCTTTCCAGCTGTCATTCATTAATGCTTAGGAAATACAATATACAATACAATAGTACTCAGCCTGAGGTTGTAGGCTGCAATGTCTTAGGAAGAATGTCATTTGAATATTCCTTAAAAAATATTTTCAAACAATGCCTGTAGCCCATTATTTCTATAACCCCTCAAATGCATTTCACTCCTGATGAAATATCGTGTCGGTTGCACAGACCCATAAAGGAGGAAGGGTAAGGAATTGTGCCTGCGGAGAGTCTGATCATGAAATGAACGCCTGAGTTTAAGACAAGGGATTTTACACCAACACTTTGCCATTCATGTGTCTTTGGCGAGAGGAAGGCATAGGCAAACCTAATAGCAGGGGTTTGAAGTGACCGAGGCACTCTGACCCACAGGCTTTGGCACTTTTCCAACCATCTGATCTGTAAAAGTCACCCTGTTTTAGAAATAGTATTGCTTAGCTATAACTCACCACTACCTGCGTCATTTCTTTGACCAGAGACAGGAGAGGATGTTGTGACGTGCCGAACCCGTTTGAGGATCCCAGAGAGTGGGGACCTACGCTTAGAGTGAGCCAAGAAGCTGCTTCCACAAAGCCAGTCAGAGAGACTGTGTAATGCCTGCTTCATCAAGGACTTCTGGCAAAATCTATGACAAGTTCAGCTCAGCCAAAACCACCACACCTTTAGACACGCACTGCAGCAGAACTTGAGCACACAGTGAAGTTTTGGGTGGGACTCTGGCACCTCTGGCTTCCCAGAAATCTGAGAAGGCTACATAGGGATTTCTTTAGCTCTATTGCTCCCTTGAATTTACATGTTAATTAGCCTGAACTTCACACTAGGTATCCTAGAGCTTTTTTTTCCCCCTTTAACTCTTACACAGTTGATTTAAGAAGTAAATAAAAAGATAGGAGCAAAAGGTAAACCGGAAACAAGAATCACAACTAATACTGAGGTTAACAAACACAGCCATCGCTCAGTGTTTAGTAGGCACCATGACAGCAATTATTTTAAGGAAGGATTTGAAAAACATTGCTTCAAGTATTTTTATGGTGAACTCCTCCCATGCTCAGGGGTTTTCATGCTTTTAGCTATTACTTCTGCAACTGACGCTGACTGTGAAATTAGCAATTTATTTATCCCATGGTACATACACACACATTTGCAACAGTAAAAGTGAGTAAGGGTCAACAGCGAAAACTGTGAGTAAAAGTTAGACCCCAGATTTTTTCATTCAGTATTTAATCAAATACCTGCAGAGATTCACATATTGAAAGACTTCCCTCTTCCTTCATGTTGCTTATATCGTTAACACTGTTAACACACTGCTGTTATTTCTAAACAACATGAGTTCTGCCAAAATAACAAGTCAAGACAAAAGATGGCAGTAAGAATAAAACAGAACAATAAAGTCCTACTGTAAACAGCTTTTGATAACATTTACTAAAAATTGGTATCCGTCGCACACTCTCCTGGGTTGAAAACTGGTTGGATGGCCGGGCCCAGAGAGTGGTGGTCAATGGAGTTAACTCCAGCTGGAGGCCAGTCACAAGTGGGGTTCCTCAGGGCTCAGTACTGGGTCCAGCTCTGTTCAATGTCTTTATCAATGACCTGGATGAAGGCATTGAGTGCACCCTCAGCAAGTTTGCAGATGACACTAAGCTGGGAGGAAGTGTCGACCTGCTGGAGGGTAGGGAGGCTCTGCAAAGGGATCTGAACAGGCTGGACTGCTGGGCCGAGACCAATGGGATGAGGTTTAACAAGACCAAATGCCGGGTCCTGCACTTGGGGCACAACAACCCTATGCAGCGCTACAGACTGGGGGAAGAATGGCTGGAGAGCTGCACAGAAGAGAAGGACCTGGGGGTGCTGGTTGACAGCCAACTGAACATGAGCCAGCAGTGTGCCCAGGTGGCCAAGAAGGCCAATGGCATCTTGGCTTGTATCAGAAATGGGGTCACCAGCAGGTCCAGGGAGGTTATTCTCCCTCTGTACTCGGCACTGGTGAGACCGCACCTCGAATACTGTGTTCAGTTCTGGGCCCCTCACCACAAGAAGGATGTTGAGGCTCTGGAGCATGTCCAGAGAAGAGCAACAAAGCTGGTGAGGGGGCTGGAGAACAAGTCTTATGAGGAGCGGCTGAGAGAGCTGGGGTTGTTTAGCCTGGAGAAGAGGAGGCTGAGGGGAGACCTTATTACTCTCTACAACTACCTGAAAGGAGGTTGTGGAGAGGAGGGAGCTGGCCTCTTCTCCCAAGTGACAGGGGACAGGACTAGAGGGAATGGCCTGAAGCTCCGTCAGGGGAGGTTCAGGTTGGATATCAGAAAAAAATTCTTCACAGTAAGAGTCATTGGGTACTGGAACAGGCTGCCCAGGGAGGTGGTCGAGTCGCCTTCCCTGGAGGTGTTTAAGGAACGGGTGGATGAA
Source organism: Cuculus canorus (assembly GCF_017976375.1). Lineage (NCBI taxonomy): Eukaryota > Metazoa > Chordata > Aves > Cuculiformes > Cuculidae > Cuculus > Cuculus canorus. Next base: position 9,498,693 of record NC_071403.1, read on the forward strand.
GTACTTAGGGACATGGTTTAGGGAGTGTTAGGAACGGTTGGACTAGATGATCCAATGGGTCCTTTCCAACCTTGTGATTCTGTGATTCTGTGATTCTGTCAGAATGCATGTACACATTAAGATATCTTTCAAGATTTCGTGTTAGAAGTTGTAGTCTGATTCTTGTATTGTATCCTACTCTAAAAAATATATAAACACAAAGGGAAAAAATCTCTCATGGAAATTAACTATTTCTTCACTTACATATTTAAAAGAAGATTAAATAGGATATAAAGATGTTGCTAATCTCATTTGGAAGGTATAATTGATAAAAAAGCATACTGAAGGCATATCAACAGTGATAAAACTATCTAGACCACTCTGTGTAAATAATTACTGACAATTTACATTTATCCATCTGAAATCAAGATGTAATTATGTATTATTCTATTTTCTATCTATACAATTCTGTAAAATAGAAATTTTAGTTTAGTGAACAATGAACACACAGATGTTCCTAAGAAAAGTGCAATCTGAGACATCAGACAAAAAATATATTTTATCTCCCTCATTCATCCAAAATCAATGGAATATAATTATACCCAAAGTTTCTTAGTGATTTTGTATGGATTTGAAGGCAATAAGTGGATAAGAATTGAAATTTTCTTGCAAATGCAACAGCAGTAATACCTGTAGATAATCCAATTCATGAACAATACTTTCTGAAAGTTTTATGAGTGCTTCTTTTGTTTTCTAGTAATTTCTTTAAGACTGGGATTTTTTTAAGTGGTGCATGTGAATTAAACTAAGACTACGACTTATCACATCCAGAAAATTAGAACCTGAGTTACCTGTATGGCTGTGAGGATATTGGCTAATGCCTGGCCATATGTGTCATGACAGTGAACAGCAAGAGCACTCAGAGGAATTTCTTTCATAACAGCTTCCAACATTCTTTTCATACTTCCAGGAGTCCCCACACCAATTGTGTCCCCCAGAGAGATTTCATAACAGCCCATACTGTACAGCCGCTTAGATACCTGATTAGAAACAGAGAAACACAAAGAGGTCAAGGTGAAAAACTACAAAATAGGATCAAGAACGTACATTACAAAGGACGTATTTCTGTACAAATTTCATGTTTTGACCCACCAAGGTAGACCTATTTATCAGAAACACTCTCTTAATTCTTGAAAATTGTCAGCCAAGAAGAGCATCGCATAGATCCTCGCATTTTAGATTTATAGTTCTGCTTCGGTACATGAAATAACCAACCAAGCCAAATTTGTCAAAAACTTGCTTTTTGACTCTCCCTCGGAATCCAAACAAGCAAGATTTTACATTACAAATTAAGTTTCTGTCAAGCTCTTTCCCAACATTTTCCTCTCCCTGAGGATTTCCCAGCTGTTTGGTTTCCTCTGTGTACTTTGCAGCTTACAAGTTGTGCAGGGTAAAGACCTGCCTTTTTGTTTGCTTATCACACAGAGCCAAGCGCTTAGCTGAACTTAGACAATAAATAATTAATAAGAAGCCTGATTTTGCTTTCTCTTGGCATTGAAAATGTTGCAGTTAATATTAATTTTGCTTTCTTTCAATGAAGTCAAACATAAAAATACTAGCAAAGCAAAACTAACTTAATTAGCATCCTAGTCTTTAATTTTTAAAATTTTCCTTGATATCAAACATAACCCTATACAAATACTTCTTACTTATGTAAGTAGAGCCCTCAGTGTTTCTGGAATTATGTCTTTGAGGAGTTCTTTGCATGAGTAAGAGATATGAGGTCTGGCCTCATACGGGTTGTATGGAGAAAGACAATCAGTATGAAGCACAAAATTATGTTTGCATGAAAAATACTGCTTTAGAAATTAAATGTAGGAGCTCTCTACCTTAGATGTGCTGAATTCATTTGAAAAACTTTTCACTTATTTTCATTTGCTGAGTGTGTTTGTCCCCTTTAGCATTCCCCACTGTGTGTCAACTGAAAGGCCACTCTACTGGAATGGAATCCCAGTCTGGATATTAACTCTTTAGAAATGAAAAAATATGACCTTTTTCCAAGGCATCTTCAGTTGCACTGCACTCTGCTGTTAAAGTAATTCAGGGCTTCATCAGTGGGATTGCTGTGAATATGTCTGAGGAAGCTGACAAAGTGCTGCACCAGCAGTCTCGGATGTGCTGGATTAATAATGTTGTTCACTTAATTCAAAGAACAGCTGAAAAAGAACTTCAAGTAGTCTGAATCATTCTGCTTAAAGCTTGGAAATGCTTTGACTATTGCAAAGCTAGTAAAACCCTTTGTAGTTTAGAGTCAGAGGCTCTGGTTCACATCAACATAAATTCAATACACACTTTACAAAAGGGACATTTACCAGATTGCAAAAAAGATTCTATATTGCAGCATATTTTTATATCATCAACACACGGCAGGTGTTTTAACGGGACTACTGTTGTAAGCAAAAAACACTCATCTGCAGTTAGCGGTAGATTATCTTTAGTTCATCCCCAAACTTCGCGTTTTGTTTAAGACCAGGGTAAAAGAAGCAGACTGCATTATTTTTTTCCTGGTCATGTTCTTTTTCATTCATGATTCAAAGTTCTTCTAGCGATGATAAAGAGATTATGTAAACTGCTAGAAATCATGTTGGATTCACTTCTTTCCCATGCTCAGTATTTATGTCTTCAAGTTCTGAAAATAAAGTCTGAAAGATGAGAGAAGAGAGGGGAAACTCTCCTAACAAGCTGAGCATCATCACTGACTTGTTATGATCTAATCTTAAACTGACCCTTAAAAAGACATCTATATTTAATTTCAAGAAGAATGTGCATGCTTGGAAGCTGAATGGGAGTTCTTCATATTGGATTTTCTATCCTACTGTAGTAGTAGGCAGACCTTTAGTTATAGTTTTGTAAGTTTTCAATGTGGATTTTTGGCAGAGGGTGGGGGGGAGAAGAGAACACATTGCTTTGTCAGTATAATCGGAATGTGATTATGAGCTTGCAGCTTTGTTGATTGAACAGGGTTGTGTTCTGCACCACTGAGCAGTTTTACTATGTATGAGTCTTGTTCTACTCCCCTTGGGAGCACTGCCCTGACACCAAGCATTGATCAAAATGGGAGCTGGTGACCCAACACTGTAACCTCGTAACCGTGTGAGCAATCCTACTGCTGGGAATAATATCTAAAATTATATTCTTAAACTGAATACAAAAGGTTATAATCGAGTTACATTTACTTTAAGGAAATAACAATATAAAAACACATTGCAGTCCTTGTGCTGTAAGGGAAACATTATGACAACCTAACAGCATTCCAATAAGAATAGGCACATTTTCTGTAGCCTGATCAGCCTGTATGCTGGGTAATACTTACAGGAATTCACTGCTCTACGTTAAAAGGAAGCTAAGCAGAGAAATAAGCAGGCAGAAAGGTAACAACAGCCAAGAATATGACTGGAAGACAATGGATAACACAACTGGCTTCAAGGATATACTTCCAACAACCTTCAAGCCTTATTTGCCTAAGGCTGAAATTTGAAATTCACAAACCACAGGATGATAAATGGTTAGTGATTTCATTTCAAGAAAAAGCGGCATGATAAAAAGGACTATACAGTTTATTTTAATAGAGGATGACTGGTTTTTTTTTAAATAAAGAACCATATGGATGTACCAGATGCATTCTTGATATCTGAAGGCATGTGAAGTTTTCACTCACTAGATAACTATGTGTAAAACAGTTATGCACCTAATAAGGCAGAAACGCATGTAGTTTGGTTTATCAGACACCTCTTCTAATTAGTTTTGCTTCAGTTTAAAAAAATCTCTTGCTTAAAAAACCAAATATCGTCACTGTCATTCACTGCAGAAAGACAGGCTAACCATTTCAATTGTAGCTGCTGATTGCAATGCACAATCAAACGAATCACACACTCCCATCCCAAAAAAGATGATGAACTGAGAGGCAGCTCTCTGAAAGGGTTTAGCAATACAGCCAGCAATTTCGATATCTCTGATTCAGCAAAGGATAAGTGCATGTGCGTATGTAAAATCCATTAACAGCTAATCAGATGCTTCTATGTAAACATCAGTGCTTGCTGAATCAGGGCCTCAATAACTTTAACGAGGCAGCTTTTTTTCTTAATCACATACACAACGGTGTACAGGTAAACAAGAAGACACTAGGATGAAGACAGCAAATAAAATATCTGTGCGAGTAAAAGTTTACAAGTTTGGAACATTAAGTAGTACTCCCACTGGCAAACTGAAGAGGAGCTCTTCTGTGCAAGGACAGTAGTTACAAAGCAAGTAACACATGGAAAAAAGCCTGTTGGGGAACATGATATTGCAGTAAGCAATTTACCAACAGCACAGCTGAATCTGTCATCAACTCTCTAACTAGAGCGGTGTCACTTCTAACTTTCACTTCATATTAAACCAAATTAATTTAGAAATACTGAGTACCTTCCAATTTAGCTATTTTTTTTCGAAGAGTGTGAGCATATGTGGCTGCTGTGGGAGAAGTATTATCACAAGTTCCATCTGGAATGTATCCTAGAAGAAGATGCAGAAGAACAGGACCTGAAAGCCACACACGCAGAACGCAATGCAGCAGACAAATGTTGACTGGCTGTTAGTGCTAAAAAGGAATAAAAAGTGCTTTGGAGATTCTGCTAGATAACCAAATGTCAGTGATTAAGCATAATAGAGAACACAAGTCTTTGTCCAGGAGGAAGGCCAGTTGTTCTGCCTCGTGCCTATTGAATTTTCTCCACTTACTTATCCACTGTCCATTATAGCTTTCACGCCCTCTTTGCCTTCCTGCACAATTTGATGCTTGTTTCACTCACCCCTTTCTCTGCTGGAAGAAAGGGCTGGACTAAGGCATTGTCTTTCTTCTCTTTTATCCTAACTGAGAAAAGTGGGCATGGAGCAAAGGTGCAGCAGCAGAACAAATTAAGCAGTAGAAAATAATTTTGGGGATGAGCTTAGGTTCATGTATCAATCCCACGACATTCACCAGAAGGATAATGTTGCAGCAGTGGCTTGACCAGCTGACAGCACAGTATGCTTGTGCCAGCATAAAACGGATGTAAAAGTAGATGCCTTTCGAAAAGGTTGTGCTGGAAATCATCTCCTATGACAAGGTCCACTGTCATACATGCTTGAATCTATTTCCTTAAGCGTTTCCTTACCTTTTTGTCGGAGGAAATAGCACATAATATTTTTTCTCATGACTGATAACAATCTGAACATACTGTTTTCCTTAGATTTGACTGCATATGGTTGAGTGAGGTTATATGTTTGCTTTCCTTAAATTTTATCCATTAAAAATCTTTTTACGATTAAGTAGAGAACATTACTTGTAGACATTTCAAAACAGATTTTTGATTCATTAAAAAGACAAGGCAGAAATTCACTCTTACTTCTGCAACTTTAGCTGGTACGATGTTTCCTTCATATGGGCATCCCAATGCACATGACACATACCTACAGTATAAAAGAACACACAAAGATACTTCTGTTTTATATATGAATATCTGTATCTATCCACATTACACAAAAAAAGAGGTTAAATAAAATTTCAAATATTTAAGCCAATGTAAAATAAATATTTGAATAAAGAGTTAAAATTATATCAGATGAAAATAGCAAGCTTAGAATTTTTCTTTCTAAATCACAGAACAGAGATTTATAGCTTTATTTATGCTCAATGTATGTTACAAGTTGCAAATGATTGGCAACGCAGCCAAGCTAATGCTGCCGCAAGACTCTTCAATATTGTCTGGTATTTCCTTCTGAAGTTATAACAGCCAACTCAGTTCTGCCCTGCCTGGCTCACACAAGGTACTCGGAGGAAGATACCATTATTATCCACGTGCCAGTTACCAAGACCACAGAGAGCAACACGTAGACAAAAGCAACTTACAACAACCCCACCATCTCCTAAGTCATTAGAATTGTGGTGAATGAGGTAGCTTTTTACTTTCTATCTCTGTGCTGGCAGTTCTGACCGTCTGCCCCAGAATTATAGCTCTGTTGCCAGCTAGTTTAGGTACGGCTTGAGACGAGATGAAACTAAGAAGTCAGATCGTGTCTCTCAGTAGCTATTGGCTCCACGAAATACAAAAACTGAAAGCCACAACCAAACCCCCACTGTTCATCCTTAATGCTGTGTTAGCATAGAATTTGGTATAAATTTCCTTTTTCTAAATGACAATTAAGAGCCATGAAATTCCAATTAAACTTCCAATTGTTTATCTTAAATTGATTAGGAATAGGATTAAACTAATCAGAAACAGCCATTGAAAATCCAAATAAGTGTGGCTGTCAAGGGATTTACAATGGATTCAGAGGCAGGCAGAGCCCCAGTCCCAGTGGGAGGTTGCTCAACTGCTTAATAGAACATGAGCCTTCATCAATCCCCCACCATTCCCTTTCCTTCAACACTGAAAGGATATAATGTAAAATTATACACTGTATAATGCAAACAGCATTGAACAGATGCCAGTTTGTATGTAGTTGAGGTCCGTATGGCAAAGGATGTATTGTTTCTTAGCAGTTGAAAGAGAAATTGATTGATAGAATGTGAAATTAGGATGAGTAACAGGCAAAAACAAATTGTGAAAAAAAATCAACATTTTAATGTGTGGAAAATACTCCATCCCACATATGAAGGTATGGTGTTGGCATACTGGAAGGAGCAATATGAATGATGCAAACTTTGAACCTAAAAAGAACTTGATTAGCCCTGACAAAGAAATGGAAATGATTTTTTTTTTCCACGAAAGTGGTTGGGTCCATTACATCCTGCTCATAATTTTAGTCCAGATGCCTACTAGGCATGATTTCAATTATCTGTATCTCATTATGAAAACCAGGTTTTTGAAACTTGGCCATAGACTTCATTTAATATCATCCCCCAATTTAGATGTCACTGTTTAAGTTTCAAAATTCTAATTTTTCTTATCTACATTAAAGATAAAAAAGCAGCTACTGTTAACAGTTAAACATTGCTCTGCTATTCAGTGACACATAACTAAAAACAATTTGGGATAATTTCCTTATTTTTTTTAGACATACATAGTTTTTCAAGTGAAACCAAACATGAAAAATTTCAGACCCAAAAGACTGATTTTACATATCATTACAGTGCTTAGAGCTAGTGGATACAAACTTCTACTGAAATGATTTTGCATCATCAGCCACAGCACTTACTATGAAGTGAGCAAGAGCAGTACTAAAACCAAAGTAAATGCAAAACATACTCTACATATGTGCATATGTTGCCTTTAATTACGTATATCTTTACATGTTCCTAAGAGCTACGTTGGCTAGATCAAGAAGACGTGCATTTGGTAGTGATAATGCGGCATGAATGACATCTGGAATGGAGTAGGGCAAACAAAAGTAGAAGCAAGCCAAAAGGTATCTAGAGAACAAGGGAATACTCCCTGTGGTTCACACCAGCAAGCAGAAATTCGCCCGAGCTCACATAATTCAGCTGGGCCTGCTGGGGTATGAAAGTATGTAGTGACCTGAGGAATCTGCCTACTACAATGTACAAATCTGTTTGAGATTATGAACTCTCTGCATGCTTACACTATTGCGACTAGACTGACATTTTAAACAAGGAAAATATGATAGATATAATCTGTCTGGGCATTTGATGTTCAACATTAAACTGGAGAAAATAGGGATTACTGAAAGAATTGTCAGGTAAAGAACTTCCTACCAGAGAGAGAACAAAGTCCTGTGGAGAATGAAAAACTTGTCAGAAGAGTTCATCAAGGATAAACTCAGTAGAATTTTATCAAATATTTTCATTTAATGAATTAACATAAAAAATAGAAACGTGGTGATAACATTAAATTTCCTGGTACTGTCAACACAAAAAAAAAATCCACTGGGATTCCATGGAGAAAGGACAGGAGTAATAGAAATGGGACTCAGTCACTGGCAATGACAAAGAAAGCAAAATTCATAAAATGAGACTGTAAAAGAGTAAAATGCACTCCAAATATATATCAAGATAAACATTTTTAATAGAGGACATAAAATATTAATTCCATTTGACAAGCTCTTGCTATATTATTGGGGGTTGGAACTAGATGATCTTTAAGGTCCCTTCCAACCCAAACTATTATATATGTCTACGATTCTTATTAGAAATAAGAAATACAATTTAAGTCAGTTGTAGAAAAAGTAATGCAAGCTGGAACAGATGCAGGCAAGGGGTGAGTACAGCTGCCAGGGGTACAGAGAGCCTAGCATATGAAAGGAGAAAATACGGATGTCTATGTGAAAGAGGGAAGTTAATCAAGTGTCTAGTCTGAACTTTTGCCAAGACATCTAGACTCAAAGTAGAGCAGGGTGGGATGCTTTGTAATTCCATTTGTGCGGTTCCAAAACAATACTCTCAAGTGAGAGGAAATAGGTTTCAATAGGAAGGTAGGTCTGTTATCCAAGATATGTTTGGCTGGTACATTTTCTTTTTTTGGGACAACCCATAAGGCATTAGAAGCACAAAAGAATCCAGGCAAAGAAAAGCTCCAAGACCTCCGCCCACACTCCTCCAAAACGGGAGACAGCTTTAATGAATGCTCTGAAGAACTGCTTAGAAAGAAGAAAATCAACAAGACAGAGCCACAGAAAGTAACAAAAAACTTAAGTTTAGAGAAGAGTCTGATCAACTGCAGCAAACACTACTGACAAGTCAAGAAGAATGAGGATAGACTACTGTTTCTGAGTTCTTGTCATCAGGGAGTTTGGTGAGAGCTGTTGCAGTTGCGAGAAAGGAACAGAAGCCAAAGTGTAGGAGTTATAGGAGGGAATCACAGAAGAGGGTCTCCAGACAGTAATTATAAACAGCGCCTTCAATGAGCTTAGGAATGAAGAAGAGATAGGCGATGAGATATGATATGAAGAATCAAGTAGGGTCAAAGGTGCAATTTTTAAGAGGCAAATGCTTGCTTATATTACAGTGGAAATGAGCCAGAGGACAGTGAGAGGTTAAGAGAGAGAATAAGGGAGGGGAGAAATAAGAGGAAGAACAGAACATGAGGTCATTGGGGCAAGTGGAAGGGGTACAGATGGAAAGTAGACAAAAAACTCCTACTGCTCTGACAGTGGAGAATAAAAAGAAAGGATTAGAGAAGGGAGGAAAGAGTGACAGAAAGAGCAGCATACTGTATCTCTTTTTTTCTTAGGAGAAAAAGTAAGATGCTTGAGAAGAAAAGCAGCAGAGAAAAAAAAGAGGGAAGAGTTTTAGCAACGAGTTACAGAGGCAATTGGGATTTAATTTGGGGAGTCAGTTAAGCTGGAGAATACAACTGTTTTCTAAAAATATGGCAGGACCAAAAGAAAAAAAGACTTTGTAATAAAAAAGACTGTCTTGGTCTCAGGATATTCACCAGAGACACTCCACAGTATGAGAGCAGAAGCAGATATTTGGGAATTCATAAGGCAGACTCTGCAATGGAAGAGTTTAATTCTAAGTACGTGCTTAAATCTTTGCTGAATCACGGCCACACGTTGTAGTAGCTTAACTACATCTTTAGCATGCAATCAAGAAAAGAGCCCATACAACCCAAGGTGGAAAGAAGGACCTGCAATGAGTGAACATTTATATATAGCTGCTTAAGGAACACACGGGTAGATGCTGGTTTGCTCACTCAGGTTCTGTGAAATCAGAATTCCTCTCTTTAATAAAGAAATGATAAAAACAAGCTCCCTATTTGTTTCACCTGGCAGTTTACCCAGTCTCTTGTGTGTTTCACAGATTTGACTGCCGGTGAATACCGTTTGGTCTCCTCCTAAATTGTTTTCTATGCAACAATTAAGAAAATAACTCCAACAACTTTCCTGTGTAATATTTTGGACAAAAATACTGAACAGCCTCTGGGGATGGGGAGGGAGAAGGAAGAGGAAGAGAGTTTTCAATTTCTTCCCATAAGCCAAAAGCAAATTACAATGTCCCACAAATGGTACAGACAGTATAAGGTCCCCATGATCAAGGTCGCTAGGAATGGTGATAATCACCATGCCAGCTCAACGACTGCAAAGTGCAGATATAAAACCACAAACAGGGTAAATGAGCAAACTTCTCATAACCAAAGTGTGTTAAGAGGAAAATGAATCCAAGCAGAAACTGAACTCCATGTTGTAATCAGCCCTCTGTCAGCTTGTTTCAGCAAGAGTTCCAGAGCCAGATCCACAGCTGCTACCACAGCTGGAAGCACGGAGCCTCCTGAGAAGCCAGTTGCAGACTCAGATGCTGCTGTTTCCTGTTTATTATTATAGTGTAAGTTCGCATATAATTTACCATGTTCACTGCAGATGTATTTATTTTTATTGGATGTTTGTGCTAAAATGTATACGCCTATCATTTGGAGAATTCATAATCTTAAGGTTGATATATTCTGTCTCTTTGCAAAGGAAGCCATTTGTTAAAAACAGGCAATCTCTGCTGTAAGGAGATGGGAAATGCAAAGAAGAGAAGAGGGAAAGGAGACTCTTCCAGAAAAAAAGAATCTCCAAGCTAAGCCCAAAATGTGAAAATAAGGCTAGGATTTTTCTATCAGATTTGATTCAAGAAAAAAAAGCAGCACTCTTTCCATGTCTTTAGCACCCAGCTGCGAGTAATATATATGATATATAAACTGAATCTTATAGAAATAATGTTTGCCATAATTTTTAGAATGCCCAGAAAACACTGTAAAATTGTAGCTATGTTCTAGCAAATCACTTCTCTAGAAAGAGAACAAAAGTGTTACTATAATTAAGGGCCACTTAACCACTTAATTTTTAATAACTACATCAAATTATCAATGGAGCAATCAGTAACATATTAACAAACACATTGCATTGTTACCTTATAATTTCATGCTAACATTTCAAGTCTAATTTTATGCTGCTCTTTAAGAAGAAACAGGGATCATTTTTACTTCCTATAGGTATCACCCTCTTTTTTTAAAAGAAATAAATGCAGCTCTTCTGGCCTACTAATAATATCTGCAAGGACAAAAAGATGGATAAAAGTTGGTAAAAAGTTATTCCTAAGGAAAATGCCTCCTTTTCCATAGTGCAATCATCCAGTATAATAGAGTTAGTGTAATAGCTCCTACATCCTTTTCTTAACCAGTCCCGAGTACAGAGAAATGCACCAAGTCTCCATATCCAACAATCTCCGGCTTCTCAAACTTCTCCAGGGAACTGTGACCAGATGGCTTAATACTGTGTAACCCCCTAGATTTGTTTACCATTCTCATACTAAAATATGTTGCTTCCAAGTCCATTAAATGTTCATCTACATTTCGTTGTTCCCATAATCTCAACTATAGGCCCACACGAAGGTGTTAAATTGGTTTTACTATCTAAAGAAGCGATAATGGTATAAATCACTCTATTATCAATATAATTATGACTATGTTAAAACACACAGCGAAGTCTAAAAATGGAAGTTTAAAGCAATATGAAAGAACACGTGTACTGCAGCCCTAAGTATTCCAGAATACCAGAAAGTATGAGTTCAAAGTTTCTGCCTGTATTTATAAAACACATGCAGCTTTAAACTGTTTGATTTGTGGAAAACTGAATTGTTGGAGTTTATCTTATGGAACTTCTAATTAGGTATATAAAATACAGTATTGTAAAGCCATCCAACTATCTTGAATTAAGGTATTTAAGATGAACTGTAATAAAAGAAAAGAAAAAGAACATTAATGAACTGAATTATAAAGATCAGCTTGTCTTGATAATCAGAAGTTTCAGAAAATCATGACGTTTCCTTATAAACAAAACAGACTTCATTATTAGTTTCAGGAATTGCTTGTTTTAAAGTATATTAAAATAAAATGTATGTATTCTTATACATCTATTTTTTCTTAAAATAAATCCAAATATCGCTAGCACAAGGTAAGGGTAACTAAAATAAATAATTTCTCTTTAAGTTTCCACTATTTTGTGTCTTACTTTGTGTATTAGCATTAAGTAAACAATAATTATTTCCTATAATCAACAAGAAATTATTTATGTTGTATCCTGTAGCCCTTACTATATCATAATATAAATGGTAGTAGTAATAATAATAATAATGCATACGATTGTTTGTTTGGTATCTATTTGTCATAGCAACAAAATATTCTTATATTTCAAGTATATCAACCAGTATTTAAATTCTATGCAAACACAGATGTAAGCCAAATATTGATATATTTCAGTATGTTTTTACATTTTGTGACCTCTACCATACTGCTCATTCTTAAAAGACTGTAAACAAAAGAATTACATACCCCAATTCAGAATTAATGTGTGATTACATATGCTTTAATTCATGAAGCAGCAGCTTTCTAAGGAAATGCTTATAAAGTTATTTTACAGCAAACATTTGCATCTGTTTTTCTATCACAGAACCTCTAAATATTTGCATACACAATCACATTCGCACATGAAAGTAGTCTTAATGGCCTCAAAAGGGCTATTTGCAGGAAAGTTTTTCAGGACTGAGGCATAAATACAGATTTTAATTGCTGGTCATGGAGAACTGTTATTTTTTATAGAGGAAAAAAAAAATTACAACCTTTTTGCTCTTCTATTCCCAGTTTGTTTTTATTAGGACTAAGACAGTCCTAAAGAGAACTGAATATTTCAGTGGGAGATAGTCTGACTTTATTTCATTGTCACAGGATGCAAAGTAAGCAATGAAGTGCTATTTGTGGAAAACGGGAGACACAAGTCCTTAGTTCCTTACTATTCTGTTGTACTAATTGTAATTTATATCTTTGTCTTTTTCAATTTTGGAATTTATTAACTTGGAAGAATCTAGCTTAAGCAGAATTTACTTAACATTTTCTTCATATGTACATTTAAACGACATTTAAGTTAAAATACAATCCAAGTGACTACTTGCAATTACCATTATTCATAGTTTTTCATCAATCCTGGATGTTAAGGTTCACTTTTAATCACCAAAAAAGATGTGATATTTTTAATAGCACCTGATTTATGCATTAAAAGATGCAGTTCTAAAGCTAGCAGTATTTTGTGTCATTTCACATGCAAAATATGCATAGTAGTAATCAGCTGACCACAGAATTTATAACTGATTTGGCTCAGTGTCTTCACCAAATGTGTCCCAGATGTTAGTGTAAAATTTTTATGTATGTACAAAAAATAAAAACAAAAACCCCTTTATGATGCTAATAAATAGTCTAACTTCTAAGACCATGCACAAGATCTCAATTCTTCGTAAACATTTGAACTAATTTAGTAAACATTTAGAAAACTCTGTAGCGCTACAGATTTTAAATGTGACAGCTGACAACAGAAGTTTTCTGGATGATGATCGAATCAATGTTAGTGCAGCTGTAGCAACAGTAAGACATGCAAAAGCTTAAAGTCTAGTTTCAACTGTTTGAGTGCATTTTTCATAAGATTCAAGCATTGCCAGTGATTTATGCTCACTACATAAATTCTAAATTGCCAGTAAAAATAGGAAATAAAATTTGAACCCCTTAAAATTATTTTTGGAAGTATTTTTCAACTGCACAAATAAGGAGTTAGGGCAAGGCACTAAATTATCCATTTCCTGCAAATAAATAACAGTTTAAACAATAATAGTGCTTTAGAGAGGAAACAATCTCTGTATTGAAAATAATATAAAAACAATTTCTGCATATTAATATTTGTACTACCTAAGTAATTCAAACAAAATATTTAGCCTACAAAATTTAGATTCGAAGCCAAAATACGTAGTCCCGGGAGCTTGCTTGAGCAAAGGCTGCAGGTTTTGACCACAGTTCTTTAGAAGTAGCCAATCTCTAAGAGGGTGATTAAAAACAAAACATTGATTGCCGGTGCACAGAGTACAAATCTTTGTCCATACACATAACAGCTTCATTTTATGTTACTTTGCAGTAGAAAGCCTATTAACATATTTCTTGTATCTAATGTAATCTACATAAATTACAAGGTGCTAATCATTAGCCTGTGCACAGGTAGGATGGAATTCATTGTTTTAAGTTCCAATATCAAAGATAAACATCTACAGCCTATGCCTTAGATAGGCTATCTATAGGATAAGACCCAACCTCCTTTGCACCAAAAGGATGGCTCATCCGGAGAGTGGTTCATCGTTATCCCAAAGCAGGTACTTTAAAAAGCATGTATGATATACCATAGCCTGCAGGTGCTCTATCTTCCAAGAAGATTTAGGATGATAAGTTCAGACTTGTTGTGCAGTCATGCACTGATAACCTCATGTTACAACAATAGTTGTAAACAAGATATAATTATTTAAAAAATATATTATGTCTATTTAGAAGCCACAAGTTAATCTTCCCCTTGACACTCCATAATAATCAGTCAAATTATGACCAATAATTTGAAATACTGAATGTCAACTGATGAATTCTGTAACATTCCATCTTTTGTTTCCAAAATGCCAGGTTTGAAGTAATTCAACAGAAACTCACAAATTTCAATTTCTGAAACTGTCAGCTTCTGTCCCTGTCTGACTTGTCTATGTGATACTTACAAATCAGGATATAAAGCATAAGAAACAACTTGCCACAAAGCTTTGACTGTCTCAGCATTTGAAGAATTTTGCATGGAATTGGGATACACAAGTGTTCTTTATTTTATCTATCACTAAAAGCACCTTCCTTACTAGCAGCTAAATATGGGATCAAAAATCAAGACACTAAATTGCAGGCTTTTGTAGGTAATTCTTTTTTAATTGTTTTATCTTCAGGAGAGCGTCACCTTGATTGCACTGAATATTTCTACGAAATTTCTGATTAAGTTTTACTTTCTGATTTTCTTTTCCACACTTTTTTTCATTGAGAAAGAGAAGCCCTGTATTTTATATCATTAAATACAATGTAAAACTCCACAAATCTTCCAAACGTACTGCCATATTTGGGGAATACTGAGCTACTTCCACTCAAGTCCAATGAATTCCCTGTAGTAGTGCAGACTTTTGTTGAGTGTTAGTATCAGTCATGATTCAGTCTTCTAAAATTAAGTTGGAAATTATAGTTTGCTTTGATAACTGTCCCCTTCACAAGCAGCTGAAGTATTGTAAACAGAATTATTCCTGGATTTAGCATTCAAAACAGATGCTTCTTATTTATGGGGTTGGTTTTTTTCATTCTTTGACTAATTAGAAGTTTCAAGTCCAGCTTCTAGAGCTTTGTTCAGCTGCTAGGAGACCTATTATTTAAAAAAAAAGTCCTGAATGCTGCATTTCATGCTCCTGCTATTATTTTTCTGGTTTCAGAACTGTACTCAACAAAAGGCAGTACAATAGAGCTTAAAAGAAAGTAGTGTGACAGATGGGTGCTAAACTGTCATTTTTTATTATTATTTCTGAGTAATCCTTCTGTCTCAATTCTTCCTACAGATTCCTGTAACTCTGCAACCCATGAGAAGAGCATCTAAGTGAGTATGAACTTGCAGGAACAAGAATCAATGCATCACAATTCTTGGTAATTATTCTCTGTAAAACATTTCTCTAGATCCTGATCCACGGTAATATTTTTTTCCTATTAATTACTATTTTGCCCCTCAAAATCTCCCTGGGATGGATTTGTTAAAAGTGTATTCAAAGTCAAAAGAGACTGTGTTAACGAGTTCTCTTTTATCTTCTAACTTCTTAGCATGCTCAAAACTTTCTTTGCAATATTTTAATATACCGAAATCCATGTTCAATGGATGTTTTAGATACTCAGAATTATTACCTCAGTTAGGTTTTTTTTAATGAAATAAGGCTCTATATTCTGCAGTTCAGATTCTCAGCAAAATTTTAGCTCATTAGCTACTTTATTATGGAGTTATATTATAATAGATCTCCTTGGACAAATACCAGGCAGTCCTCTCCTAAGATTTTTGATTTCCTGAAGTGTAAATTTAGTCCAGCAATCAAATGATGTTGTCAATGGCTTCCTATTTCTGTGCTTCCTATTTCTGAACGACTCACTTCTCTTAAACCTGTAGGCCAGTGGAAGAAAGCTATAGCTGGAGTAAACTCCCATTGTTTTCATTCACAACTTCAAATCTGTTCGCTTTGTAGCATACCTGATAGTAAGCAGCCCACTGTTAAAGCATTGTGTAACACACTGCACCTGGCACTACAGACTCAATAAAATTGTCCTGCACGTATTGTTTGCCTGGGTTTGAACACTGAAGTGAAATTACAGATCTTTGTACTGGAGGCACAAAGTAAGAACTTTTAAAACATAATCTGTCTGTATTTCCTCCAAGTTCAATTATCTCATTTATTTTTATTCTTAATTATTATCATATTTTTGTGTGTGTGTGTTTGATCATTTTCAGCCTCCTACTCCTTCCTCTCCGCACACGTCTTCTTATCTTCCTGCTTTCTCTTTTGTTTTCGGCTACGTGCAGAAAAAAAATCTGCCACACAGTTCATCAGATAGCAAACAATAAATGTATGGGAACGTTGCAGAATCCTATCATGGGAGCAGTCATTTCTATCACGTCAGTGCATCAGCGCCAGAAAAACTGCTACTGGCATATTACAAATGCCCTAGACAGAGAATCTGTGGAAAAAAAGCAGCAGGTTGCAACTTCCTTAAACGTGAAAATTAGTTCACAGAAGATAAGTTAACATTTTAAGGTCCAACATAAATCTAGAGTACACCACAGGGGCTTCTTCATCATCTGCAGTTTACATCTTCTGGACAGGCTGTAAAGTTCATTGGTTGACACCCATAGCTATCCAAAACCACACAACACATAGGCTTTGAGGATTCCCTTCACGTGTGGTTGTTTGTATTGTGCCATTTGGTTAAATTTTGTTAGTGAAATACAGGAATATGAAACAGAAAACATTGCCTGACATGCCTAGACACCTGAGAAAACCAGAAAACAAAAGTTTAGTGTAAAAATGACCACCAGTGTCTAAGGTTTGTTGCTATACACATGCCCTCTTTTCTGAATTAACTGCCTATTCCCCTGTCCACACCTATCTGGGACCTAAAACTCATCTGGGCCCGAATTTTCCTGAGCTTAATCCTCCTGGAGAACCCAAATTGCTAGTTATGCTCTCACCTCCGTTTTTAGTTTCAGAAAAATGTGGTGAACAGTGGTGGCAGAGACCTCATCTCTCAGGAGAAGTTGCTCAGGAAGGCAAACCTTGACCTACCTGTTGGACCAACACCAAGGTAGAGTATTTAAACTCTGGTACAAGTTATTGTTCCTTAATACAGTGGAAGTCCTTACTTCTCCGTTCAGTGGTTTTCTATTTGAAATGTATCCAGGCTAGGGAAAAGGGACTTAAGATTTTATGAGCTATCCTTGGCTGGATGTGCATGTGTTAAAATCCCCTAACTGGATAAGACGACCTCCAGAGGTCCCTCTCAATCTAAACCATCCTGTTATTCTCTGATCCTCTGAGGCTGAGGTATAACTAGAAGTCAGATCTCCTTTTCTCAAGGCAAATCCTCAAACTGCTACACTGCTGTGCTAAAAAAGCGAGCAGCAGCATCATCTCATCACTATTTCCAGAAGAAAGAGAGATCCCAGTATCTATAACCAGAGCACTTAGTCTCTTAAGGTATCTACCTCTATCTATTTTCCAGGTATTGTCTATCCAGGTATTTTCTGAGCATGATGTAGTTTGCAATTGCCAGTAAGCCTCAATCTCACAGTTGAGTTTCTTAAATCTATGGAAGCCTTTCTGCATTCACAAGGATCGTCACAAATAATCTTAGATAAGTAGCTCTGTTTAATGCAAAAGAAAATGGAAATGAAAAAAAAAAAGGCAGTGCAATAGTGAATATCATTCAGGATTAGATCAAGTTTAAAAGAAGGTACTCTAGAGACGATAAATACTGGACAGTTCCAGAGTTTCATGCACTAGAGACTCCAAACACTTCAATGCCTGGCGATTTATATCAAGAATTTTTTTTCCTTAGGAGTTAATTTGTTCTATCGTTTTTATACCTTGATTCTACAGCATATGAAGCAACATATTATTAAGACTATAATAAAATAAAAGTATGCAGTATTTTTTAAGGTGTAGGCAACAGTGTTCTGAGTTCTCAGCAGCACTAAATAAATTTTATTGTGTCATCTGTGATGATAAAAATAAATTTGTGTAATATAATGGATACGTTTATACAGACAGCTTTTTTTTCGATTTCCATATAAAAGTATCACCATTAGTTACAAAACAGATGAAAATTACTAAACATATTACATCTTAAAAAAATCATAATAAAGACTATCATATGAGTATACTTTTCTACTGGTATTAAAAAAACCTGTGACATCAACTCCAATAACTCTGCATTACTTAAGAATCTTTATATTTACCCACGCACTGGAATATTCATATTCCTTGCAGCCGTAGCAACTTCTTCAAATTTTTTTATGCTTTCTTCAATCGAACAATTAATATTCATTTTGCTAAAAGTTTCAGATGCTGCACCAAATACTGAGACTTCTGTAGCCCCTGCTGCAATCTGAAAAATACATTTCAACAAAACAGAAACACTTTATTAAAAGATTACATTAAACATTTAATTCTGTATGCCATTCTGGAATTGTAAAGTATATTATATCATCCGTATCTAAAATATACTATGCTTCAATTCATTTTTTGAAAATCTATTGCGTACAAAAATTGAATCAAATTTTGAGTTCAATCACTATGGCATATTTCCTTCCCCGTCTTAGCAAACAGGTAAGCACATTTTTAAAGTGATGAATGATGAAGGCTTTAAGGTATAGGAAATCATATGAACTAACTATGAAAATAGCAATGATTGATACATATTCATTTTTCAGAAAAGGAAAAGATCATATAACAACTCTGAAATATCCATCCTATGTACAAAGCCTGTTCCTCATGAATATCAGCTTAGGAAAGCTCTGTACATGTATGTGCCTAGAGCAGCAACAATAACCAAAAGGGATTTCCTTGTTAAAGCCCGCTCAAGGATCAAGGGCTCCACTGGTATTGGTGTCACAGTTGATATGGATAATATGGAAAATATGTAAGTGAGAATCTGCTGAGAAAAAGTCCCAGAGCAAACACAGTCTAGAAAATGTGTAAATGTGGTGACTTCACTGAAGGGACAATTAGCCTGAGGTTGTACTCAGTGCCTCAGGACTCAGTGAATCAACTAACATGAGGCAAACTAGAATGCTGAAAGCCAAATGATATTAGAAGAAAACATTTAAACTTAGAAGAATCTCTAATTAATTAATTCTCACTCTCTAGTGAGAATAATACTTTTGTTTGATGAAAAAGGACAGAGCTTTTCCCCTTACTCTCTGCTTCAGCACGATAACGTATAAGCTTCAGCAACCCTTGCAGGAACAAGTATCTTTTCAGAGAGAAGACCGAAAAAAAACAACAGCCAGAAAGAACTCAATAATTACCTACAACTATTTTTGCATTGTTATACTTTCATTATACCACTAAATACAGTATAGAGATATAGCAGATTTCATTCAACTTATACAAGCCACCATTGCTTACAAAGCTGTGGTACTACACAACTGAGTATTGATAGTTAACTCTTCAATGCAGAGGCTTCTGTTTTAACAGGGATTTCATATGTAGTGTAAAAACTGAATGATAGACTACATCACCAATGTCCATCAAGCTGTATGCTCTCCAAGTATAGTTTTACTATACCAAAACAAAAGCGTAGAAGCACAACAAATTTCAGAAATCAAAAAAGTGTAAAGATTTGACTGTCAATGTGTATGTTTTAAGAAGACTGAACGGCTTCATTTATTTTTCAGTCCGTAATTTTGAATATATATTTTGTATGCACTGAAACAATTTAAACTTTCAAACCCTACCAAAATGAAATGCAGAATTTAAGAAATCTAATACATTCCCATGTAACACATTTCCCATGACTCTTTCCTCATTCTTCTTCACTGAAGACAGTCTTCAGATATTTCTCTAGGGCAACAAGTCAAAGAATGAGAAGTAAATGACTTTATACACAAGCATCATTTATAGGAACTTGCAAAGACCGTTTGAGCAATACTTCCATTAAAATATGAATCTACTGAGCTTAACATCACTCTGTGTATTCGCTCATTTTTCACAACAAAAACTAAGAAGTTTTACTTAAAAAAAATATATATATAGTTCAGTTCTAACGGGACAGCTTATATGACATTAGTTTGTACTGAATTGAAAGTGTCTGAAACCTGAAAGAGATAATTGTGGACATATATAAAGGCACTTACAGCAGAATGAAAACCTCGAAGATTAGGAGTGAGAACAGGATATCGGACTCCAGGATGTCGCTCAATGCCCCTCATTACTTCTTTCTGATCTGCCATCTAAAACATACAGGTTATTTCTATTGAGCAGCAGTTATTTACTGATTTTAAATAGCTAAGCAGAAATTGGCTTAGTCTGTGGTTTTCCCTTCATTAGGTATTCACATCATACAAAAAGCGTAACAGCAAAGAGGTTAAACCAATGTTGAACCCCTTTTATTTTTTTTTTTTTATTTCTTAACTTTCCAGCTCTTTATAAATATAGAATTGAGGCTAAAGTGGTGGCCCACGGCTTAGACAGGTGTACTTACTGTTTGCTATGTAAAAACAGAGAGCCCAGAGAGTTGTGAACAGAGCTAAACCCAGTTGGTGGCTGGTCACAAGTAGTGTTGCTTGGGGCTCAGTTTTGGGGCAAGTCTTATTTAACATCTTTATCAATGATCTTGATGAAGGGATTGAGTGCTCCCTCAGTAAGTTTACAGATGACACCAAACTGGGTGGGAATGTTAGTTTGCTTGAGGGCAGGAAGGCATCCGACATCAGTTGCATGAGGTTCACAGAATCCCAGAACGGTTTTGTTTGGAAAAGTTATTTAACATCATCATATCCAACCATTGATCCAGCCCTGCTAAGTCTGTCATTAGACCAAGTCATATGAGGAACACCTGAGGGAACTGGAGTTGTTTAGCCTGGAGAAGAAGAGGCTGAGGGGAGACCTTATCTCTCCCTACAACTACCTGAAAGGAGGTTGTAGCGAGGTGGGTGTCAGTCTCCTCTCCCAACTAACAAGTCATAGGATAAGAGCAAATGGCCTCAAGTTGTGTCACGGGAGATTAGGATTGGATAGCAGGAAAAATTTCTTAACCAAAAGAGTGGTGAAGCATTGGAACAGGCTGCCCAGGGAAGTGGTTGAGCCTCCTTTCCTGAAGGTGTTCGAAAAATGTGTAGACGTGGCACTTTGTGACGTGGTTTAGTAGGCATTGTGGTGTTGGGCTGATGGTTGGACTGGATGATCTTAGAGGACTTTTCCAACCTTAATGATTCTATGATTCTACGAATATTAAATTGGATTTCTCATTCTTTCCACACTGGTGAAATGTCATTTGAGGAGTACCATATGAAAAGATATATGAACTACAACACTTTCATTACTCCTTATTTTCAGCAGATACTTTATTGATAGCTTTGATAGATACAACACATTTCTAATCAGTGTGCCATCACTGTGTGGGATGGCACAAAGCAACCTTTTGTAATTGTTTCTCCATAAACTAAACCACCTAACATACCTGATAACCACACAAAAAAGCATTTGGCAATGCCTTAGTTTTTTAAGTGCAATTTTTCATTACTTATTTTAATATAAATAGTCTCTACATTTCTCAGGGCAAGGAATAATGTTTGAAACAAAATGATTCATTAAATGGCAAATGCTGGAACTAATTCCACACGTTAAAATTATAGCCCGACTTAAAATATGCTAGAAAACCAAAACGACACTGTTTCAACCAGTATAAAGCTGCTGGATCCAAATAATATTATATGTATTACATTTGTCCCATTACTATTTTTCCTGTAAGTAAAATCCCATTCTAACACATATTGCATGTTATAAGATTTTAAATCTTAATAAAATATTTCTTTTCCAAATTTCTTTAAAAATAAGCTTTCTAATGGTAGGTATTTATAATTTTTGGCTGTTTAGGTTATAGGTGTGGGATCCTGTTTTATATGGCACCTTGCTACTGTGGAACTTTTTCTTTTAGGTTTTTTTCAGTAAAAAAGTCTCTGCCAAAAAAAACAGTGGATGGGAAACCATAAAAGAGCTTTAAAATACTAAAAAAAGAAATAAGTGAATGAGTGATCTAAACATAACCGTGACTTCTATTCCCATGACCTATGAAAAGAAAAAAGGAGCAAAGAAAATACAAACTGAAAACTGCCCTCACTATCAAAGCAACAAAATCTTATCTTTTAAATAAAAAACATTTTAAACACAAATTAAGCTATTAAAATAAAGTATTCAGATACAAATTTAAGATAAGAAGGGATAGTTTATTTTTTACAAAACTGACAAAGCTGTGCTAAATTTGGCACTCCTAACGGCCCACAGGAAAAGGAAATCATTAAACAAGAAAGGAAAAAAATCTACCTTTGCTTTAGACTTCTCCTTCTAATGTTTAAGAACTTGAATTATTCTCTGTCACAACCACCAAAGTTTGATAGCACTTGGAAAAAATTACTGAAGTTGCTTTTAAAGGATACAATATCATTGCCCTTGCATTGACACCAAAATAATTTTGCATTGTCACTGTTCTCTTCCCCTTTCCTATTATCCTTCCTTTAGACCCTTCCCTGGGGATCCCAAGAACACCGAAATAATTCAAAGGAGTCCCTCAAAGAGCTGTACAGTTTGCTCTGCTAACTCATGAAAAAGTATCATGGCACTATGTTTTTCTCAGAGGAAAGCCTGGAATACAGTCCATGCACAGGATATATTCTCAGTTTAAAATGGACAAACTTTATATATGTTTTGACAGGAGATGTGCAACAGCATTAAAAGCTCAAGTATTTTCTTAAACGAATTTATTTCATGTTTTACTTTGTAAATAACTTGTGTGGCCTTTAGTAAACATAGAAGAACTCAAAAGCTTCTGTGCAAACAAGTGCAAAATTTATTGAAAATTAGTTTTAATAGCATAGACGAGTATTGACTTATTTCTTTACTTGCAGTGAATGACTAAGTTTGCACAAAGAGAAGCTACATGGTACACTTCAGCTCTAAGCCCAAATGGGCAGTGTTAAATCTCAGATGAAAACCTGCCACTCCTAATGCCAATGTAGTTTTGCTGCTGACTTCAGAAAGGCTAGGATTGCTGCTAGTAAAAACTAATTTGGGAAAAATAATGAGCAAATTATTACAATTCATCAAAACTCAGTATGGCTGCTGATAGAGCACTAGATCTGTAAAATAACTAATGTGCCTAACTGCCACATACATAGAAGTCCCAAATTTAGATCTTCCACACAGTTCCAAATGTGGAAAATGAAATTTCATTTAGAGAAAAAGAAAAAAAAAAGATACGCTACTTTTCTTTTTTACATCAATAACTATTTGTCCTCAGAAGAGTAGAAAGGGGGGAGGAACAACATTAAATTATATTAATGATGAGTCACCATCCCGATTCTTTAGTTACTACTGAATGTTTACAAAAATAAAGGGAAAAAATAAAATGCACAAGTATTTTCTTTGCCTCCATTCCACAGTACAACATTAACATAAAAGAATTTTCATAATATTAACTGCAAAATATCAGTGCTCCTTTGTGAGCAAACTCAAAATCAGGATTGAATCTGCAATGTCTCTCCTAGAATCTAGGAGAAATAGAACTAACTAGAATCCTCCAGCATGTAAGTGCTTGTGTGTTTGTATGGGTTTCTGCATTTATGTTAATGTTTGGAAAAGGAGGACTGCATGGCTGATAGAGAAACGTACGAAGTGCAGCAGGCATTAAAAAACATGTTTGGCTCTAGGTAAAGTCAAGTCAGTCCACGCAGTCCCCAGGCCTGGGGAGTCTACTCCCTTGGTTGGTGGTAGGGAGCGCTCCTGAGAAGTTAACCTACTTAACCCTGTGCATCTAAGTTTTCCTGTGCCGATTCTAGGTCTCTGAATTGGTGTTGCTTCCACGAGTCCCTCCCACCATTAATATTCCCTACAGATCAGATCCGCTGCTGCTCATCTAGATACTCAAACTCAGTACTCTGCATCCTAACTGCTTTGTATTCTCAAATATCTATCATTTCTACACTCAGCAAACCTTGCCCTTTACTCATGGTGTTAGTCCATCATCTCCACACCTCTCATTCCCACTCAGCATCCTGTGAGCAATTCTTCCACTCCCTATTTACTGCTGTTCCTTGCATACGCCCATACAAACGTCATACAAGGGGCAAACTGATAACCACCTGCTAAATTATTTATGTTTGAAAACCAATGACAATATTTAAGATTTCTCACACCCTAGGTAGTAATCATGGCAAACTGTACTACTAGCATTTCTGTTGATCAGGGCCTGGAGTGCTCATTGATAAGAAAGCAGCAACTTGACAAGCCACAATCAGCCTTGGAGCTCATCAATTACAAGCTGGAAAGTAGATCGGCAGAGGCTCTCCAAAACAGCTCTGTTTAGAAGTCTTAAGGTGGCTCACCCTCTCCTTTCACTCATCTTCACAGCAAACGCTGCTTCACAGCAACTTTTAAGAAAAGATAATCTCATGCTTCTTATGTTTGGCCACATACTTTACTGATTGGATCTGGACTTTACCTGGGACCTGCAGCACCACTCTAGACTCACCTGAGTACATGCACTCTTGGCTGTGCTGTTTACGTTCCCTCACTGGACTTGCTCTGCTCTCATGGACTGTTGGACAGTCCTTTGACCAACAAGGCTATAATCTCTGCTCCCCTTATTATCATCTTTGGCTTCCAGTTCCCCTTTCCTTCTCAAGCAATCTGCACTTGCTGCTGCTGCGTTAGGGATTTAATCAACTTTCTGCCAAGCTTCCTGGGTTTTCTTCAGTTTTAACTACTTTATAATACTTAGCCAAACCTGAATAAAAGCATAAAACTGTAAAACTGCATAAATGGTGCCTGATAATAACATCCAATTTTACAAATAAACATTATTTCTGTTCCATTTACTTGCATAGTTCTATAGGCTATATTACCGGAAAACTCTACTGCATGGAATGGCGTTTAAATTGAAATAGTTTTGAATGGTGATGATTTTACATACCTGAGGCACCCATTTGGATGAAACAAAACTGGTTACTTCTATTGCAGGCAGGCCTGTTTTGGACAGCCGGTTGATTAACTCAATTTTTATATCAGTTGGGACTATCACCTACAAGACATGGAGACATACTATAGTAAAGTATTTCATGCAGTAAGAAACATTTGCAAGTAAAATGCTCTCAGTACATAACCAATACTTTTTTTTTTTTTTGTAAATAACAAACTATCCTCAAACACTGTATCCCAACTCCACTGACAATAGGAAGCTACTGCATAAGGAAAGTACTAGGCAGCATACATGGTCCTACTCCTTTTTTTTGTCCACCATATAAGAATGAGAAAGCACTTCTGTGTAACTGGTTATAGGTCTGGCCTCACTAATTATTGGTAACCAAACACCAGCCTAGCAAAGAAACAACAGAGGAAATAGTAACAAAGAATAGCCCAACCAAAGAAAAACTGAGGAAAAATAAAAAGCTCCACAGCTGAGGAAGAGTAATTCCATTATTTTATTACTGCTAACATCTTTGATATCAGTAACAATGATATATATAAGCTTATCCTCCTTTTTGGGGTAACAAATGACTGGTTTGACACATGTACCCTATTTTACAGTCTCTTTCAATATTCTTCCACTTTTCCCTGTCACTTTACAGGCAAATAATATTATCAAGAGTAATTGCTTTTTTTTCCCCATGCTTGTTCTGCAGGAAGTACAACAAAACCTTTTGTACTATTCCTAATATAGTAGCACTTCTAGCACAAACACATATTATGAAGATAGCCAGTGTTTCATGGCATTTACCAATTATGCCATGACAGAACATCATTAACTGACAAGACAAATTCTAGAAAAAGAAATAGCAGTTGGGTAACAGAAAAGCTAGTTAACCAAGTATAGAAAGAAATTATATGATTTAACACTTGGCTAAACAGTAATATACTTCTATTCTACAGTACAAAAGAATTAGCACAAAAAGAAATAAATATATTTATAGTACAAAGTGGAAGAAATTAGCAAGATGTACATGTTTTACACAACGAAAATAACACTGATATCCATGTCAAAACACACACAAAAAAATTACCTTTTCATTTTGTAATCCGTCCCTTGGCCCAACTTCTACGATCTTTATGTACTCAGGCAGTCCAGACACTTGAGATTCCTGAAATAAAAATCCATACTTAAACGCAAAATAACGAAGGTCACCAGGATCAAAGGTACAGCTTGTACTTGTCTTCTCATATGATTCTGGGTATAAAGTCATATTGTCAACACTAAGTTTACTCACGGCCGTTAAAACTCTGCGAGAATGTTTTCCACACCTTAAGTTATGGAATAAAAGTTAAAAGCCTGAGTTATCCACATGCATGTTCCAGTGCTCCTCTGAGGCCACAAATGTTTATTATAAAAATGTACATAAACCCATAAATGAACATTGTGTTTTACAGAGTGAGAAATATTCCCATTTCAGAAAGCTTCTCAACGAAGGAGCCAGTCCTCCAAAATTCTAACTGAATGTTCTCAATTTAACCGAACAGTTACTTCTCTGTAAACGTTTGCAAGACTCGGCTATAAATCTGAAAAGAACAGAGCACTCAAGAAATGCTGAAGAGATTATTAATGAAAGATGAAAGTAATTCCTCTGCCTGAAGACGAAGGTTTTAAAGATGGATTTAAAGGAGAACAAGGAACGCCCCTAGGAGACAAGAAGAAGGATTTTCCAGGTGTAAGAGAAGCTCTGGAAAGGCAGGAGTCTGACGGTGACAGGAGGGAAAGCAGGCAGCAGTAAGGTCAAAGGGCTAAGGAGAGCATGGGGAGTTGGAGGGGGAGGAAGGAGAGCAGAAGAAACAGGTGAAGGGAAATGAAACTTCCTTTTTTATTATCTAGCTGCTCTGTTACTGAATCAAGTTGACAGGTGTGGCAGTTAACCTAACCTGGGCCTTTCAGTCCTGAAACAAACAGAGCAGTTGCTTAGACCGACCCCAAAAAGCTGTGTGCTTTTAAAAACACATCAAATGGCCACCTTGGGGCACGCTGTCCATGCCTGGAGGAGTGGACAGGAACGATGCAGGCAGTCTCACCAGGTGCTCTGGAGATGCCCTGCTTTCTGTATTGCACTAATACAGTATCTGAGCCACTGTCTCCATTCCAGTGTCGAAAATGTGTGCTGGGATTAGTGCAAGCTACCTGCAGGAAGGCTGCTCCCGCTGCACCCACCACCTTCCCCAGGAGTTCCATGCCACTGGAAGGACACCACCAGGAGTTCAGGGGGGTGGCGACCACCCGCGGCAGTCACAACTCAACCAGAATCAATTTTGCAGTGCATAAACGCAGCCGTCAATCTCACATCATCCACAACCAGATGAAAAAAAAAAACATTTTTCATCCTCCCTGGCTACTATTACTAGAGTTGTTTCAACCAAATGGCCATGAATTTCTTCTCATGGTAACAGAAAATGAGGACCCTACAGCACCCTTGTACAGCACTCTGCATTCTTAGTGCCTGTGGATTAAAATCATTCTCTGCAACAACAACCATTATACCAGCCAAAATACAATAAACATATTTCAGAGCATTTACTGTGTATTTATCTGTGTCCAGTAAAAAGAATGGGAAACAGCTGTATAGTGTCTGTTTGATCATGTGGAATATCTGGTAAGTCAAAACTCTGTCAGGCACTGCTAAGCCCACACTCGCTGACAGTATAAACCTACTTAAATGTGAAGGTAAAACCTTCACATCTGCTGCATATTGTTTCTCCTTTTTTTTTTTTTTTTCCAAGTTATTTTCACAAGTATGGCACCATTTCAGCCCTATGGGCATAAATCTGGTTATTTCATTATTATCAGATCCCTTCTGTTTCAAGACAAATGCCACAGCTGTGCTATGAGTAAAGCTCTGAGTAAAGAGCTAAAATAGAACCAATGCTTAATTTAGTGCATGAAAAATGTCCATAAAACTTTGGTGGCAAAAAATGTTCAATTTCTGGGCCAAAGCCTGTAAGTCCTATTCAGTTCCTACTGTGGTAAAACTTTTGCTGAAATCAAAGAGCTGTACCTGTCTTTACCAAACAGTTCTCACAGCTAGAACATGTGCAGTAGCCGCGTGGAGATGTCTGCAGCCCTTGGATTTCATTGGGGATAAAAGGCATTTACTTCTCCGAGCCTCTCATCCCCTGCTTTTCTCTGTAGCCTTCTTGTCCGCTAGCCAGTCTCAACTCCAGTTCACAGTTCTTGAACACAGCCCTGAGAACTGTTTATGGGGTGATTCTCAAAAGGGCCACAGAGTGGAAATTCAGGACAGTACTACAGACAAATCCTTACACTCTTAAAACTGATGAACTAACAGTTTTGAATGAACATCTTGGCTCTTAGTCCAGAAAAGTCTTCCTTTGTTTTGCATTTCATCGTTTCATTTATAGTACATGAATTGCTCTGGTCTTTAAAGTTACTCAGTTCTTCCTGTGTGGTATCCAGTGTGGCACTGATAATGCCACCTGTCTTTCTGTCATCAGCAGATCTCACTACCTTAACACTTCCTGGTGAAAACATCTGCACTAACATGATTACCTTATTTTACCATATTATCTCAAAAAATTTGGGTTAGTGCTGTAGAAGAAACATATCTTAAAAAAAGACCTGAGGAACTCTACCCATGATGTCTCTTTGGTCTAATAAATCTGCTTTTTACACTATCTCTCCTTTCCTTCTCAGTCAGCTTCTTAGTCATCTCACAAATCCTGTTCTGACCATCCTTCTACCCAACTCAACTAATAATTTCTCTCGTGCTGCATTGCTGAAGCTCAGATAACAAGAAAGCAAAAAAGAAGGAGAACACTTGGGTTCCATATACTATGTATGCACTTTACAGTGCATAATCACCGGATAAAGCTCAGAAACAAATCAGAGACTATTTAAGTACATGTTTCATCTTCTGCTAAGATGACTCCAGTATTTTTCCATTCTGTGACCCAAGATAAATCAGAGGAGGAAAGGAGTACCTCTTTACTTTAACCCTCCTTGTCCTACAAATGGTCAATAACCAGCTGTTAGGACGCTCTTCCAAGAAGTTGGAGATATGTACTTGGGTGTCATCAAGAAGCAAAAAAGATTCCTTGCTTTCCTGGGAAGTTCTCCGACCACGCTGTCACACTTGCAGGGAACATCACTCAAAACACATCTGAAGAAGCCACCTGAGTCACCAGTCACACTACGAGCCAGGCTTGATGCCACCTGAATTCACCAGGCAAGCTTCAAATCCACAGAACAGATTGAAGTCTTTAAGAATTTATGCAGAATTTAAACACCTGCTGGTTTACTTTCCAAATGGCATTAGCCCTTAACCAGAGCTCAAGGTTCTTGAATTGAGAGATCAAGTTCCCCAATCTCTAACTGGAGGATTCCAAATGCGCATCATTCCCTTGGGTAAAAGGAAGACATTTCAGAACCAACAACAAGACAAACTTCCAGAATTTCAGCACCTTCAAGTATGGTATTAAATAGTCTGCAGGTAATAAATAGAAAACATAAAAATAAATAAATAGAAAAATGAAAAAAATAGTTCTTATATTTTAAGATAATCCCAAAAAGATGAACCTTGCATAAATACACAAATACTTACATTAAATACTAAAACATGTTAAATAAATAATTTTGTTGCAGAAAAAATATTTACTAGTTTGTTTGTATGAAGTATTTTCATGTAATGAAGTATAAAAAGTGTTACGGTATATAGTTAAAGGCGACTGCTTATTGAATTATATAGTGGCTCTGTTAAAAAAGTAATGACTACCAAAGTACAATGTCTGAAATATCAAAAAGGAAATAGTTGACATAAAGGACTAAGAGCCTGGAAAATTTGCTTTTTCCATGTATCAAGCCTTGCCAAGGAAGAACAAAAAGCATAGAAAACCACAAAAAATTGCCTCCTTCAAAACAGAATGTAGCCAAAGAAACTTTTTTAAAAAAATTAAAAAAAAACCAAAACAGAAAAGGGAAAACCAAACCATTCAGCTTGAGGCACTGAATGCCAAGTTTCTGTAGAAACATTTTCTGTGAGTTATAAATAGCTGAAAATTCAAGTTTATTATAGAAAATCCTAGTAAGCCTTAATTAGAGCAGTGTAATCGTCTTAATATAAGTATAAATGTAATCAAATTAAATAAACACACTTTTTAACTCTGTCACTGCCTCAGAACTTCTAGTAAAGGTGCTGAGGTTCATTCAACCTCATGATTTTTTGTCCATGCAGCTCATTCCTACAGGCACAAATAGTGCTGGCAAATATTACCCAGAGCTGCTCAGAAACAACTGAAAGGACCCAAAAGGAAGGGAGAAGAATCTAGAGGTTCAAGTCTCAATCGTTCTAAGCAAGCAAAGATGAAGTTCTGCTTTCCTTTTCCACAAGGTGGTGTTCTGGCACAGAGGACAGCTGAACAAAGCCAGGTCCATCTTGTACAAGGAAGATTTATTCAGGAGAGCAGTTTTAAACAAGGATCAGCTGGGACGTGGCACCATAACTCCATATATATGTGTGCAGTGACATGGACAAATGCCCAAAAACCAGGAGAAAGCTCTGAGATAAATAAAATGATTGCTGGAAGGAGAACAAAGAAAACAGTGGTCAACCTTCTCAACACATAGATGTCTCTAAAATTTACAAGACATAGAGGAAATAAACAGGAAGAAATTAAATTCTTAGTATATAATCAGATAATTATTTAAGTGGCATTGCAGACATTTGTACACATTTCACACCGCTGGAAGGCAAACATAACACATACTCATTCTCAAGTTAAATAGGGGGGAAATGGAGGCAAGTCATCTGTGAGATGTAAATAATATATGCAGATATTCATAAAACAGTGGGGCATACCTGGTGAATATTCCTAAATAAAGATAAACTGAGTATTCGTCCTAGAACTTCTGTTGTACGCTGCTGACAAGACCACTGGGAGAACAGTGGCCGGGAATAGGCCATGACTTACAAAAAGACTCATCAGCCCTTGAGAAGCTGGGGTATTTAAAATGAATAACAAAGTGAACATGAATCAATAACATCATGCTCTTAAGAAAAAAAAAAATGGAATAGCACATCTAATCCTAAACTATAAACCAGGATGTCAGAGATTAAACAGTAGCCAGCCACTTACTAAATAGAAATACCATGTCTAGTTTCAGACTTCCTAGCTCAAAAAATAATTCAATCAACTGGACATTGTCCATAGAAGGGCAAAAGATAAAATGCAAGTAAATCCTTACAGAATTAAATAAGTTAAATACAGAGCTAACTTATCTGCAATAAGATAAATAATTGCTGAGGTCAGAAGAGACCTCTCTGGAGATGATCTAGCTGAGGCACCCATGCTCAGAGCAAGGTCAACTAAAGCAGGTTGCCCACAACTTTGTTCAGTTCGGTCCCGAGTATCTCAAAGGATGCAGACTCCTGGTCAACCTGTTCCAGTGTTGATGACTCTCACAGTAAAAAGATTCTTCTGATCATTAAATGGAATTTACTGTGCTTCAGTTTGTGCCCAGTGCCTCTTGACCTGTCAGTGACTTACTCTTCTTTATTCACACTACTACAGATTCATTCATTTGATAAGATCCTCGAGACTTCTTTTCTCCAGGCTAAATACTCTTAGCTCTCTCAGCTTCTCCTCATATGACAGATGCTCCAATCCGTTAATCATCCCCATTGCCTTTGCTGGATCTGATCCAGTATGTCTATGTCTCTCTTACACTTGGGATTAAGCCTACAGGTATTACTTTAGTCCACCTCTTCAAATTTAATTTGAACCTGCTTACAACTTTTATTAGAAGGTTTGTGCGGACCCATAAAAAGGTAGTGATTTACATATACCAGGAGATTATCAGAAGTGAGAATTCTCTGTTGGGATTGTTATTGTAAACTAATACCTCTAATATTTCTACTGTCATTTCCACTAATTATTGAATTCTAAAATAATCTGCTGGTACACTGATTAAATTGTTGCAGGGCTGTTTACAATAAAATACTAATCACTCATATGAAAACAGAAGAAATATGATTTTAAACACAGGGGAGATCAACTAAAGTATAAATGCTTATGCTGCTAGAGCGACCAGTTGTTTGATCTCATCCTGTTTACAAAGAGGACTGTAATGGTAAAGACAAAAGCCACAAAGTACAAATAATATTAACTAACAAACAATAAGAAAATACTCTGACTTATTTAGAAATTAGAAATTAATATTTCATAAAAAGAATGCTATCAAGTGAGCAGAATTCTGATGAACTGGCAGTTGAAAACATAGCAAATTACATTACTAGAGAATTCTCCTGAGACTGTAAAAAAATGTTGCTATGTTAAGAATAATATTCTTTCACAAAACTAGGAAAGTTAAGCCACACTCTTAACTACATTACTTGTCAGCATACAGTTATAAATTTAAAAAAGCAAAATACCATCTCTATATTACTATTCCTTTCAGAAATCCTTTAGAATAGGTCTTCCAAAGCTACAGAAGATGAGGTTTAAGAGTGGTATTCAGCTCAAGGTTAAGAAACCTCATCTCATTCCTGTCGTCTAAATGTATATACCTGGAATCATTCTGGATGACCTAAGAGATCCAACCTCCAGGTGTTTAGGAAGGGCATGGGTCCCACTTCACCCATTTACTGTAGGTCTCATTTCAAATATCTACTGAGATACTGCAGGGCATCTTGAAAGGTATTCTACAGACCTGCTAGGCACCTGAACTGAGTTTCCAAATGGTTCCTCCTACGCAGGTGTTTAAAGGCATCCTAGATGTTTAAATTCCCATTGCAGCTGAAGGAGGTTTATTTATTATGGCTACTGGAGATAAAGAAATAATTCAGGCCATCCTAAGGTTCAGCCTTAATGATCTTAATTGCCAGTTTTGTGCAACTGTTTGGCAACTGAGTACCACTCCAGAAGGACATAGATTTCCTGTGCATTTTGCAATGTACAGGATATGCCTAACCCGTAAGGATGCTCCATATATCGTAGGTATTTTAAATGGCACTAGGCACATACATGCAGGCAACTGAGTCAAGTCTAAGGTTTGCTCTGGTTACCACAGGCAATTCAGCTGCTGATACCTCCTTATATCTTAATTCAGATGTCATCTGCCTCAAATGAATGATATGTAATCTAATGAGTTATTAAATAGAGAAATTGGAGGAACTTAACTTTTGAGTTCCTCCCAGAGTTTGGTAGGCAACGTACTCTTTTCATCATTCCAAAATAAGTTTTCACCCTTTCTTGCTGACATGATCCCCAGTCAATACCACTGCTGCATTTCATCTTTGCCTTTAAGCTCTCCCTCACACAAACACTGGATAAATACATGGGAGGGGATGTAATGTTATACAAAATATACCCACATCAACAATTTTCCAGGTATATGTAAGGCAACATTCCAATCTTGTTTCAGAGCATCTCTTTTGAGCAACTGGCATGATTTCCATTCTTCTGCCCAAACTTATAACTTACCTTATAAGCAATTCAGATCAACAGAGCACTCAACTAATCCAAAACTTGACCCATGGACTGACTTTCCAGTTTGACCTTGGACCTCTCTCATTACTGTGGACCTGCCTGATGGTCACTGGGCTGCATGGCCAACCCTGATTACCATCACTGGACTGAATCCTGATGCTGACTCACTGATCTGCACTCCCGGGTCTAACTTTGGACTTCCTTCATCACTACAAACTTGCCTGATGACCTGGACTCTTGCTTGAGTCCAGATTCCACCTCCAGGTCTACCCTGCACACCTCACACCTACTGTAGGTCTGGGGTCTGGCTGGTGACCAACCAGCCCTGTTACCAAATCACCTCCCTCAGGGAGCCGATGGCCCCCGCTGCTCCCTGACAAACTGAGAGAAATTTCTTGTTCTAGAATTTATTACAATATCTGATCCTTGTTCCTAGACGTCCAGTTCAGATATCTATTCCTTGAGCATTTCTTTATCCCACGTCATACAGGCTGGGAGTAAAATGCAGCCTATTTCTCCCTCTTTTTGCCGCTTTCTATCAGTTGTACCTAAAAAGAAAGTGCAGTAGCCGTTAATGGTTAGCCCTGTAAGTCGAAGCTTTGTTGATGGAAGCCAGTAATATCACGTGCTCTAGATTAGAGCAGTAGCAGCAGTCATTAGTTGAGTCTGAAAGTTAGTGCTTTGTACATTAACTCCCTCCGATTCTGCTGCACCACCTCCTTACCCAGTGCAGGCTACAGCTATCAGGTGCTGGGACAGTGATCCCAAAGGATTATGTCTTGTTCAAGCGAAAAAACAAGGGTTTGACATGAAAAAAATACACCGAAATTCAACTAAGAGAAAAAAAAGCTCTGTCTGATACACAAATACAACTCCACTCATGTAGCACAACTGAAGCACAATATGCAGTTGTGCTAAATCACTTACTGGTCAGAGAATCACTGGAGGGGTAGTAAGTGTGCAAACGGATTTCACAGCACAGTACCTCCCAGGTCTAAGCAAAATTTAACAAGATATAGCAAGTCGAATAGGCAACTCCTTTTTATAGGAAAAGATATTTCTTTCAGGCCAAACACAAAATAGCACATTTTCCAGAAGAGTTACAGAGTTAATAAATCAATATAATCTCTGTCTGCGGGAGTCCAACAGAGGGAATAAGAGATGGAATTCCTCACTTCTCAGACTATTCTCCTTTAAATTATTAGATCAGAAGAGGTCAACTCACACATACTTTGTGTGAAACACCTGCTGAATATTGTTTTCTATGACTTGGAGTTTACCCTTTTGCTCAGAGTGGATGTGCTTAGTCGCTCAGAGATGCAAACAAAACCCGCAGCTCCCGCAGCTCCCTCTAACATATA
This sequence comes from Cuculus canorus, assembly GCF_017976375.1. Taxonomy (NCBI): domain Eukaryota; kingdom Metazoa; phylum Chordata; class Aves; order Cuculiformes; family Cuculidae; genus Cuculus; species Cuculus canorus. The sequence continues at coordinate 9,533,610 of NC_071403.1, forward strand.
ACTTGCCTCATATAACCAATTCAAGTGAACTCAGCTTGAACTATGAATACATACCCATATGCTGAAACCCTGGCTCTTTCCATTTTGTTTCATCAAAAGGGTAGTCATGTATTTGAATACTGTTTGGAGGTGTCTACTTTGACTTTTATTTTACAAGCATAAGAATAAGCTCTAATAATTTATTAAGATGTTTTTAAATACATGAAAGGATGAAAGTTGTTTTCTGCTGTACTTTCCATATCACATCAAAGACTAAACTGACGTTCATTCTGAAACTACTCATTTTCCTCTTTCATGTGGAAGCGCTGAGTTCAGAAGGAATGAATAGCCTTAAAGAATCTTCACTGTTATTTTATCATGTGGTGGGTTTGGAATGCATTCTGAAACTAGTTCTCCTAGTCAAACAAATCACATGGGTTACCTAACTGATCTTGCAACGATATTACCCTGTATTTCTTTAAGACCTACTTAGTTTCTTCATAAACTAGATTTTCTTCTTGATCTCTCCATTATTTGAAGAGAATACAGAATGTAAGAGTATTTCTTCCAAGGCTGAAGAGCTGAACTACTACACTGTTTGTGTGTTTTTCCCAGCAGCAGTATATAAAATCATGAATCGTTGCTTATATTCTTTAGCTTCAGTTCTGGTTAAGTCCTTCCTTGGTAACTTTTCATATATGGCTTTCAACTCCCAAAACTATGCAAAGCACAGACACTGTGAAATAATAGAACACAACCTAACCAGTGGTTTTAACTCAGGTACACAGTAATGGCTACACTGAATAGAAAATGAATAAAAGCTGTATTTCCCACATTACATAATGATAAAGAGCAAAATGGATTAAGACCACCTATCCAAACTATAAACATTCATAAAGAAAGACACATTAACTAAAATACTAGCACTACTGTTATTTCAAATATCAGAAATAAATATTTAGGGAGTATATAGGTATACGAATATCAATATTCTATATTTATTGTTAATTTACACATCTTATTGAGTTTGAATCTTTAAACTAAGCCAGTGAAAGTACACAAAAAATAAAAATTATTATGATGTGAAGATAGTAAGAGACCTTTAGAAGCCTTTCCCTTTAGTAAGCAAAGGTAAGCAATGTAAATACTTGAAGTGCATAAAGTTACTACTTTTAAATTGTGATGCAGACCACCAAAACTTCTGTTCTGACAGCCCTGTAAAATGGAAGTGCTAGGAACTGGGGAATGAAAATCTAACAGAAGGAGCAGCTAGTTCTAAAAGTAACTGCAAAACATGTCCAATTCCCTGCCATGACGTCAGATGCTCTGAAAAAAAAGTAGTAGCAGCACAGGACAAATATTCAGAAGGATAAAATCAAGCTCAAAACTGTTGACAATCTTTGAAAACAAAGGAAACCCTTCTTTAATATTCATGTCTGTATTTTACATAAAATCATTCACAATGTGACTGAACAGAAAAAATAGAACAATTCTGTCAAGTAGGAGTCTCCTGGATGTGCCTGGACTTTCTGAATCATCACTGACAATTTGACTTGCCATCTTCTAGAATATATTTGGAGCTATATTCAACAAATGTAGAGCACGTGGAATCACAGAGGTTTGAATACAAGTGTCAATTACAACTAATGGTTCATGCAAAGTAAAAGCAGACAGAGGTGCTGCAGTCACAGATAATTTTGGATAACTTGCAAAATAACAAAGAAGGGAATGTATTGCTAGAGTCAGGTGGTAATAGAGGCATAGACAACCACAGAATCACAGAATCACAAGGTTGGAAAAGACCTCCAGGATCATTGAGTCCAACCATTCCTATCGACCGCTATACCATGCCTCTGAGCATCTCATCCACTCATCTTTTAAATACCTCCAGGGACGGGGACTCAACCACCTCCCTGGGCAGCCTCTGCCAGTGCCCAATGACCCTTTCTGTGAAAAATTTTTTTCTGATGTCCAGCCTGAACCTCCCCTGGTGGAGCTTGAGGCCATTCTCCCTTGTCCTGTCCCCTGTCACTTGACAGAAGAGCCCAGCTCCCATCTCTCCACAACCTCTTTTCAGGTAGTTGTAGAGAGCAATAAGTTCTCCCCTCAGCCTCCTCTTCTCAGGGCTAAACAACCCCAGCTCCCTCAGCCGTTCCTCGTAAGACTTGTTCTCTAGTCTCTTCACCAGCTTCGTTGCTCTTCTCTGGACACGCTCCAGAGAGTTAGACTTGTGTTACACTGGAGTCATTAATAATAAATGGTACTAGAGGTCTCCGCTGTTAGGAAGAGGCCAACACAGCCAGTCACTTTAGCAAAAATTAAAAAGTATTTTCAGGAGATGGTGTACACATTACCTTTTTCTATTTTTCTAAATGCTTCCCTTGGCAAACAAGCAGCATTTCTCCATTAACCAAGTTGATTTGCAGCCAATTCACTTTCATCCATATCCCTATCTTGGTCAAAGTCTGGAAAAGCAATTACACTCTGCCATCTGGGCTGGATGAAAAGGATACAGAGAACTGAGATCAACAGCATACTGATGACACTGGAGCCAAAACCTCCCACACTTTCCTTTACTATTATTTATGGTAATAGTATTATGGTGTGTATGGTGTTTTACAGGCAAGACTGAAGACAGAATTCTAGAAGGCAGAAAGAGTGCTGTTTTTCCATACACATTGAAAAAGCAGAGGCATGATCCTCCGTACAAGACCAACATGTGAAAGTAATTTGCCCTTTATAATGCTTTGGGATATCAATGGGGGGAAAAATGAATACATTGACAAGCCAGTCCATCTACCCTATCAAATAAGTCTCTTCAAATACCTCATTGTCAATAAAAGTGAGTTATGCATAGGTCTCTAAGAACTCAAGTAAAAAGTTGGAAGTAAATCAACTATTCTCAATTATTATTGTCATCAAAATCACCTTCTGTGTCCAAAGGCAGTGCCTAAAAGATCAAGGAAATCTTTAATTCAGGTACAGCTGGCCCACCACTATGTTTTCCATAGCTTTCTTCCCAAAAGACACTGATAGAAATGACAGTAGTTTAACGGTTATTTATTTAGCCACTGTTGGCAACTCATCCTTCAGAAGAATTTAAAATTTATAAAGCTCTTTAGAAAACTAACATCTGTAAAGTGTTATAATAATTTCCCAATAGCAGGAAGGAAATTATGGTATCTTGAATGCTACACCATTCTTGATGTTATAAAAATCTTCCATTTTCACAATGGAATCAGTCAAACATGAGCATATTTAAAGGATAAAATTTTCTGCCTGTTTAACTGATAATAATTAAAGCTATTGAAAAAATGCTTATATGAAATTTAGAAAAAAGGCAGGCATAGTGCCTTATTTTTAAAATAAACATTTAAAAAATATCATCAGTTCTCATGAATTTCTTAAAAAGGACTCATATTACAAGGATACGTCACAGTTTCTGCTGAACTTGTTAAATTTCTGATTTGCTCCATCAAATAATAACAGAATAAGTTTTTAATGTGTTCTAATCATGGAAACCTGAAAACAGTGAAGTGGGACAAGCAGAAGAAAATGAACTGGTACTGGAGAAACCATAGCAAAGGTGACACCAAAATGGGATCACATCGATTTACACTGTCTGAGAAGATTAAGTGATATAATGGCAAAATTAATCATGAGATTTCCTAGTTTTTTATTGCATCCACTTCTAGATCACAAATTTAGCAAGATTTTTTTCAGCTTCCTTATTCTGGATAATAACTTGTACAGCTTATGAGAAAGAAAAGTGCATTGTTGTAAAACTGGTAATAAGATCAGTGAGTCAGTGTTAACTAAGCACAAAATAAGTAAAAAAATTCAAATAATATTACCATTAGACTTATTTTCATTTACTGTGGCACATAATGTTGACCAAAGGATTGTTCCAAACTCTGATGACAGCTAGTAATATTTAGGGACTAAATGGCAATCCAGCCATACCACTTACTAAGCTCAAAATGTCCTGAAACGTTCTTAATGGCAAGGTTCCATTGGACTCTAAGACATCTGAACTTAGGTGTCTACAAATTTATGTCTACAGGTGTGCTAGGTATCCCAGCACAGTCAATTTATATATTCACATACAATGTCTTAAGGTTGCCTAAACACACACAGTATGTAGGAAGCAGGACCTGTGCCTTTTTTGGCAGCTGGAGGTACAGCAGGATATCACAGGGCATCTTAAATGGCATCACTAACGAAGCATGGCCAGCTGAATCAGGCCATTTCTCAACAATGTCAACAATGGCCAAACATGTATGAAACAACTCGGCAAAGTAGTAAGGGCACTCTCTAATGGATAATTACAGGCACTCGGAGCATTTGATATGAATTGCACTTGACTTCCAGCTACTGCGCAGGAGGGCACAAGACTCCCATAAATCCTGTTTGGTATCTGCTAACCCTATAAGCTATTTCAGCTACCTTAGGGAATCTCACGTGCCATCGGACAACTGTCCTTAGGCAACTGAATCAAGTTCTAAATATCGAAAGACTGCAGGGAGACAAGAGACTACTCTCAGTCACCAGTTGATTTCTCTTTGTACAGTCAACAGCCAGCTGGCTTAGTAGATTAACTTTTGGTCTTCTTCCTATCACTCATGCAACAGTGAGACATAGCAGGGCCAAGGAACTTGCCTGTCCTTTCTCTTCTCCTTCCTCAATAAATTCTCCATGTAAGCTGTTTCACTTTATATGGAGCCAGCATACAGTTCAATTCAAATATGTTTCCAGGCTTTTAAAAATTCAGCTGTGATCAGCTGTGGATTCTGTTAATTTTTTCCCCTAATCCCAGTGTTCCACATGATATACCCTCATCACTTACCTTGCTCCCCTATTTCTCACATACTAACACCTATATTTAATCTCATCTTAACTACTTGCATTAAAAGTAAACCCTAAAGCCACATACAGTTCCTTTCCAGATGCTGCTGTTGAATTATTTCCCTATGGGTTTCACCTAACATTCCACCAATGTCCTCTGGCGCTTCAGTCCACACATCTCATGCACTCAAAGCCTTTAAACTTTTTTCCCAAGAAACTCATAAACTAACACCTTTATTCCCATACAAAACAGCTAACATCTGTGGAACAAAAAACAGCCAAATAAAGAAGAAATGTCTACCCAGCAAAGTTTTTAACCGATGCAGTTTTTGCATGTAATAAATCGGGGGGGGGGGGGGGAGTGTCATAAGAGCTTTTGAGAATTACTCTCATCCAAGTAACAAATTCAAATGTAATACAAAAACTGGAGTAACTTTCATTTATTTTGCACCAAAACATAAAATAAATCTCTGTTTAACAAGGAAATTACCTAAAAAATAATACCAGCCCTAACAACATTCTGACAGTAAGCATAATTTCCTTCTTATCACCTGCAGCATCTCTTTCATCTTTTACAACATTACAATTTTATCCAAAACTATGATTAAAATCTTCACCATTAATTGTGTCTAACCCAGAAGAAGCTTAAGAACTCATAAGCCGATTACTTCCAACTCTAATACCTTCAGACCAAAAAACAACCATTAAAACTACCCTGAAAGTATTTTCCTGAAATGTAAATCATGCAATTGATCAGTTCTCTGATCCCCTTGGAGCGAGAGATTGGTTAAAAGGCCAGATTATCAGAAAAATAAAATCTGTATCTGGTTCAAAATCTCATATTTAATAAACTCTGTATTATTAATTACTACTTATGTCACTATCATCACACTGCAAAATACAAAAAACATTTCTTTCCACTGCACTCATTAGTTTTAAGGTGTGAACACCATAACATTTCTCCCTCAAAAGGGCAATACATTAATGCAGCAGTAAAAGAATATCTGAAAAGCTTTTTTGCTGAAAAGCAGAAATACTGAATTATCTTTACTGGTATTTAGCACAGTATGAAAGCCTGATTTAGATCATGGAGCTGCAGGCCTCCTATTACATGCTCTTATCTCAGAAATTCCAGATCAGCAAATAAAGCAACTTTTCTCAGAGTTTCAATATCCTGATGAGTTTTTCTATATGACAGAAGATGAATGGATTAGATAGCCAGAGAGAATCTTTTCCTATAAATTCGTGCCTGATATCTTTTTATCCTTATTCTTCAAATCAATGTTGTTCTAGTCCAGTATTTTCTGAGGTTCAGTTAATTGATGAGCCTTAGTGAGTGCATGAGTACTTCATCATAGTGTGGGTCAAGGTCCACACATGCATTATGACGAGCACTGGCACACATTATGAGGTGGTACACATTCCCCATCAAGTTCACAATACTGCACACCATCTTTAGCACACATTTCTCTTTCATACTTCATCCATCTTACATTTGAGGGAAAAGAAGAACCCTAAAGAAAATATTTCACCTTTGTCAAATGAATGAGAGCACTAAACAACAGAAGAGAATTCAACGCAGCCTAAAGTACTAAATAACTACTTTTCTGAAGTCCCCCACAGTTTATTTAAATATAACTCCTTCCACATTTGACACATCAAAGGATCTCAATAACCTTCAATTCCTAAAATTCCAGAGAATCATCACCTTGGTTAAATGCCTTAAATATTTATGTTGTGAAAGAGCAGAGGGTGACAAGAACTCACTTCAGGTTTACCTCTGGACTGTACCTACACCACACCAGTTTCTCATTGAGTTGATATTCACATACAAACTGAAATTCAAACACACACTCTCATAAACAAGTGAATCTTCCAACCCTGCAAGAATTTGAGATGCCTTTTCCTCTGAAACACCAAAGCCAGGTTCTGTCATTAAAACTGAGGTAAAATAAATGTAACTTCATTCTAGGTACTCAGCATTTCACCTTTAAGTCAAATCTAAGTGAAAAACCAAACCAAACCAAACCAATTTGTGAGCCAAGCCACTATAGAGATGATGGTTAGTACTATTTATTAGTCAGTTTGTTGGTCAGTTCAAAGACAAAAAAAATTGATTATTTAGAATCACTAAATATTTTGCTTTATGAAAACTTCTGTCTGACCAACTGCTAAATCTTACAGTAGTCTTATAAGACATTTGTGAGATTTTCTTACCCAAAGTAAAATCCAGACGATCCAAAAATTGTAAATAAAATCCTTATTAAAACCTGACACAAATATAATATTCCCATTTATTTCAGTAGGAATTAAGTTTGGATCTAGGTCATCTTAGGCAAGTCACTTATCTTCACTCTTAGGCAAGGCAATGAGAAAATGAATTAAGATGAATGATCTCAAGATGTATGAAATTTAAAATGACAATTTGACACACAGGGTGTCTGAAATTAATCTTTTTCCTTGAGCTGGCAAGAGAGGAAATGAATATCACTGTGCCCATATGCAGCCTTTCAAGGAGGTGGAGGTGGGACAAATCAAAAATGGGATCTCACCAAAAAACAGATGTTGGGTCTGAATAGAAATTTCCTGTCCTTTTTTTAATTCCCAAATTTGCAGAGCAAGATCGGTAAAATCCTTTACAACATTTCCAGCTGTATTTCAAAGTTCTAAACCCACATAATAATCCCAATATAGCATAAATCTGTATCAGCTAAAAACCTCCTGCTATCTTTCCACTATTTACAATCCAATGGGATGAAAGAACTGAAAGTCAGTGACACCATTAGGTCAAACTTACACTTTCTTATCAGCCTCTTAATTCTGAACATCCTGTTTGGCACCTTTAGCAACCAGCCTAAGCCTGCTCAGACTTTATCTCTTCAATATTTTATCCACCAATAAAATTCTCGTGCTCTTATTCTGCAGCATGAAGAATACCTGGCTGAAAAAACTGGCATGAGTCTACTACCTGCATGTTCTAAAGCGGAAACTCCTCCTCACTTCAAAGTAAATTTTGGAAAGAACTCAGCAAAGTCTCTCTACTTCAGTTAGCTTCAGTGGGAGCGCTTTTTTATGTTTTATTTACTACCCTCAATGTCGGCATTTATCAAATCTCCAAAGTCAACAAGAAATGATACAGCATGCTAATACAAACTTAACAGTTTACAATTCAATTTCAAACTAAGTTATATTTCATAGTATCATAGAACGGTTTGGGTCAGAAAAGACCTTAAAGATCATCAGTTTCCACGCCCCTTGACATGGGCAGGGACACCTTCCACTGGACCAGGTTGCTCAAAGCCTCATCCAACCTACCCTTGAACATTTCCACAGATGGGGCATCCATGACTTCTCTGGGCAATCTGTTCCAGTGTCTCATTATATATAGTAATATAAGTGCCATTTATAAGTATTATAATATAACGTAACATATGTTTGAATATAATAATATAACATATACAAATACAAATGCCATGTAGTATATAAGTGCCATTTATCCTTTCTACTTTATTCTTTTATTTATCTCAATTTTTAACTAACTTCGTATGCTTTACATCTTATGAACATTAAGAAAATAAATGATGCTTGGGAATCTGCAACAAAACAAAAAAAGTCCAATTCCTGTGATGTATTCGTCAAGAAAAAGATCTACCTACCGAGTTCTGTATTGACAAAGCCTCTTTGTGTAGAGGAATATGAAGGGCTAGAAATCAGGAATTTCAGAGCCTCTTAGTGATCAGTTATTTAGTCTTAATTACATGAAAGACAATGTAAAATCTAAATATCTTGGAAGTTCAAGATGAAAACACAGAATGGTAAGGAAGGTGGGTACAGGGGAGAGTTTAAAAAAAGGGATACAAGAACTTTGCCCCATTCAATTAATATGCTTTGTCTATACTGATCTCATTAAGTATTTTTAAATAATGTCATCCTTTAAAAAAGTTAAGAAACAAGAATTCTGCAATACAATGTTCAGGACATCCACCTTCTTTCTTCTCTATTGAAAATACATGTTATATATGCAATTTTCAGCAGATAAAAACCCACAGAATGTAAATCATGTATTTCTTGCTTATTGTAATTGTCATAATAAAATATTTTCAATATTATTGACAAGAAATTCTTATAATACTTCTTAAACTGAATACATTAAATACAAAATGAAAGTAACCTAAATAATTATTTAAGGAGTGTCTGCAAATGTGAATTTGTTCCTGGAATATATAATTACATGGAGATAAAAAGAACATGGAATACAGTATGTCTCAAATCATTTGTTCTGGGTTGTAGCTACAAGGTTAAAATAAACTAACATGCCTTCCCCTCCCAGGTAGCATAATACCATATGCCTCATTTTTCATGCTGTAATTTGAATCAAAAATCAACCATCACAGACAAGAAGTGGTTAAGACAAATGTACATAATTGTCATATGGACTGCGGTTTTTGCCGTTAGATTCTTGAGTTACTTTAAAAAACAAATTTGAGAGGTTTCTAGCATGTGTTTAAAACGCTATAGTGTATTCCAAAATCTAAACTAGAAAATTAAATCTCCAAAAGTAAGACATCTGTGGGCATCTCTTTATTCAAGGGTGTCAAGCAGTGAGAAGAGGGCTGCGTGGTTTAGGTCCGGCTATTTTGGCATGTCACCGTAAGCAAAGCACTGAAACAGAAGTTACCTCTCTAAATTAGAGGACTCAAGCTTTTGTTCGTTACTATACATATTTAGCACACGGAATTTGTGTTCCTTCCCAGTTATGAAACTGACAATAAAGTGCATTGTGCTTTCCACTGATAAGATACTGAACAACTGTTAATAATTCTGGCAACTGCATCCCACAGCAGCCTAAATCTGTGACGGAAATCCTAAAAGATAACTTTGCACACATTAGAATTATTTGGATAGATTTATGCCTCCTAGAGTCACAGCCACATCCAGCAGAGCAAGAAACATTTTGACTAGTTTTTGCTTTGCTTGTGATAGATGCAGGCAGCACTCACCAAACCATGTAACTCCTAATAATCCACCTGGAATACTGTATCTCTTAGTCTACCTGGCTAGTGGTACATTAAAACACAATGGTTTGAAAGAAAGAGGCTTATTTCTTAGCTATGTTTAACTGCTACCCTCTTGTAGAGAACAGCAGAATGCACTTCTTTAAAGCAGCAGCAGATGAATATTCACACTGAAGTTGACACCCTGACCCTAACCAATTCCAGCTTTTCCAAAGTATTGTAAGCCATACAAAGCAATTCAAAACAGGATTTGGAATTGTCTCTACTTTACATCATTTAAATAACTGCTCCTCTATTCCTTCTTATATAAACTTTAAAATCTCTTAAGAATCCAATCATTTTCTCTGCTGTGGAAACCACATCATATGACCCTTTCTCTAAACCTAAATTGTATAGATTATCAACCCTCATTATTTTGATTAACGCTATTAAAGAATGTCTCCACTTGTTACTTAGCTTTTAAATTTCTGTATCTAATGTACAGAAAGATTATAAGTGTTTGTGTGTAGCAACACAGTCCTTCATTTTAAGTAGCTTCTTCCTCTTCTTCCTCTTCTTCCCTCCCTTTCTGCCCATCCTCCAGGTCTTAACATTAGATAGCAAACAAACTAAAGCCATTTTACATTTCATCTCCATTTTCCTGTCTGTTGCAGTGGTGCAAGACCTTCCTTGTTCCAGCTGGAATCCAGCTTCTTGAACATGACTAACCAAAACTGAACAAGCCTCATATATGTACTTCAGCAATGGCACTACATTTCTTGATCAGTACTTGATCTGATATATGTGAGGACTTAATTTGCTTTTTTTAACAATGGTCCTTTATTGGCAGCTCACAGTCCTCCTATGATTCATGGGTATCCCAAGACTGTTCTCTTCTTCAATAGCTTCTAACAGAGTATGTTACAGTTTCTAGTTTGGATTATTAGTCTCAAAGCACCTATCATTATTCTGCATCCTTGAATTTCACCCCAGTCTTTCACACCACTTCGTTAGCCACCCAGCTCTTCCCTGCTGTGTCCTTAGCATATTCCTAATCCATTAAACTTCCATTTTAGCCTACATAAAAACAACATTAAGTCTGTAGGATGAGACCAATGTCAGTTGCTCTCAAACCATCTCTCCTTTCATCCAGAAGGTTCCTGCTAAGCTACAGGACAACTAGCAGCAGTGGATGAACAGTCAGCCTTCCTGCCCACTGCCCGGCCTGAGCTTTTACAAAGCAGAACACAAAGTATATTACAAATTCTAGTCAAGTGCTGAGTCACCATCGGTAGCAATCTCTATCATCTCAGAAATCTCCCTAATACTGCAGCTTTATGGGTATTCCATACATGCAGCTTTTGAGACACCGAGCTCAGATAATCTGAAGCAAAATTACAATGCCGTCAGCTTTCACGGCACTCAGAATATGGTATTTTTCACGATCTCTCCACCTCTGAAGTTAAATTGCTATCTAGTAATTAAATTTGATTTCATACTCCCCTGGTATATCTGTAGATGTAGAAAACCAAAAAAAAAGATGCAATAAATAAGAAATGCAATTTTTTTAAGATGTGACTTTAAAATAAATTTTGGGTTAGGCTTCGCTCATGGTTTTTAATGTTTGAAGCCCTGACTGATTACTGGAGTTGGTCTCAGAATGAATGCCAATTCAGACACAATATACCCCAACCAGAAGTGTGCTGTTAAAGTAAAGACAAAGTCATGCTCAAAATTACTTCCTTCTTTGAGTTTTTCACATTGCATCTTCCTTCAATGTCCTTCCAGCTTCATTGAGCCTCTGCCTTAAAAGCCACTGGTAGATTTCCCTTTCCTTCGTTTCTTTCCTTCCAAAGCCAAGACTGGGAGAGTCACGGCCCATGATCTTCATTTTCATATAAACACAGAATGGTTTGTGTTAGAAGGGACCTTAAAGCCCATCCAGTTCTAACCCCTCTGCAATGGGCAGGGACACCTCTCACCAGATCAGGCTGCCCAAGGCTCCATCCAACCTGGCCTTGAACACCTCCAGGGATGGGGCAGCCACATCTTCCCTGGGCAACCTGTGCCAGTTTCTCACCACCCTCATCATGAAGAATTTCTTGTAACGTCTGATCTAAACCTTCCCCCTTCCAATTTAAAGCCATTCCTCCTCATCCTATCACTGCGTGCCTTTGTAAAAAGCCCCTGCCCAGCTTTCCTGTAGCCCTTTCAGATACTGGAGGCTGCTGTAAAGTCTCTCTGGAGTCTTCTCCAGGCTGAACAAGCCCGACTCTCTCAGCCTATCCTCACAGCACAGGTACTCCAGTCCTGAGATCATCTTTGTGGCCTCCTCTGGACCTGTTCCAACAGCTCCATCTCTTTCTTATGTTGGGGATTCCAGAACTGGACACAATACTCCGGATGACGTCTCCCAAGAGAGGAACAGAGGGGCAGAATCTCCTCCCTCGCCCTGCTGGCCACGCTGCTTTGGATGCAGCCCAGGACACGGTTGGCCTTCAGGGCTCTGAGCACACATTGCCGGCTCATGTCGAGCTTCTCACGCACCAGCACTCCCAAGTCCTTCTCTGCAGGGCTGCTCTCAAGCACGTCATCCCCCATCCTGTATCAAAACCATGGATTGCCCTGACCCAAGTGTAGGACCTTGCACTTGGACTTGTTGAACCTCATGAGGTTCCCACAGCCCCACTTCTCCAGACTGTCCAGGTCCCTCTGGGTGACGAAGGATAGGCGAGAGGGAGGCGCAGAGGAGGGGGCAGCAGCAGGGTAGCAGGGCACGAGGGGCGAGGAGGTAGAGAGGAAGGCATGAAGGGCAGTGGCATTGACGGTGGCGTTGACCACGCAGAGAAGAGGAAGTGGAGAGCAAGGGGGTGGTAATGACATGGCAGAAGGGACACATGACACTTGCACAAGGGGGCTGTGACGGGGGTGAAGGTGCGTCGGGGATGAGGGGCAGGTGGGCAAGGGATGGTGGAGAGGGGTCAAAAGGAGTGGGGGAGATAACAGGGATGCAGGGTGCTCACGGGAGGGGCAAACAGTAGGGATGCTGGGCACGTGGGCGAGGAGAGTGGGGGCGGCAGGGACACAGGGTGCGTGTGGGAGAGGTGTGGGAATGGAGAGGTGGGGAAGCAAGGAACCAGAGGAGAGGGAATGGAGAGGAGGTAATAGCGAGGAGACAGCGGGGACACGTGCGCTTGCAGCCCAGGTGACCAAATGCATCCCAGGCTGCATCAAAAGCAGCGTGGCCAGCAGGGCGAGGGAGGGGGTTCTGCCCCTCTATTCGTCTCTTGTGAGACCTCATCTGGAGTCCTGTGTCCAGTTCTGGAATCCTCTATGTAAGAAGGAGATGGAGCTGTTGGAACAGGTCCAGAGGAGGCTACAAAGATGATCTCAGGGCTGGAGCACCTCTGCTATGAGGACAGACTGAGAGAGTTGGGGTTGTTCAGCCTGGAGAAGGCTCAGAGGAGAGCTTATAGTGACCTTCCAGTACCTGAAGGGGCTACAGGAAAGCTGGGCAGGGGCTTTATACAAAGGCTTGTAGTGATAGGATGAGGGGGAACGGGTATAAACTGGAGAGGGGCAGATTTAGGCTTGATATAAAGAATTTCTTTACCATGCAAATGGTGAGACACTGGCCCAGGTTGCCCAGGAAAGCTGTGGCTGCCCCATCCCTGGAGGTGTTCAAGGCCAGGTTGGATGGGCCTTGGGCAGCCTGAGCCAGTGGGATGTCCCTGCCCACAGCAGGAGAGTTGGAGCTGGATGATCTTTAAGGTCCCTTCCAACCCAAACTAATCTATGATTCTATGACACAGGGGCTGTGCACGAGGGGCTGTGAGGAGGGCAGCGGCGCAGCGGGGAAGAGGGGCGGGCGGGCAAGGGGAGAGTGGGCGGGAAAGGAGCGGGCACGGCAGGGATGCACCAGGACGCGGGGGGGCGGCGGGGCGGGGGGCGGCGGGCACGGGCCGAGCGGAGCGGGGGCGGCGGCGAGCGCAGCGCTCCCCCTGGCGGCCGCCCCGGCCCCTCCCTTCCTCCCTCCCCCCCTGCGGTACCTGCGGGGGGAGCGGCGCGGCGGTGCAGAGCTGCTCCCGGAGGAGGTGCTGGTGGCTGAGGCAGTGCTTGAGCGCCGAGGGCACCGCGCCCATGGCGGGGCAGCCTCCCGCGAGGTCGCCGCAACCTCCCGGCCCCGCGCCGGCTGCAGCGCGGCCCGAGCGGCGCCCGCGATTGGCGGAGCCCCCGCCGCTCCCTCCCGCCGCGGCTGCGGAGCTGGAAGCCCTTGGCTGCCTCCGCACCTGCCCGGGGACCGGGGGGGGAAACAGCCGCCCGCGGCTGCGGGGGAGCCGCGAGCACGGGGAGAGTCAGCTGTCCTGCAAAGCACCCCCCCGCGAGCTCGGGATCCCTCCCGGAGCCCAGCATCCCTCCCGCAGCCCAGCATCCCTCCCGCAGCTCAGCATCCCCCTCGGAGCTCCGCATCCCTCCCGCAGCTCAGCATCCCCGCCGGAACCCCGCACATCCTCCCCCCCCCCCCCCCCCCGGAGCCCCGCATCCCTCCCGCGAGTTCAGCATCCCCCCCGGGAGCTCAGCATCCCCCCCAGAGCCCCGCATCTCCCTCGAGCCCCGCATCCCCCCATGGGAGCTCGGCATCCCTCCCAGAGCCTCGCATCCGCCTCCCCTGCCTTGGAGCCCCGCATCCCCCCGTGGAGTACCGCATTCCCCCCTGGATTCCCGCACTTGCCTCGTGGAGCCCCGCACCCCCCCTTGCAGCCTCGCATCCACCCTTGGAGCCCCGCATCCCCCTTGGAGCTTAGCATCCCCCCTTGGAGCCCCTATATCTTTCCTTGGAACCCCATATCTGCCCCCTTGGAGACCCACTTCCCTCCCTCCCCCCTTGCAGACCCTCATCCCCACTTGGAGCTCCGCATATCTGCCCTTGGAGCCCCGCATCCCCCCCTTTGAAGCCCCACATCCTTGCCTTAGAGCCCCACATCCCTCCTGGAGCCTCAAATCCCCTCTCTTGGAGCCCTGCATCTCTGCCTTAAGGACCTGCATCCCCCACCTTGGAGCCCCACATCCCCCTTTGGAGCCCTGCATTCCCCCTTGGAGCCCCGCATCCCTCCCAGAGCCCCGCATCTCTCGCAGAGCTCCGCCATCCCCCTTAGGAGCCCCTCATCCCCCCTTGCAGCCCCACATCCCTGGGTGCTCAACACACCCAGGAGGAATGGGGCCCAGCCTGGACTTTCAGTGCTTTTGGCAGAAGACAGGAGGGGAAAAGGAGGAACAAGAAAGGCATTGAGGTCCTGGAGAATTTCCAGAGAAGGGCAATGAAGCTAATTGGATATTAGGAAAAGGTTCTTCACCCAGAGGGTGGTGGAGCACTGGAACAGCTCCCCAGGAAAGTTGTCATGGCGCCAAGCCTGAAAATATTCATGAAGCAGCTGGACGATGCACTCAGAGACACGATGTGAATGTTGGGGATGTCCTGTGCAGGGACAGGAGTTGGACTTGATGGTCCTTGTGGGTCCCAAGTCAGGTCGTTCTGTGATTCTGTGTGGTGAAGGGGCTGGAGAACGAGTCTTAAGAGGAGCAGGTGGTGGAACTGGGGTTGTTTAGCCTGGAGAAGAGGAGGCTGAGGGGAGACCTTATCAATGTCTGCAGCTCCCTGAAAGGAGGTTGTAGTGAGGTGGATGTTAGTCTCTTGTCCCAACTGACAGGTAATAGGGTGAGAGGGAATGGCCTCAAGTTGTGCCAGGGGAGGTTCAGATTAGGCATTAGGAAAAATTTCTTCACTGGGATGGTTCTCGGGCACTGGCAGAGGCTGCCCAGGGGGGTGGTGGAGTCACCATCCCTGGAGGTGTTTAAAAGACAGGTAGATGAAGTGCTTAGAGATATGGTTTAGTAGTGGATAGGTATGGTTGGTCTGGATGATCTCAAAGATCTTTTCCAACCTAGCAATTCTATGATTCTAGGGCAAAGGGACAGGGTTGCTCCAAGACCATGCCTGCTTGCCCTTCTTGGGTTCCTGGGACTGCATAAACGATGCAGAATAATAACCTGCACTGCTTATTTGGCTGTTCATATGGCAGCAGGTCTTTGACAGGAGGCTATATCCGCATGCTTGCATTTATGCTTTTCATTTGGGTAGCAGAAACTTAGAACACAGCAAACTGAATGCTTTCCAGGTTTTAACAGCTCTCTCAGAAGCAGCAGGTTGTATTTTGTCATCTCCTTCAGCAGTCAGTGTGTCAGCCAACTTTCCAGACTACTCTCAAGTGAAATACCGTATGCATTGGAAATTGTTTCTGGATCATTCCTTTTCCGGGGCATCGGGGATTTTTTGTTAAATTCACTAACCTTTCCCTCAGCCTTTTTCTGCAAAAGATTATTAGGTTTACAGCCAAGTCTCTATTTCAGTCGTTCACTGACAGACGATATGCTCTCAAAGTTCAGTCTTTTGCTGTTTTACATTTCGAGTTTGCCCTGCTGCACATCCAAAGCCATCCCTGTTTCTCATTCCCATTGTAAACCAAAACTAGATGCTGGATGATTGGCTGGGATTTTTTTTATTTTTCGAGGATAACAACAGCATTTCAGAAATAATGTCTTAAAAGTACAAATTTAAAATGTATTGTAAAGTATTTCTAGTGAGCATCTGTGCAATTTCAAATCTGTCCACAGAAAAGTGCCGTGGGGGGTTCCATACTAACTGTGATCTGAGGCACTTAGTATCTTTTCTGCCTTCTTCCAGTAAAATATTTGTGAATTCGAAATTCTCATATTTTCACACTTGAAATTCCACTGTTTCCATTAAATGTTGAATCTGGGTATTGGCTTTGGTCTTCTTACCTGTGAAGCTAGGGATAATATGTACAAAGGCTGGCCGTAAGATAAAGCCTTTTTCTTTTGTCTCGCACTAAGAGACAGTTGATGTGGTGTTGTGTGAAGGGAAAAACAGTTTCTTGAGGTAAATAATTTCATTTTGCATGTTTCTATACATTTCATAGCAAGTCAAAAATAGGGTGAAAAGTGCAATCGTGAGGAAGTTAGAGTATATCTGTGTCTATAGTAAACCTCTCCTACCAACTTGACTGGTCCTCACGTTACTCCAACACCAAAGTCAAACTTCATGTTCTCGTCAATCATCTTTCTTACAGATACCTCTGAAATTAAGCTCATTATAACCCTCCGCAGGTAGCTTAGCCATCAAACTGCTGGCTTCTCCATATTAAATCCCTTTTAATAGTGGTACTTCTTTGTCTGTCACTGTTGTTATAAACACAACTATAAAACATACTGCCAGAACTGAATACTAGTTTTGTAGGGCTTAAAGTCTCCATATGCTCTTCCAGCCTAAGTCCACTGTGAACGTTTTCTGACACAAAGCTGCTTTAAGACTCAGAGTGACACTGAATATGCTGAAAAGGAACATCTTTATGTGAAATTCCAGTGTTGTTGGGCAGAGAAGGAAAATGTATCAGTGATACACGATAAAGTAATCCCAAATAAACTAGGTTCTCAGGCAAGTGTATCTTTTTTTTAATTATTTTTTTCTGTTCTGCCTTTTATTCTTGCTGAAATCAGGATTTGTTTTTCGTCCTTGCCAATTTAGCACTGAATTTTTCAACTAGTGCTTCTAATTCCATGTAAGCAGTTGCTTCGAAATCAAGAGATGTACAAACAAGCCAGTCATCTGAAACTGCAACTCCCATGTTTCTTGGGAGAAGGACATACTAATTTATCTTATTGAAAAAGGAGTGTGTGTTAAAAGGTTTAGAGATAAACCAAATTATTATTTCTACATGGGGCAGCACAATGTGAAGGCTGCAAGAAGAGAGTGTCTTAAGGCATACACAATCATGCCAATACTTTTCTTTGCTTGCAGGGGCTAAAAAACTTGCTCCATCCCATTTTGTGAGTTAACAGTAAGCTAGATATGGCACAGTATGCTGTTTGACCTTGTCTACCTTCAGTGGTAGTACCAGTATATTTATTGATTGAAGCTTTTGCAAAATCATGTAAAGAATAATGGAGACTTCTGGCAGATCTTTCTGTAACAGCACATGGGCCTCTCGTGGTCTGGACCTTTATATGCCCTGTGCTGTTCCTTATTTCGATTCTACATTTTTTTTTTTGTTCAACAATGACATTTTGGAATAACTTCAGTTTGCTAGAACACATGGAAGGACTCAGATGTGTTTAGTGCTAAATCAGGACAGCGAATAGAAATTGCACATGACTGGCTTTTGGCTTTCCATCTGTCTCTTATAACTATTTATAATTCTGATACTCCTCTGAATCTATCATCGTCATTGGCTCACACGGTATTCTGGTCAAAGGTTTTAAAATGTTTATTAAAAGGAATGTTTTGCACTAAAATAAATTCTCTCTCATAAAAGTCGTACCACCGAACCTACCAGAGGGGTAGAACAGGAAAATTTGAGTAACATGCAGAGAAATTTCAAATATTATCGTGAGAGATGTTCGTGTACTCCTTCCTGTTCCTATGCAATTACACAGGTAGTTGGCAATCAGGTCATTAGGAGTGGAAATCCAACAGCTTGATGTTTCCTGCAGTGTGACACAAAACCTTGCCAAGAAAGGCATGGTAAAAATAGGTCGATCATTTACAAGCATCCAAAAGAAAATAAGAAAGTTGTTTAAAGAGTGATTTGATGACAAGAAGGACAGAATCAGAAGCAAGGGAACTATTCATACTGCTGATAATCATAAGCGCCAAACTGGCAAGCAGCCAAGGTGCCTACTAGGCAGGGATCAAAGACACATATGGTGAGTCTCAAACAACAAATAAGCCATAGAATTTTGGCAAGCATTGCAGGAGTAATGTGCTCCAGCCCTGACAAAGAAGATGAGGGCTAAAGAAAAAAACAATGGGGCTACCAATAGTGGATGATACCTCAGGGAAAGCAAAGCTTTCATCATTTCAGTTTTATTGGAGAAAAATGCAGATAACTTCTCACATATGGTAGATCTGGTTGATCTAAATTGATGGGAAGTGTAACATATTGTTGAAAAAGATTCTTTACAGTTGTGGCAGTAAATCAGCGTTCCATTAGCAGCGGCATTATTCAAAGACAGCATTCTTCAGAGTGTTAGTAATATATTTACTTTGCCAAAGTAAGACTGCACCCCAGGTGATAGACACCTGGCATTTGAAACAGACACAATCAAGAAGAAAGTCCAAGTTACGTTTTGCCAGATGCTGCATGTTGTTCTTTCCTACTCTTTCACTGATTCAATCGGGTGTCATGTTTTTTTGCCAACTAGATCGCAATGTAAAGCACAAACAACAACAACAACAACAACAAAAATTAAACATTTTAATTGTATTCTTATAGAACTAGGCAGTATTAAATAAGAAAAGAAGGAAATTTGGTAAGCTTAAACCCAGCTTCATAAGCACAACAGTTACACACCTATACACAGAGTCATGAAAGAAAGGGATGTACCATAAGGTATGTTTTTTGATATTTATAAAGGGCACTGCCTTTTACTCCGTGCGAACAGTACTTTGCAGCCCTTTGGGTGGTCTCCAAAGTGCCAGTGATACATATAATTGTTGTGAGGCATATCAAAAACAGCATAGAATTGTAGCAGAAAGTGCTTACTTAGGGATAATATCTTCCGTTTGAGATTTTTCCATAGCTGACAGAAGTGCTGATGAACCAAGTATTTCCTTTGTCCAATTCCATCTTTTAGACTCGTAAGTACTTTGTCTCAGTGACCAGACCTACTGTGCGGCATTATCAGGAGAAACAAGGAGCCAATTCCTGAATGGATTTTCAAGGTGCTAATATAACATTTAAGAAAATATTTCCTTTTAAGAACAAGTATTTTGCCTACCATTACGCAGACTACCTTTCCATCTCTGTTTTTCACATAAATGCAGTTAGTATCTCCCTCTCCTCTCCACCCAGTCTTTTCTGCCAATAGATACTAATCTGATTTCTTATATGGATTATAAGGTGCAATATGCAGTAACCTCTTATTCCTTCCTCCCTTTATGTTACTAAGAGCCAACAAAACAGTATTGATTGTCAGTGGGGCCAATTTTCTTGCTGTTGCGGCAAGCAATCCCTCTACATCACTTAGTGCAAAGAAAAACTATAAATCATCCTCAGGAAATATTTACTGAGTTAGGAGATACTGGGACAATTTTTATGTTATATCCGTTTCTTCTCAAGTACAGAGCATTTATCAGTTTGGCCAAAACAGAACAAAATAAGAACCCAAAAAGTGTACCTGCACTGCATTCTGGGGATAGTGCTTTCCAAAAAGAAAAAATGTTAAAGACCTGCACCTTTTCTGTGTTATCTTAGAGAGCAATTCTTCTGATTTATTTTAAACATGTATTTCAGGATTCAAATAAACTGTATTCTAATGTATGCATTTGTCTCCCTGCTGAGTATAGAGAGCGTAGGGTAACTATTCAGATATAGCCAACATTATTAAGTCCATTACATTGTTTCTTCATTCAGGTGTACACCTGATTTCTGTCTGTGCAGACAAGGAAAGTTTCAAACCAGTATACTTGGCAAACTCGGTGCTGGCTTCAGACAAAAAGTCACCAAGGAAGCTGGAAGTGAATTGAAAGTGAAGGTAGAAATAAAATACTGTCTACAAATACTGATATATAAACTCGTTGTATACGGCAGAAAATTTTTATCTGTAAAAGAAAATTTTTATCTGTAAAAAAGCAATAGCCTCGAGGCAGGTAGATAAAAAGATAACCGGAAAGTGTGTCCCTCCAGCAGGCTGTCAGAGCCAGATGCAGTTTAAACATTAATGGGAGAGAAGATGGAGCAGAACTGGGAAGCCCAGATAGTCCAAGGAACTGTGTATTTAGGCAATGATATCACAAGAAAAACAGAGAAAGATTAGTTGCTAGCTTACTTGTTGGTGATTGTATTACATATCCTAAAATCTAATGTAGTAATCTGTAATATACTAATGTATAATATGCAATTTGTCTATTTCAAATGTTTCCACGAAGTGAAAATTAATTAGGCATTACCTAGTAAAGTACAAATATATGTAGAAAATATGAATCCAGAAGTTAGATTTTTCTATTCTTTTTTGGTTTATTCTTCTAATTACTAAAATAATATGCAGAAAATATTTCATAGGCATACTGGGAATAACTGAAAGGCTTTTTTAGGCATTTGTCATACCACTGTCCTTTAAAAATGACGTGAGGTACTCATCTGCTATGTCCCTGGCATTATATTGTTCCTGAGCAAAAGTAATGGTTTTATATTCTTCTATAGTGACCTGTCTGCCTCTAGAAATTTTCTGGTTTTTCTGTCACCAACATTACTCAACCTATGAACAAAAGTAAATGGAATAGTCTTCTGGTATCATGTAAACTTGCCTGATTTGACAACCGAACAGTAAAAAATGCAGAGGTATTACCAAACAGACAAAGCAAAGTCTATATTTGCACATAAAAGATGTGCTTGCCAAGGTAGTCTGCATGCATTTAATACAGCAGTTTGGTGTTTTTTCAATTTACTTCATATCATTTTGCCTAAAAAATGCATAATTAAAATGCATATCCACAATAACTGAATGCAGTTGTTAAATTATCAACATGGCAAAAACCTTTGGACAGTATACTACTAAATAATGAAAAATAAATTGAAATTGTGTGTAATGTGGAATAAAAACAAATAGCATATGCACCATAATACACAGTAATCTGAGATCACCAACTAAATGTGTGCATAATTTATTTCTTCCATCTCTGTTCATATTTAACTTCAGAGACAGATTGCAGTTTTTAGCTGTGTCCTGTGATCAAAAATCCTCTTTGGTAGCATGCATAAGTTAGGGCAAAGGATTGTGGATTTTGGCTTCAATAGCAAAGACTGAACCAAGCCAATGAATACTGTAATTCTAGAGGAAAGGCATAGGAAATACTGGTATGGACATAGAGAGATTCCTTTTTCAGCATAATGGTAGCAACACTATAGTAAAGTAAAATGCTTGGAAGAAGTTTTTCACATTTTCTTTCTCTGTCTTCATCATTAATACAAGATATAACCACATAAAAAAATGGATGTGCACTACTTCACATTACAGTTGCAATAATAAGCACTTTCTTGAGTCCACAGCATCTCAAACAAAGGTATCATAGAATCATAGAATCACCAGGTTGGAAAAGAGCTCTTGGGTCATTGAGTCCAACCATTCCTATCTGCCACTAAACCATGTCCCTAAGAACCTCATCTACCTGTCTTTTTAATACCTCCAGGGATAGGAATCCGACCCCCTCCCTGGGCAGCCTCTGCCTGTGCCCAATGACCCTTTCTGTGAGAAATTTTTTCCTGATATCCAGCCTGAACCTCCCCTGGCAGAGCTTGGGGCCATTCCCTCTTGTCCTGTCCTCTGTCACTTGTGAGAGGAGGCCAGCTCCATCTTCTCTGCAACCTCCTCTCACATAGTTATAGAGAGGAATGAGGTCTCCCCTCAGCCTCCTCTTCTCCAGGCTAAACAACCCCAGTTCCCTCAGCCGCTCCTCGTAAGACTTGTTCTCCAGCCCCTTCACCACCTTCGTTGCTCTTCTCTGGACACACTCCAGAGCCTCCACATCCTTCTTGTATATTTGTAAGCTTCCTCTGAGGGGCAAAAAAAACAATAATATCTTAAAATACTGATGCCGTATTGTGAAGCAGAACACATTATGGTTGTTACATTTGGGGACCCACAGTGCTGCCTAAGCAATATTCTGTGAAAGAAAACAATATTCTTCTTTTTTGTAGCAAGAATGTAATTTGCAGTATCAACCATTGCACAATACCCTTAATGATTTCTTTGAGGATTTAAAATGCAATTCATGTCCAGAGCAGATATTTGTGTACCAGGACAGGAGAGGGAGTGTTTCACATAATAAATCTAGGGTGTTAAATGTCATTGTGTCAGCTCATAGAATTATGTGACAACACAAGAATTAGCAGTTCTCTGAAGAAAATAAACAATTTTCTCATCTTTCTGATTACAAAGAATGTCTTTGAAATGTGACAGTATGGTCCCAGTACAACAGGGTTCTGGTTTTGGCTGGGATGGAGATTTTTTCTTTCATAATAGCTCTTATAGTGCTATGTTTTGGATTTCTGATGGAAGCAGTGTTGATAACACACCATGTTCTAGCTAGCTTTGACTATCGTCAAAGCCTTCTCTGTTTCTCTCCATGTCCTCCCAGTGAGTAGGCTGGGGTGGCCAAGAAGTCAGGAGGTGACACAGCTGGGACAGCTGACGCCAGTGAAGGGGTATCTCATACCATATAACATCATGAGAAGTACTTGGGGGTGCTGGTCAATACGAAGCTCGACATGAGCCGGCAATGTGCGCTCAGAGCCCAGAAGGACAACTGTGTCCTGAGCTGAATCAAAAGTAGCGTGGCCAGCAGGGCGAGGGATTCTGCCCCTCTGTTCCTCTCTTGTGAGACCTCATCTGGAGTATTGTGTCCAGTTCTGGAATCCTCAACATAAGAAGGAGATGGAGCTGTTGGAACGGGTCCAGAGGAGGCTACAAAGATGATCTCAGGGCTGTAGCACCTTCCCTACGAGGACAGGCTGAGAGAGTTGGGTTTTTTCAGCCTGGAGAAGAGAAGGCTCAGAGGAGAGCTTATAGTGACCTTCCAGTACCTGAAAGGGCTACAAGAAAGCTGGAGAGGGGCTATTTGTAAAGGCTTGTGGGGATAGGACCAGGGGGAATGGGTATAAACTGGAGAGAGGCAGATTTAGGCTTGATCTAAGGAAGAATTTCTTCACCATGAGAGTGGTGAGACACTGGCACAGGTTGCCCAGGGAAGTTGTGGCTGCCCCATCCCTGGAGGTGTTCAAGGCCAGGTTGGATGGGTCCTTTGGGCAGCCTGATCCAGTGGGAGGTGTCCCTGCACATGGCAGGGGGTTGGAACTGGATGATCTTTAAGGTCCCTCCCAACCCAAACTATTCTATGATTCTATGATTCTATGATTGATTCTGCGATTCTATGCTCAGCAATAAAATCTGAGGGAAAGAAGGAGGAATTGGGATGACATTCAGGGTTATGATATTTGTCTTCCTATGTAGCAGTTATGCATGAGGAGGCCCTGTTTTCCTGGAAGTGGTTAAACTGCCTGCTGATGGGCTTTACCCAGTTAACTGTCAACCTGAGTTTTCAAACTTTTACCCTTGTGATTCTCTCCCCTATCCCACTGGAAGGGAGTGAGTGAGTGTCTGTGCATGGCTGAGCTTCCTATCAGGATTAACCCACAACTGACCTACACGACAGTCTATCTACATGAGGCTGCAGAGGGTTAAAATAGGTATGGACAGACTTAGTCAAACTTCCTACTTGAGGCATTTAAATTAGGCATTGCAGCATTTATGAGCCTTTAGAGATGTTTAGGCTGTGTAAGCTGCATTTTTCTGCAGAGTCAGCGGAGAAAGCTAGGTGTCCACATCACCCTCAGGGAGTTATTTGGAGAAGCTTAGCTTCAGACTCGCTTAACCACTGTGATGAAGGAAGTTTAAATGTCTCTTCCAGGCAGTGCAATATGTCCACATGTTGAACAGGTAGCCCCTGAGGTCTGACCAGTAGGAAAAATCGAGCACAGAGGAATAGCCATGAAGTTTCTGGCTCACAGTTTGAGAAGCCTTCAGAGTATTGAACACACACCTCCCATTTCCTAGGAGAGAATCCTAAATGCCAAACCAAATGTTGACACTGGATCACTGTACAGCCAGGAATTTGAGTAATAACGAATTAAAAACAATGTATAAAGTATTTCTTTAAGTTCTATAGTAATACTTTAGTGTTACAGTTATGACTTTTCTTTGACCTTTAAGTATTGCTGGTCCTAGTGCAGAGAGATGCTTAAAGATCTATGGTTTCCCTTGAGGGCGACAGATAAATAGACTTTTGGACTTGAAACTATTCCGTATTATTCTTGTAAAAAGGTTTTTTCCTCTCCCACATATATGGAACTTCCATCATAATTTTGGAGGTGTTTCATACCATGTTAAGGAACATAATTTGACCTAATGCCTCAATTAGTCTAAGTCAGATTTGTAATGTAGAGCTCAAGGAGAGAGCTATCAATGATGTGAGGTACCATTGTGTTAATGGAGATAGCTTTAGTTCTTGTATGCCTCATTAAGTGGGCCTTTTGAGGAACAGTAGAGAAGGCAAACAGGTCACCATGGGGTGCCAGAAGACCCAACATAGACAGGAGATGCAGCATCATAGCTACAGACGCAGTAGGACTGCTCTAGTGCAGGACAGCCAGGAAGAGAAGCTTTAATTTTCTTTTGCAATTGGTCCCAGAGAGACTTTGGTGCTTCCAGCCTCATTAACATCCATTTCCTGCTCCTTGCATAGTGTTGTCACCACACATGTTCATGAAACAATGAACTTGTGTTCTCATTGTAAACACTGTGGTGTTTACCCATGGCACATCTATGCCTGAAGTAGCAACCACTGTATTTAAGTTGCCGAAGCTTTTTCATTGCAAACATTATGTCCAACTGTTTCTAAAAGCACAGACATCTTCATGTCTTGTAGCAAGAATTTGGAGTTCAGCAGCGGGATAGCCTGGAGTCAGGAACATGCTCTCTGTTGTCCCAGTGAATATTGATTTAATTTCTAATATGTTGAGAAATGCAATTTTCTAGCTATATTTTGCTCCTTTATGGTTGTCAGGGGCTAACTACTAAGCACTTTAATATTCCAGTTGCTCTGAGCAGATTTTGCTCTTGCATGTTGCTCCAGCATAAGAAACAACACTGAACCTACAGCTGGAGCCCACACATCTCAATTTCTACCACTGCTCCACAACAAATACTCTCAAAGAGCAAAACTTAGTGAACCACTAAAGAAGAGTTCTGGGATGAAAATAAAATTTCGTTCTCTAGGGCTTCAGATAATCTGTAAGTATTAGGGCTTAGGATGAGAACCGCTTAATGGAGAAATAATCCAATATCAGCCTATTGTAAGGGTTTTTTGCACCTTTGCATAAAACATCTGGTCCTGGCTACCATCACAGACAGAATGCTGTGCTTTGTATGTTACAAATCTGATTCATATGTTTTTTATAGTATGGATAGAAAGTTCTCAGAATGCTAATCCACAGAAAACTAATTCTAAAGGAATTCAGTTGTACCTACGGACTAATTTGTTTCTACTAGAACAGTTATTTCCAGCAAGAGATCATTCGGATAATGCGTATAGGATGCTAGTTATGAACATAGAATCAGAATCACTAGGTTGGAAAAGACCTCTTAGAACATACAAAAATATAATGATATTTGCATGTTTGTCTTGAGCTCGGCTCTATCCAGGTGTAAAATAAAAAATAGTTGTATCCAAATTTATCAAAATGGCAGAAGAGAAAAGAAATATGGGATGGGAATGGTAAGCAGAAAATAATCAAATTTTAGAAGCCTTTGGTTGACAAAAAATATACAAAATATCCAGCTCTGTTTGTTTTAGACATATAGAAAAATGCTGTAGGCAGGCTGTGGGGTCTCTTGGTGTTCTCTGCTTCTGGGATTCGTAAAATCTGACTGGATTTTATGAATTAGCATATTAACTGTGAAGGAGAAAATGCATTGCTGAAAACTTTTTAAGAAAACCAAGAAAATAATCTGTTTTTCATGGTTAAATATCTTAGTGAATCATTGCCATGGCATTTAAACAGTGATATGGTACAAAGGGAATAAGATGAGCCCTTCTTAAATGGAAAGGAGATCAAAGTCGGGCTCTAGGAGCAGAGGAATAGATGGTGTCTCCAAAGTTGGAGGCAAAATTCTAACCAGAAGGAACAAAGTATTAACACTGATGAAGGCTCCACCCAGAAAAGAGTTATACGGAAAAGGATAAAACGGTTGAACTCTCTTTTCTGCTGGAAAATGCGAATCAATCAGCTAAATTAAGGAGCAGATTTACTGCATGATGAATAATTCACCACCCTTCTTCTTATTAATGCTCTTGTCTGCCCAGGCAGATTTGGGATTATTCTGTAGAAGCATAAATGGTCTGTCAAGGGTAGTAATTATTGTATTATATTCAAAATGTGGTTTATCTGGAATGTACTGTCATGAAATATTGTGCAGCTGGTACTACATACAGACATGGAATACATGAATTAATTAAAGCATTAAAGTAATGTGAATTTTTTACTGCCAACGTGTCTTAACAGTCTTTATGAACAACACCAATGATTTGGGCTTTTCAAAGCACAAATCAAAGTGAGAGTAAATGAAGTCAACAATCAATGAGATGCACATTCTAGATTAACTGGGCATCATTAAAATGAATGGCCTATTATTCTACATATTATGTAAGCAATTCCAACAAAAATGGAGACTTAGAAAAGAAGGGGTTTGAGAGATATCTTTATGAAAAAAAATATACATATCTTGTTAAATAGATTGTGTAGCTAGTCTGAAGAAAGAGAGGAGGGGGATATAATTGAAAACATATTTCCTGAGGAATGATATCTGAAAACAATGATTCAGCTTTTAAAAACAAACTGCAAATTATCTTCCCATACTATTAAGAAAGCAAATGATTCCTTTGATTCTTAACACATGTCATCATGACAAATCAGAAAAGTATGACTTCTTAACCAAGGTTAAAATTGAGTATGTGACATTTTTCCCTTACAGCATAAAAACAAGGGTGAATTTCGTGGCAGGCGGAACATTTCAGACCAATAAAAATGTTCTTATTTCAGTATGCATTCAGGCAGTTCTTAACTAATAGGGATTATTATCTTCACATAAGATATCATGGCCATTAAGAGTTTAGAAGAATTCTAAGAAAAACTAGTGTCCATATGCATGAAAATGTGGCTGAAAAAGAAAAGTTAAAAAACATAACAAGTATTTACCCAGCTGACATTAGGTGGAGTTAAACAGTTTTCCTCAGAAGCAGATTTAATTATTGGTCACTATCTGAGTTTTTATAATGACTGATGTATTACAGATCCTGTACAAGTTACTTATTACCTAGACCTTAGACCTGATGCAGTTGTGTCTTAATCCATACCTCTGATATAAACAAAGCACATTGTGTGCACTCATACGTGATGTTATGGTTTTAGTATGAATATTAATCAGGTCATAATTTTAAAGGAAGTCTTAATTGCTCCCTTTTATAGTGACACTACTAAGTCCTTCCATCTCTACCACTGCAATAGCTGAAAAGGCACTAAGTGTGACAACTTGAACAACACTTATTCAGCTGTGATTTCATAGCCGGTAGCATGTCACCTAGCAACTGCAAGATAGGGGCACAAGGGACGATGTCAGAAGACAATAAAGCTCATGGGTATGTGGCTGTGATGAAATCAGCTTTCTACTAAAAAGGCCACCTAGCAGTAATTACATAAAGAATATCTGGGCAATGGGGGACTTCATACAATATATGACCCAAGACTTTGATAGCAGTTCATGATTTTAGGGGACGCTGTAGAATAAATAAGCAGAACATCCTGTTCACTCAGTATTCTGCAGAAGGAGGAAAGCAGGCGAGCAGCTGGTCCTTGGCCTCACTCCCATTCTCAGCCATTACTGGTCTGTACAGAGAGGTACCATCAAAGTCTATTGTCCTGACTTGTGCTGTCAAAACATAATTGCAGTGCAGAAGGAGCTGTCTTGGACTCAGAAGCAGAGTTAGGATTTGTCCCAAGGGAGAAAAAGCACTTTATTTTCCTCATACAAAAAGAAACCCTGAAATCGTATGTAATGACAAAGTGTTTGGCCTTTGTGCAGGTGTTGCATGTAGGGTCTGGTGGAAAACAAGTTGCCAGATGTTCACTTTTGCTTTTAACCTGGCCTACCCCAATGCATCCTCACTAATAGATTCATAGTAGAGGCAAAATGAACCTTTCTATGAAACCCACTACACAGTCACCAATACTTCCTCACTTATCATTGTCTGAAAAGCAGTCATAGCATTTAACAAGGGAATATCCTAAATGAAACCTCTGCTACAGCAGGCTCAACATATCTTACAATTATTTCAGTGATCACCCCCTGGATCTACTGCTGCCTGTGACTGCAATGTTTGAATGCTTTCTATATAGAATAAGTGCCAAAAGCAATGTCTCTACTTTGGAAGAAAAATCAGCTCCCTTTGAACTGGAGTTTGTTCTTCAGATGCAAGATTTTTGTCATTAAGTTTTGTTTGTATAGATATATTCTCAAATGCTAACACTAGAAGTACTACTGTGGCTGTGATGGTCTAAGGATATGCAAAAGAAGTTTGTAGGCAGATGCAATATCTTTAGTGGGATTAATCAATATATTTGGAAAAAAAAGCCCAAATAATCCTTTGGGCACGTTAATCCTTCTTAAGTGCATCAGCCTTTTGCTACACGGACAAGAAAGTTGACTAGTTGAGAGATTTGGTGTTCTTATGAGAGAAAGACAAGCCCAGGTTTATGAATATTGTTCTACAACACTAAGGTTTCTTCAAAGGAGGATTTTGTTAGTGGAATGAAAAATTTAATGTTAAGGAGGGGAAAAAAGAAATCTGTTTTGTCTAGTCTTACCAGATTATCTGGTAAGACAAACACAAAACTTGGTTCCTCTGAAATATGATCCTATAGATTTCCATGTGTTCCTGTTTATTTAATGCCTTGTACGTACTTTTACAGCTGGATTCATGAGCTGAAGCTGTTAAATTTAATTTCTAGCAAGCTAAATAGCTTATGGTCTAGTTTTATTATTCATATTTCTGAACCTTAAGCAATAAGATGTTGCCTGTAGGGATGTGTTAAACCAACACATGACTAATCCGCCCCACGAGGGCATGAGTAAAGGAGGGGCCATGTATCCACAGCTGATCCCCAATGACTTTTTCTCATTATTCCTGCAGACAAAATAGTATCATTTTAAAATTAGTGCAATAATAAAGAGTAAAGCTTGATGACTAACCTGATGAACTGTTTAAAAAATTTAATAAAGCAAAACAAGACTGTAAGACAAAGTGGACTGAAAGAAGTCTTCTCGGTATCATTCTTCACCTTTGACAGACTCACCTGCTGTGAAAGGAGATAAAGGACGTTTCCCACTGAGATGTAAACTTTTTAGACCTTGATCCACAAGTCACAGAATGTGGAAACTAGTCTGAGGTGGGCCTTGCTTTCCAACTGGAATCTATTTTAAATCACTCTGGAATTTTGCAGATACTTTATCTTAATGATAACGTATATTTTCTTAAATAAAAAACAATTTTTTATTTAAGGCAAGCGTTCTCTTTTATATTTAAACTCTACTTGTGTATTTCTCAGGAAAATACGTTATGTGTATTTTCCTCATGAAAAATGACAAACTGCAGCTCTGTTATTTGATGTATGATTTATGCTCCAGATTACCACTGCTTTCAATTCGATCCATTTTGTTTAGGTGAAAAACTCCGTATGGATGAAACCTCCCTCACATCGGATGAGTACTTCAGAGACCTGCCACGCAAGTTTGATAGAGCTCAGCACATTTGGCAGGCTTCACTCCAGAGAGGCTCAGACCTGTAATAACCGTGGTGTGGCAGATCAGAAACAAAATGCAATGCGAAAGCAATATCAGGATCGTTGCTTAGCACATGTCTGCAACATATTTCTTTTTACCAAGGTGCAGCCAGCTGTGCGATGCTGTAAACTGGCCTCTTACTGCGAAGCAAAAGCGACAAACCTGAAAACAGCAAAACACCGTAGCATGTGAATAGTATAAAGTTGATACAAGTCTGAAAAAGTGTATGTTTAATGTCAGCATAATGAAATGCAACTGTACGACTGTGCTGCTTAAGGACTCTGTTTTGCGAGTTGCTGAGCACTCTTAACTTAAGACACATAATATTTTAAAATGCAGAGCTGTACACGGCAAACAGAAAGGCATTTCATTATGTCATTGGACCTGATTACCCAAAATAACAGTGCTTAACTGAACCCCCCAATATCCAACTTTATATGAAAGCTATTGAAACTTAAAAGCCAGTACATAAGTTGCTCAGCACTTCCAGGGGCCAAGAAGATTCAGTATTATTACTATTTTGTTCTCTAGGACAATGCTACATTACTCTAAAATAGCATTATCTACCTTGTTTAATGGAAATTTAGAAATCTAGATAAATGTAGCAGTTTCTACATAGAAAGGATACCTATGGGTTCTAGTTGGACTTTAAAAGCATACGAGATGAAGGTTGATGCATAGTGCGCATTAACAATGTATGCCAAATTGGAAGAACTAGTTCCTTCTCTATATGTGTAAAAATGTCCTAGATTAGGTATTCCCAAGAATATATTCTCTAGGGAGAAAATTTGCATATGTGTATGCGTGCATGCACACACACACACACATTGAGGTGTATCTTTTATTATTAATACTGAGACACGAACTTGCACAACATTCACATATATTTCTACCAGTATTTAAATATTGATCTACATCTACCATACCTAAATTATACAAGGGGTACTTGTTTACTCAGGAAAGCAGCACCAGACATAACAAGTGAAACAGCCTTTATAAATATTTGCAAAGAACAATTTCCCTTGTGGCTTCTTCACAATTAGTACATCTGGGCAGTGATTCAGGCTCGTAAACACGGATGCCTGATATCTTTAAGTACTGTAGCTAATGAGACATTTGTATGAGGCTAGCAGATATGAAATAAGAGATGATGCATGTTTTGTGTGGGATTGGCAGACATGGGGCTGTGACCTGTCCCTTTCTAGATAAGCAGCTCCAGGCCATCTGTATTTTAAGTTCTATTCCATATTCTGTCACAACAGCTTCTGGTTTTATTTTCTAATAAGCATTTTCTAATGAGCAAACCAGAAAGGAAAGAAAGAGCATCCATATATATCATTCCATCTTACTTATTCAGCTGTATATTTTGTTTAACAGAGCAAGGTGAAATAGCTTTTCTGTCTTGAATTCATGTCTTTCATGTGACAGTGGGGAGTGTCGAAATCTATAAGCTCATAAAGATTCAATCTTCTCACTCTGAAAATCATCCCCAGTGTTTTCATTTTCCCAACAATCAGCCATGTGGTTCTTTTGCAGGTTCTTTCTTTTGTGTGTTCTGGGCCTGACACCTCCCGTGTTGCTACAACAGGAACTGGTTTTGTTAGTTCCCAGCAGTGTCAAAAAGAAACTATGAAGTCTTCCAAATAGAAAAAGGTAAAACGTAAAATTATTAAACCTATATTTTTATATTGTTAGTCCACAATTTCTGTTTTGAAGAGGTATTTTTCTTATTATTTTCATAGCAAAGTAAATCTGAAATATTGAATTTATCCATACCTTCAAAAACCTGAATTTGAATTACAGTGCAGAAGGCAGTTCAGAGAACCAGTCTTTTTAAACAGTTCAGAATGACTGGAAACATCATCTGCCAAAAGCACATGGAACGCCTCTTAAACACATGCAGAACAGTATGCTACAAAGGACACTGAATTCAAGTGCCCTTTAAAACAGTTATCCAGATTTAAATACAAACTGAAGTGAAAGCCAAAAGACATTCATGAGAGTGAAACACCACAGCTTGGACTTCCTCAGACTATGTGGTGAAGAAAAAGCTGGACTGTAAAAAATCATGAGCTGAGCTTCCACTGACCTTTGCTCTGCCTTCTTAACTCTGAAGAGCGCAAGTGCTTCAGGACTGTGGATAACCATAATCATGCTTCAAGAAGAGATATTCCAGATTCAGAATACCTGCTAATGTGCACATAAGTAGCAGAGGGGGGTCAAATCCTCAAAAGTAGCATATTTCTACTGAGTAATTAACCACAATAAAGTGGTTGAGGAATAACGATTCTTTGTTGTAATAGAATTTTAAATTCTTTCTTTTCAAGCTTGGTACTAGTTTCTTAATTCAGTGGGTGTTCTCCTTTGTTGGTTTCACTGAAAATTACAGGAGGCTTAAAGATGGGAAATGATCCTCATTTTGGCAGTCCAGGCTCTACTATAGGTTGAGAGAACAGTCTTGAGAGCAGAGTCTCGTTTTTCCAGAGCTCATTTTGGAAGGAAAAAGGAACAACATGCTCTATTTCTAACTCCTTATCTTTTTCCTTCCTTTTTTGCCCTTTTCCTGACACCAGTTGCAAGACATTTGGGTGTGGCCTACAAGCTATACCCACTGCTGAATAATCGTATTTCCTACTGGTTTACAACAGCAACAGCAGAAACAAACCTGTTGTGATGATCTCAAGTGAACTACTTATGCAAATCTTGGAACTATCTTCTGCCATAACTGAAGACTTGTTGAAATCCAGTAAAAAAGTTTCACTACTACTTTTTTCTAGCCTTATTGTTGATACCATCTTACCAGTTGCAAGATGGAGCCTTGTATATTCATAGAAATATGCGTTGTGTATGCGAAAGGCTGCGACTTGAATGTATCCAACAAGTTTACCAACTCATGTGATCACTGCAAATAAAAAGGCAACCATCTAGTGGCTTTCACTCAAAAGCATAACCTATTAATCTTTTTAAACATCTGTCTTTCACATCTTGGAGAATTAAGAGCTGAATCTACCTTCTTCCCATAACAACCAATTTCCAGCTGTTGAGATCTGCACTGTACCCACACCAGTGATTCTCCGCTAAGCACTAGTGAGCAAGGTGTGAGAGAAGGAGGACACCTTTTCTATTGAAGGAAGACAGTAGTAAAAGTAGCAGTAAAATGGTTAAGTCAGAAGAGAGGAAATTGCTCACCTTCAGAAGCAAGAAATATAAAGGAATCAAATGTTTCTCAGAAGGAGAGATTCACAGAAGGCTACGGTCTCTCCCAATGGCATGAAATGAAGGCAAGAGAGCTGTTTTGAGACCTGAGAATAGATGACTAGTATTTCAGGAGTGAACATGAGCTACAAATATGATCATTACATATGTTTTTTCAAAGAAGGAGAAGAAAATGTTGTGAGGCTATCCTCACGAACACTTCAGAGAATATACTGAAAAGCAAATACAAGTAACAAGCTGGAACTGGGAGAGAGAGAAAAATGTTTTCTCTGCATGGGACAAGCCCCTAAGTAGTGCTTATTCCTCTGAACTCACATCCTTTTTTAGTAACTGCAGAAATTGGTGCCCTGGTTGCCTCATTCCAGATCAAAGGAAGCCATAGACTTTAGTGGGCTTTCAGTCACCACCTGAGTGTGGCTTTTGGGGGGGGAAGTGGGTATTGTCAAGGCTGGGACAAGTTCTTAGTATTTATTTTGTAAGCAGGAACCTGATGAGATGTTAAGATATTGAATTGTGGAAAGATATAGAGAGGTTTCTTCTCAAAAATAATTCATTGATGATATGCTTGTCATGTCAGGATATCAGTGAAACTGGGTTTGATCCCCTACTACATTAGCAGGGGCAGAAGTTGTCAACACGCATCGGTCAAGAATTACATGTGCGTATTCTATTTCGCCAGAATGTGGGAACTTACATGAAACTATTCTGACCTTATGGAGGGAGGTAACCAGAGTGGGGATTGTGTGTTTTTTGTTTTGTTTTAAAATTGTTACCAAGAAGGCAGGTCTTTTAAAACGTTCTTGTAATTCAGAGAGTTAGCTTGTTTCCGGCAAAAATACTGTGAACATGGGGATATTCCCTTTTCTGTCCCTCGTCGTTCCCCCCGGCAGTGCTACACCTTCCTTAAATAATGTCACTATACCTTGTGAATGGCTTTCTTTAAGGTTAGAGCGGGATGATCTCAAGCAACTATAGGTGAATTTAGACAGAGCACTCAAAGGGAGTGATAACACTGTCTGCTTTTAACATTCCTGAGCATCCTCTCTTTCCTTGAACTGAGGCCCCCTACTACTCATTATAGCAAAGTTGTTCTCTTCCTGTAAGCTAACTCTAAGTGTTTGATTCCTTCACCATACTGAAGGAAAAATACATACTTTGAAGAAAGCACAGTTCATATTTTAAGGTATTTCATCACTCAAAGCCACAGCTGGCCAATACCAAACAAGCAATCAAGAGACTAAGGACTGTCAACAAAGAACAGTTCTTTACATCACAGAATTAGACACATTTGCACTCAATTAACACTTTGCTTAAAAATAGACAAAGATAAGCCCTAAAGAGTGTGGTGCCCCTCAACCTCACCATTATATATACAATAGCGATGCATAGCAGTAGTCATCATGCTTTACCACTCCATTTGCCATAACAACAAAAACATCCACTATCAATTCCTTATCGTGTTTTGGATATATTTAGAGATATTATCCTGAAGCTGTCTCTGATATGGTCGAAGGAATGATAATCTAGTTTGCTTCAAAAGTGAAATTTATATAATCTTATTCTCTTTTACTTAAATTCCGTAGGGCTGATTAAACTTAATCCTCTGTCATGTATGGGTGGCAAAGATGACTTTATGTCACTTTTAGTGTTCTTAAGGTTCACCAGAAACTATTTTGACTGTGGTAGAAGTTAGCTGTGTTTCAAAATAACACAAATCTGTGCATAAACCCAAAGATATGGGGCTCAGTGGAACGCAGGAATGCTCTGCACTATCACCTTTTCAGGGAAAGCTCACTTCTCTTTCATGACTAAAAGTCGGTTGGCACATAGCTTTTTAGTCCTTTTCCATCACCATGACCTGGGGATTCATGCACACAGGAAGAATTTAAATCTCCATAGATAGCTAGTCCAACAGCTGCTTTGCAGCACGTGAGCAGTGCAAAGCAGAGAGAATTAGGCTGAGAAGAGAACTCATGTTATAGCAGGTCACAATTCAGTAAAGCATTCAGCCTCACTTCAAACATTTCCATCTGCAAAGCTGTATCTGGAGAAGGCATACGGCATTTACAGAGCACTCAAACAAAGAGTAAACTCTTTGTCATTTTCTATGGCAGCTTTCTAGTGAAGGAAAACACTTGTAGAACAACAGTAATAACTTCTCTTTTACAGAAGTATAGTTCACTAGAGATGGTTCCCACATGGAGAAGAAATGCCTCAGAATTTTTTTAGCATTTACTTGGCACTTGGGGCCTATTTATTACTTCATATACTTGGATGTAATGGCAGTTAACACACAGTTATGATGGGGAAGTGATGTAGGATTCTAAAAGATACAAATTGCAGTACATATTAAACTTTAATTTGCTGCCAGTCTAAAGTCCTTCAGCTCTTTTAGGACTGCAGGGCCCCTCCAGAAGAAGTGTGGTGGACATGAGCTATATTAGCTCTTAGTTAAAGCCAGTGCAAAAAGCCAGCTTACTTGGGTAATAATATCAATATCTCTGTTCTCTTCTCTCTGCACTCCCCTGACATTATGGACAATGTGTGCATAAATAGTCACAGGTTTTGTGGAAGTCCAGGTGTACAATACCCAGCTTCCATGGTCACCTTACAATTAGGTGGTTTGCAACATTTGCATTTGTTGCAATATGTTCTTTAAATCCTTATAATTTTACTGATTACAGTGAAAGTACAGGAAAAAAAAAGGCAATTAATTATAAGATTCAGTGCATGATTAAGATGCCTGAATTTATGTATCTATATGCAGTTGTCGCCGTGTGTGCTAGACCCATGAGCTCCTGTGCGAGCCAGTGAAGACTCAGCCAATGCAGTCCACGGCATTGGAATAGCCATTCTCAACTTTAGGCACAAAGTGAATTAAATCGCTTTCTAGACTGTGCTGATTAGATAATTGTTATCACAGGAGTTTAAACACCCCTATTGGGATTTGGTTGCCTGAGCTTAACATGTCTGCTTACAAAAACATGGTTCTCTTGAGTTATCATCATCCCCTGGCTGCCAGTCTGGAGGTTCTCCTGCAGGCCCTGTGACATCTGTCAAACCTGCTGCAGATGTTTTGAACACCCCAGAGCACCTCAGAGGAAAAGGCTTTAAGTGGCAGATTATCTTCAGCCTCATCCCTTTTAAGGTTTTGGAAGCTTAATTACACGTTAAAGAGATATTTCTCTCTGATAGTGTTTCACAATTTGGAAACTGGGGGCAATTTTTTACTTTCAAGAAAACCTAAACCACCAAGTACCTTCTGCTTAGCCAGCAGGCTGGTGCTAGTGTCCAGATCCTGCCTGGGCAGAGCTGAGCCATTGTATTTAACTGCAGAATTTCCCTAGCCATCACTGTATTTTTTTCCCGGTGTAATACCAGTCAGCAGGACATGGAGTTACATTCTCCATTGCAGCCACTGACTAGAAAGTGTTTAATCAGTCAATGAAAAACTAATTAACCAGAATAAACTGACAGCTGCTACCCCCTGAAACTTCTCAAGTCTGATAGTTTAGAAACAGTGTTGGATTAAGACCCTTTCAGTCAAAGGACAGAATTGAAACCACAATTCTCACCAGTGCTAGCTGCACTTTATCTTCAGGAATTCAAAATTAAGTCTCTGCTCTCTCCAAGCTCTAAGACTGAGCTGTCTGTGGACCTGCTGAGAAATAAAATTTGCAATATGTGAGCAACTTTGAAGTCACAATCTTAAATATATAGAAATTTTATATACTGCATTTAGCTGACTAAGTGATCAGAAGGCATGTGCTTTAGAGTTAGTCTTCTAAAGAGGCATTATGTGTATAAATTCTGCTTTAATCTCAGATATTCCAGCTTTTAAATAACTAAATAATTTGGCAAGAAGGTCATTGTCTGGTTATAGCATAAAGTTGATTTTAAATGTTCGGAGTTTTAAAAATCTTTTAACATCAGGTTAAAACTGATTTATCACTCACATCGTGTATAAATATTTTATATTAATATTTTATTTTTCTGTTGTGTTCCTTAAATCATCATAGTGCGTAATGAAAAAGATACATCAAACACAGGATAAAGAATATTTTTCAGCAGTCTACTAAATGTTAAAGTAACTGTTAGCTCTTGCTTCTAGAACTTAAATAAATGAATGTGTCTTTTATCACACCATAACAGGGTGCATTTTGATGTGTGCTAAATAAATTATTTAATACTGAAGTACAAAACTACAAGGAAATGTCAGTGAGAGCATCCTGGGATGAAGTCAACTCATCATTGCAAAAATAAATATAGATCACAAATACGAAGGAATCTGGAAAATAACTATGGCTATGTTTAGATAATGGTATCCTTGCACTCCTTAAGTGATAATACGATAACCTTCAAGTTGGAAGTGTATAAGAAATCTTCACTGAGTGTTATGCAGCATGTATGACCTCAAGAGAGGACAATATATGGAAACATAGATCTGAATATTTTCTTTTGTCTTTCAGTATTACCTACTGGGAAATGCTATAACAATTTCTTTTTCCTTTTGATTCTGTTTTTCTTGCCTCTCACTTTAAAAATATTTATTCTATTTTAAAGATGGCAGAAATCAGGACTGCACTGGCAGTCTAATAGTTGCCTTTATGTTGCATTCTCAGTATTCAGACAATACCTATACTTAGTGAATTATTTAAATGTTATGTATTTACACTAGAAACATTCTGTGCTCAAGTGAAAAGACAAGGGTGCAACTTACAGTCTGAACTGTATTGCACTCAGATTCAAATGCTAAACAGTATCTTTCAAAAATAGAAAAAAAAAGGTCTGTTAACGCTCTTAGGCAAGAATAGATTAATTTTTATCTTAATCTGGTTTATAGAAAAGCATTTCCTCCTCTTTGATGTGGTATATGCTAAGTGAAAACATCATGCTCTACCCATCAGAATCATGCAAGTGGTCATTCTTTCTTTTGCACTGATGTTACAAAAGGAGATAGCCTGCATGGCTGGAAGGTATCCATGATATTAAACAGTTCATGGGGCTGTGAAGTGCTGAGAGCAATCATGCAGAGCAACAGGCCACAGGAATGTAAATCATCCACAAAGCCAAAAGTGGAGCTAGCAGGTGGCCTCTCCTATTCATCTGGTGTCAACACACTGTTCAGATCAAGCCCTTTTAACATCTGGGTAGGCCCACTCTTGCTTTTAATTAAATATAATACAGCCATTCAATATTCTTGCATACAAGAAAACCACACAGTAAAGAGCATATCTTCTGCGCACTGAGGGTCACTAAAGTTATATAAATAAATAGTATCATTGAACTTAGATTGTAAGGTAGTTTAAATTTCAGATACTTTCCGTGTATCATTCAGTAGTCTACAGTTAGAGCCTCTTTAACATTTCAGTGACTGACCATATTTCCATGGAAAATGTTCTTACTCCTTCAGAGGATTTAGAGGGGGGAAAAAAGCCTTATAATTAACTTTTTCTACCTTTGAAACATTTCCACTGAAAAAGATTTTGAACAGAAACATTTGTTCTCAAAATTAGTTTACAGAGAGAATTTAACTGTGTTAACGTATAAGCCATGGAAACTGTCATAATATCTAATTAAATTATTACTGACGTTCCAATCAGTAGCAAAAAAACATCTGTAACTGTAATTCAACTACAGAGAAAGTATAATTAAATCTATTCAGTAATGGGTAACAAGCTATTGCAAAAGTATACTGCAATGCTTTAGAAAGCTGGAATGCTTCAAATATCTTTTTCAAGTATAATAAACTTTTTTTTTTTTTTAAGTGGGAACATGAATATATGCATTCTTCTGAAGACCCTTTATTAGGATTTAATTTCAGTGCATTTATGATTACATTAGTTCTTCTGTTTGAAACGGACTGGAAAAAATAACTCCCATCATTCAGAGCCCAGGACAGGGAAGCACACAAGTGTGTTTTCAGTCTATCTCTATGGAGAGCAAACGGTAATGGCATCCTTCATTTTAATTTCAGGAGATAAGTAAAAGTACACAGTGGAGCGTGCGTTCTCTTGAATGGAAACATTTTCCAGAACTCGAGCCAGAAACGTGTGACAACACTGAAGTGAATTATTGTAAAATATTAGGAAAGTAGATGACTAGGGAGGAAAGTAATGGGATGTGAAGCATTTAAACTAAGGTCTCAAGGTCAACTGTTGGTAATGGACTGAGAGTTTTACTGTAAATGATGGCTGCTCAGTAGCTCTGTGTAAAGAGAGATTGATGTCCGGCCACTAATGGGCAGATGTGATCATCCCAGAACTCCATCAAATTTGCTTTTTTTTCTTCCTCCAGTTGGAAAAGACTGCATTCAACTGGAATCTCAATCCACGAAGCCCTTTCCCATCCTCACTGAGGTTGGCCAATGTTTGGAAGGCAGCTTTGCCTAAACTGATTTAGTGGTGAACTTGGCATTGTTGGGTCTACAGTTGGACTTGATGACCTTAAAGGTCTTTTCCAACCTAAACGATTCTGTGATTCTGTACATTTGTCTACATTGTAATTATATATTACATAGATATTTGCTATCCCCCCTCCAAAATTGAAGTTATTACTGAAACTTGTAAGAGAACAAAAGAAGCAATGTGACAAACCTCTGCCTTAGCCGCTCCTAAATATAAATTCCAAAAGTTGAATTATAAACAGTAATGTTTTTCTACTTTCCTGAACATGCCATCTATTCACAAATTCTGTTTCATTGATTCATTTGCTCCATAGTATATATTACAAAGAAACAATGTCTAGTTTTCATTTGTTATTCTGATATTAAAAACAATGTCTCCTAACAGTCATACTATGTACAAGAAAGTACCTCAATAGTGCTTCCAGAGTGAATGTCAGATTTCAGCTGCATAACTTCAGCTGATCTGCAGGGGGTTATATGCCTAAAACGCCTATTAAATGTTTTCAAAATTTATGACTATGTAACTTTTCTCAGTATTACATTAGCCCAACTACAGGCAAAAATATGTGGTACGAATACGTGGCAGTGTTTGTGCGAATAGGAAGTTTATTGGCCTGCTAGAACAAAGGATGTTTAGGGGGTGTTGCACCTACTGAGGTCATTGGCAAAACTTGCCACAGAACTGTGTTTGGGGGGAAATGAGATTTTTTTTCCCCCCTTTAAGTAAATTCTACCACGGGTTTGGTTGGGTGTGGTTTCTTGTGTTGAAAAGAGGTGAGAAGGAGTTAAAACACAGCTTTATTGCTTGCTCAGGTCTTGATGTTTCTGAAAAGATTCTGGACAGAAGACATCATATTGCGTAGATATCCGCCTGTTCAGCTAATGGCTGTTGAAAGAGAAATAAAAAAATAATCCAAATTAATCTATTCTTATCACCTGGCAGCTGTTATTAGACAATAAGAGCCAACAGATTTACAAACTGCATAATTAAGAAACATTTTAAGTGGTAATGCAGATCAGAAACCAAGCACTGAAGCATTTTGATATTGTGTAAACAGAAAAAGGACGCTATGTGATTTAATTTTGGTCACTGTATAAAATACAGTTTTCCATACCAAAAACATTTGTTTCATGTATCATTTAATGTTTCATTTTGGACATACGGGAATTCATATATATGTGTAATAGGATATCTCATCAAGCGCCTTTTTAGCACATTTTTTGTACCTGAATATGCTTTCCATAGTTTACAGTTTCTTCAGCAAAGAAGAGAGAAACACCATCTGAAGTGACAGAATGGAAATAAGTGTTTCTGTAAGTATGGCTTTCCAAAATTTTTGAATCTCGGAAAGACAGTGGAAGTACCAAAAGTTCCAGATTTATCTTAGTTCTTAAACCAATTTGGCAATTAAAAACCTATTCAGAATTTTTCTTTTATGTCTTGCAATGACATGCAGTGTTTTTGAAAACAAATCGTTAGATTCATTCCCATGGAATGGGAAATGTAGAAATTCATTTTAAAACCCAACTGAAATACCTCTCCTACCAATCTATGTCTTAAAAATCCTACAGTCACATTAAAATAACTAGTATTTTGGAAGCCATGTCCTGAGTACAATTATTCCATGTCTGCTTTGTAATAAGGTTCAGCTCATTTCTTGGAAAGATCCGTCTCTCTTAGGTACGTCAATAAATCTGTAGCATTTCAGGCTTATTTTATTGAAGCCTCTACACCTTTCTTTTATTCATTTCATTGTGGAAGTAATTATGTTTTGGAGGTGTTATCTCTGTTAAATACTTCGTGACCTATTGTACATCTGTCAAATCTATTTTTGCAAACATGATACTCTTTGGGGGAATTCTGAGGCACTCATGCAGATTTCGGCTGGATTAAGTGCTGTAATGAAAATGCTGCCCAAGTGTATTTTATACTACAGTAAGTACTTATTTCAGAATTCAATTATACCTATAGGAATATATTCTGTGTCTGATTATCTGGGAATGCCAAAGATACACAATGTTTTGGCAGAATGACTTCAGCTCTACTAACTAAGCTAAGGTTTTTGAAGAGGAGATTGGGTGAGAATGTTACATACAGTCTGAATCTCCTCTTCTGGTCTACCAAACAATGGCTTTTACTTAACGGAAGTGAGAACAAGAGGGCTGCTGTCTTTGCTCCCTCTCACATGTGCTTGTCTTAGCTTTTCCACTACAACTACATGGTTGGAAACATATCTGTTAGATCTTTTTAAATTGCAGCTTAAGAAAAAAAGAGAAAAGAGCATAGTGATCTGGGCTAGTACTTAGTAACAGCTGGGCTAAGATCTTCCTGCACTACAAACAAGAAAGAAAAAAACAGAAAAACCTGTTAGGCAAAAGATGCGTTGCCTTAATATTCCGTTCTGAATATATTTTGAGAAATAGCAATCTTAAATTCTTACTCTGTGTTTGATTGACACTGATTAAGAAAAATAAATAATATTTCTGTTTGGATTTCTTGTTGTTTACATCATTCACTCCTAGCAGAATTCATTGATAGCCTCTTCCATTTTCAGTTTTAGTGAGTTCTTTTGATGATGTCTTGATGTGCGCTCAGTAGGTGGTTTCAGCTTTAATGGGTCATCAGGCTACTTGAAAACCTCACATTCAAACAAATTAATTGTTACCATCAGTTTGAACTGGAGTTTGGTATTTTGTTTAGGTGTTGGTTTTATGACCTATTTAGGACAGATGATAGTGCTACTAATCTTTTCTATTATCTCTAAATGTTGAATGATTCTTAAACTATAATTTGCAAATTTTTTTATCAAAATAACATTACTTTTAATATTAAATATGTTGCTGTTCTCCACATAAAGAATATAAAATATACAATGCCATTAGGACTGAGGATATAATTACTGTCAAACATTATTGCCAGTTTATTTATCATTTTTTGCACCTTTTAATCCTTTCCTAGCTTTATTATGCATTACTTACTGACTCTTCATTTTGTCTTTATTAAAAGCAAACTCACACATTCCTTTCCCCAAATCTCCTATCTTCCTGACCTTTTGATAGAGTGAAACATTTTAAACTTTAAAAAGTTTTACAATGTGTTATATGACAGTTCCCACATAGAATTGCCCGTGTCTTATCTTAAATGGAGTTTGGAAAACTCTCTGTAGTTGCCAGATATCAAAAAAGAACTTACAAACATGCTTAGAAGAATAGATCTCCAACAGATTCCTTTAGGCTGTGGTTTTCAATAACACAGGGCAAGAATTTTATGGGGACTTGAGTGATCTGAAATGCAGGCAGCAAATGTCAGCTAAGTGCAGACTGTAACTTTTCTTAATTAATTATATTGCTTAGATCATTTGAATAAAGGAGGATGTCAGCAGCAGGAAAACTGATAAAGTTCTTAGTCCTTAAAGAGCCAAAAGACACATTTTCAGGAAGCTTGTTCTCCAAAGTATTGTAGTTCAGAGATGTATCTAAACCTACTCATTTTTTTTCAGATTTTCCGTTCTCATGGTTAAACTGGAAACATCAGCTTACAAGGTAACTATCAAAACTGGGATCCCTTGCGTTTAAAGATTCTATTCTGCATATTACAGTCAACAACTGTTCTCCTAATATTCCTCCAACACCTTCTTACCCAAAGCAAACAAATAGTTACGACAGGCAGGTCGTACATTTCTAATGCATTCAGGATACCAAAAGATCATGTATAAGGAAAAAAATTAAGCAAGTTGTGCAGTTCACACTCCAGTATATCATAATGTTTACTTGGTGTAAGTGATGTTCCATTGCTTGGGAACATTCTGAGAAGAGCATGTTGATGTGGATTAGCTACATGTGACTTGCAGGTGCCAGTGATATAGTGAAAATGTCCCTGTCTGTGGCAGTGGGGTTGGATGAGATGATCTTCAAAGATCCCTTCCAAACCAAACCATTCTGTGATTGTGAGAGCACTCTGTACATAAAAACAAGAACATGCTTGTGGTTTTCCATCTATCTGGTTTACACTACATAGACAGAATAAAGAACATCATCTTGATAGCAAAGACTGAAATGTATATTTGTTATTAGATTATGCTGATGGATTTGGCTAGAGAAAGATTTCTTAATTTACTGTTTGGATGCTAGTTAGTTCCTCTGTGTGACTATGCACTGAACTTGACAAATAAAACCATCATCATTTTCACTTGATGAAGAGCTACATTATAGCATAGATTGCAGGAATCACTGAGTACCCTCTAGTTAGTTCTATTAACGTGACTAAAACCAGAATATGTGAGATCATGCCAGACAAAGTTCTGCTCATTTTTAGATTATTAATACTTTAGGTTTGCTACTGTCTATAGTAATTCCATGAAGAATTGTATTGTTTAATTAAAATTCTGTAAAGATTTGAATAAAAATGAGTGACTATCAGTTTGTAACACATTAAGATAAAAAAATCTACAGTGTTCAGAAGTTAATCTGGTAATAAAACGTTATCCTTTGACTAAAGAATTCAGTGTTTGGCTTCAAGATCTTAGCACTTCTCTTATCCAGGCTCATACTAAGTCCTCAGAATATGCAGAATGATACATTGTATTCTACTTAATCATTGAGCGTGTGAATAGATGCAACTCTTTAGATGGGAAAAGGTGCTCAGAAATATAGTAGTTTGATCTATGCTTCCTTACTTGTATCTAAGCAAATACATAAGAGGCCAGCATTATATATTCTGTTACGGAAAGAGTGTTATAATGAAGCCGATATTCTTCTCATTTATATAAGCATAGGTGGTGGAGTTTTTTCTCCTGGTTTGGAATCTTCTTAACTAGCGTAACACATCTGTGACAGCTGCTGTCATAAAAGCTCTCTAAAAGCCACTC
This sequence comes from Cuculus canorus, assembly GCF_017976375.1. Lineage (NCBI taxonomy): Eukaryota > Metazoa > Chordata > Aves > Cuculiformes > Cuculidae > Cuculus > Cuculus canorus. Next base: position 9,578,447 of record NC_071403.1, read on the forward strand.
TACTTGAAAACATCATGGGCTGGGTTTTTAGTTTCTTTTATGGTTTCATTTCACAATAATAAAAATTATTAGAAACAAGTGGCTTTTCAGTCTGGTATTGCTTTGTATTATGAAATTTTCTTCTTGTAGGATTGAAGGAGTTCTTAATTTGTTGGATTAAAATTCAAGATACTTACATAAAGAAAATGCCAAATAAAGCAGGTAAGCACCTAATTGGTTAGGTTCATTGTTTCAGAATGGCAATTCTAGAAACAAGGAATTAAACTGAGAATTTTCTTTAGTGGTTAATTGGAAAATAATATTAGGCAAATAATAGAGAACAAATTTTTAAAAATCTCATTGAAGGTAATTTTGTAAAGTTGACACTAATAAAAATTTACATATCAGGAAACAAAAAATAATGCACATTGTGATAAAGATTTTGTGAAAAAAAATCTGATTTGTAAACTGTAAATGTAAATGTAAACTGTATAGTATTTTCGATATTTATGTTTTATAAAATCACATTTTTAATAAAACACTAATAGGATGGGAATACATTTTATTCTGGAATTTCCTGAATTCTTAATATCTGCATATGCTACTAGATTACAATTCTTTTATGTGTGAAGGAGATCTAGGGTTTGTCTTTTAATGAAAATTAAAAAAAAAATATAAAAGAGAACAAAAAACTTATGTAAGTGCTCTTTTGATCACCAGATAAAAAATCTTCTACTTGAACAAATGAAGTAGCTTGTTAACACACTTAGAGTGGTTCTCTTCTTTGTTGATTGTCACTAGAAAGGTTGGGTCATGTTGTTGGCATTTGCTGATAGCAACGTGATAGCAGGAAGGAGTGTTGAGTTCTTACTGAAGAAGAGTAGCCTTTGGTAGGTAAGGACTTTTCTGCTTGTCATGATGGACCTCTTCTGGTCCTTTCAGAGTGCCTCGATTTGGCCTCTTCACTAAACTAACTGAAGTTACTGAATTTTCACTATAATACCCTTATTTCTTTGTGCTACACAGAATCTTGGGGGAATCTGCACACTCCATCTGTCGGTTGTTCCGTTCAGGCGTGTAGCTCTGATTGGGCTATTGAACACTCAGAAATATCAAAGAAATGGCTACAACGCATGTCAGGAAGTGCAGTGAATTCAATACAACAGAGAGAGCCAGCTCAGTACAGTAATTTTGGTATATCACAAGCAAAACCTTTTACATTACATGCATGCATATATACTGCACATATTTTGGGAACCAAAGCCAAGTGTTATGTAGTATGGATGCAGCCAAGTCACCAAGTCTGAGAGCTGGAGGATGGCCCTCAGCTCTTTTAGACTATTGAAAGGTGGCCACCAGCACAATAAGCAGTTAATGGCTATATTTGGTGCATGCATGATGCCTTGTAAGACATGTCCTAAGGACTTGTAGGATGGCTGTTGGACACATGAATTTTGATAGCAATACAATCTGTAGCCCTGTCAATCAAGAGACACTAGAGAGCAGCCTACAACCAGTTCATGTTCTTTCATGCCGCTGCAGGAACAACTGAAGTTGAGGTTACAGGGCAAACTACAATTTCTGATTCGCTGGCTTAAATCACAGCCAAATTTGGACACATTATCACTGAAAGAGTATTTCTCTAGACTAACAGCCACAAATATATATGCTGAGATGGCAGTCTTGCCTGCTACCGTGATGGCATGAGTTCTCACCAGAGAACTGTGCTTTTTAATGTGAGAAAAGAAATATACTGCTTGTAAAGCAATATAATGGTGCCCTTAAGTTTCAGGAAACCACTGAAGGTTCTTGCCTGATAACTTCAAATAAATAAGCACATGCCCCTTACAGTCTTTTGAATCTGAGGTAGGCTGTTGGCTTGAGACTTTTCAGATCAAATAGTTGAATTTTGGCAACTGGAAATAAGATTTTATAGTGGAAAATAACAGGCAACTTTAAATAAACAGAGCTGCCAGACCTGCCTGTAATAAAAAAATTGCACATACACATATGCATACACATACACTTCCTCCAAAACCTAATTTGCGTCCATGTGTCTGCTCCTGGACAGACCCTGCAGAGCTGGCCAGATGCACATGGGAAGAATGGAGAGTTATAAGAGCAAGCATGAACTCTTTGGAGCCAGCCAGAAAATGGGGCTCCCACCACTGCTGACATTGCTCATAGCTCGTACAGCATGTGTGAATGATAAACTTGAGAGCTATGAGTAATTAGAGCAGCATACAGGTCATACATATGGAGACGTGACCAAAGGGCAACAGCACAGGCTGGACGCCACTTCTGCTGAAGATGATATAGTGGGTTGCACCTTCCTTTCTCATCAGCACTAAATCATCTGTGCTGTAGTATTCCTTGACTGATGAATAACTGTCAAACACAAAACAATCCTGCCTAAGATGGAAGTCCGGAGACATATAGAGTATTTCTGTGCACCCCTTGACATCGTTTCCGTTGTGCTAGCTGCCATAAAGAGTGGATAGAAATGCGGACTGTACTTCTTGGAGGGTGGGTGGCCTATTTAATGCCTGTAGTAGTATATGGTTATTAATGTACTCTCTCAAAACAGCGGAAAACCACTAAAGCTACATATTGGGGGAGTTTAGGGGAGCTCCTGTAGACTGACAGCTTCAAGGAATGCTTTCTAATAAACACAGGTCCCTAAGAAACAAACCAAATAGTAATATATTATTAAAACTAAAAACATATTATTAAAAGAAGTACTTTATGATAGTGTTTGGACTATTTTTCAGGTTTCTTGGCTGACACTTTCCTCCCTGCTGTTCCAGACTTCCCACAAGCATTGTCACAGCTATAGGCTTCAACAGCCCTTCATCAGCTCTTGAGGATCTTACAACATTTTTCCCCCATTAAAAACTACACATGGAGCTCTTTACTAGTGCCAGTTTTGTTTTCTTTTAATATAAAAAAGTAAGTTAAATTGGGCAAACTTCTTTCTTGAAATGAGGAGTGACAGCAACAGATGCTAATGTTGAAAAACAAAATACCAAAAATATTCTTCTATTTCTATTTTGCAGACTTTTACCCCCAGCTTCTATTTATATTGCTTATCGAGTTTCTCTTGTTACGGTGGTGGGCTCACCTTCCTTATCATGCTGGTTTTCAGTACCACCACTGATAGACATGTGGTCGATGTCTACTATGAGGAAAAAAAAATCTTTGGACAATAGTGAGCTCCATGGCTCAGAAAACAATCGCTTTCTGCTTTGGGTAGAAGGGAGTTAAGGAGTGGATAAATACTTGTTTAGGCTATCTGAGGCATGTGTAGATTCTGTAAGCTGGAATCTATAATCTATTTACTAGTACTTAACATTTGACGTTTGACTAGACTACAGCTGCTCTCCAAATAGCTAAGCAATAAGTAGGGTGTACATATTATTTTGAACTTTTAATTCACAAATAGTGTGGAAGACTGTTCTAATACTCTGACACTTTGATAAATGGGTTAAAAAAAGGAATGTTTGTCATGTTATAAATAATTCAGTCTGTTGCAATTGGTGCTGCATTTTGACATCAGTGGGCAGAGTTGAAGAAGGCTATTTGCACGTATAATAATTATAAAACAGGATGGGTTTTTTCTTATTTTATTCTTTATCTTCCAGGATGGAGATACAGTTAAATTTTTGGTTCCTTAGTAAAAGAAACTCCAGAGGAGCATTGTCCAGTGGTCTCTTGAAACCATTTAAAACAGCAGCAGACTTCTAAACAATACTTAGGACATTGTTCTCATAAGGTTAGCAGCTGTTGTCAGGTCATATCTTTCCAGAAAAGAACGAAGACATTAAATTCATGGAGGTAATATCCAAACACTAAATTCAACCTCTTGTGCCTAAATATAGTAACACTATAATGTAATCAAAAGTACTAGAAGATCAGCTTAGCAACAGTTTACAGCGGTAAGGAAGTCTTTTCTCCTCCAAACTGTTCAGTTTCAGTCACCCTGAAACTATACATAAATTCTGCTGAATTCATACAATAGTTTCATTTGGTTTTCTTCACACTATATTTTTCACAAAAAATCTGGTGTGAAGGTGCTTCCTCTGCTCTATTTATCCAGTAACTTGGGAGTTAAAGTACTAAGTCAGTAGCTAATGAATTCTCTGGGTTAAAGGATTTTAACCCTTATCTTTTAAGAAGGCCTTGAAAGTCAGAAAGAATTCTGGGAGCAAGTGGGCAAACTCAGCCTCTTCTGTTGAAGCTATAATGTCTTATGTAAACACCATTCCCATTAGCTCAGGGACCAAAGCACAAACATCTACATTGGGTGAGTAACTTAACTAGACCCACTATTTCTATTACTGAGCATCAGAAACACAAATCAGCCCTGTTCCATATATTACTGGGTCTAGCTTGTTCGCCTCCTTCCCCAGACTACTCCTAAGACAAGTATTTATATTGCTCTGCAGAACAAGACCTTATTTGCTTGGGTTTGGCAGCTCATTCTCATTGTGCTCACACCTTACCTTCCAATTTGGAGATTACTGGTCTAAGGTTTAAAGTATTCATCTGGAAAATGATGACCAAAACTGAAATTTCCCTGATTCAAAGCACATACAATGAAATAGACAATATTGTTGGAGGGTCAACCCTAGCTTGTTTTGAGCTATGTCTCTCCTGTCATTGATAGGAGTACAGGAACTTGTTCTTCGTTGCTTATCACTGCAAAGTTTTCCTGTTGATAACTTCTACCATCCATACCACGGTTTCAGCCTATTACTTCTTCACCAGTCCTTCACAGGCCAAGAAATCAGATCTTTTCCTTCCTCTTTGTTTATTACAAATCCTCCCACCAGGTACACTCCTTTCAGCCCAACACAATTCTGGATAAACCATGTCTTCAAGATCTCAGATTACTCCCTGTGCCATTCTTTTTTATTTGAACTGCACTTTTTTTTTGCCTGAAGTGTAAGGCCCAAAACTGGGCACAGCAAAGCTTAATCAAAACGGAGGGATTGTTTCATGTTCCCTGCAATCTGTCAGTCTTGCATTAGAAAAGTCCTTTCTTGATACTTCAGAAGCTCCTGAAAACTTCTGGTCTCCTGTGGATTGAGTCCAGCTTATAGAAGCCTTAGAGCCTTCTCCTCACTCCTGCCACAGCTCCCTGCAAGCCATGAGGGGATTAATGATTAATCAAAGCCAGATGCTTTGGCTGTTTCTTACATCTGATAATTCATTCTGTCACAACAACTATGGAATTAAAACACTCATGAAGAAAACGTGCTATCCTATGGAACGGCCACTAAGAAGTAAGCAGTCCTTAGGTCAGTGCCTAACCCAGACAGTTTTTTTAGACCTCCCCCTACCTAAAACACTGCATCAAATTTCTTTACTAACTCAACGTAATACATCCAGGAAATCATCGCCCAAAAATTTAGCGTGTGGGTAGCGGGCTGTAAAAATAATTGTTTTTTCTATATGACCACAGAACCAGGATATACAATAAAATTCTTATTTCCTCTCTCACTAATCAAAGCAACATTAATTATTTATTTCTTAGGTATTTTAAGACTTTAACCAGGAATTCACAGAGTGGCAGAGAGAATCATCACACTGTATTCTAGAGGAAAAGGCTGAAAACACTGCAAAAAAAAGAAGCAGGTAGGGAGCCTGGGGAGGGCATCTTTTAAGCAAATATCCCAACTACCATGTTAAATCCCAACTATGGGTGCATCGACAGTGGCAAAACAGGGTTATGAAGGGAACCTTAGACTTGCTGTGAATCAGACCCTTGGATGCCTCCTCCTTGGAGGTGTTCAAGGCCAGGTTGGATGGGGTTTGAGCAGCCTGGTGTGGTGGGAGGTGTCCCTGCCCATGGCAGGACATTTGGAGTCAGATACCCTTTAAGGTCCCTTCTAACCCAAACCGTTCTATGATCCTATGATTTAAAGCATTTGGAAATTTCTTATTTCCAAAATTTGTCTTTATTTTTCACTTAGTAGGAACATTTAAAGAAAAGTCAAGTAAAATTTGCAACTATTTCTGAACAACCTCAAACTGTATTTTAGGACAGAATAGGAAGGGGTAAACATACTTGTTACTGGAAGAAAAAAGAAAAATCACCTAACTTCAGTAGTTAGACAATATAAGCAGAGAACACATCTGAGTCTCTGCTCAAAGCAAAACACTGGAATAAAGCCTGTAAATTTATCATGACAGTATAATAAAAATGTAGACAATATAAACCACTTTAAACTACTATAAATAGTAACTTTTACTTAAACTCACACGCAGATGAATTTTTTTTGTGTTGAGGGCAGGAGATTGAAGATGTTCTGCCAAAAAACAGGAATAAAAGATAGATGTGAAATGTATATTTAGGACTGGGATAAATGAGGGATGGTAGTGATTATTTGAGAGCTCCACCAAGCACCTTTTCCAAATTAACCAAATGCTTCTTTTTCGGAACAGCTTGGAGGAGTCCAGAGCTGCTGGCTGGCCTATGGAGCAAACGTAAGTATTGCTGCTGGCAATTGTTAATCTTTATTGTCTTTTAATTTTAGAGTGAGAGACAAATACTAGCACTTATTCCAAAAAGCTGAGTGCGAGTACAAGAACTGCATAAGCACAAAGTGACTTGCTTTATAAGAATTTTGAAAATATGTTGTTGCATTTCACTATTTTTCCTTCTCTCGCCTGGACCTGGAGCTTGAGATTCCTCATTCAGAAAAAAAGTTTAGGTCGTCTCCCTGAGGGGTCCATTTTCCTGACTGCCTGAACAAAATTACCTGAATTTCTGTTTTTCTTGCATTTCCTACAACTTTGTAAATGAGAGTTTCATGAACTAAAGTATTTTTATTATTCTGCAGGGATCTTCAGAATAATAGTTTTAGCAAATTGTTTTATAAAGCTGAGCATCTTCAAATCAAAGAGCTAAAAATTAGAGGGCATGAAAATACTCCATCCAAAGATTGCTGCTAATATCAGAAGGTTCTGATAAGTAAGCTTTAAATCATTACTAAGACTGAAAAACAATGATGGTAATAATAATTGATTATTTTTTCTCTCTCCTTCTCAGCATATGTGAGAGAAACTGTCAGGTTAAAACATGAGCAGGCCTTTCTCTTAACTTTCTCATTGGTAGAAGGCTGTGGTTTTTTGTATATCCAAGAATGCTCAGATGGTTCCAGAATCTTGCTGCTTTTTTTATTACATCAACTTCAGAGTAGAAAACCCGCTGCAGGGGATGCCTCTTTAGGGCTACAGTAATTAACACAATGATAGCTGGACTGCTAGAACAGTTGTTATCAACATAATGAGTCAGCCCAGGGTTTGACTTAACAAACCAAAGGGGTGGGAAAATGATGAGATAGGCCATCTTATATAGCCTCTTTTCACTTAGTTTGATTTTTAAATTAAAATATTTTCAAATGCAGGAATAAACAACTTTAAAATTGCTGAAACAAAAAAAAAATTCCACTTTTGGCTGAAACTATGCTCTGAATTCATTGACTTTTGCTATTTTTTTCAGTCCTCATGAAACTCCTGTTATGGATGAGTTTACAACGTCAAAACATTTCACCAGATGTACTTAAACACAGTAATCAAGTCACCACTTTGTCTTCTTTTCGATAACCTAAGAAGATTGAAGGGGGGTGGATGTTTTTTCCAGCTCTCAAATCATGGTGCAGCCTCTCCAGTTTCTAAACATCCCATGCAAAATGCAAGCACATAGAAGAGATATTTACTATGTCTTTTAGCATCCATTTCATAGATGCATTTGGAAGAAAAAAAATCAGCTTCCTGGTGTGTCAGGAAAATAGGATAAGAAAAATATTTGATGATGAATACAGAGGGAGAAACTATAACATGATTACAGAGGAACTGACTCTTCCCGTTAAGCTAAAGATGAGTGTGGTTGGTAAGAAGACTATAGCTATGCCTATGGACAATGAAATAGCTTTTCTGTGAACAAATTCAGAGTGCCCTGCACATCTCATTGGAAGAAGCACAAAGGCTTATAGAATTTAGCTGTGTTTACACCAGTGATTTCAGAAAGGTGGTCCCTCCATTGCAGAAAGGAGGTTACACTGAGTAAAGGAGAAGCATTTTCTCCCAGGATCTTGACAGTGCACATCTTGGGTCTTCCTGAGGGAGAGATACAGAGATGGGAAGCTGCCCATTCTATTAGATCAAGCGTATCTACTGCAATCTCTACATCCCCATGGATTTGATTCAACAGAAAGCATGTGCTGCCTGCCTTGAGGGCTCACAGTGGGATTACTTAATGGAAATGAAGGAGATGGCCAGGAAATCAGTACAGTCTGATGCTACTGGCAGAGAAAGGGGGAGGGTTTAATCCTCGGGCACACACTCTTTTGACAAGCCCATCATCAATCCCATCTCCTGTGGCTCTTTCGCAGGACAGCTGTGTCGCAGGCATGAAAGCAAAACAGAGTCTACCACAGGAACCACTCACAGAATCACAGAATCACAGAATCACAAGGTTGGAAAGGACCCATTGGATCATCGAGTCCAACCATTATTATTGGATCATCGAGTCCAACCATTTATTATAGTTGAGATGTTAACACTCCAATGTTAACATCTCAACTTTTCTGTTCCTGTCACTCCACTACGTTGATCTTGCAGACAGACACCTTTCTCTGCCCTCGCCATCTGAGTGGCCAAAATCCCCACCGCTGTTGTCAACCTTAACTGTGTGATTTTTGTCTTTATGTTTGTTTTGTTTCTTTTGAAAACAACAAAAAAAGTTTGTTTCTTTTTTAACAGGCTTTCCATGTATCTACACTCTTTTCTCATCTTTTGCAGCATTCTTTTCTGCTACAAATGCCCCAAACACCCTATGAAGCACAATGGAAAATCAGTCTGCCTGGCATGCCCTGACAGATGAAAAAAAAGCCAATAGAGAAGAAGAAATACAAATGCAAATATATAATTTCTTTAACTTCAAATTTTTGGAGGCATACTAGGACTTGCATGTATGTTAAGAGTGGCGTACTTAAATTCTTAGACCATGACCCCCCAACTCTGTCAAGTGCCAGTGTCAAATCCAGTTAAATTGCACAAAATCGTGCTCCGCTGTTTGCTGCAGCAGCAGACTATCTACACCAGAAATTTGCCCAAACGCATTTCCATCCCAGGAGGAGTAAAACATCTCCAACAGGACTAAAAGGAACAACCCAAAGACCAGTGGCCTCGAGAGTGGAAACCTAAACCTGTTAAAATTCCTTTGAGCGTAGTGGGGACAGGATTTCACTCCAGCCTCTTTTTTTCCTGTTTTAAGTGTGTGATTTTGCAGGGGAAAAGTTCAATTGAAGGCACACAGTTAGGCTATCCATACAACAAAGAGGAAAGGGAGGTGGGGGGAAGCCACACAAAGGATTAGTTTAAAGTTAGACCTCAGCTTCTTTAGCTTTACACAATGAAGGAAAGCACATGGGTTTCAAAAGGATAAAAGCAGACTTTATTTTGTAAAGAGATCTCAGGATGAAACAAAGGACTGTAATTGTACCTCCTATCTGCAAATCTGAGGTGGTGAAGGAAAAGAAAGTGGGTGGATGGTTAACAAGAATAGCTTGAAACCATGCTTTGTTAACAGAGTAAAATTAGCTTGCTGAGAACCTTTATTTTCCACATAACTTTTAACAGGAGCATTACTTTACATATATCTATGGTAGAGAGCCCATTGACAAATTTGGAACAAGTAACCACTGAACCTGAGCTAATTTTTCTCTCTGTTTTCCGTTTCATCTGCTTAATTAATGGCAATACATTTGAGTTGAGTTGCTAGAATATCTATAGCTAAAAGCCTGCCAACATTTTCATTCTGCACACTTAGGGCACCTTCACGCTGGCTTAATATCACCCTGTGAAATGCACCTGATCAAACCTGGAAAAGGCTTAGGGGTACCAGTATAGTTTGATTTTTCTGAAAAAAATAATCATTCATGTAGCTCTGCTTGAAATACTGTACAAACCAACTAGAATTAAAACAATGGAGCAATCAAGTGACATGTCCTGTTTGCTTGTTTATGAAAAGATGAAAAGCTATAGGTGGGTTGGACCAGAGGTCTGCCCACCTCAACACCTCCTTGCAGATGTTCAGGGTGATGTGGTACCCCTGCCCTCTCCTGCCATACCTCCTCAGCTGCTGCCATAGGATTGTCTCACATTTGTCATAGCAATGAGCTGAGAACTCTAATTGGTGCATCTTTTTTTTACTGTGGTATTTTATACCATGTATGCTGTACTTGGCATCATGAGACTTGCTTCTAAGTACAGTCCTTTTCCTTTTCCTCTGCCTTTTCTCCTTTCTCTTTCTCTCTTTCTCTTTCTCTTTACCTTTCTTTCTCTTTCTCTTTCTCTTTCTTTCTCTTTCTCTTTCTCTTTCTCTTTCTCTTTCTCTTTCTCTTTCTCTTTCTCTTTCTCTTTCTCTTTCTCTTTCTCTTTCTCTTTCTCTTTCTCTTTCTCTTTCTTTCTCTTTCTCTTTCTCTTTCTCTTTCTCTTTCTCTTTCTCTTTCTCTTTCTCTTTCTCTCTTTCTCTTTCTCTCTCTCTTTTTCTTTCTCTCTTTCTCTTCCTTTCTCTTTCTCTTTCTCTTCCTCTCCCTCTTTCTCTCTATTTCTTTCTGTTTCTCTTTCCTTTTCTCTTTCTCCAGCTCCTTTCTCAAATTCAGAAATACAGATTTTCCACTTATTTTTTTGGCTTTTCTACCTTACAAAGTGAATTTCATTATGAGTTACGTCATGGCAGGTGTTCATCTCCCCTCACCTTCTTAATGCAGGAAGCATATGGGGCATTACCCACAATAATAACCTCATTGAATGTCTCTACCAGCAAAGATGACAAGAAAGCCAACTGGCCAGTCTGGAGTTCCTTTCTGTAAGGGAAATTCTGTAGGAGTTATGGGTCTTGTATAATAATAGCTTTATTCTAGAGTATTTTCCTATATGAACTTCATGTTCACGTTATGGCCTTGGGGAAACATTTTTTGAAGAAAATGTTTCTGAATAACATTGACGAACACGTCAATCAGATTTAGTTTCAAATTCTCATGTTTTGGGGATTATAGATTCAGACTCCTGATCTTATCCTACTATGTTTTTCACAGGTTTCATTCTTTTTTTAGATGTTTGAGTTCATTCAAATTTATTTAGCAGATCCATCTGTGTAGGAGGAAATCCCAAAATTATTAAATTCAAGGCCTCGAAGAAAGAGAGGTAGAAAAAATATGTATTACTTGGAAAAATCTGTTGATTAATACTGAAGGGCTCTCTAACCAATTTAAAATAAAGTTTAATCTGAATCCATATAATAGATGGAAAATCATTCTAAAATTGCAGCTTGAGGAATTGTATTTTAGTTTTGAAAAGTTCAATTTCTTCTGCTACATCAAATTGAATGTATATTTGCCCTCTGAATCATACACATATTTAACTCTTATCCTCGAAACCAACCTTTTCTTACAGTATACATTAAGTCTACAGTAATTTTTTTTTAACATTATCTACTAGCATTTGTTGCAATGCAAGAGTCACAAAATGCAATACAAATCAGATGAAGTAATGACTTAGCTACAGAATAGATACAGTTGAGAGTCTTTATAGTGTTTCTTTTATTCTTGGAATATTTCCAAAAGATTATTTACACCTAATTTCCCTTTCTGTCTATTTAGCACCAGTCTCTCTTTTGTTTTTTCATCTATGGTTTTAGCCAAACTATGATGCCCAATTCAGACTGTGTGGTATTATTTGTAATGTGCTCTTAACCTGGGACACAGCAATCGGTTTCCCTGGTGAAATGCAGAACCAGTTGAAGATTGGACCAAATGCCCAAATTTTGTAATGTTTCCCTAAACATTTGTGCTAAATCCAGTCTAACTATTGTCCTGCTCTCCTTCTTGCAAAGGAATATTTGCCAAGCCATCACTGAGTTAATATGAAAAACAGGATGTGAAAACAACTGTTTGTGTTCTCTTTTCTCAAGTGAAAGTACAAAAATAAAGCAGCATAAAAGATAAATTATAAGATTGAAAAGAAATGTTGATATCTACTCAAAGGTGATATTGTTTAGTGGTTGATAATGGTCGGACCTGATGATCCTAGAGGTTTTTTCCAACCTAGTGATTCTATGATTCCATGATTCTGTGATCTGTTAGCACAGGTGAGGGTTTTACAGCCAGAGACTGGGAGCCGGGGTAGATGCACTGCAGCGGAAAAGGAGACCGTGCAAATCCCTGCTGGTATCACATTTGTGTGATGGGGAAAGCTGCACCACAAGGCAATCCTCTGCAGTGGCATTGAAGCCAATAAACTTGTGCAGAGGCTTACTTCTACGAGGCTGACTAAAAAACTTGCTAGTGCTAGATTTTGTGTTTTCGATTATATATGTTTCCTACCATGTGCTCAAGTATTGAAAGAAAGACCTAACTGATAAGGTGGGCTAAAAATGCTTTTAATTTTCTGAAATTTGGAAAACTAACAAAACCTCCGTGAACCAGGCTTATCATTTGGAGACAGAAACCTTTCAAAAATGAGGAATTAAAGGGCCTTTTGATGTGAGGAGAAAGGAATAAAAATTGAAACACAGAAATTCAGTGCTTCTATATAAGTCGTGTTCTGCAGGTAAGCAGGGTTCTGCTCTGGAGCAGAGCTTGCTTCCTTTGCCTTTTCTTTTTATGAAGAGTTCCCAATGACAAGGCCATGAATACAGGACAGTAGACTTTAATGTTATATTTTAGTGCAGTGAACAGTTAAAGCCACAAAGACTAAATGCTATCTAGAAGATAAATCTTAAGCTTTCTACAGATTTCAAATTTCACTTCTACTAATGACTGAATTGTTGCTTTGTTGTAATAGTTCAGTAATGCAAGACAAATAGTTACAGGCTAAATGCAGTAGAAATTTGCTTAATCTACTTTTAGCACCAAAAACCTATGGATGTAATAAACTAATAACATTATAAGGAACTATAGATTTCATAAGGTAGCATCAATAGTGCACTTGGACTATAAAGATTCCTCTTTACACATTCTGCTCTCACAAAGATCAATATCTCTGTATGAATTATTCTCAGTATATTGCATTTATCCCTTTACCTTTCCTGGATTCAATTAATGCAATGTGACATAGGATGTATGTTCACCAAATGAATTCCAACTTATATTCAGTGGTCGTCTTCCAGAAATGCAAAACAGACAAAATCAGTTTGTCATCATGAACAAAGTTTTTGTAACAATAAGGAATAAAACACTATTTGCAGAAGCTAGAAGCTATGAAGAACTGCTAGCTAAACACCATATAATTAAAATGAATTTTAGGACTCAAAAATTATGGGATATATACATAGAAACACCAGCTCACTTTCAGAACTGCAGAAGTTTTTGGAAAGGTCCAAAAATACCCCAGGTTGTAAGTCAGGTTGTCACACTGTCAGCTGTCTAACATGTTTGGTCCAATCACTGTTTCCCAGCCAATTACAAATACAGGTGAAAAATCCGTAGTCATAGAAGATTCTCCTGCAAGCCATATATTAGAATAATAAGCTGGTTTATTTCCTGAAATATACGATGTTTTATGTCACCTAGCATTCTCATCTGTGTACTGAGGCTTTACTTGTCTAATTCTTGGGGGCTAGAAATACACTGGTAGATGTCCAACCTCCCTCAGATCCACTCTCAATGAGAAAATGCAGCAATGAGTTCCACCAGCTAACCGTGACTGGTATGAAGAAACATTTCCATACGTCACTTTGACATCTGCTGCCAGGAAATCAGTCTGTTTTTCCTCCTTTCTTTCAGCCAGTTGATCTTTCTCCTGAACAAGGTGATCCACCCAAATCCAACAGCTGTGACTTGCTGTGATTCACACGGTGAGGAATGTGGTGTTACATGGAATTTTGTACCGCAGCAGCAGCAGACCCGTGGGTTTCGAGGTCTGATCTACAGCACACATGATGACTTTCTTTACAGTCATATTCTGCAGCAACCTGTAGAACTAGTTGACAGTTTGAAAGTGGATGACTTGTCATTGAGGTATTTTTTAAGTGCCACGGGTATTTCTAGAGTAATTGTCTGTATTCCTTTGATGAACTTCGCCTGAAGGCTAATGACTGTAAACATTCCTACATCACAGGAGTCTTCATTAACAGATCCTCAGCGACTGTCTTTACAAAGTAAAAACATGTATGAGAGCTGCATGGCTTGGAGAAAACACTGGCTTTTCTCTTTTCTCCTTTTTTTTCTCCCTTTTTTTTTTTTTTTGGTGAGTGAACTGAATGGGATGATGCAGCAGCTGCTAAATTTTTCTGTTTAATGACCCTATGTACTTAATATGCTCTCCCCAGTGACATTATGAAACAATTGCTTTTCTCGGACACAAGGAAGTTAGTAGGTTTACAAGAATAAAATAGGAAAATAGAGTTTTTCAAAATTTGTTAGATGCTTCTATTGCCACTGTCTTTTCCCTTCCCCTTCCCCTTCCCCTTCCCCTTCCCCTTCTCCTTCCCCTTCCCCTTCTCCTTCTCCTTCCCCTTCCCCTGATTACGTTGTCCTCTAAGGAGTTTATTCACATTCGACAGATTTGTTGAAAGTTATTGTGGAATCTGGCGTAGTCACTAGCACGGATCATTTCAGTTGCTTTCCCCATCTCTGGCCAACGAATGTTATTAATTTTTCTTAAATGACTAACAATGTTATGGACTTCTACGAGCTTCTGCCACAGGATATGTAACGCAGGTAAAATCACAAGGAACATATTCATCCTGGAAAACATGACATACCTGGGAAATGTCCATCTTGTGCTTGAGTGGTTAACTGTTCATACATTTATTCAACATGCTTTTGTATATGAAATGTCCAATCTCTGATCTTTCAAAAGCTAAAAATTAGATATTTTTGTTCCAAACTACTCTGTGAAGGCTTTGTCCTGTTATCACTATGGAACATTTGAAGGAGGGAAGTGTGGAGTTTCTTTTTTTAACCCTAGAAATATTTTTTTGTGGATCAGACATTGACACAAAACAATTTTTTTTTTGCAGTCTTATTCAAGGGAAATTTTAAACATCTTGTTAATTGAGGAATAAGTGTAAAATGGAACAAATACATTAAAGAATACATTCTGAATATTCTGAAAATGAAAAAAAAAGGCATAAAAAAAGAACAGGAAACATCTGAGCTTCCTTTTAGTCTTTCTACACAGGATTGTTACAGGCAACACAAGATATATTAAAGTTTTTTTTTTTTTAAATGAATCTTTGATAGTTATGGAGAAAAATATTTGTCTATATCTACTAATCAGTGGGAGTACAGATAACCCTTTCCCATTCTTTGTTACCTCTACAGCAGGTTTAATATGCAGTCACACCCGCTGTCAGTGAAACCAGAAAGTTATTTCTCTTTTGGTGGCAGTACAGCAGTTACTCTAACTGATACAACCTTGCTTTTCTTGATAGAAATGATCTCTGCGTGCCTACAAACAGCTGCTATTGATTTCCCTTTTTCTTAGCAATTTGACACTAAGGACACCTGGCACCCACATCTTTCGCCATGCAAAGTCTTTACCATTGAGGTAAGTAAGGAAGCTATAGTTTCAGTAGCTGAAGCTCCTGGCAGGTCAGCTTCTAATTATTATTATTATGCTTATCTCTGCTTAGTCTACCTGAACAAACAGCAGTGGTGAAGTCTTCTCTTCCAAGCCACACTGCTGCTTGCTTTACATCGTAGGCCCATTGATCCACACTATCCCAATGGTTTAACTACACAGAAATGCTGCTTTTATCTACATTCTTGAAAGATGCTAAAATTTGTCATACAATGGCTTTATGTGTTAAACTAAGAGTAGCACATAGGAAGACTTAGTAGTCTGACTTTCATTAGTTGGGGCTGATTTTCCCTCAATGAATTCAAAGTTCATTTACTATTTTAAGGGAATCCACGAAGATTTTGTTCTATGGGAGGGCAGCACAGTGAGGCTTGGCTTGCAGCCGGAATTAGCTAGAGAATTTCTGGGTTTTGGCTGCACTTGCTATAACAGCAGATTAGTAAATGCAGAGAGATTTACTAGGGCTTGCACAAAATTAGAAAACCAAATCTGCTTATGGTAAAAAGTTCTCCACCATGTCAAAGTCTGCTTAGGAATTCTCTGTGTGATCACTACTACCTCCTTTCCCCAGACATCAGATGTCTGGATAGTAGCAAAGCCACCTGAGAAGCACATATATTTTGATCCCTTGGATGTGTTTTCTTGCACATATGAAAATGGAAACAAAGACAGACAAAGAAGGGGAAAAGACTAGAATTTAATTGTCTTCATTGCTTCTTGATAACCTAGCAATTATTCAAGAAATAAATGCCTGAATTTTAATATATATGGCAAACTATGTTTCCATAAATATTTGTGAATGAGTTACAGTTACGAAGTAGTTTTGTGGCCTCTTCTTTTTTTGGCCAAACCTCTTCTAGACAGACTATTGTTTTCACAGGAGTCTGCGATGAGCATTTTATGCTTATTCAAAGCTCATTTATTTTGGTTTCACATCATTATAGCTCATTTTAGCTCATGGCATTTTTCCTTATTTGAAACAATATGAATCTGAGCAGAATCTCACTTAGTAAAGGGAACTAAGATACTATAGAGAGTGAAATTTTTGAACAGAAAAATCTTCTATGCACATGTCAATATTATTGAAAGATGTTTCAAGGCACAATACTTAGTACGTAAATCTTAGTTAAATGTTGGTTTTCTCTAGGGGATCCAAATGTATTTATTCACATCACTTCTTCATCTTTATTTCTCTATGCTCACACAATTTATATATTTGTATTTGCTAGTGAATAACTTAGAGAAAAATGTACTTGCCTATATAAGTCAAATTTAGGAACAAGAAACATGAGAAAGCTATTTCATGGATTTCTGGACTAGTATTGGGAAACTGTAGGGATGCAAACATTACATCTCATCTACTGACCATGAGGTCATGGTACACTCAGTTATGAAAAGTCATTTATAGACTATCATCTCTGTGGTTTTGAGGGGATTATTCTTAGTTTGCACCTTGAAAATCATGAATCCAAAGGATTCACTCTTAAGGGAAGAAGTCTGTGAGTTATGTTAGTGTAGGACTGGACACTGTTGCTAAAAGAAGGGGTTTCATTATTTAAAAGAGAAAAAAAAAAAAAGAGAACAAGAGAAAAAAGGGGTAAAATGCCATATTGGTATGGGAGGAGCAAGTTATTTTCACAATAGCAAGAAATTCTCAGATCAGGCATCTTCTTTTCAAAGTGTGATTGTGGAATGTAGCAGCTGCTCAAGATTCTGCTAACTTATGGGAGATTCATGACCAGTAGATTAATTTGCTTTTCACCAATTACAATTTATCTTACATCAGGACTGTTTACATTTTCTCTGTCATCTACATGCATTAGCACCAGGTTAATGTGCAAACCATGTACTAAATTATGTCCTGTATAAATCTTTCCTGCTAAATACCACAGTCCTTGTCCTTACTTCCTGAGAATAACCTTTGATCTTCACATCAACAACAAAAATAATTACCAGCTCTGCCCAACCCAGGACAAGACATTTCACTCCTAAATAGCTGCACAGCTGGAGACAGATGTGATTTTCTCCCTGAGTAGACCCTACAGGGTCTTCCACAAAGCTTTATATCATACTTGTCATTCGTTTATCAGTGTCCAAATGTTGTACACTGGAAATGTGTGTAAAACATTCTCAGAATTTCAAACAATAACAAATCAGAAGGAGGGAGGGGGGAGAAAAGGCTGCAGGAAAAAATAGAAGTCTCCCAGCTGTGCAAACTTAAGTAGCTGTATTAGCAGAAAATGCACTCCAAAAGTTACGTTATTGCCATCTTCAGCAAAAGTTGATTCAAGGAATGCATTGTCAATTTTAAAATCCAGTGGCAGGCTACTGAAAAAATATTTAAAATCTTCCTTTAATGTGTACAAAGATATCCAGACTATGGTATTGTGTTCAGAGGAATCATGCAATTTTATGGTTTTTTTATTCAGAACCCAAATGTTTTCTCACTATGTTGTGGAACACAAAGGACTTCTAACAGCTTTCTTTTTTTTTTGAGTTAAAGAAGATTTTTCTGTCAACCATATGTCTCAGTTTTTAATCTTGCTTTTCCCTTAATGTTACTTTCATGTCTCTTTTACAACTTGGTTTTGTTTTGTTCCTTAATCATATGAAAGATTTTATCTTTCCTGCTACGTTTGAAAAAAGAGTATTAGCAAAATTATTAAGGGAAATTATGTATTTCAAATCTTTTTTTTAATGATACAATAAAGAGAAAAGTTTTAAAGATGAATACCACCAGAAAAGATAGAATAAAGAAGTATTATTAACATTAACTTGTGAAATTCCGTGTTGTAAGCTTATCACAATCAATTATATGGCTACTGATAGAGAATGTATTCGAGTTAAGCTTAATAAACAAAGTTGTATATCCTAGAAACAATATAGAAACCTTTAAAGCCAGTATAACGAGTCAAGTCATGTTAAAGAAAATGTTAAAAAAACCTCTGAGATCAAATGTCATATGCATTAGGTCTAATATGACATGTGTAACTCAATATGAAAAAGGGAGACCATGTTAAGCAGTTTGAATAATTAATCTTTTGAATATATTTTTTCTTTTAATTCAGAAATCAGTAGAATTCAATCAGAAAGTGTCAATCATCTCTAAATGAGGGAAGCATTCTCTAATTTGATTTTATTTTTCCCTCTCATTTACAAGTATTTACTTTGTCTTCAGTCTTCCCGGGTCTCTGCAAGAAGCATAGAGAGTCCTGGGTCATTATTCCTTCATTCAACACCACAAGCCTTTTTACCTGACAGTAACAGCTCTTCCAGCTCTCTGGATTTAAAGCATCAGAATAAATTAAGTGGGAAAACAGTCTGGAGGGTTAAAAAATGAAGTTGGTTATTGTCAAATAGCCATGTTCACTTGAGTACTCTTTCCATACTTCTGTTTGACAAGTCTGGGCGGACTCGTCTTCCAAAGGTCTCAGACTTGCTGAATCATAGAATCACAGAGTCATAGACTCATAGAATAGTTAGGGTTGGAAGGGACCTCAAAGATCATCCAGTTCCAACCCCCCTGTCATGGCCAGAGACAGCCCACTAGATCAGGCTCTTCTCCATCCTGAAAGTGGGTCTATATCCTTCTGTGAGTAGAAACTACGCACATACTGATGAATAAAATTACCCAGGGCTAACTCTGTAGTTAATAGGACAAATGGTTTGGTATTTTATGTGTCTATAGAGCTAAGTCCACTCCAGTCCCCCTGTGCAGGATGGCCTCACCCATACTGCCTGTTGGTGACAGCCCACACCACCCCTGGACTGAGCGTAGATATGACAAAGTGCTAACTGCCATGAGCCAAGACTGTGCCCAGAGAGAATATTAGCAATTATTAACTAGCCATTTGGAGATGGACAACAGGATGGACACAGAAGCAAGACGAATCTGATGAACAAGATGAATGCTATCCTTGTTTGAGTCAGAGTAACTGAAATTACCATCCTGCTTCATAAGATATATTTCAAGTGTATAGATGAAGCAAAGGGCCAAAGCTTTTGTGAGGATTTGTATATCTGTTGTGCCTTGTCTTGCTGTTTTTTAGTTACAGGCAATTTTGTGACTGTAATCACAAAAAGAATTCCTTCAGTCACATGAAAAACACAATTTTAACTGGTAATCATAGAACAGAAGTAAAGCTTGCAATGCAAGACCAGGAGTAAAAACAACAGTATTTTTAAGCTATTTGCTGAAATATAGTTGTGTAAGCAATTCCTTTCTTTTCTGCAGTGAGATTCCCTCCAAAATAGTGAGCTGGATTTGACGAAAATTATATCAGCTGCTATGTGAGAATCTAACATTATGTTCACCAGAGAAATGCAGTAAGCGTTCTTTGTCTACCTCTCTTTAACATGTCTGTGAATAAGAGGCTACACAGTGACCACAGGGTTCAGAATCCAAATTATATGTCCTAAAGAAATCGGGGAGTATCACATTCTGTATAAAACATTTTTCAGCCAATACTGCAAGCAATAATACATTAAAAAAATTTTAAGGGGCTTAGAAGGGTTACTGGCCGGAACCCTGGTTTATATAGGGCACAGTCTTCAAAAAGGTGAGCATCAAGACCCTAATGTGACTCAACATCTCCAACAGTGCTCGACAAAAGTGAAGTTACTGGTCTCTGGGGTCCAGAAGCTGAATGGGGAACTGACTAATCTAACGAGCAGATACTGCTAAAGCAGTTTTGGAAGATTTACCAGAGAAGAAGGCTTCACGTAGCTGGAGTTCTTGCCACAAATTCCCTTGTGAACTAATATTTTTGCAGTCTTAGGCACGATATGTGGTATTGGTGGTAAAAGGTAGTTGTGTCAGTGTTCCCCTTTACCTAAAAAGCTGACTGTTAGAGACCATGATGTCATAGCTTAGATTCAGAGTAGTTTGAGGAAATTACAACCCACATCTCCCACTTGAGTTCTTCAGCTGTTAAGATAATGACCCTCATAATAATAAACATATTTTCCATCCTAGACAGAGATTTAAGTATGCTACTGAAAGAACAATTCCAGCAGAAAATATTAAGACCATTTTATCCCAGAATATCCTTCAGAACAAAAAGGCACCTTGTAATACCTTGTTAGGGTACCTATGGCTGAGAATGACAGGTTATTTACCGTGTACCTGGGAAAGCAGAGAGGATGAGCTGCAGGAATAGTCCATGGGTGGAAGATGACAGTGGCTGCCCAGACTCCAATAGGAGTAGGCTGGGCTGGACGCTCGGCTAGGTCCTCGGAAGGTCTGGTAGTGTCCTCTTCAGTTCTTGAGTCATCTGCTACTACAGAGACAATTCTGGATGTGCAGTAGCTCATGTGGTATGGTCAGGTGATTTGGCCTCCAAATGAGAGCCCAATTTAAACTGCACGTGGCGAAAAAGGGACAGATCAGAAAATAAATATGCTAATCTTCCATAGTTTAAGTGATGGGAAACTGAGCCTTCACAACCACTGGGGTGGAGAAAATATCTTAATTCGTATGTTTTTTCATGCAGCCCAATCCATCATGTTCCGATGCTGGGTTTGCAGAGCAGTCTGAGCCAGGTGATGGTCCTTTGCTCCCACTAGCATTGCATTAATCCAGTCGTTGTGCTGAGGAAACAGCTGCCTTTTTGCACGTCCATTTTCTGTTGGATTTGAATACTTAGCTCAAAGAGGGCTAAGCAAATTCTGAAAGGGAGAGGTCAGGACTCTGGCAAAGGGTGGGGCCTTGGCACCCAATAGTTAGGTTAGGTTATGCTTGCACACCATCCTGTTGAACGAGCCAAGGAAACAGGTAGGAATTGCCTGGGTTTTGCTCTAAGTGTAAGGCATCTAGCTACTAAGCAAGTATAACCAGTCTTAGAGCTCTCAAGAGGAAGCATTTAAGCACTCTTAGGAAACTTCACCAGAAGAAATTAGACTTTTGGCAACCTGAAGATTCAGTGATGCCTAAGTTAACATTTTTTTTTGAGTTTACATTTGGATGAAGATTTTTTTTTTTTAAGCAGTTAAATAGTATTTGGTTTCCTAGATCAATTTGAGATTTCTGACTCTTGGTATAAAAGCTACTTCTGAGAAGGTGATGAAAGTCTCTAATTTGCGTAGGTAATTGAGAATTTTAGCCATTATATTTCCGAATCATTCAAGGATAACTGTAAATGCTGTAAAAACGTCTGTGGTTTACAAGTGACTCCTGACTCAAACTGCAGTATAGTTCTAAGTACCATAATATGTAGTATGCGGATTGAGCTTTCTTGGAAGATTGATGTTCACTACGATTGTCACAAGTTCTCGTAGAGCCATCTTTCTGAGAAATATTATTACTATAATGCTAGAAGTGGTTGAAAAAACCTTTTTATGAATCATTTTTAATTATATAAATTACAGCACTTTATTAACTTACTGTCATAGCATCTTTTCCTGCTCCTTAAGAAAGAAATAATGAAAAACTCAGCCTGCAATGACTTATTGTTCATAAGGCACTTTCATTCAAATCTTGAGTAGATTTGTCTCACTTTCTGAGATCCTCCTTGGGCAAAGGCCCCAAGGAGCAAAGCCAGCAGAGTTTGCCATTCTCGTTATTTTACCTGTTCTTCATGCCTTCATGAAGAAGTTTAACATGCAAGTACAACGGTCACAGCACAAATGTAGTCACCAAAAGGATAACAGAGGATCGTATCTTTATGCATTTTCATTTTACATTGCGGCTTATTATTAATCATATCTTTCTGTGGGCGTCTGAGCCCTGAGAAGTGAGAAAAAATCTGAATATTAGGTAAAAAACCATAAGTGGACAGGTTCTGCCTTCTCATAATCTATTTCAACAGTGGTAAAACAGGAAAAGTAATGGGATCCCAAAGAGGGAAAAGAGTTCATACTGGGATTCTAATCAGATTTCCATCACTTGGTAGAAGTATTAACTTATACCATAAGTAGCTTTTTATCAAACAACAAGGTGAAGTTTAGAAATCATAGAAATTAGACACTTAAATTGAAAGTAAAACCCATGGGACTAAAAACTGGGCTCTCTGCATCTTTCCATTGTTTGTCACTGAGATATATGCTGGCTGTTGGATAAATTCCATATCCAGGTTTCCTATCTGTGTGCACAGCACTGTCATAAAGCTTCATTTTTCACTGCTACAGTGAGATAAGACTGTCAAAACTCCAGGTGATATCAGTCAAATACAATAAAGCTGCTCCAAAATGCACAAGCTGCAGACCTAGCCCAAGAACCAAAGCTTTGAGTCATATGCATGACATCTCAAAGCAAATACAGAGTAGCAACAAAATACAACTGAAGCATAATTGGTTTCGTGGAAAGACAATGCTGCCTTTTGACAATGTGTATTGGAACTGATACACATGGACTGAATGCCTGTGCTCAACAATCTCAAAATAAGGGCAAAACTTGCCTGAAGGAGGATAAGGCAGCCCTAATGCTTGTGCTACGTGCACAGTCCTTCAGGGAGAAGCTGTCTTATACTCTTGAACACACTATTCTGCATAAACTGCCTCGGAGCAGCCACAAGTCAGCCAAACACAAATGCATCTTCCGGAGAGACCTGGAGTTTTTTTTTCATCTGACTTTTACCTGTCTTCCAGGGAATTCAGAAAGCTTAAAGCAAAATGTAGAGCTGGGATCATCCTATTTTGTCCTGGCCTTTGCAGTGGTATTTTGAGTCCGTAAGCCAATTAATTGAACTCAACAGCACGCTGCTTATTAGAAATAGATTGAGTGAAAAAAGGTCTAACATGCTTTTCAAAGGCCAATCTGTATCTCAACAGGAAACAATTTCTTCACTTATGCATGCAAATAAAGCATGAGAACAATAAATGTCACAGTGAAAGACTAACAAATATGCAAATAACGACAATATCCACTAACGAATAGGTATCTAAAATCATTTTGCAGTAGCCAGAGCAGAGGAAAATGAAAGATGGCAGATTAAACAGTGATTCTGGAAAGGGTAAAATCAGTAAAGAAAGGTTGATAATGATTTAGAACCTGTAGAAACTCTTGTGGATTAAAGTAACACAAATACAGAAATAGGCTTTCGTAAATATTCTGTGGTGTTTTATAACACACTGATCAATAAGAACAGATGGTATTTCAGTAAAATGGACATCTGCATTGCCACTCTGTTTATAACAAGAGGTGATGTTGCGTTTCCTCAACTTCATTGTCTCTTGAACTTTGTACTCCCTGAAACCCACCTGTTTTGCCTGACCCTTTCTCTTTGCAGAATTTAGCTTGAAGAGCAATTTGAAGAAAATGAGAGGTGGATTTGTTGATCAGATCATGGAAAACAGTGATTAGAAAAGGTACAGAGGTATTCATATGAAAAGCAAGCAGTCAAACATATTTGCCTGCAAGGCTGGCATGATAACAGCAAGTATGGGGAGAGTTGTGCTAAGAAAACAAAAGAGACTGGTTAGAAAATAACAGGCTTTAGTACGGAAGCTGGTGATTTTTGATCACCATTTCAACAAGAATATGACCTAATGTGTGCTACTGCAACAGATGGAGGTGGAGATTGGAGACCTTGATGGGGGTAGTGGGGGCTGCACTTCAAGCGCTTAGATATTGAGAGGGTACACACGACAGAATCCCTAATGTAGGTGTATTGAATACACATTACAGTTCACCCATGCAAACGGGACTCCTCTAGGAAAATAGCTCCAACCATTTTAATTGATTTGAAGATCTACGTCTTTGTGCATAACAAAGCAAAAGTTAAACAAGGTTAAAACTTTGCTAGCTGGACAGTAAATACTGTAAATGTAGTATATATAGGAGATTTCTGAAAATACCTACTATACAATCTTGACCTTGGAAGACATTGGGAAGAGAAGTGCTGTCAGTGGCTCTTACTGATACAAAACTGAGCTAGCGTCAACAATGTCAATGGAATATTTTCTATTTTCATTTAATTCGCTGCGCATTTTCATGAAACATGCGTACATTTCAATATCAGACTGATGAAGTTAAGGAATTCTTGGCCCCGCACAGACGATTGTGCTGCTAAGTACCTAGAGCAGTTTACCACTCCACTGCATCTTCAGAGCTATGCATGGAGCAGTCACCTTTTTGCAAAAATAGGACCCTCAGAGATCCAATGAACCAAAGATAAAACCACTCAGCAGTATTCCTGACAGGTTGTTAGTCAGAAGATGGTGCTATTATAACAGAACTTCTAAGGCAACTGGAGCTCTACGTGAAACCGAAGCATATGAGAGGCTCAAGAGAAAGTAAACCCTGAGTGTAAATTGAAAGTAAATTCCAACATGAGTTGATGCTCAGCATTTCACTGAGTACCCCTTGTAGAAATGTACTCACTGAAAGACTTTTCGATTCCATGCCTTGGCTTCCCTGTACTGTTCACATCAAAGGGGAAATGCACATTAAAAAAGAAAAAACACTTTAAATTGCCATTCACAAACTTTTGCAAACTCATTTGGCTTTTACCAACCCACTTCAGTGACTCTCAAATGATCAAGAACATTTTGTTTTATTTCTACACCATATTGTGCACCTCCCTCTCAAGATGTAGGTTCTGACCGAATTGCTGCTTGTATTGCAAATAACCTGGAAATGTGCAGTAATACAGTTGCGGAGCCTCTGGAGCAGGATTAGCTCAAGTATCTACATAGAAATGCTGTTCTGTGTCACATAGAATTAACCTTAGAAACACTTCCTTTTCTATTTCTAAGGGAAAAAATTGCAGGTTGTGCAACTTTTCATAAACAGAGTAGTAAATTTCCTGCAATGTGAAAGATTGAAGTGTGACTGTGAAAGAAAAAAAAAAGCTGTTGGTGGGAAAATGAGCAAACAAGAATATAATTACCAAAACATCTGGTTGCATGTAAATGAGTGCAGTAATTGCTCACATAGAAAATGGGTGATTAGAAATGCATGAAATTAGAGTAGTCCACAGGAAAGTTAATTGCAGTAATTGATATGATGAGTGAAATGGATTCTGCAGGCTTTGGGCAATGATGGAAACTAGATTGTAGAGAAAACAGCAGAACCAGTAAGCAGAGAACACCACAGATGAGTTGCACTGCCTGATAGAGTTCTCTTCCTTGCTAGAAAAGCCGTAGTGCTATTTTTAATGTCTATAATATAAAGATATGAGTTTACATAATAAAAATCTGACTGGGAATAAGTGTCCTCATCTTGATCCAGGTATGTTAATGGCAGAGGTTATCATTCCTGGCTGCACTCCAGTACCCTTCTGAAGGATGAACTGAAAGAGTTTGATTAGCCTGACATTGCTTGAATGCTCAAGCAAACTGCTCTCTTGGAAGGCCGATAGGCCTTAATTCTTGGAGTTGGGGCAGTACTTCCTAACTAATGACTGTAGGGAGTGGGATATCATACCGCTGTATTGCATTTAGTTACCTAATCTAACAAAATTTAAATACATGCGTGTCACCTGATTGCTGCTTTCATGATTATTATTTGGCTCATTTCTTACAGGTTTTTTTTTCAACAGTAGAGATCAGTTAAAGGGAAAGATTTGGAGGAATGAGAGGAAAACACTGTAGGAAACGTTTTGCAATGCTGCTTAGTGGTTCTAGAGGAAATCTAGAGGAACACTACTGCTTCTACTGCAGTGTGTATTTACATCAGGGGGAAAACTGAGAGAATTGTAAAAGACTTAGAGATAACCAGTGGAAATGGGGTGCAGGATGATTGAAGAGAGGGGTCAAATTCTTCCTTGCCAAAAATGAACAAACCTCTCTGAAAATGTTAGTGAATCTTCACTCAGAAACGCCAGGAGGAATTTTAGCCAGCGTGGGAATTTCATAAAGAATACTTTTCTGTTGTCTTGCATGTCTTTCAGAACTTTTCTGATTAAATGTAGGCATTTTCAGCAGCCTCTGTCGTGCTCCACTCTGCGAGACACCTCTCCTGTTTGCCTGCCTCGGATATGAAGATGCAGAGCTCCCAGGCGGCCCTTTTGTCTGGACTGTGTCAGAGGAGGGAACCCTGCAGCTTCCAGGCTCTTTCCCACAAATGTGGGAACTCACAGTCCCTGGGGCTGCTGGCTTCTTGGCAGGGTATGTCAGGTCTTTGCAGGAACAGCCCCTGCTAGGCTGATGGGGCTTCTGCAAGGTAGGGACACAGCTTGGGCTCCTCTCGTCCCGATGGCGACTTCACGGCATTGGTGTGGGCTCTTCAGAGGGGCAATGATATGTTTTAAAACTTTAAAAAAAACATTTTCATAATATTTTTTAAAACTTAGAACTGAAGTTTGGGCTTTTCCACATTCAGAAGGATTTGTAAAGCATGAAATTCTTTCTCCAGAACTTAAGTCATGGCCTTCAGCCATTTTTTTGTTGTAGGTGGGTGAGAGGAAAGGGTGGAAGCATAAGGGCTTGTTTATAAGGAGAAGAAATTTGAGAATTAAGCAGTTAATTTTATTCAGGCATGAATAATGTTTTTTATTACCTCACTGTCCAATACAGATTAAACAGAAAGAATCAAAAATATGTTTATGAATATTTCAAGGGCACTGTTAATTTTGACAGATTATGCGTTTACACCAATGTATCTAAGAATAAAAATCTGATCCTTGGCTATATGTCCCAAGGTAAACAATGTAGGTCCTGCTAACTAACAACTCTTTAATTTTTACTAAACAAATAGATTTCAAAACGTGAAAAGTAACTGGGCCCAGCAGTTTGCCACATTTTTTTCCTAATGGGAATCCAAGTTTTTTTACTTGCTGTATCAACTCTGGTTTTTAAAGAGGAAACCGATTATGATGTTTTCTTTCTTGCTAACTGCACAAATACTTCTCACAGGAAGGTTTCTTGGAACTCTATGCAATTACCCTCATATCTTTACCTACAAGAATTCAGTCTAAGAAACCAAGAGAACTTCCAAATGTGTGAAAATAAAAGAAATTAAAAAATGAGCAA
This sequence comes from Cuculus canorus, assembly GCF_017976375.1. Lineage (NCBI taxonomy): Eukaryota > Metazoa > Chordata > Aves > Cuculiformes > Cuculidae > Cuculus > Cuculus canorus. The sequence goes on from NC_071403.1 coordinate 9,605,933, forward strand.
AAAGATTTCTCAGAGATTCACATCCAATTAAACAAGTAACTAACTTGGCAGGTCTTTTCTTTGTTCCTTTCCTGCAACACAATCTAGGACAGGGCATTCCCTGTGGGAGCTGTTAGTCTTGAATAATAAAGCAGATAACATGCAGAGGTGGTTGAAAAGAGCCATTGCAGAAGTTAAGGGAGAAATCCTAATTTTGAAAAGGAATCCCAGTGGTGGATGCATAATTGGCCTGAATAAAAGGGAACACAATTTCTTGTGGGAAGTTGACCTGAGACAGTTCAGCAACAAAGAAAATAATGAGGCATGAAAAGCTTTGTTTTCCAATTAGATCAGTTTAGGGAGTTTGATATACGTGCCATGTTTCTCCACTAGATCTCGTTCAACTTTTGGTCTCTGTGCGGCTGAATAGCTCCAAGTTTGAGCCTGAATTTCTCTTTTGTGGAAGGACTTATGAGGGACAGAGATGTGAGAAAGAACTCTCTCCTAGTTTTCTCCTCACAACGTCAGTTAAAAGAGTTTTCTCATTTTTACAAGTGTTTCTGCTCACAAGTCAGCTGGAGATCCAGAAGAAACCGGGACAAGTTACACACAGAAAATCTCACTCTCACATCTCTGCTTCAATATTCCCCAAGAGAGCTATTCCCTAGCTCTCATATCTCCAGCCAACATCTGCCCTGAGATACCCTGCTACGGAGATATTAACACATTCTTAGTCTTAACGCATTGCTGAGCTTCCCACTGAGCAGGATGAAGATGTAAGGAAGAAAAGGGAGGGATGCGTCATTGCCTTCAACTCTAATGGTGTAGATTTATGACACTGTTAAAAAGATGCTGCAAGATCTTCTTCAAGCACATCTTGATTGGTTCTGTAGTAGGAGCTTTAAAATATAAGCACCTTAACACACGAAAGGTGTGGTCTATCGTCTGCACTCTGCACAGGCGCTGGTTTTATCAATCAGTGCCCAGATTTCCACCAACAGATATGAAATTAGAGAAAGTATTTTGTAAGAGCAAAGTATGGGTCCAGGTAACCCCTAAACTTGTCTATCATCCATTCAAGTTGTAAGCTGCAGGGGTGGGAATGTCAAGGGTATGCATCGCTCCTCTAAGAGTGTGAGACAGGGGTTAGAGCACCAGAGCACTGGAGATCTGTTTGTCTTCCCTGTAGAACCTATCATCTGCTCATGCCCTAGACAAGCCTCTCCACCTCTCTGCACCTGTAGAACAGCAATACTAATAGCACATACTTCTTTTATAAAGCATTAACATCTGCTGTAGCAATGGATTCGTTCATATCAATAGTAATAATTGATGGTACCCATCTGGAAGCAAAAAAGTACAAGAAGAGAACAGAAAGTATTTAGCTGGAAATATAGCAGTCAGGAGAAGTGTCTATGTCATGTGTTGTAAATATGGAAAACAGAATACAAAAGGCCCATTTAGTTCACATGAGATTCCCAATCCCTCATGTACCACGTTTAGCACAGATTTATTTGAATTAAGATGGCAAGAAAACCCCCTCTCGCTGTTTTCTGTTGGATTTTTAGTTTAGTTTTCTTTTGTTTTTAATCAAGTTCTTGCTCAAGCCATGTGAGTAAGAATTCAGTAACACACTGTAAATCACGGTTTGCAAGTTCTGCGACTGTAGATGAGATAGGAAAAGATAATGCTGTATAATTTACATGTGGCTTATTCGTCATTCAGGCACCACATGTCAGTCTCCCTACGTACAACTGAATCTGTGAGCAGAAAAGATGTTAGAGATTGTAAAGAACATAATTTTAAAGTCCTGGTGATTAAAATCCTCTGGTTATTGCTGAAACAGTTTAGAATCTTATGAGTAGAAGCCTAAACCATCTTTTTCTTTTTTAACCATCTTTGATTCTATGTACTGTGGTGCTGTTTCAAAAGAGGAGCTGACAAAAAAAGAACAGAAGAAATATGAATACAACCTTTTCCAAGTAAATGGTAGAGAAAGTTATATTTCAAAGTGGAATGTCTGACAGTCCATCACAATAACAAAAGATTTCTCAAAGCTCTGCATCCCAATTAAACATCCCAGTTAAACTTTTTCAACATCATAACATTATTTTAAAGGTATCAGGGATTGTAATTTGCTACAGTTGGTCAGAAAAAAAACCCAGACATCAGAGCCATTGTCCCAAACCCAATTCATAGGTTTTGGAGAGAAATAGATAAATTGCAATCCAAAAATGCATTATCTTTATATTGTCCTTAAGGAAAGTCTCAGTTCCATCAGAATATAAAGAGTAAGTAATGTTTTACAGTCCTGCAGGTGCCAACATACAAAATAAACGGCTATGCAGTCCTATTTAGCCTCTTCCTGCAGGTACCTGAACTCTTCATATGGCTGCATTTATATTACCTTCACAATGACTCAACACAAACGTGTATTTACCTAGAAATCTAAATGGGCCACTGCAAAAGCAAGAGTTGTAAAGAACATATCAGTCAGGTGTCCCTTTAGACATCCTTCAGATATCCTTCAGATGGATGTACAACAGGAGAAGGAAAGATCATCCTTTTTGTTTGCTAATGTTTACCTGAGCTACATCTGGCTGAGTTTTGTACTGATCGGATATATGGCCACGTTGTTAGCTTCTAACCAGCATTATATGAATTTAACTTTCATCGTGATCTGGTATCAAAATAAGAGCTAATGCAATCTGAACAAACATCTCCCACCACTGCTGTCTAATTAATGAATTTGAAACCTTTGGCAAAATTCAGAAAAACTCAGCTTTAAATATTTCGTGGAAATGGGCATCCAGACTAAGGAGAGATGCCCATCAGGAGGTCTAACTGAAGGAAGAGTGTTATGTGGGTTCACAGCTGAGCATATCACAGAACTCAGAAACGCTCCACGTTTCAGTCAGTCAGAACTCACCTTGTCTTGGGCATCAAAACCAAACTGGGAGAACTGCACACTTTTAAAGGGAGATTAAATCACCACTGCAATGCTATTCACACTGACTCTGACTTCCACTGGATGAATACTCCTAAGCCATAGAAGTGGTCACTAGTAACATCCAGTAAACATTTGATTTTGACCCCAAAAGTGTAGAATGGTGTTAACGCTATGAATATGTTAATGATTAAGAAATTCTGACCCATAAGATAACATTAATCCTGTACTGAACTGCTTCTGCTTTCCTGCTTGTTAGTCCTTTAGACTTTCCTGTTGTTAAGGATGCAGAAAGCTTAAACAAGCCTAGAAGGAATAAGGCTCTCACGTCCTAACCAATAATGGATTTGTCTTTGTAACTACGGAAATAAATATAGCTATATATACATGGGTATATATCTAATATAATTTAATGTAGTTACATCCACACTATATGATTTATATATTATATGCATGCATATATTATGTATAAATGTTTATAAAATAACAGACATTTGATAGGACCTAGTGAAAGAACAAAAAGCCTTGTATTAAGTACTCCTGGAGAAGGCTTTACATGAACAATTTTACTTTAAAACACATGTATATACTTATCCTGAGCATGCAGAGGACGTGGTGCCAATATCCTTTCTTTCAAACACAAGAGTGACCAGTTAGGGTTTTATGGAGATTTTTAAATCTGTTTCTACTTTCTAGTATATTTTGAGTGGAGAATTAACTTTTGGAAGTATGATTTTTATTAATGGTGTAGATGGTTCACTAGCTGCAACTTGAGTAATAAGATAAAAGTAATTTTACAAAAGTAATTTTACAATATATCTGTATTAAAAAATGAACTGTAACAAAATCTATCCATTACTATTGGTTATCTCTTGCTTTTACCTTTAAAAGCATGTATTAAGCCATTGTAATTTTGTCACGTGTCTCAGAAGCAAAATCACAGCAGAATAAAATAGTATTACAGGTTTATTATGTCTCAAAATATAGAAATATATTCCAACAGCATGTTTTAAAGAATAATATAATAATAATAAACTTCAGTTTCTTATTCTTAAAATGGTACACCATCATTTAAAAATATATTATTTAATGTACCCAAAATTTAGTTTCCATCAAATTCCATTTAGAATAAATTGAGTCAAAACAAAATACCCATCCACCCAAATTATACAGAAACCAGTAAATATCTTGAAGACAACCCAGGATGTAACTGTTCCAAAATGGTAATTCAGTTGGAGACATTATAATTTGCTATACACCCTTGCGCATGAACTGAAATTAAAAATACATATGTAGGTAATATCAGTATAAAATAGAGATGGAAGTGTAAAATGGAATTATTGTATGAGGGGAAAGAGCTCACAAGACTGAAATTAGAAGTACTATTTTTTTTTTAAATGAGTGTTTGCATAAGAGGGATTTATATGTTACTCCAATAGCAAGATAAAATAAATTAGTTTCTGCAAAAATAGCAGTTACACATTCACATGCATACACACAATAACACACACAGTGATCTATCAGTCTGTAATAATTCGAGTTTTTTGACATACACTTTAAATAACCGAAGAAGTCAGAGTTTCCATGAATAAACTTCCTAAGGAGAAATTGATATGTCCTATTAATTTTTTAACAACACTGAGAACTGTTTAAATGAAGCACTTTTAATCAATGTAATTAATGATAAAGGCATATATGATAATTAGGCACACTGTAAAGAGTAAACAGTATTTATTTCTCCCTTCCTTAACTCTAAAATAAAGGGATGTCCAAAGACATGAAATATGGTAATCTCAAAATAAGTATATGGGTAGTGGTGGTGAGAATGATAATGAGTAATTAGCTCTGCAATTCACAACCACAGGATTTGATTTGAGGCCAAAAATTTAGGGAGATCAAAACATATTTAGATGGATTTGAGAATTTTCAAAGTTATGATAGTTACTGCTAAAAATTAAAAAAAAAAGGAAAGATATCCCATCTTACATCTCATGATTTAAAGCACGAGAGAAAGTAGAAAAGCAAATGGGACAGCAAGTAGGCTGCAAACTACCCAGGGGGTCATTATGAAAGATGATTTTTATCTTCGCTGAAAAATACATCCGAAAGTAGGAGCTAGGTAAAGCAAAGCCCCTCCATACCCCGCGTTCTGTATGTTTTGTGTATATGGCAACTCGTGTGTGCAATGGGAAGGCTTGTGTGTTTGTTTTTTTCTATTTTACTTTGTGCTGTTGTTATAAAAGTACTTGCCAGAGCAGTGTAATAGATCCTAGACTGATATGAGTTGAGGTAAGAATGTTGTAGTTCAATTTTTAGTGTTAACTTGGAAAGTCATAGATACAGGCCAGAGTCTTGAAGCTTCAAGCCTTTTGCAAGCTCTGCAGCCCACAAGCCAAGAAGTAACAAACTCCTCCAGTTACAGTCATCTTGTTAAAGAAAATAGTTATAACAATTATGTGCAATCTTTTAACTTCTATTTTCTATGTACTATTTACTTACTTAAAAACCATTCAACATTTCACTTCTTCTAATGGAGCAGAACTTGTAAAAGAAAAAATATTTTTAGCCAAGCAGTTGTGTTTAGATTCTTCTCTGTGCCTTTTCTAAATAAATACCCCACCACAGTTTTCATTGACACAACGTGACCAAACATATTTTAGTTCCTTTAACAATATGAAGCAGTTACAGAAGTTCTGAAGTTTCTACCTTTAGAAGAATCTATACAAAGGCTTTACTTAAAAGTATTGAAATGAAATGAAATAGATTCCAGTACGGTCAATTGACAAATTAGTTTCTACTGCATAGTAAGGTGACCCATAAAATAAATGGTTTTGAAATTTTGCTCATACAAAAGAAACTATATACTTTTAAATAAATAAAAGCTATTATATACATTGCACTGTACATTTAAATGAGAGATGACATGAAATGGAATAAATTTAGGACTGCCTTTTCATCAGTAAGGCTCATATCTTGAGTTTATTACAATTCTGAATAAAACCTTCTGCTTTAGATTATTTTTTTTTATTATTATTCTAGTGGCAGCCACATGAACGCACCACCATATTCCTGTATTTTTTTAAAATAACATTGGAACTGTCATCAAAGTAGAGCACGGAGATTGCATTCAGTTTTGTTGGTGCACAGCATGGCTTTGGTACATGATCAGGGAACATCAAATGAACCTGAAAGACAGATAAATACATAGCTCATAGATCAAACAGAGAGGTACAAGGACAACGTCAGTGCAAAACATGTCTTTGCAATTCATAGAGTGCTGCGGCCCCAGATTTTCCTCAGTTAGCAACTTTAAAACACAGTTTGTATCCAGAAAGTTTCTCTGATTTCGATCATGTGAGCAGAGTTATACAATAACAGAAGATGCAGAGGCAAATGAGGAGAAGTAGCCAAGAGAGAAAGTGGGTTTTCAGAAGAAATTTAGAAAAGAGTTGGAATTAGGTGACTGCTCAGAAAACATTTTGCTAATACCATCTCTGCTGAGGACGGTGCTTTTAGCGTAAAGCACAGGCTTAAGCCCCAGGTCTCACCAGGACCCCACCATGAGCTAATATGCTTTCCCATGTCAGGGTCTCAGCGTGGAGGAAAGTCAGACAGCAAAAGTTGTGCAGGCAAAGGCTCAGACTGAAACTGTTCTCAGCCTGTGAAATGGTAAGATGTGGGTGCTCAGACAGCATGAACGTATTTTAAGGTCTTATCTAGGTATCTGTAGATACAATCCTACTTCCACTGAAGTCAAATTAATTTCATAATGTGGGTGCCAGCTGGACAGAAGATTTGGGGAAATGGCTGAGGCAGAGAAGGCTTTATGCGCATACATTAGGCTGAAATGTATCAATGAAAGGTTAAAGAGAAGGAAAAAAGTTTTGAACGGCATCCCAGAACGAACAAGATCTAGTGGAAATATTTGAAAATGGGGGAAATGCGAGTTCTTTGTACTTGAAAGAAGATCGGATGTAACATTCTACACACGCTGAAGACTTGGAAACTGGGGAGACCTGAAAAGAGGGACTTGTAATAGAGAGAGCAAGAGATTATTAAGGTATGGATGAAGATTTCAGCAGTAATAGGTTTCATTTGTATGTTAAGTCTTTGTAAATCTGTTCGAGGCATCTGTCTTGCAGTGATATAAGCCCGGAGCCTTTGCCAGACAACAGAGAACAGTCTATCAGGAAACGATTTTTACATAACTGTTACCATGAGAAGGTCTTTTGAAATGAGCAATAATAAATCCTGAAGTAGCAGTTTAGTAAGGGTTTAGACACGTATTTAAAAACAGTTTAACAAATGAATGGCAAAGCACTGGAGAAAAGAATGACTGTGCCTTGTCCAGCCAGATGTTTGCCCTGCGGTAACTCCTGGTTCCACCAGCCCCTGCCACCCCAGCTGGGAGCTCCATGGCCCTGCTAGCCCTGCGCAACAGCCTTTCCAAGAGTGAGCTTGGAAGTTGGTGTGAGTTAATCTGCTGCTCCACTAACTTGCATGACCAGGATGTCAGTGCTATTCCAGTGCTTGTCCAGAGGATGATGGCAGGTGGGAAAGGAGAAGAAGACGTATATAATTCATTAGATAGTCTATCTCATATTTATATGTATTTGTATCCTCTATCTGCCTAAGTTCACTCTCAGCAAAAAAGGGAGAGAGAAAGGTACTGGCCCAGCGTTTCTCCTATTCTTGTTACAAAAAGAAAAAAAAGAGTCAGTTAAGCTTGGAGGGGTACCAAGGAACAATTACTTCCCAACCCAAAGAGTGGGCTTTTTTAGAATGGTGTAATCAGTATGGCTGGGAGATGATTACATTTGGATTAGGGTGGGGTGTATGAATAATTGTTTCCCAAGCCATCCCCATGTGCACACCTTGTGTAAATCTGAATTTTGTATAATTTAAACCAGAAAGCAGTCAACTACTGCTATCTCATCTAATTTATGTGCAGCTAAAATTTAATTAGCTTCATGATTTTTTGGCTGCACAACTGAATGCATGTAAAGTACATGGAGAGGGAGGCACACAATTCCAAAAAGGCCATAAAAAGAAAGGAAAATTTAAGTATCCAATTTTAAAAAAAAAACAGGACAAACTACACAAATTTCTTAAGAATGGCAAATTAACCATTTTTTGAAAAGATAGACACAAAAGAGAAAGTAGAGCTGGGCAACTTCTTATTTAACAGTCCGTAATTGTAGGAGAGAATTCTAACCTAGGGATCTCACTAATATTTGCAACATTTCTAGACATCGTTTGTATAATACTAAACTATTGCTTTGCTGACCTATTTCTTTTCAGCTCAGGACTGTGTATATGTTGTTCTTCATAGTCTCCTAGGCACATCGCTATATCCCGTGCCAACTGGCATTTGCTGTTCCCTTTCTCCTGAACCCCTTACCACACTTCTATTTATTTCCAGCCTCTAACATTTTCCCTTCTTTTTGTAAATCTTGCTGACTTGAATTCCAGTAGAGGAATAATATTGCATTAGTGGCTCGACTTGGAAAAGTTGCCTAAATGAAAAGCTGAATGGAAAGGAAAGGTTCTCAGCATATGCTGAGATTTTAAAAATGTCCCTCTCACATAGAAACACTTGTCAATTTTCACAAGCAGAATTTGTTTTCTATCAGGAAGAAATCAATGTTTGTTTGTTTCTGGGTTTTTTTTTTTTTTTGGTGGGAGTTCTTGGGTTCGGGTTAGTTTGAATTCCCCCCGCCCACAAGAAAGGTAATAGCTGAAGGGGGAAGGTATTTTCATATATACGCTGATGAGTCTGTTCGTGGATGGTGATCGTATTCTTTGATTTTGACATAAAAAATCTCAAAATCAAAGAATATGATCACCATCCACGAACAGACTCATCAGCGTAGTCTGATGGTCGGGATACTTTCCAACTACCAGTTCAAATCAGAGAGAGCCTTGAGCCCGTGTTTCTTTAATTGCAGTTTGAGTGCCTTGACCTTTCCAGAAATTAATTAGGGATGGCAACGCTTTCCTGTCCTGATTTCATACTCCCACTCCCTCCTCGTGTATCATCTCTCATTCCTCTGCTTCTTAATCATTCTGCCAATACTGATGCTATTCAGAGCCGGTTCTTCAGCTGGCACAGATGAAAAATCACAACCAGGCATTGGACTCCAATAGCACATTTAGGCATAGTCTAAAGGTCTTGATTTCTGCAGGTGCTGAACGAATGCTGCTGGTGTAGAGGAGGCCTAGCCAGCTGCTTCATCTAAGATCATCTTTTTGGCTGCTCCAGTTGTTGCACAGGACTAACATAAGAACTCGCAGAGGCAGAAAGCTGGCTGCAAATCCCTTTTTACAAGTACCAGGCAGAGCAACAGATCCAAACACACTTATTTATAAATTGCATTTGTAAGCCAGGCATGACTGAACACAATTTCTGACATACGAATTCATCTGCTTGCAAAGCTTCACTTTAAATTACAGTTCAAGCATCTCTGCCAACAGTTGACAACAGCGGTCCACAGAGTGGCCAAGTGTCAACATTTCTGGAAGGTATAACATGTAGATGTTAACATGGAACTTCAATAAGCTGCAAAAAAACTCTTGGAAGTGAGACCAGGGGGCCCCTTTTGTTTCTGTCTACACAATTCTCCAGTAGTGTGACACAGGCTTCTTATGTGTTGTTGCATTTGAAATGGAAGGAAAACCTACCACACAGGACACTTTGGACAATTTGTCCTCTCTCCAGTATAATCAGCAGAGCATGTCTTTGAAATGGGTTATAATTAACACAGAAATAATCAAAATCCAATAGTTGTACAAAGAGAAGAAGAGACATCTCCTGTGCCAAGAAACTTAGAACTGCAAAATAGGCAACTATAACATAGGCAGAGGCATACCAGAGTCTGAACAATGGCGTGGTTTGTTGCATTCATGTGGGCATTGAGGGGGAAAGAACACTCTCCGTCACAGTAAAAGGCAGCGTAGCCCTCTGGTGCAATAATCCAATCCTAAAACAAGAACAAATAACCCCACTCAATTTTTTTTTTCTCACTTGGAGGATTTGAAACTATATCAGCGAATGAAGACTTATCCAAGGACTAAATAAACTTTGAAATGTGGCAGGTTAAATTGCCCTTTTTTTTGGTATTAAGAAGAGAAGTATTTACTTTGTTCATGAAAAACTCAGATGAAAATTAAATTCAACTTAGAAATCTGTACTGAATAACAACTAATGAGGCTGCAAGGGGCATTAAAGGCCCAAATAGGTTTGTCAAAATACTTCTCAGACTGAAAATCTTGAGCAAAAGCAATTAAAATGCATCATCTTTTTTTTCAGCATACTCAATACCAGTAATTGTATTATTATGCGAGACTTGGGGTTGCTAGAGATTACCCATTGGAATGTCACTGAATCATGCATTTTGAGTATTTCTATTAACACAGCATGGGGAAAAGACCACACCAGGGAAAATATTTTAAAATGTTAATGAAAACTATGTGTTTAATTTACTGAATTCCACCTCTGGCAGGCAAAGAAAATGGAGATCCTGTTGGAAGGGCAAGATCAAGTACCTACTTCCTGGTGTTCATTTCTTTTTATCTCATTTCACCTTGAGTTTCACTGATCAAATATTGTACAGTGTAACGTTGGCTTTCCAGCTCAAATTTTGAATTCCTCAAGGGTTTTTTTGGTGAATAAATAAATAAATAATCAATCAATTAATCTTCTTTTCATTATGGCCACTTTGAATGACTGATCTGAGCACCTTGCACACATTGGGACATATCAGAATTTTGTGTTTCAAAAAATGCAAAAAAATTGTGATACCTAGAAAAATCTCTGATTTACAGAGACAACAGTTCGTTTGCTCAGTAGTCTGAACTCATGCCAGTCAATACACCAAGCCTGCTCTGTGGCCATGGACAAAGTCATTATGCTCTGCAGATGTGGGAAAACAGTCTCTACTTCTCCAGGATGCTGTGAGAATAAACATACTACAAAATCAGGCAGAGTAATGAGGCCACACGAGAAACAGAGCTAGATACACAAAAGATGTTCTGTCACTGAAGAGATAGCACATTTTTCTCCTCGTAGAATTATTCTGTTCATGAAGAATTGTTTTAAAATAATTCAAAGAAACGTGAAATGCACAGTCAGCCATCTCTGAGTTCCTATCTACGTATACAATATATCTAGGTTATAGGTTGCTGGTAGCCTTGTTCTTTCTTTATAGAGAAATCCTTGATTTCCAGAAAGAAACACAGATTTATCTCTATTCTGTTTCCTTATAATGCCCTGCTTTGGTATTCGCTATCATTTACTACAAGTGCCACCTTCTTTTGCTATTGTATGTCAGGATTCCTAGATCTGTTTTCTCTAGAAATTATATAAACTTGGCTATGGTGTTATAAAGACCACTAAGCAGTGATCCAAGCTCCAGTTCCCTATGGATCCTCCCCTAGCAAAATCTCTCTGACTTGCAGTAACCAACATTGAACCGAGAATTCAAGTGCAAATTTCAAAATCTCCATTGCTCAGTGTAGAGATTTTGGTTTGATTTTTTTTCAGATCTATTCCTCTCTTGAGCAATAGATCAGATTTATCTTTATGTAAATGAATCCAGATCGTAAAGCCACTAATTTATGCAAAATCTTTGAAAGAACAGCCAAAAAAACGTAAATGCAAAGTGTATTTAAAGAATTTGTCTTTCATCAGTGAAATCCCAAATACCATGAGGAAAGCAGACTGTAAATAATGAAGGACTGTGGAATAGACTGTCCTGATTAGAAACAATAGGAAACAGCATTCATAACCATACCTGCCATCCTAAGTCTCGGAAACTCACGTAAAGTTCATGTTTCTTACATGCTTGCTTTTGCTCACTTGTGTTATAATCTACGGGAAGAAAATAATAATTAGAAATTCTTTAGAAGCTTTGCTGGAACCAACAAGATTTAGCTATTTTTGAGCTCCTGAACAGCCTTTACAAAGGAAAGAAACAAGTATACTGTTATTTATATTCCTAGGATTGTCATTTAGGGTTGGTCATAAAGCCAGTGTAAACTTGAACATTCAGAATCAGCCATGTCAGCCCAATACAATTACTGTACACAGACAAAATGATACATTCAATACTGGGAGAAATGGGTTTGCAGAATGTCTGTCTGCTCGCTAGCTGGGTACCAACTCTGATAATATGCAGACAGGTAATCAAAGGACAACAAGTGAGATCTTGCTTCAAGACATGGGGAAGTCGCCAGGTAAAGAACATAGCGGATTCAAAAGATAAATAACAGCAATAAAAATTGTCCTGAAACAAAAGAATTTTGCAGTCTGTCATTTAAACGTTAGCACGTTTTTTATTCTTTCTTTTTTTACCATATTTTCTGGAAAGAGTCACCCTTTCATGATCCTTAGTTAGTAATACTAATGTAAATAAATAGACTAACAGATGCTTTTTAAAAACCTGAATATTTCTGCACTGCCAAAGGCCAGGCAGAGCCTTCCGTACATGTTTCTCCAGAAAAATCTTAATCCTTGAAAAAAATGTAGTAGTTCTTCCTTATTGCCCCTGAGCCTTAGCACCCCAGAGCAAGTGCCCCCTAAGCTACTGCTTAGTGCTATTCTAGTGATGTCATCAGTGAGGCATGTGATGGAGCAGGGAGGACAGGCTGTCTCCTCCCATTCCGTTTAAAAAATGCTTAAAGTGCCTTTTTGGACCAAAATAACCATTCCAGCCAAAAAAAAAAAAAAAAATCCAGAATTGGCTGAAATTCACAACAACAGCAGAAAAAAACCCAAACAAACAGGGAAGACATTGAAAAAGAAACAAAACTTCCAACTTCAGAAACAGAATTTTTTAGGAACAGTTTTTTAACATTAAAAGACTTGAGGCTGAGATGGGAGGGAGTCTGTTTAAAAATTTCTGGAATATTAAAAGAACATTTTTTTCACATAAAATGGAAGACAATGCATTCTACAGTCTCTGAGATAACCTGTTGTAGTGTTTCACTATCCTTGTAGAAAACTCTTTCAAATACCTGGCCTAAACGAGCTTTTCTGCAAATTTGCCAACTGTTTCTTGTTCTGATTGGTTTCTCTTTAGTTTCTCTGTGTCTTTCTGAAGATACAGTGACCAATAATAAAAGCACTGCCAAGTAAGACAATTATTTCCTACAATTTTCAGAATATTTTCTAGCAGTATATCTCCGAAAAGCAGTTCTGCAGCAAAACCACACTGTCAAATGATCAACTTCACATCCATCTTTTATCTACTCCTGCCTCATCACCTTAGGATTATATTATACAGATCTATGAATAAAGAACAGGTTGCGGTTGAGGATCTTGATGAGAACTGCAGCGGCAACAACGATGATACAATGGTGTTAAAAGGTTCTAAGAGATCAAGATCAACAAGAAACCGAGATCAACAACAGCCTTGCAACCCCAGACTTGAGGAGAACAGGTTTTAGATAAACAAATGAAGGCTGAAGATTGCGGTTTTGCCAGTTTTCACTCAGTCGTGACATTTTCATGTTTAAGAATACATATAGAAGTTTTAGTACTAGAATGTAGCAGAGGTCCATACAGTTAAAAGAGGCAGGCTGGATAATAGGTATGTAAGTCATGGTATAGATGTATTCATTCTACCAATACTCTGAATTGAGTACAGGTTAACCAGCAGTGGATGAGCGATCACACTAGAACAGCTGATACAATGATCTACATTTCTTATGTGGATATGCATGTGCAAACCCTATGTATGAAGAAAGTGAGGCTTGGGCAAATCTTCCATGAATCTTTCATATAAGACCAGTGTTGTGTGTAATACATCTTTTCAGGTAAGTGTCAAATGTGATGTTTATAATAAGAATTGGCACCCAGGATCCAAATTCATATACTGTAGCTTCAAGGCCCATATGCTTATTCCATCAAGAATCAAAACCATAGGCTATTGTGGCTGAGAAAACACTGTTTCTCAGCTATTCAGGGACTATATCTGGGGTCCAAAGCGTGACACAAATCAATAAAACACAAGAAATTCAGTTATGTATTATTTTCTGATTTTATCTCACTGCATTATGACCAAAAATTATGTAGTTTTGTTTTTCTTTTCAGATGATGTTAAAAAAAAAGGCCAGCCTCTGTTTTAAGTAAGAGTTATGTGGTATACTTTGGGAACAAGTTGTCTTGTTTTGATTTGGTTTTCCTTTTATCTACAGTTTGACAAAAACACAACAGGGTAAGTAATAATATGTTAAATCCTGTGTTCCTAGCAGGCAGGTGGAGTCTGAATGCTAAGTTTAATTCTTTCTATCTTCGCATTTCATTGAGATCATCTTCTCTTGCGTTCTTAGCAACACAGGGATGTTGACTCCAAATCTGTCAACATTTGCCCAGCTGTTATAATAACTGACACATAGATTTTCTTTTCTTCATGTTGTGTTTGTGTATATCTTCATGAATAATTCAAACAATGTGTTGTCTGGTGGAAGAGAAGAACTGAGTTGTGCACTGGACCTTTCCTTTTTGACGTGCTGAGAATAGAGTAAGTTAATCGATGAGGTGCCAAACTTAACAAAAAAGGTTTAAAAAAGGAAGAAGGCATAAAACAAAAGGGAAAAGGCAAAAGGAGGATGGCAAAAGGCAAGGGTAAAAGGAAGGAGGAAAAAAAAGGGAAAAAAGGGGGAAAAAATTGAAAAGAGAGAAAAAGGGGGGGGAAAGGAAGACATGACTATAGGAAAGTTGGGATTGATGTACAGAGAGAAGTATAACAAAAGCCTGTGACATAGGAATGACAGCATACCTATCTGGTTCTGGCCACATAACCTCTGGCCACGGCATAGATGAACATTTTTCCATTGTCTGACTTGGATGCTGTAGTAATAAGATTGTGGGACGAGCTGAGAAACAAGGACTTACATCACACAATTACATTTGCCCATCATTGTGTCATTTATATCAACAGCATTCTCCATGAGGGGGTAGATGAGAATTTAGTACGGACATGCTGCCACGAGGAAGATGAAGGGAAGAAATCTTTGAGTTTTTCTTTAGTTTAAATATGAAGAGATGAATTATACTTTGAAAGTTCTGCTTGTTACTGGAAACTGTAGACAACTAAGATAATCAGCCTTCTCCCAGAAGCTTGCAGAGATACATCATATCCACTGCAATTGTACAATTCCTGGGGCTGGTAAATATGAAGAAAAGGTCACAGCTTTTCCCTGGTAACAGGCTCTTCCCATGGAAGGACTGCCTGCATTCTGCTAAGATGCCAAAAGCGGGGGATAAAAATGTGTTGTCTCCTTAATGGATTTTTTTTTGCATACTAGAGCACCTGGATAAAATCTACACATTGTCTTTGTAACTATCATTGTGCTCATCTGCGGATTTGAACGAGTATTGTTGCAATAGTTATTAAAAGGAAAAGTTTTTTTTAATTACTTATAGCATGAAAAGTCTCATTGCTGATCATGAATGGCACCCAAATAAAAGAAGTTCTCCTGTAATGTGGGGACTGTTGAGGCAAATTTTGAGGCAAAAGCATGGAAAAGCACATTTGCCATCGTGCAGGAGCTACTCCTCCAAGTGGTTTTGCTATAAAGGACGTTGCTTTGTGAGGCTGTGCTTACTTACCTGTGCTCAGCTTTGCCACCTATTCCAGCCTCCCCATATCTTGCTGCCTCTATTTCTACTTGCTGCCTCTGCCTTTGATGCAACTGCATATGCAGTTCCTTCTTAATCTAATTTTGTTTTAACAGTATGGGTTTCTTGAACTGCAATCTTTTTTGATAGATCTGTCATGGATCAACATATAATGATCCACCTCCACTGAAGTGAATTAATTTAGAGTAAGCATCAGCTAGCAAGCTTAACCTATGTGCATGCTTAAACAACATCTGAATGACAAGATGCTCAGTCAATCTTTAACCTGCATTGCTTAAAAAAATCTGAAGAAATTTAAGCAGTTAATGAAAAGACATTTAGTCAATATGACTTTATAAATAATGAACTATTTAAAAAATGTTATTCTTCTATAGATCATGTAATTCCTTTTTTTTTACTAGTGAAAAGTGAAAATTGTTCTTAATAATCTAGTCTGGGACTTCTTTCGTTATTGATTTGTAATTCCTCCATGCAGTATTGACTGTAAAGGGGTTAGAATTTAATTAAGGAGATGAGTCATTTGTGGTATAGTTATACAGAATATCAGAAAACTTGGCAGTACTCCAAAAAACCCAGTTGTAAAGATCGCTGGTGTCTTAACAAATACCACTGGCTTTTCAAAAGCTAGGGTTCTCAGAAGGAATGCATGCATCTTTCTGTGCCATTTACTGCAAAAAGGACAATGCTCCAGGCTCTTCTCAGAAACTAGGGAAATAGCTATACCTATACATCATATGCAAATAAAATTGAGACCACTACTGAAGCAGTACATAGGTTTTAATCCTGATTTTTAACCTTAAAGTGGGATTTTATTCCGGTAGACCAGGATCTAACTATTTAATATTTAAATAAGTTTTGAAAGATAAGTTATTCAATAACTTCTATCATTTCTTTAGTAACTCAGTGGTTTTTAAGGCAAAATTCATCCATGCACAAGAGATCAGGGGAAATCTTGTGCATTACATTAGAGGAGTCCCTCATCTGCCTCTTTCAAGATTCTGAGATAAGTAATGCATGGGCCTCATACCAGTTCTCCTCAGACAAATGGTTTACACTTTAGGGCTGAGTTCTTTGCACTAAACACAAATTTGCTTACTTGTAGACATCCACGGAATTTGAGAATAGCATCTATATTGAGGTTGTGATATGCTGGTAGTAGATCTGCCGTGCTTTTAGAAAGATACATTTTCATATCCTGTTCCCATTAGATAGAAATGTTTTTTTCCCCAAAAAATGAGAATATTTAGAAAGCCACTTTGTGTCTCGGGCTGAACGAGCATTTCATGAAAGAATTGGAGCAAAATTTGCTCTAATGGCACTAAGAACATTTTCACATGCATTATTGTAAATAGCGGATCAAATTCACTCCCATTCAGGAATACCCTGTGTATTTACATCAGTATGTGTAAGCTGGTCTGAATTCATAAACAGTTTACATTTTTACAGATTGATTAAACTTCCTTATTTCCAGCATTCAGATTTTTGTGCTACATATTGCTTCTTCATCTGACAGGCAGTTAAACTGAGTTCTGGTAGGCTTCCTAGCAAATTAGTTGAGATGCAATCCTTCTCTACTCTCTCGATGTTTTTTTTTGTCATGAGTAGCAAAGATCTCCTTCAGTTGCCTCCTACGTGGAAATAGTTTCGAGCTTATATACAGCCTTCTCTAAGCTGTTTGGTCATACCACCTTCCAGGAGCCCATGATCCATGTAAGCGACCTTTCTCACAGAAGGTAGAACATCCTTAGTGCCAATATAACAAAAGAGGTTTAAGCAAACCTAGAGGGACTGGTAAAAATGGAGTGGAACAAAGTTTGTGACACTTCAGCCAATAAGCAGTATCTTGTTGAGTTGCTGTGACTCCATTGCATTTGAGCAGGTGCCCATAACTCCTGTAAACAGGCTAGTAAATCATAGCTGCATCTTACCCCCAACACCTGGCATCCTAGAAGACTCCTGATGACTACTGGATTTGTTGCGGTTCTGATTTTTCCTTTTGTTGTTAGCCGCTCGAACGGAACGGAAAAGCACTTCACTTGCCTTGAAGAACGCAACCATGAATGGTTGCTTTGACTGAGGCCCGTGTCTTCCAATCAGGCCAGCAGATTTAACATTGATACTTCGACCTATAAAGTAATGGAAATAGTAAGTCAAAAGGTGAACCTCTGCTTCTCCTGAAGCCACAGAGGGAGTTCAACTGCTGGCTGAAGCACGACAAGGATTTTGCCCATAATCCTGAAGTTAAGTGACTAAAAATTCTAACTGCATTTTGTTGAACAGAATATTAAAGACCAAAAAATCACCAATTTACACAAGTTTCAACAGCTTTACAGGTAGTTTGTCATTCCATGAAACTGTGGTCTCTGTATACTATATAGTTTATTCCTTACTCAGATATTTTAATTCTGTCTTGGGTACACATCTAAAGAACTGAGAAACAAATGAACCCCATCAAAGTCTCTAAGATATTGGAAGGATAACATAATACAGTCATCTAATTTTTGCATCATATTATATTCCCAGAGCAAGTTGGTAACAAAGAGAAGTGTAGTTAATAAATATACTTCTGCTTTAAAAACAAATATTGTGCAGCGTTACTCAAACTGATGTTCATTCACTAGTAAAGGTAGGAAGGCTTTCAGTCGTTCAAGAGAACAGAGTATGAAACATGCACATTATTGACTCTGGTTCTGTTCCCAGGGGATGTGCATATTTCTTTAAAATATTTGTTCAGTCAGGACTGTGTGGTAACCTCACTATATTATAGGATCTAAACCTCACTATAAGAGAAGAAAGCAAAACAAGTCACTGAAAATGCATCAGTGACATTTTAGCAAATAAACCCTTACTCTTAACAGAATTTATTTTGGCAGCATAAACACTTTTGTGCATACATGTATTATGCAGAGCCCTTCAACCGTCGGAAAATGAGACAGTGTCATGTGAAGCTGTGCAGCTGTGCTGAGTGGGGGACACAAAGGTCCTTTAAAAGGGAAGGTATGGGCACAGGAACCGCCTGCACTGCGCAGCATCGGGGCGCCTGGGGAGTCTTCTAAACTGACTGGAAAAGTTTGCTACGCGGGCGAGGAAGGAGCATCTGCCTCACAAACGTATAATGCTGTTAACTCAATCATGCTGAAAAAGAACTTGCGAAGAAGCATAGGAGTAAACCTTATAGAAATAAGCATATAGGTTTCTTTTTCAAACACAAACTTACAGTGGCTGTATGCCAGAGTCTATATTTCTTAGAAAAACTCTATCACTGGCGTAAATGAAAGAGGCAGTTTGATTTGTGGTTAAAGTAGTTTCCATTCTACTTCCACTGTAACAAATGTATTAATTCAGCTCAGACTTCCTCCTTCTGGCAGCCCTTTTGCAGTAAAAAGAGAAATTAGAAGTTCCAGCCAAATACCATACCTTGAACTGACCCACTTCAATACATAAACACTTTTACAACATGTTTATTCAGGTGTAGCACTTTAAATTGGTTTAAGATGTTTCCAGTGACAGAGAGCCCAGCAAAGGCAAGAGAAGAACTGAGAAAGTTAGCAGTTATGGAGCAGAGTAATTGGCAACATATTCTGAACAATTTTGATAATTACTTTTTTGACTGCAAGGGAAAAATATATTTGTTGAAGCTTCTGATTTCATCTAAAATGGATTTTTAGCATTGTGTTTCTTTAATTCCTCTTTTCACGTGTTTAAGTTGCTATGAAATAATTCAGTAACATTAATTTCTATATGTTCCAATCTTCTATTGCGAGTCAGAGATGAAAAACTGTGCAGGCTATTCTCTATTCATTACAACATGGACAAACTAGCCTCTTACCACAAAGTTCCAAGTTTCCCCTCATTTCTAGAGGGAATATTTTTTACTATTTTTCTTTATTTTTAGTTCCAATGACTGTCAGAATTTTAATTTTATCTGTAAAAGATTAATACCTTACTGGTGGACATTGGAAGAATACTGGTAGATTTATATACTGAGGGCTGTAAAGATGTGTGGAGGTTTTCTGAATTTAAATCTAGGTTCTCTGAATTTACAATGATGGATATTGTGTGCGAAGCAAAATATCCTTCAAACCAATGTGAACTCCCTTTAAAATAACTTTTAATATTATTAAGTTTCCTCTGGGTTTCCTTTAGACTTCAGCAATGAGATGGCTATTAAGATTCCACAAGTTAAGGCTTACTTGGTTATTCAGGGTATAGAGATATGCTATAAAAAATTAATCCTGTAACCCACAGGATTTTTACACACAGAAACAGCTTATGTGACTTTATTCCTTTATTTGCTTGATCTTTTAAGCAGCCAGCCTGAGGGTTTAGGACCCATTTGTTCAACCCATTAATAGTATATGCACTGAATCTGCTTCAAGTGCAGTCAACAGGCAAAATTCTATCAGCTTCTGTGGGTTCATCACTAATGTTTTTTTCTGTTTATCATATACCTCAGCTTAACAGTAACTTTTAGAAGATGTAGTGATCAAAATATACACTGCCCCTGAGATGCTATATTTCTTCCAAAGAAGATCTCTAACTGATTTGGAAATTCAAGCCACATAGGTTGACTCCATTTTAGGTTACTTCTATGCAAAAGAATGATTGCATTTACAGAACTTCTGTTGCCTTTTATTAAATAAAAATAAATTAAATGTGCCTGTGTGAAATGATCTTCATCTGCAACCACAAAGCTTTGTCCCTTCATGAGCCGGAGGTATTCTAAAGTATCCTGTGCCTCTGAAATGCATTAAGCTTTCTGCCTCTGCAGTAGCTCCATCTGTGTCTCTGATCTTGTTATATAGTTCCCATCTTTGTCCATAGTCCAGGCTTCAGAACACAGCATGAAAAATCTCCACTGAACTGGACTTTGTATCAGGAAGCATTCATGGGCTTCATTTTTAGTAAGTGGTTTTAGTCTATCACTCCTTTTAAGCACGTAGAAAACTCTCAACTTCAAAGACAGCTGAAAGTCCAGGTCTCTCCAGCACTATCTGGCTGCGATAGAGTTAATTTTCCTCCCAGCAGCCGCTGTATGTTTGAAATAGTATGAGAAAAGTGTTGATAATAAACTGATGGTTTTTAGTTGTTACTAAGAAATCAAGGACTTCTTCAGTTTCCAGTGGTCTGATAGTGAGTAGCTGTACAAGAAGCTGGGAGGGAGCGTAGCCAGGCAGCTGACCCAAGCTGGCCAAAGATATATTTGATACCACATAACATCATGCTCAATATATAAATAAGAATTTGGCTGAGAGCAGCAAGGGTTCACTGCTCAGGGATTGCTGCTCAGGGTCAGACTGGATGTCAGTTGTTGGGCAGTGAACACCTCATTACACATCACTTGTTTTGTATATTCTGTTGTTATTATTGTTTTCTTTGTTCTTGCTTCCTTTGTTGTCCTATTAAACTGTCTTTATCTCAACCCATGAGTTTTATTTCTGTCTCAGTTTTTCTCCCCATCCCACCAGGGGGTAAGCGAAGGGAAAGTGAGAGAGATCAGCCATGTGGTCCTGGTTGCTGGCTAGGGATAAAACCACACTAAGTGTACCATACTGTGGTATTGGAGCAACATTTTCTAATATCAGCTGAATGACTCGAGCTGCTTAGCTACACCTTCCCTCGGAGCTTCACCTTCACCTATGTGAAACTGGTAAAACTAAAACAACAAGGTGTGTTTCTCTGCTTCTCTTGAGTATCTCTGAACAAGAACTGGATGCTGCAAAGCATTCTGAAAAATGGGTTTGGTTTTATACTTCCATCATATTTTTAATTCTGAGGCTTTCGAAGGCTTTTCTTCAGACTTAGGAAACAAGAAGAAGAAACTGCAATAAAAACTGCTGCAATAAACCAGAAGTCAGCCAGCAGTTGTTCCGTTGAACTTAAAAACTGCAATTGCCCCTATACCTTTGAAAAAACAAATAAGCATAACAGATGAACTTACTCCATGTGGGGACAGTCAAGACCCTTTGTATTCTTCATTCTGGCCTCTATTTCTCAATCCTGCTATGATAATTTATTATCTTTTCTCCATATTGACAGGTATATTTGGAGACTAAGAGTTATTTAAGGAATTACGTTCCAAATCTGCTGAACTCCTTAGTCCTTATTCATATGATTTTGAGCCTTTGGCAAGATATATTTGTTTTGCTTGGCACTTAAACTTATTTTCAGCTTTTATTCTATTTGATAGTGAAGTGCCCTTAACTGTAAAAAAAATGTTGTGTGTAAGTGTTCGTTTGACTGACTGAAGTGAATGAATATGATTTGCCATTTCACATTCTGTCTCCTTATAATAAAGGAATCACTGCTGCAAAAAATAAGTGTGAAGTTCATCTTACAAAAAAGTGCTACTTTGATAATGATGAATTTCTTATTTTTTTTTTCTCACACACAGAGAATAGGAGCAACACAGGATCGTAACTGAGGACCTATTTGTTCTTCACTATGTCCATTTTTCTACTGTGACATACAGTTGTATCACACAATTTTTCTCCATGAACTGATCAAATTCCATCTTAAAAGTTCATCCCCCTCCCCCCAGATGCTCCAAATGGAAATGCAAGAGCCCCTTAAGCATTCAATAACAATCCATCTCACAGTCCTGACCTGGAGACATCGCCTCGTTTTTCATGACACCCAGAAAGTTAACTTCTTCTGCCATTGTCAATGCTGATGCCAATGACAGTGGTCAGATTTGTGACTTGGCTGTCTCTCCTCAGGCAGTATATATTTTATGTAAAGCATTGAGCAGACACTAATTTTGCAAGAGCTTTCAGCCGTTATCTTGGCCAGATTTACACTGGAAACACAGGACAATGAGTGATTCCAAAATCCATTATTTTGTCCTGAGTCATCGAACTGCAACAAGCCACTCATTTTGTTATGAAAAACAAGCACTCACTTACTTTTAAAATTGTTCAACAAGCCACAAAACACATTTTACAGATTACCCACTAGTGCTAGGTCAATGTAGTTATTTGTGTAATAATTTTATATATTTGTAGATAGAAATGAAAACTTTGGTGATGCTGAGAATTTGTTTCTGATTTGCTGAAAAAAAATTAAATAAATTCAATGCTATACCTATCCTTTCCTCCTCATGGGGAGTGATATCTAAGATGAGGATTGGGACAGACCTTTTGGAGAAAGACCCTGAATATACAAAGTTCAATAACTTTTAATATTTGAGAAAAAACTGTCCTGAGACTCTGAAACTAAAAGCTCACAAAGTAGTTTTCAAAATTAGGTGGAAACAGTGTGGTTTCTCATGCTTAAGCAGTGTTCTTGAGAGCAATGGGACGCCAGAGAAACAAAAGAATTAACATAGGGTTTGCCTACCAAAGCTTAAATGAAGGCTTATTAAAGAAAGGAAAAGACAAAACCCAACAACATAAATGTGATTGTCCATATATGAATTCCTCAATACTCCAATTCCAAAGTATTTTATACTGTCTCTGTTGTATCATTTACATAAACTGTTATGCAAACTTTTCCTTTGGTGGACACATTTATTTATATCAACATAAAATGTGCTTTGAAACAAGCTTCATGTGTTTTTTTAACTCTTCTGTTCCCTGGAGGTTTTAAGGGATTCTGAAAAATGGGTGGTATTGAACACTCTGCTATCCATTTCGTAGGCTTCACAGCTTTAGTGAAAAGCAAAGATTCAGCTTTTGTTTTTAAAATTTTACATTTTGTCATTCTATTCAACTCAGTTGAAGGAATTTTATGTACATTTTTGTATTGATTTTGATGTTCATAAAGGTCTAGAAGAAAGCACTTGGGAACACGTTATGAACCATGGTATGCTGTATAATGTGCCAGTACCGTGTGTGCTTACACAAAAATCATATATAATCATAGACAAATACACTTGATCAGTACTTGATTTATCCTTTCAATTTAATGCACTTAAACTGTGAATAGTTTGTGGGAGTCCTGGGGCTTTTCTGCATAGATAAAAATGTGTTCAGGAAAATAATAAAACAAGGAGAGATTAGATTAATTGGTCATCCACCAAAGAATAAAATACAAAAAAGCCTTCGGAATGAAAAGAAACACAAATGTCGTTATCTCTAAAATATTGGTGCTAAGAAGCAGATGTATTGTTCATCTGTCTGGGGAGCAGGGTGAAAGGGAAGTTGCACAGCTGCAGAGCCAGGACCAGTATGCACCAGTATACACCAGTATGCACCAGTATGCAGTGGTGGCAGCAGGAGAGGCAGGAGCCCATCTCACCTCTCTGCCCCTCCTGCATGAAGTACGTGTGCCCTTACTAATAAAAGATGTGTTCCCATCACTTGCTACAAGCAGACACAAGAAAATGTTGACTGTATTTCTGACCCAGCTGGAAACAGGGGTTACACCTATCTGAGTAAATTAAGGAGCGCCCAGGAGCATTCCCAAGCGCTGATTCCCAAGCATTCCCAAGGTGCTGATTCATCCCAAGCAGGGATGACCTGCTGTGCTCAGGGTGGGAAGGTGCTCCTGCTGCATTTACGTCCTATGCCAACTCTACCAGCATCCCAAGCACCTCAAGGCAGTGCTGCAGGGACCTCTCTCAGGGCGAAGCTGCCATGGGGTCACTCTGTTTTGGACACTAAGAGAGGCATCCCTCTGGCTCTTTTCACACCACAATATTCCTGATCATGTTTAATTTACTAGTGTAATTTTGGCCAAAGTCAGCTCTGAACCAGAACTCGCGTAGCTGTACTTAGGCAGTGCTTGAGCCCAAGTTAATAAAACCTGCTGAGGGGCAGGATATATTAGCTCGGGTTCAGTGCTGTGCTAACACAGCTATATGGCTTCCAGATGGCTCAGAATTTAGGCAAAGGTATTGCTTGCCAAAGTCCATATACATATCAATATAAATATATATATACTAAATTCTCCCACTGTAAGGACACTAACGAAAGTGAACTCGTTCCTGATATTTTGCTTTGTAACTAGTAGATCCACTGAGAGACTTCAGAGAAACAAGCCATCAGCATCCTTCAGAGTACCTCATGGCTACTGTGGCTACCTTAGGTGCCAAGGATGACTGATGGCAACCTTGGGACGAGGTTGATAGCATTTAGGGTGGTAAAGGTGAGGCCAAGGCCAATGTGAAGTGTGCAGCCACATTACCTGAAGAAGCCAGCGTGCTGGAACAGGTTGCTGTGGGTTGAAAGCTAGACAACCACCTTCTGCAGTGTAGAGACTGTGGCTGTGGTGCCTCTCTGAATGCTTCATAAGAGAAAGAGGCATTGGAAGGTCTAGACTTAAAGGAGAAGAGGCTAAGAAAAGATAGGGTCTTTTAATGCTTCCCTATCATTGCTGGTCAGGGACCTCACCAGTCCTTCCTGTAGCATGTAGGATTAGGAGCCAAACCCCCTTCCGGGATATACATGTCAGAATCTACCCCAATACATGCTGGAGAAAGAATTGTCCTTCCCCAGGCTTCATTTGGATAAAGGAACCTATTTATTTTTAGTGTCCTTTTGCTCTAAGGAAAAATAAATACCTGAATTAAGAGTCAGAGTCGGGGAGCTGAGGATTCCTACTGCCTAACCAATTCAAATAGCAAGAAAACCCAAAGAAACCTTCCATAGGTCTATGTGGTAACTGAAACCACCTTAATCAGCTTGGGCTTTTCAAAGTTGCCACGAGTTTCTTCCTCTCTGATGTATGGGTAGACAGAAAATAACTGAGAGCTGCAGTTATGTGCAGCAGTTTCTGTGCTAAGAAAATGCGTAGAACTACATGGCCGTGGGAGCTACCCAGGATGGTTTATTGGGAGCTGTGCGTTCGGAAACTGTTTTGTCATGTGTATCATTAATAGTCATTGTTACATACTAGCGTCCTTTCTCATTTTCTGTAAGCAGCATTAGATTCCCTTCAGCAAAAGGAGTACTCTGGCAGCTATTCATACTCCAGTAAAAGTGATGTTCAGATCATTGCTAACATCCAATTATAAAAATGTTAAATGTTAATACAAAGGTGCTGATTCATTGGAACATTTTTTATGTCTTAGGAGACATATGGTGTATACACAGGAAAAAAGCATCATATGGAGACTTTCAAATTGTTTCTGCATCCGCATTGATTCCATGCCGCAATTCACCTAACACCCACATTTCCATCAGTGTGAAAACGATCACCTCTTCTTTCAAATACCAGGGGGAGTTTTGGTGTCAAAAGCAGAGAATTGGCCAAAAGGAGATGCTTCAGAATGTTGGGGAGACATTAGAAAAGATAGTAAATAAACCCCTTATCCTTAATTTACCACAGCCCCAGGGAAACAGTGCATTACATGTTGACAGCTTCCATATGCGTCGTGCAAAGTTTTATTCTTACTGTTCAAAATAAAATGTCCCATTAAGAGAAAAATTCTACATTTCACGCTAAAATGAGGAGCATGATACCAAATACTGTCTTAAAGAAAAAAGAAAACACACTCCAATGTCATGAGGGTTTTTTCAGCATTTTCAAAGGGGAGAAAATATTAATGACAACAACCAGACATTCCTCCAAAGTTGTTTTTATCACACTGTTATATAAAATTGTTACAATTTTTTTTTAATTCTTCTTGTAGACATTATTATTATCTATGCATCATCTTTAGGGAACACCAAAGAAATATATCTACACAAGTAATTGCCTAAAAAGTAATTGAAAGACAACTGTAAGAAAGATTACTGCTCATGATAACAATATAGTAGCACCCTGGAGTCTCAGTAATTATTAGCATTCCATTTTAAGGGATCTGTATGAATAAATCTAAAAATTAGTATGTGTTTACAGACTTGATTCTCCAGGGCCTCAGTGCAGCACCTGAATACCTCAAACAGGGATCCTCTGCCTTAACAAAATCCCATTTAGTTTAACGGTCTGTTGTGATAGAAAGGTTAATGGATCAGGTCTTATCATAAATCTCTCTCCAGTTATGGGGGCTCTTCTACCTCCTGCAAAATCAATGGACAGTCATGGAGAAACATGCTTCAGACCCGCACAGCCTAAAGGGAAGGTTCTTCAGTTGATTTGAAGCAGTCTCTTGAGCTTTCATAGAAAACTGGTTGGAGGGAAGGTGGGTGGGGTTCTCTGGGTTACAAACCAAGTCCACTGCGCACTGAGTCATGTATAAAAATTCATGTTCCATCTGTACACAAACATGTCATTCAACTGCTGGTGTTTATAATAGCTTCCAGAAGTAACAGCAACCCAATAAAAATAATCAAAGCCTTAAGAGTGAAATTGTAAGAGCATGAAAGGATAATTTTCCTTATGCTAAGCTGAAGTGGTATAACACAGGTCTTCCCTATAGTTTTGAAAGCTTTAGTCCCTGAAAGGGCATTCTTCTTGCATAAATAAACTGAAAAAGGAACAGAAAGTGAGAGAAGAGGGGAATTCCCTTCTCACTCAAGCAGCTGTGTTGAGAAATTCAAATAAGTGAGGTGTAGAAGGTAAAGCTGCCTGTGGCTTTGGAATTTAAAATAGAAAATTATCTATCACCTTTCCAATCTTGGGAGTAGGACAGGGGAAATATTTACATAAACTGTTCTTTTACAATTTCTTCAGTGTATTAAACTAAAGGTTTTCTTTTACCCATACAAACTTTCCTGCTGTTTACTGAACGGATATAATTTTGAGGCTAGAACCAAGAAATTGCTGGTTCCAGGGTTTCTTAATGAGTGCCTTTCATGGATATTCGATTTTGAAGAACTTCTGTATTTGAATCTCCTGGAAAAAAAAGTCAAGGATGGAGTTTATTCTGGAGCAGGAAAGCTGGCCAGAAGCCAGTCCACCTAATTTGGATGCCTGATGGAGGTGTCACCTCTGCAGAGTTTTAAGGTCTTAAAACTGGCCTTGCAAAACGAGGCTGCCTAACACAGCCTCTCCCCATCGAGCCCAAGCTCAGGTGCAGTGTCTTTGAAGGCTGGTTGGATGCAGCAACAGCACGGTCAACTTTGCATCGCTGTTTTCCACTCACTGTACTCTGACCATATAGGCAATATAAGCTGTAATGATCATCCTCTCTGCTTCAAGCCTGCCAACTCCCTTTTGAAGCATCGTGCCTAAAGGAGGACAGCCTTTGCATAACTCTTCAGCAGCCAAAGCACTTGCTGAAAAAGTATGAGAGGCTTTGTTCACAGCCCAGCTGAGCCTGAGGGAGAATTCAGATCAAAAACAATGAGAAAATGTAGCCAGAACAAAGAAAGAAGGAAAAAATATTAATCCTTACACCAGGGTTTCTTCTGCTACTCATTAACATTATGTCAGCTAAGGATTAGATTAGCTGGCATCATAGATCCCCTGACCTCTGACATAAAAAGCTTTTTGACAAGAAAGAGCTAAATCTGAAACTTTGCTTGTAAAGTAGTATGGATTAAGTGAACCATCACAGAAAAACCAGCATATAAGACTCTTTTTATGAGTTTCTAAAAGAAGTCTAAGTAAAGAACATTTCCTCTAAAAATGTTATTTTGCATTGAGATGCATTTTCACTTTTTAATGAAGAGTGTAACTGTGAATAATGTAGCAGTCTAGTAAATTTTTACCAAACCCCCCACAGCTTTGGCTTCAGTTTCTGTAATGTTCTTTCAAATTTTCAGGTAATTAAATTTTCAATATTTCAAATTTTTAACCCATTTCACGATTAAAACTTTTTCAAATCATAGAAAAAAAAATCCCACATTATCTTATTGTTACTTTTGCTCTAGTACCGGTATAAAC
Source organism: Cuculus canorus (assembly GCF_017976375.1). Taxonomy (NCBI): domain Eukaryota; kingdom Metazoa; phylum Chordata; class Aves; order Cuculiformes; family Cuculidae; genus Cuculus; species Cuculus canorus. Next base: position 9,634,213 of record NC_071403.1, read on the forward strand.
AGCTACGAGGAGATTTCTGAACTGTTCTGAGATTTTTTTTTTCAATGTCTTTCTCTGTGCTTCAGTCAGGAAAGATCTTTAGATGTTTAGAAACTTTCTAAAACATAAATTCCACAAACCTACTTGAGTTTCCTGGATGTAATCATCAGTGGAAGAACATTAAAATGGAACTTCACGTTTAGCCCAAGCTTCGTTTAATTTAACTTGATTGAGTTACCCTTATAATTACAATGTTTTACAGAATTAAGAATAGTAGAAATCTTCCCCACTATATCTATCGCAGGACAAGACTTGTGTTCTTTGCTTAGAAACTTTGTCATCCAGTCAAGTTAAAAAACACCCATCCAGAACAGATTTCCAGCAAGAGATGACACGAGCACATACGGCGTAATCTGCAGTTACGATCTTACCGTCCGCGGTTTCAGCACAGAGTTGCAAGCCCAGATTGTTCTGTGGATTGATCACCCAGTGATTGCTGGTCACAGTAATGTCAAATACAAACCAGCCCACATCAGAAGCTTGAGCCTTTCTTGTGTCTAACAGGAACAAGTCTGCATCCCTAAGTTAAAGAAAATAGAGAGTTAAGGCATTCAAATATTATTATTTTTTGTCCTTAATTTCCTTGCTGACAATAATTTCCTGGAGTCCAAATGAATAATCCTTTGACATATCCCCATCACCACACAGTGCAGCATATGCTGTATCTAACAAGCGATTGTTAAGTATAATACAGATATTTCCCCTGAGAGACCTTTCTGAAATGAGTCTCAGAATGTGAAAACTACAGCTCTGGAAAATCTGAAAAATCCAGTTTCCAGATATAAATACACAAAATATGTAATTGAGGCTGCGTATAAAGGATTCATCTTTCAGCACTAGAATGTATTGGGAAGATTAACTTTTATAAAACATTCAGTGTAAAAGACAAAAAACGTCAAAATCATGTTCCAATTTCAACTGAAATACAAAGGCATAGCATTGCTAAAAAAATCTGTTATTAATAACAGATGACAGCGGCCGTATCTTATGACAAAACATGAATAAATGACAGTTCAGACAGTTTCATATTAGTATAGATGTTTAGAAAATAAGTCTATATATCAAAGTAGAAATCATATATCTATTCAATAAAGTAATAATTACATTTTAACCCTCAGTTCCCTGGTTCTCAAATTTGTTCCATGAAATCTTCCAGTAATTCAGAAGGGCTGCTCTGGGGAGTTAGTATAATCGTGTTACTAAATGTTTAGTATGGATCGTTTATTTGTTCTGCTTTCACGTATCTCCTGACACAATTGATTCCAGAACCACATCTGTATTACAAATAATTTACTAAAATGACCGCAAGATATTTAACTCTCATTAGTTTCATTTCATACGCTTCCACAAAGCAGTATGCATTATTAGAAACTGTTTTCACCATTCAGCATTTTAAACTTAAATTTATAGGTATAGAAACTTATCTTTTTTTTTTTTTGTAATAAATAGTAATCAAAACAATACTATGCAGGAAAATATATTTTTTTCTAAATTCTGACTGTTCAAGTGAACTAAAGACAGACTTGGCTATACAGACCTGGGAATCATATTGTTATCATATAGGCAGCAGAAATACAGGGTTTGTGTATAAAAGTGGGTTTAAAATTACAATGCTCTTCTGTCCATTTCTGTCCAATTCTAAAATTACACTCTTCTTATGTTGCTTAATCACAACAACATTGTAGGAAGTCACTGTCCTATCTAGACTAAACACTGCAATGCACCTAGAAGGTCCGATACCGAAAAAAATGAACTCATGTAGCTTTTGAAACAGTGGTTGTTCAACAGTCAGAAAATAAGACTAAATGAGCTATGACAAGCATATATTTACTTAAGTATAAGAAATAGCCGCAGAATCAAGCTAAAGAGCTCAGAAATTATAAAGGTGCTTTTTTTAAAAAAGAAAAAAAAAAAAGAAAATTGACAGGTCTTTCTTTCAAGTCACCTTTTTTAGTTCTGTTAAAGGATAATCTTTTGCTGGACTCTTACCACTTTCATTCTAATAAACTGCGCTAATGGCCACACAAGCAGAAAACATACGTTCTCCCTCTGGAGCTAACATGAAAACAGCCTTTCAATTCAAAAGAACCTGACCTGCTATGCTAGCACTGAACAAATTAACAACGTACCGCAAGCTCATAAATAGTACTCTCTGGAGTCTTAAATGCCAACTTTTTTCTCTAACAAGCATTTTTATCAGAACTTTAAAGCTGAAAGGTTTAATTCTGAATGAGGTTGTCACTAAGATGTTTATTTATAAATATTTCTTGTATCATTTAGTACATTTAATAGAAAACTGTAAAATTATTTGGAATATAAAATATTAGAGTATCACAGTGCTGTAATTTCACCTTTGTCTTATGTCCTCCTAGAATATACAATTGTTTTCCCATATAGAGTCTTTCAGCTCCAAACTTTGCTGGGACAGATATGAAATGTTCTCAAAAGTCAGGATGCACAGTGCCTCATATGCAGAATAGGGCACTACTACTGGTACAGTCCAGAAATTCCTATAAAGGTTGAATTTCACCTCTGGATCTCTCCTCAATGTGATTTTATTTTTTTGTACTGCAGCAGAAACTTACACAGAAGTGTCTTTGGCATTGACATGTCGGTCTTCTTGTTTACCTGCCTACAAGCGTCGTGATCTGGCTAAGTTAATCAACTCAAAGAGGCAGAATGTTTCTACTCAGTGACTCAGCAAATGAACAAAAAAATTGTGGGAACCTAGAGAAAACTAGGATCAATTTTCCAGAGCACATAGCAGAATAGAAAAAAAATTGTCTCCAGGCCAGTGATAATTATTTGGCCCACATAACAGCAATTTACTATAGAAATTCAAATTATTTGTCAAGAAAAATCCCAACTTTTTTCACAGCATGGCATCAAAACCTGACCCCTGTGACAGCACAGAGAGTACTGGGATCAAGATTGCCCCATTAGCTGGTGTAATTCACTCAAATTTCTCATCACGTTTTGTGACATTTTTATTTTCAAAATTCTCCTTTATTCTGTAAAAATAATAAAAAAAAGAGATCATACTTAAAATGAAAAACAGCTGCAAATTTTGGCTCTAATTTAAAAAATATCTCTATTTAAAAAATAGCCCACAACACATAATAAAAAAGTAAGGCATTATGTCGTAAATAGCCTGAAATGCAACAGTGAACATATTCAGGCAAAATACAGTTGATTGGCTTTACCTTTATGGGGGCTGTTTAAGTTTAGTGATCTCAGCCTGGTCCCAAA